>NC_134552.1:28620487-29820487 GCF_025594145.1 Primulina tabacum
TTAGCCTTATCCCCCTCTGGGGGATTTTAGTGATAGGTTCTATAGGAACTGTACGATCCTATTTGGTCAAATATCTAGCGACAAACTCCTATTTCCTTTCATTACGGTATTTCTGAACAAGGTCCTGGATAACAAACCTAAAGGTTTTCTTATTGATGATATCGATATTGATGATAGTGACGATATTGATGCTAGTGACGATATCGATCGTGACCTTGATACGGAGCTGGAACTGCTAAGTATGATGAATGCGCTAACTGTGGATATGATGCCGGAAATAGACCGATCTTATATCACCCTTCAATTTGAATTAGCAGAAGCAATGTCTTCTTGCATAATATGGATTCCAAACATTCATGATCTGGATATGAATGAGTCGAATTACTTATCCCTCGGTCTATTAGTGAACCATCTCTCTGAAAGATGTTCCAATAGAAATATTCTTGTTATTACTTCGACTCATATTCCCCAAAAAACCCCTTCCCAAACTGTACAAGCTTTTCCAAAGCATACGGCTTTCTGGATGAGGATGATGATATCTATACAGATGGATCTTATATATATGGTACAATTAAATACCACTGGGTAGATATCTATATGAATCCAAATCTGCCGAGTCACTCATGGTATGATCTTCCACATCCGTGGTCTTCCCGTTCCGTCATCTGGCTTATGTTCTTCATGTAGCATTCAGACCGAATGAATCTATGAAATTACGTCGATTACTATGCCCTTCCTCGTCTCTGGGTGCCTAGGTATCCACTGTAAGCCTTTCCTCGTTTGAACCTCGCCCTTATAAGGCTATGCCATCCTAAGGTGCTTCTAAATGGATGGATCTTATCAACGTCCATGAATGATAAATCATAGATCAAACCGCCGAATCGAAAAAATCGGGTGCTATCATATAGCTTTGTATCGGCTAAGTTCATGAGTTGGAGATAAGTGGACTCGAACCGCTGACATCCACCGCAAGGCCAGGTCCACTTGCTTTTTCCTTTGTTGATTTCGAATCTTTCCAATGAATTTAATTGGGATGGGCCTAATATAATTTATATTGGGCCTAAACTCCATCACATACTTATTATTTTAATTTAAGTGCCCAATATACATCTATATTATAACTAACCCTAACCTCCCAAACCCTAACATAATTCTACTCGCCTTTGCCCGCCCCCTCACTTACTCCTCCACCAGCATTTTTTTTTAACACCAGCAGCAACCTTCGAAATTCTTCAAGGTTTTTCAAAGAAGTCCTTTCTCGACTCTCCGGTGCACGTTCTACGCGAGTATCTCCAAGTTCTCGAGCGTATTTACGCAACGACACTCCCGTTACCTTTATTTTCTCGTCTTTCACACCATAATACATGTTTTGTATGGATTATGCATGATTTATGTCGGTTTTAATGTTTTAAATTGATTTTACTTGCGTTTCTCCATGAATATGATTTTCTTGCCTTCATGTGCATCATGTCCCGGCTCGGTTTATGGGGTGCTGCCAATTCGGGGGTTCGATAGCAGATTTTATGCGTTTTAGGTGCTGAGATTGAGGTTAGGTCACGCTCTTGTAGGTGACCGATCGGGCATTTGCGTTCGGGATAGGTTGTGGCTCGATCGATTGTTTTGGGGAAGACAGCAGTGTGAGGGATGCTCCATGGACGTGAGTAGACCATGGTGGGTCTGAGACACGGCCTAGAGCAGCTCGTGCATGGTTGGTCTCGGGTTAGGGGAAGATCGAGGAGGCTAGTGCCGATTAGCGTTCAGATTTGGGTGATTTTGGGTGTTTCATGGTGAATTGAGGGGTGCACATACATGAGGCTGAGGGTAGTGGTTAGGTTGGTCCATGAGGGTCCAGGAGGGTCCAAAGGTGTGCTAGGAAGGGTTGGTTTGAGCTTGGTTCGGGCTAGTTGAACGTGGGGTTGAGGTTGACTTCTAATGTCATTTGGGATTTTTGATCCGCAGGGCTAGCGCCACAGTGCTGCAATTCAGGCGCTGTAGCGCCCGATCATCGGGGCTGGTAGCGCTGCAGCGCTGATGCCAGGTTCCTAGGAGCTAATCAAGAGCCATAGCACCATAGTGTCAGCCCCTAGGCTCAAGCCCAGTATGGATGGGGTAGTGATTATAGTGCTTATAACACTGAGGTTATTGACAGTTAAATTAGGTCACATGGAGTTTGATTGGGAGTCTCCAATCTATGATTTAATTGTGATTGAGTTCGGGTTAAAACCGGGTTTTCGGTCCAAGATTTTAAAACGAATGATATAAATTAATGCATGGGCTCGAGGTTACGTCTTGGAATTGATTATAAATATGTTTTGAGGATTTTGGTTGGCTTCGGGTCGAAATTTTGAGGTCCAGGGGTAAAATGGTCAATTGGGGTTTCCAGGTGCAAAATGACCATTAGGGTTTCCAGGGGCAAAATGGTCATTTTGCACTTGGGTCGAGTTAGCAATCCTGGCAACGCCCTGATCAAAAATTGACATGTTTTTAATGTATATATTATCATGAACATGACTTTTATGGAAATACGAAAAAATACGTTGCATGCTTGGTTTGAAGAAATTTATGTATATGCATTATTTTTATAAGTGATGAATACGATGACATGTTCTGAAGGAATGGAGTTGGTTGTGACTAATACAAACATGAACACGAACATGTAAGGCTAAGGTTTAGTGGATGGATAATACTGTTGTTGATGTCCCCGCCGTCAGGTATCGCCGTTATACGTAGATAGATCCATCGACTAGAGCTGATACGAAAGTCACAACTAATAAACGAAATTCAAATAAATAAAATTGAACACATATATGTTGATATGATGCGATATGGACACGTTTATGCTTTGACATATCATGTTTATGCTTACGCTTTTGAGATCACGAAATGTATTTTAATTACAGTATTTTTCACTGTTGCGTGTTGTATGTGTACTTGCTATCACGGTTCAGGTGTGTTGAGTCTTTAGACTCACTAGGTATGAATGATGTAGGTGAGCATATTGTTATGGAGACTGGAGGCGCCGAAGACTGAGTAGGCGGGGCGAGATTGCGCACGCTAACCCGAGGACCATAATTTTTCGTACATTATGTTTATGAGTTCGGAGTAAACATGGATATTTTTATACACTTTCGCTTTTATATATTGATAGATGACAGGACATTGCATGTCGAATATTTGAATTATTTTAAATAACAGTCTAAGGGATGTTGAGATATTCTTTTTAACTGCGGTATTTTTACCAGTAGTTGAATTCTTTTATTTTAAAATGTGTGATGGACAGCTGTTATTGCATGCATGAGCTTAAAGGTAATTTTGGAAAAATATTTTACAAAAAAAAAATTCTAGTAGTATTTTAGTAGCACGAGTCTTTTGATAAAATGTATAGGATTTGAAACTTTAGGGGTGAATTTGCAATTTTCAAAAATTATAGGGTAAATTTGGTAAATTCTCGAAGGACTTCTAGGACTAAATTGGAGATTTTTGAACATTTTGGGTTAATTAATTATAGAAAATTTCCTTTAGATTCAACGCGATTGGGTTTGATGGTACGTTTTGTCGCATGAATAATATATATTTCAGGTGTAACCACATATGCTTTGCTAGATTCCGGAGCTAGACATTCATTTATATCCGAGTCATTTTTCAAGAGACTAGGAATCGTACCAAAGGCTATGGATTTGGGATTCAGAGTTTTGATTCCGTCCGGAGATCATCTGTTTACCTCGCAGATAGTGAAGAGATTGGAGCTTCGGTTGTAGAAAAATACGGTGCAGGCAGATTTGATTGTGCTACTGTTGTCGAAGTTCGACATTATTCAGAGTATGGATTGGCTTTCTTCGAACGGAGCTGCTATAGATTTTCAATATAGGTCAGTATCTGTCCAACAGCCCAGCGGGAAGCCATTTATTTTTTAGGCAGCCAGACACCAGCAGATGCCGCACATCATTTCTTGCATATGTGCGAGGAAGTTTATGAGGAGAGGTTGTCAAGCATTTCTAGTGGGTATTGTGACAGTGACCGAGCCAGTCAGCCAGAAGCTAGAGGATGTCGAAGTGGTCAGGGATTTTCCCGATGTTTTCCGGGACGATGTTTCAGGCATTCCACCAGACTGAGAGGTGGATTTTTCTATTGAGCTGATGCCAGGCATAGTGCCGATTTTTAAGGCATCTTATCGTCTAACACCTGCAGAGATGAAGGAGCTGAAGGATAAGATACAGGACTTGCTAGACAAGGGTTCAATCAACCCGAGTTTCTCTCCATGGGGCGCACCGGTACTTTTTGTGAAAAAGAAAGACGTTAGCATGCGACTTTGCATTGATTACAGGGAACTGAACAGGGTCACAGTCAAGAACAAGTATCCTCTGGCTAGAATTGAAGAACTATTTGATCATATTCAGGGAGCATCAGTGTTTCCGAAGATATATCTCCGATCAGGATACCATCAGCTGAAGGTGAGAAAGTCTTGTGTTCATAAGAAGGCTTTCAGGACGCGTTATGGGAACTATGAGTTTATGGTGATGCCCTTCGGACTGACGAGCACACCATCGATCTTCATAGATCTCATGAATCGCGTGTTTCAGCCGTATTTGGATCAGTTCATCATAGTTTTCATAGATGACATCCTGATCTATTCGAAGAGCAGAGAGGAGCACAATCAGCATTTGAGGACCGCGTTGTAGACCTTACAATATAGATGGTTGTATGCCAAGTTCAGCAAGTGTGAGTTCTGACTAGACAGAGTGGCATTCTTAGGACACATCATATTCCGAGATTGAGTGGAGGTTGATCCCAGCAAGTTTGAGGCAGTTAGAGATAGGCCAGTGCCTAAGAGTGTGACCGAGATCCGTAGTTTCTTGGGATTGGCTGGGTACGACAGAAAGTTTATTCATGGCTTTTCTTATATTGTGGTGCCCATGACGGCCTTGGAAAAGAAGAATGCCAAATTCATTTAGGGTTCAGAGTGCCAGGAGAACTTCGACAGGCTGAAGCAAGCGTTGACTTCAGCGCCAGTTCTACTATGCAATCAGGGCAAGGAGAGTTTGTGCTTTTCACGGATGCTTCGAAGCTCGATTTGGGCGCAGTTATGATGTAGCATGGCAGAGTTATATTCTACGCATCCAAATAGTTGAAGGTCCATGAGAAGAATTATCCGACTCATGACCTTGATCTAGCAGCATGGTATTCGTCCTGAAGATTTGGAGGCACTATCTGTATTGGAGAAGTGCAAGATCTTCACTGATCAGAAGAGTTTGAATTACTTCTTCACACAGAAAGAGCTGAATATAGGACAGCGGAGGTGGCTGGAGCTAGTGAAGGATTATGACTGCGACATTAGCTACCATCCAGGTAAGGATAATGTGGACGCAGATGCCCTGAGCAGGAAGCATGCGGTGATCGCTCAGTTGCCTCTACAGAGACCGTTACAGGCAGAAATTCGGAGATTTGAGCTTGCAGTGTAGGCCAGGGGAGATTCCTCTAGCCTTTCTACCCTTACAGTACAGTCGACACTAAGGGACAAGATTCGAGCAGGGAGACTTCTGATGAGCAATTACAGAAATGGAGGCAGAGGGATGAATCTAAGGGCATGTGGTTGTATTCAGTTGAGGATGACATAGTCAGATATCGTGATCGACTGTGGGTTCCTACCGGTGATTCCCTTAGAGCAGGTATTATGAGGGAGGCCCACAGCACCCCATAATCCATTCATTCAGGGAGTATGAATATGTATAAGGATCTACAGACTCTATATAGGTGGCCGAGCATGAAGCGAGATATTTTGTGTTTCTTGTCGGATTGTTTGACGTGTCAGCATGTCAACGCAGAGCATCAGAGACATGCAGGAAAGATGAGATCGCTCCCTATTCCCGAGTGGAAATGGGAGAACATCACCATGAATTTTGTGACAGGGCTACCGAGGAAAACTAGAGGATATAATGCCATTTGGGTGTAGTTGATCAGCTCACTAAGTCAGCACACTTTCTACCGATCAAGAAGACTTTCACCATGACTCAGTATGCAGAGCTGCATATAAGAGAGATAGTCAGACTGCATGGGATTCCAGTGTACATTGTGTCAGACAGGGATCTGAGGTTCACGTCTGCTTTCTGGAAGAGTCTGCATCAGGCATTGGGTACTAAGCTGCTATTCAGTACTGGCTTCCATCCTCAGATCGACAGACAGTAAGAGAATGTGATTCAGCTTTTTGAAGACCTACTCACAGCTTGTATGATCGACTTCCAGGGCAGCTGGGAGCTGAAATTATCCCTCATGGAGTTCACGTACAACAATAGCTATCAGGCATCTATTGGTATGGCTCCATATGAGGCACTTTACGGGAGGAAGTGTAGGCCACCATTTTATTGGGATGAGGTAGGGGAAAGAGCAGAGTTGGGACAAGACATTGTCAGTCAGACTACGGAGTTAGTGGTCAAGATCCAGGACAGGATGAAGACCGCTCAGAGCCGACATAAGAGCTATGTAGATCAGAGGCACATGGATCTAGAGTTTGCAATGGACAATCATGTGTTCATGAAGGTCGCACCGATGAAGGGTGTCATGAGATTTGGGAAGAAGTGCAAACTCAGTCCTAGATTCATAGGACCATTCGAGATCCTGTAGAGAGTGGGGACACTATCTTACAGAGTTGCATTACCGCCGAATCTGGCAGGAGTTCATAATGTGTTCCACGTCTCGATGCTGCGGAAGTATATGTCGAACCCTTCGCATGTGATGAATTATGAGCCACTGCAGCTGACGCCGAACCTGTCTTTCGAGGAAAGACCTACTCAGATATTGGATAGGCAGGAGAGGAGGCTCCGGAACAAGGTGATACAGATTATCAAGGTCAAGTGGCCGAATCATTCCGATGAATAGGCTACTTGGGAGACTGAGACCGAGTTGAGGAGTCGCTACCCTGAGTTATTCGGTATGTTTTAAATTTCGAGGACGAAATTCTTTATAAAGGGGAGGAATTGTAAGGTCTAGGAAATTCAAGTTACGTAACCTGACTGCACGCAAACTAGAGTTTTACTAAAATATGTGTTTAATTATTTTAAAGCATTAAATGCATGATTATTGCATGGATATGCAGTTTATTGCATGGTTTATTAAATTTTCACGTATTAGGGCCTTTAGTAGTGTTTCGCGCTCGAACGAGGAACGGAGACTAGAGATAATTAAAAAAAAATATTTTTAATTAAATAATTATTTTAATTATTTAATAATGGTGTAATTAGGTGTGATTTTCGAAAATGGGCCTTGGTGGGGTATTTTTACTAACCGGGTCATATTTTAAAACGGTACGCAAAATTTAGCAAGTTGAGAGACTTTTTGAGGGTTCCGACAATATTTTCATAAACTTACCTAAATGAAATATTTTTCGGGGTGTTTTTGAGCTTAATGGTCAACTTCATTATTTTAATTAAGGGCATATTTTACACTAATTATTTTATTAAAACCTACATTCAAAACCCTAAACCTACTCCTCATTATTTCGGCATCCCCCTTCATCATCCTCCAGCAGCCATTTTTGAATTCCAGTAGCTTTTCACCTTCGAAAATCCTCTAAGTTTTGCAAAGAAATCTTTCCTCGTCTCTCTGGTGCAAGTTCTACGCGTTGGTAATAAGGTTTGCGAGCGTAAAATCACAAAGGCACGCCTATGCCTCGTTTTTCTCATCATTCACATAAATATATGTTGGTTTGTATGTTTTTGCATGAGAAATTTTAGTTGTATAATGTTTTGTAAGTTTGGTACGATTTTGACACGAAATATGCATTTTTTTATACGTAACTCATGTCCTTGATTTGTCTGTGTAAGGGGATGATATATCACGGTTTTAAGGGGCTATTCATGTCGAGAATTGAGGAGTCAAGATGCTAGAGTCGATTAGAGGTCGAGCTTTGGTGAGGGTCGATCGGGTCTTGGAGGAACTAGGATTCGTGGGCGATCCGTGAAGAGAAATGAAGAGCAGGGCCATGAAGGGCTGAACCAGGCCATGGTGCGGACCTTGGTGGGTCCAAGCCATGGTCTAGGGAGGTCCACACATGGCTGGTCTTGGGTGGAAGGAAGATCGTAGGGGCTAGCCGTGTTTTAGGGTTTGCACGATCAGGTTTCGGGCTTGCGTCATGTGAATCTTTTTTTTTGCGTGCTTGGGGCTGAGGGCAGTGGTTAGGTCAGTCCAAGAAGGTCTAAAGACGGGCTAATAGTGGTTGGTTTGAGGCTTGTCCGGTCTAGTTTGGGCTAGGATCGAGTTCTTGAGGGCTTGGCGCATTAGGATTTTTAGATGCAAGTGCGGAAATTTTCCAGCAAGTAGCAGCCAGTTTTATGGGGTTCAAAATGGCTGGAATTGTGTTGGTTAGGGGTTGGTAGGGTGTGATTAAGTTCTGGTTAAAATTTTAGAAAGTTTGGTTAAATTTCAATTTTATTCAGGTTAAAACCGGACCCCGGTCCAAGTTTTAAAACGAATCATGGAAGTTTCGGAACGGGCTCGAAATTAAGTCTAGGAAATGATTATAAATATGTTTTGAGGTGTTTTAAAGAGTTTGGTTGGCTTTGGGTCGAAATTTTTAGGTCCAGGAGTGAGGGGGAAAATTCTCATTTTTCACCCGGGTCGAGTTAGCAGTCCTAGCAGCGCCCTGATCACAAATCGACATGTTTTAAATGTACATGTAATCACGAACATGACTTTTTATGGAAATATGAAAAATACGTTGCATGCTTGATTTTTAGCAAATTTACGTATATGCATGATTTTTTATAAGTGATGAATGTAATATTATATTTTGAAGGATTGGAGTTAGTTGTGACTATACGAACACAAACACGAACATGAACCTGTAAGGCCAAGGCTCAGTGGATAGGTAATACTGCCGCTGCTGTCCCCACCACCGGGTACCGCGATTATACGTAGATGGATCCATCAACTAGAACTGATATGAAAGTCACAACTAATGATCTGAATTCAAATAAAGAAAATGAACACATATATGTTGATATAATGAGATATGCGATGGACACGTTATGCTTTCACGTGGTAGGTTTAATTTCATGCTTTTAAGATCGTGAAATCTATGTTACTTACGGTACTTTTCAATATTTCATGTTATGTATATATACTTGGTATAACAATTCAAGTGTGTTGAGTCTTTAGACTCACTAGGTGTGAATGATGCAGGTGAGCATGATGTTGTGGAGACTGGAGGTGTTGAAGACTGAGTAGGCAGAGCTGGGTGTATGTTCTTTGACCCGAAGACCTTGCATTTTTCCACACTTTATGTTTATGAGTCAGGGTTGATACATTATGTTTTCACGTTTGGCATTGTTTTACACGTTGAGGATTAGACATGAATTCGAATATTGCCTTGAAGTTCTTTTAAAACAATAGTTTAAGAATTTGATAATATTTATATCTTTATTTAACCGCAGTTTTTTTATTCAGTGATTGAATAACTTTTTATACGCATGATGGTCTGTTTTTCACATGCATTCGTATGAGCATTTTTGAATTATCTTGCAAATAAAAAATATTAGCAGTATTTCGTAGTAGAAGTTTCAGAATAAGTCTTCTATTTCATTAGAAAAGATGCAAAAGTTACAAAATCAATCTGGAGATAGGACTAGTCTAGACTTTAGTAACAATGAAAGCACATATTTTGAAACCAGTACTCCATCGCATCTAGGTATGTACTAAGTGAAATGCATTAAATTTGTAAGATCAGGTACGAGACATTAATAAAAAGAACCTGAAATTCGAATCAAAAGTTTTTTGATCAAATGAAAAAAAGGAAGACATTTTGGACTTAGTTATGTCCAATCTGTAAGTAAAGTTTTCAGCAAACTATTTCCAAACATTTGAGACCTTTAAATTATTTTAATGATGTTTATGTCGGGTTGTGAACCATAGATTATGTATTTTACTAAATTGTTTGGTTTGTTACATTTATAATTATTAATGTTAGATGTCGAACCCGGGGCCCCACATTAGGTGGTATCAGAGCCTAAGATATTTGAGAACACGGTAGATCGAGTCAGTCCGAATTGCTTGATCATGTGATATATTAGCTAGCATTTTTACTGTGCCATAATGTGAAATACATGATTATAATTGAGATATTATATTGTTGAGCTTTATTCGAGATTTTTGAGATTATTTAGTCTCGAAAGCCAGAGATAATTTATACAAGATTGAGATGATTATGATATTGTGATTTTATATGTGTTTGATCTATTGTATATCATACATGGCTACTGGAGGTAGAGGTCATGGTAGACCTAGACAGAATATACCAGTGGCACAAGATCAGGGCAGTGCTACTCATACTCAGATGGATATAACTCCGACTCCGATGGAGATACTATTAGCCAGATTTCAGTCTTTGCACCCACCGATGTTGAAGGGTATCGAGAATGCATTAGAGTGTGAGAACTGGTTGGAAAATATGGATCAGTTATTTGAATCTCTTGAGCATCCAGATGATCGTAGAATCAAGTTAGTTGTTCATCATTTATCGGATGTTGCTAAGAGTTGGTGGATCATGATAAAGAAAGCTTTAGAGGGTCAAGGTACAATTGTTACCTGGGATATCTTAAAATCTGAATTTTATCAGCGTTTTTTTCCTACCTCTTATAGGTAAGATAAAGGAGCCGAGTTTGCAAATTTAAATCATGGAAATCTGAATGTTGAGGACTATGTTGCTAAGTTCTCGAATTTACTGAGATTTGCGCCTCATGTAGCATCCGATGAAGAAGCTAAGGCCGATCACTTCATAAATGATCTTAACTCTGATATATTTACTTTGGTTAATACCGGAAGGCCTAATACTTTTACTGAGGCTCTTGATCGAGCCAAGGGAGGTGAAATCGGAATCATTAGACAGAGAGGTTCTCAGTATATGCAACGACCCCAACAGCCACAGTTCCGACGTCAGTTCAGACAGGGTAATAGTGGCGGTAACAGTGGCAACACCAGAGAACAATTTAGGGCTAGAGGCAAGCAATTCAAGAGACATGGCAGTAATTTTTCGAGTTCTAGTTGATCAAGACAATATGGTTCAGTTCAGAGTACTGGTTATTCAGGCCCGAATTGTGGTCAGTGTGGTGGTAGACATTATACCGATCAGTGTAGAGGAGTCTCGGGAGCTTGCCACTTGTGTAACAGGGTGGGACACTATGCTCGAGTGTGTCCTAACAGTGACAGTGATATATCTCAGAGTGGGGGATCATCGAAACAGACACCTCACCAGAACAGTCAGACCCCTACATTTCATTCCTATCAGCAATCAAATCGGTCAGGTCAGAACAAACAGAGTGGTAGCCACATGGTCGGGCAACCACCTAGATAGCAGGCCCGAGTTTTTGCACTCACTGAGGATGAGGCACATAATGCTCTAGATAATGTTATTGCAAGTAATTGTTTTCTCTCAAGTTATCCTGCTTATGTTTTAATGGATACCAGTGCATCACACACTTTCATAGCTGAGCACTTTGTCACATTGCATTCTATGCCATTATCATCTACATTATCTATTTCTACTCCACTGGGCAAAGTGATGAGGTCAGCTGAAATGATAAGTGGTTGTGAATTTCGTTATGAGGATAATGTCATTAAGCTTGATTGCGTTGTGTTGGAGATGTCTGATTTTGACTGCATAGTTGGTATTGACATGTTGACAAGATACAGCGCTACTGTAGATTGTTTACAGAAGATTGTTAATTTTAGGCCCGATATGACAGATCACTGGACATTCTATGGTAAGGGTTCTCAAGCTAAGATTCTTTTGATTAATGTTTTGTCCATGACTCGTTTGTTGCATAAAAGAGCAGAATGTTTCTTGGTTTATGCAATTGATATTTCAAGGTCAGTACCTAAATTGACAGATATTCCAATTTTTAGTGAATTTTTAGATGTATTTCCAGATGAAATTCCAGGATTTCCTCCAGTCCGAGAGATTTTCAACATTGAGTTGATGCCAAGTACACAGACTATTTCTAGAGCTCCTTATAGGATGACGCCAATTGAATTGAAGGAACTAAAGGAACAACTTGAGGATCTATTGGCTAAAGGAAATATAAGACCAAGTTTTTCACCTTGGGGTGCTCCAGTTTTATTCGTGAAGAAGAAAGATGGGTCTATGAGGTTTTGTGTCGATTATAGACAGTTGAATAAAGCCACAGTAAAGAATAAGTATCATTTGCCAATGATTGATTATCTCTTTGACCATTTGCAGGGTTCTTCAGTATATTCTACGATTGGTTTAAGATCTGGATATCATCAGTTAAAAGTTAGAGATGCAGATGTGCCTAAGACTGCTTTTTGTACCAGGTATGGACATTTTGAATTTTTTATTATGCTTTTTGGATTGACCAATGCACCTGCGGTATTCATGGATTTGATGAACTGTGTGTTTCAAAGGTACATAGATCAATTTGTTGTGATCTTCATTGATGATATTCTTATTTATTCAAAATTTGAATTTGAGCATGCCGAGCACTTGAGAGTTGCTTTGCAGATTTTGAGAACTGAAAAGTTGTATGCTAAATTATCCAAATGCGAGTTTTGGTTGGATAAAGTGGTTTTTCTTGGACATGTGATTTCAAGTGCTGGTATATCAGTTGATCCGAGTAAAGTTGAGGCAATCATCAATTGGTCTAGACCGACATCAGTTCCTGAGGTGCGTAGTTTTATGGGTTTGGCAGGTTATTATCGCAGGTTTATTGAAAGATTATCACATATTGTGAGGCCAATTACCCAGTTGACACAAAAGAATACACCATTTATTTGGTCGCAAGCATGCGAGGCTAGTTTTGTTGAACTTAAGCAGAGATTGACTAGTGCTCCAGTTCTGACTATCCCATCAGGTGTAGGAGGATTTACAGTGCACACTGATGCTTCACATCGGTGCATGACTTGGAAATAGCAGCAGTGGTTTTTGCCTTGAAGATTTGGCGTCACTACTTGTCTGGGGAGACATTTGAGATATTCACGGATCATTAGAGTTTGAAATACCTCTTTTCACAAGCGGAGCTGAACCTAAGACAGAGGCGTTGGTTAGACTTGTTGAAATACTATGATTGTGAAAAAAATATTACCCAGGCAAGTCAAATGTAGCAGCTGATGCTTTGAGCAGAAAAGTATGTAATGTGTCCTTGATCACTAGCAGTATTTCTGATCTAGTAGAAGAATGTTGTCTTTCTGGTTTGGATTTTGTGGTAGATATTCAACCTGTAAGAGTATTTATGATTCATGCAGAGCCAGAATTATTTGTCAAAATTAGAGATGCCCAAAGGTTATATCAAAGCATTCATAAATCAATTGAACTCGTCAAATAAAGACATCGATCAGAATTTCTGGTCAATAATGAGGGTATTTTGTCTGTGAATGATCGTATTGTAGTTCCTACTATTTTAGAGTTGAGGATACATATTTTGCGTGATGCTCATTGCAGTAAGTTCTGTGTACACCCTGGAAGTAAAAAGATGTACAATGATTTGAAGAAACAATTTTGGTTGAAAATAATGAAATCTGACATAGCAGAATTTGGATCTCGTTGTTTGAATTGTCAACAAGTGAAAGCAGAAAGGAAGCGACCAAGAGGTCTTTTGCGTAGCCTTAAGGTTCCAGAATGGAAGTGGGAACATATCACCATGGACTTTGTCACGAAATTGCCGAGGTCGTCAAGGGGTTGCGATGCAATTTGGATTATCGTTGACAGATTAACCAAGTCTTCATGTTTCATTCATTATCAGATGACATATAGGCATGATCAGATGGCCAAATTGTACATCAGAGAAGTTTTCAGATTGCATGGTGTGCCTATGTCAATTGTATCAGATCGTGATCCCAGATTTTCTTCTCATTTTTGTCAGAGTTTACAAGAGGCCCTTGGTACTAGTTTGCATTTGAGTACATCATATCATCCTCAGACAGACAAACAGTTAGAACGTTATATTCATACATTAGAGGATATGCTGAGAGCTGTAGTGATGGATTTTGGTATTTGTTGGCAAGATTTGTTACCACTTGTAAAGTTTTCTTATAACAACAGTTATCAAGTAAGCATTGGAATGTCACCATTTGAAGCACTATATGGCAGGAAGTGTCGATCTCCTCTGTATTGGGACGATTTATCTGAAGCACCAATTGTAGGACCTGATATGATAAGAGATATGACAGAGAAGATGAAATTGATTCCAAGTCGTATGCAAGCGGCTCAGGATAGGCAGGCTAAGTATGCGAACATCAGGAGACGACCGTTGATTTTTGAGAAAGGTGACAGAGTTTTTCTAAAAATATCTCCTTTCCGTGATATAATTAGATTTGTAAAGAAAGGTAAATTATCACCGAGATTCTTAGGTCTGTATGATATTTTGGAACGTGTTGGTGATTTGGATTATAGATTATCTCTTCCTCTTGCATTATCAGGTGTTCATGATGTTTTTCATATGTCTATGTTGAGGAAATATCATCCAGATCCTTCTCATGTACTTCCACCCGACGAGGTTGAGTTAGATCAGACTTTAAGTTATATTGAGAAACCAATTCAGATTCTAGACAGAAAAGATAAGCAACTCAGAAATAAATTGATATCGTTGATTAAAGTATAGTGGAACAGACATGGTGTCGAAGAGGCAACTTGGGAATTAGAAGACAATATGAGACATAAATATCTAGAGTTATTCAAATGAAGTACGCTTCTATTCTCGGCCTTACTTTCAGTATTGATGATTTCATCGTAGACTTGAAATTGATTATTTGATTTCGAGGACAAAATCTATTTTTAGAGGGGAGGAATTGTAATGCCCGAATTTTAAAAAAAATTATTGTTCATCAGTTACTATTCAAGCGATGCGGCGCGAGAATAATAGCGCCTATGCGCTAGAGTTGCGCAAATTTGGCGCTGAGGCGCTGAAAAGTGGCGTTGTGGCGCTACAGACGCGAAAATTGACTATGTAAGCTCATCTTCACCTCCTCCAATCATTTTTCTCCTTCTTCTCCATTGAAAACCTTCCTCTGCTTCCATCTCTACATTTCTTCTTAAATCTAAGAGAGATTTGCTCAAGAAAATTTTTAAATGAAGGTAGATTTGTGATCCTCTCATCACGGGCTTCACGAGGATGTAAGTATTTCCAATTTTTATTCAAGTTTGGAAATGGATTGAAGTTTAGAATTGATATTTGAGTTCATATTTGAGATATTAAGATGTTGAAGATGTTGTATTTGAGTTGGTTTGAATGTAAAAGGGATATGAAAATGGTTTCTTGTTTATGTGCAAAGAACAATTTCTACATCTTCTGTATTTTGTGTAAATGGGACAGTTGTACTTGGATTTTGGAGTTAGGGTCTTCATCAAACTTGTAGATAATCAAGTTAGCTTCGATTTGGTTCTTGAATCACTCAATTTCAGGAAGAATTGAAAGAGATACGTGATTTTTACTAAAAATGGTCTGGATTTCCGAGTTGTGCAGATTTGTGTACATGCCTTCTGTTTATTCGAATTCTGAGATTTATTGGTTGGGATTCGGAATTTGATGTTCAAATAAAAATTATAGAAAATTTTCTTGTCTTCGAAAAGATACCAAAATGGCTTGATTCCATTGGATATTGAAGAAGTTATGCTCAAACTACTAAAGTGTGGCAGAAATGTATTGACGCAGAATTCGTGAAAATTATGTTGTATGTTTCAGATTATGAACTACTGGGTAAATGACTTTATTTGACAAAACTTTGTGAAGAATAATTGTTGAAGATTGAGTTTTCTTGCATATCCAATTTGTAGATCTTGATTTGAAGCAGTATTGAATTAATTATGAACTTTTTTACAGAAACTGCTCTGTTTTGATAAATGATCCGAGTTCTTGAGTTATAGTAGACTTCAGAGGTTCAAGACTTCTCAACTACATATTTCAATCTCTTTTTGGCAACATTTTAAAAGTATTTTACGGTCGGTAACATACGAAGTAAAAGTATCATTTTTATTTTAAATTGAAAATTCTATGGCTCGATGAATTATTTGTGATTTGATAATGATTGTTGTCTTGAGATGAGTTTATTATTATGTCGAGATGATGATATTTATTTGCATCATTATATTGCATATTGAGCCACTTGTCGATTCAAATTTGATATGACGGAGGTCGCCTTGATTTATTGATTTGTTGGACGTATGGGGCTATAGTTGAGTTGGCATAGTATATGCGGAGGTCGCTGCTATGGCCTGAACACTCTCTAAAGGCGCACCATAGTCCTGGGACTGTAGAACATAGCACCCCACCTCGAGTGGATGAGTCGGTGGATGTTCTGGGGGATTTTCTTCCCTTGGGTACCCTATGACCAGATGATTCACTTGATCTTGAGATTTATTGATAGGCCACAGCTTTTGATCATGCATTGCATTATATTGCATATTTATGAATTTTATATGAACTATTTGTCATTTTAAATCTCAAATGTTATTGATTGTATCATACTGGATTTATACTCATCGGCACGTCGGCTATCTCTTGTTTTCATGTGCTTGATGGTTGGAGAGGCGAGGCGAGGGATGCCAGAGTCCAGCTCCAGGCGAGGAGATACGAGTTAGAGTGGGATACTCAGGTCTTAGGTGTAATTTGATGATGTTTGAATTACTTTGGTTTACTACTTTATTTTGACATGTTAAAATTTTTATTTCAAACATTTGAGACCTTTAAATTATTTTAATGATGTTTATGTCGGGTTGTGAACCACATATTATGTATTTTACTAAATCGTTTGGTTTGTTACATTTATAATTATTAATATTAGATGTCGGACCCGGGGCCCCACATGTAGAGTTTTGGTGTAGGAGACTTAAGTGGTCGTGTGCTTTTGGTTGGGTTTTTGGTGACCAAGGTTGAGGAAGTGGGAGTTACAGCCTAGGGGTTGAGGAGGTCATGCAAGGGGCTGTTCAGGCTGTGATGCAGACCTTGGAGGGTCCAAATCGTGAACCATAGTGACTGGTCGAGGTTGTCTAAGGCTAGGTTAGGATCGAAGGCTTGAGAGCTTGTGTGCGCATGGAGGAGCTTCAGTGGGAGCTAGCGTTCGGGCATGTTGGTTGGGGTGCATGGGACTATAGGCTTGGTTCAAAAAGGTCCTGTAGGGTCTGGTCAAGGGCTAGGAGTGGCTGGTCTTGGGCTGGTCATCGATAGTTCGGTCTAGGAAGGTTAAAACGTGAATTCGGTGCACTAGAGTTACGGTTAGTAACTTGCTGGATTTTTCCAGCAGCCGTTCAGGGATCCATTCAAAATGTTTAAGGTCTAATTTTGATGGTTTTAGGGCCTTTTAGATGAGTACTAAGTATGGTAAAAAGTTGGGAAAAATTTGGTTAGGTTTCGAGTCGATTTGGGTTAAAACCGGGACCCCGGTTCAAGTTTTAAACAAATCGGTTAAGTTGTAATGGGCTCTAGTTTACGTCTAGGAATGCTTAAAAATATTTTTTGGGATGTTTTAAGGAGTTGGGTAAGCTTCGGGTCAAATTTTAGAGGTCCAGGGGTAAAACGGTAATTTTGGGTTTCCAGGGGCAAAATGATCATTTTGCACCCGATGTGAGATTTTAGTCCTGGCAACGCCCTGAGCACAAATTTACCATATTTTAAATTTTTATGCATCATGTTCACGTTTTTTAAGATTTTATGAATTATACGTTGCATGCTTGGATTTAAGAAAAATTGCATAAGTGCATGATTTTTATAAGTGATGAAAATGATGATTTTTTTGAATGATGGGAATTAGTTGTGACTATCGAAGTATTTGTAAATGCATAAGACGTATATGTAAATGATGATGATGAGGCCTAGGCACAGTGGATGGGTAATCCTCTCACTGATGTCCGACAGCCGCCGGGTACCGCGGTTCTATGTATGATGGATCCATCGTAAATGATGATGTACGATAGTCACCTCTAATGAGCTTAATTCACCAAAGGAAATGATAACGTTGAATGATGAATGATGATTAACGATGAGCTGTTTTGACATGTCATGAATTTACACGACATGTTTATGTTACGCTTTTAAAGTTCATGAAATGTATGTTTAGTATGTAATTTTTCACTGCTGTGTTCCATGTATATGTACTTGTTATTTATGGTACAGGTGTGTTGAGTATTTAGACTCACTAGGCGTGTGTGATGCAGATGAGCTCGATATCAAGGGGACTGGAGGTGCTGGACTCTGAGTAGGCAGACCTGGTGGGGCGACACGACCCGAGGACCTCATGTTTTCCGCACTTATGATTTTACGATTTGAAAGGATATGTGTATTTTATACGCTGTTTTATTTTACTGTTTGATGCTAGGATTTTTACTCGTTTTTGCTATGTTATATTTTTATTGGTAATTACTTATGATTATTTTTAAATGATATTTTTAAGTAGGACTGCATGCATGCATGCAATTTATTTAAATGCATAATTTCAAAATGTGAGCTTTTAAAAAAAAATTATTTCCGCACTTTTAAAACGGTAGACGTTACAGTAGTTTTCAAAAATAATACTTTGAATCCTTTAAAAGTCCCTTGTTTGCCCAAAACCGGCTTTCCGGGTAAAATCGAGCTCGGCTCGTAGAGTAATTTGGACTCTATTATTTTTACAAAAATTTAATCATATTAACAGGCCTTAAAAATATTTATTTTATTCGTCTATGATCTTCTTTCTCCAGCCTATTATCGAATATTCGGATAAAAACTTCAATTCCCATGAAATCTTGCAATCTAATCGTTTAATCATGCAATATGTAATATTTAAGCATTAAAATAAATCAATTAAAACAATTAAGAAATTTAGCACATTTGCATACATATGGTTTATGTGAATTTACTTTTGGACGTTACGGTTCAAGGTATAAAGGACAAAAACATTCTTCTCATTGAATTTCAGTGTTCCATGAATTTATTGTTACAAACTATTTGATAGAATCGAATACTTGGTTAAAAGAGTGTTTAGAAGGGGGTTGAATAAACACTCACAACTTTTATAAACTTTTCGAAAGTTGAGTTCAGTTATTGATAAAATGATACTCGGAATCTTGTCAGTCAATATCAATCAGTTAACAATAAAGTGCGGAATAAAACTGACTAATAGATAGAATAAAAACTGAAATAAGAACATAAGATTTTACGGATGTTCGGATATTTCAAACACTCATACGTCACCCCTTCTATCACAAGGATATGATATTCATTAAAAGACTTTGATCGATACAAAAGTTTGTACAGACCCACTTCAGTTTGGACTTAACACTGTCAAAACTGAAACTTTTAGTTTACAAAATGCTTCACAGTATACAACTGAATTTAGCACAACTGATGAAACGACCTCGATTTTTTTTTCTAATCTTAAATCGTAAATTCTAAATTACTAAATAAAATAATTTTGCATATTCATGAATCATAATAAATTAACAATTTAAATTTCAAGTGCATAAAATAAAATCCTGACTCGACCTTTGAAAAGATCATTAACAATAAAAATAAAGCATAAAATATCTCTAATAAAAATCATTAACATAATCTTTAAATCCTTAATTTAATAAGCTAGTGCGGAAACATAAAGGCGCTCGGGTGTGTACTGCTGCACTCGATCGACTCAATCGTCATCGCATCCAAAAATCACCAAATCATGTATCATACAAACCTAGTGATTATAAAGACTCAACACGTTCTAAACATGGATAACAAATAATACCTATACATCCACATGCATTTAAAAATCATATTTTTATTTAAAATAAACTTTTGAACATAAATAAACCATTAAAAATCATTTTAGCATAAATAAATCATAAATAGTAAAATCATTTTAAAAATAACTTTGAGCATAAATAAATCTTTTATAAAAATCATTTAAAATAAGCTTTAAGCATAAATAAATCATTTTAAAAATAGTTTTAATTCTCATCATAAATCATATATCATAAGAATCATTTTTATCATAAGCTTGCAATCATATATCTTTTTGGGTGAAGTTTGATCCTTGAAAGTGACTAGCTTTTATTCTTTGGTCGACTACAGTCTTAGCTCCACATGGTCCATGGGCATGTGCACTAGGCTCCACCATGAAAATACGGTCGTTGGGGTTCCCTCGGGGGCCTTTTCCCATAAACGGGTTCCCTCAGTGGCCTTTTCCCAAACATGGGTTCCCTCTGGGCCTTTTCCCGTAAATGGGTTCCCTCTGGGGCCTTTTTCCCTCACGTTATCCCCACAAAATCATATATCATAAATCATATCTTTTGTCACAGTCAATTCACGTCCCTCAAAATATTTTTCGTTTTCTTTAAAAATCATAAAATAAGACAGCTTTCCAAAAATAGCATTTTAAACAGTATAAATTGTACAGCTTTACCATAAATCATAAAAATACATATTATAATCAAAATCATCATTTTAAATCATATAATATCATTTAACATGCATTATGGTCCTTCGGAACGCTACCAAGCGTTTTCGTATTTTCCTAAGTGTAAAAAGACCGTTTTGACCCTGGACGTAAAAATTCTCGAATTTATCTTTTTCTCAAATTTAATGACATGGGATTATTCTAAATAATTATTTAAGCTTAAATATAATTTTTTCATAATTTTATGAAGTTTAAAACTAGGCTTTTGAATTAATTCTTTATTTAGCGTTTTGTGCGGCGATAAAATCCCGGATAAATCCCAAAACTCCATATTTTGATCCCAAATTTTAAACATAACATTTTTAATATTTATTCTACACTTCCAAGTCATCAGGCCACACCAGTGAACTCATGGATTCAATTTTCCTCCTTATATTTTCGAAATTGACACATAATCGAACACACCGAGCCATCTCCCAATTTAGTCGAGCCACGCCCGAGCCACCTTGAGCCAAACTATATCCAACCCACCTAGGGACCCTACTGACCCATCCCAGACCAAATTACCAGCCCCTAACTCGCTCAAACCCACCTGAAACTTGACTCCAAATTCTGGATGTTTTGAGCGTGAGTCTCCTAGCGCCTCTAGAACTCCTAACCCAACTAGGACACTTCAACCTGAGCCACCACCAATCCTACACAACCCTCACCATCCCTGGACCACGCCCAAACCAAACTCAAGCCTATCCCAGCCCCTGACCGCGTGCACAAGCCACCTGAAACCAGACAGCAGCCTGCGCACGCTTACTTCCACAATCACTTGCTTCGCTCGAGCCAGCCACAAGCCCAGCCGTTCCAGCCCCTGGCCCAACCCCTGCCCATCTCCTTTGGACCTTGATGGACCTACGCAGCTTGCCCTTAGCCCCGCTGCATCCCTCTCCCGAAGCCCCTGCTGTGCGCCGCGCATGGGGGAGAGTCCCACTTCACGCGAACTCTTCCCCAGCCCCTAGCTCGAACCCTAGCCGTCGTAGGACCCAAATCAGACCTAGACCATGACCCTTAGGACCCAACCGCCAGCCCTGGTCGAGCCCCAAGCCCCCATGCAACACAACGAGTCACTTGAATCACCCAAGCATACACACACCTTTTAAAAAAACTCAAGGCCCTTCTTATTAGCTTTTGCCCCACGGTTTGCAGCCTAACGCCGTATAAACGTTTTACCATAAAAATTATCAAATACCTATTTTATTCAAGCATAAACATTTAAAACACACATATTATGATTTGTATGATGTTTGAAAAGGTTTAGAAAACGTGCCTTTGCGTTTATAACGCTCGAATTTTCAATCGTCGGCGAGGAAGGGCGAACGGGCGACGAAGAACACAAGCTTTCCTTCTCCTTATTTTTTCGAAAATTATGTGTGTGCTTGGAGGTGAATTTTGGCTGCTAGGTTTAAGAATTGTGGTGTTTTCAAAGCCTAGGTAGCTTATTTATAATTTTAATTTGCATGATAAATGTGCTTTAGTTTTGGGCTTGCAACTTAAGGATTATTAGGCCTACTTAAATTAATAAAATTGGGCTCAATAACACTTAATTAATTAGATAATAAAATTTTATAAAATAAGTTCTCTGAAAATAATAATTTTTAATCTTTTAAAACTCCTTGTTTGCCCAAAATCGGCTTAACGGGAAAAATCGAGCTGGACTCGTAAAATAATTCGAACAATAACATTTTTAGAAAAATTAAATCATTTTTTTAAATCATATTAGGAAGCCTTGCCATTATTTAAATAAAAATACATGTTCTTGTCTTGGTCGTCCCCGATCTCCTTTTCCCTGCCTATTTTCGAATATTCGGGTTAAATCTTTAATTTCATGTAATCATGTTAATTATCAGTTAATCATGTAATCATACATTTATCATATAATAAACATCATGCTAGCATTTAAAATCAATTAAATAAAACAATTAAGCAATTAAAATAATTTTCATGCATGTGGTTTACGTAGGTTGATTTTTCGGACGTTACAATCCCCCCCTCCCCCCCCCTAAATAGAATTTCGTCCTCGAAATTTTCCTTGACTTGATGATTGCAAAGTTAAGATTCCCTTATTCACCTCAAACTTAACTTCTAACTTAAATCCTACTTTTCAATTTGGTCATCAAAATCTTGAAAATTGCAATTCTAACCCAAAAAATTTCCCAAAGTCGACCCCTAAATCAAGCTCAAGTAGTCTATGCACCTTATTCTTCTAAGTTTTTCAATATCCCAAACCATTACCATATCCCAATTTAATATTTCATGCAAGAAAAGCATCGAAAAAATGTTAAACAGCTAGGTTACCTCGAAATCAGTGTAGTGCCGGCTCTGTCTCATTCTCTGCAGCTTGCATCACATAGACTCTTCCAGTCATGGGTTGTCTAGGCTTTGTGCATTCCACCATCTTGTGCCCCAACTCTCCGCAATTGAAGCACTTGTAGGTGCCCCACATGCATTTGCCAGAATGTGGACGATTGCACTCCTTGCACAGTGGTCTCTCATCAGCCTTCGGAACATTCCCTCTTGGTGGTTGTCCTTGTGGTTTTGGTGGTTCTGGTTGCTTAGGAGATCCTGTATAAGGCTTATTATTACTATGATTAGCTTGCCGAGCACGGTTCCTCTTTCGCTGCATCTCCCAATCTATGTCATTAAGTGACTGTTCGGCTCTAAAAGCTTTGGCGACGGCAGTAGTGTAGTCAATAGGATCGCTAAGCATCACATCACGTCGGATAGTCGGCTTCAAGCCATCTAGGAAATGTCGTAATTTTTCAGCAGCATCGTTGGCAATCAAGGGCACAAAGTGACAGCCCCTATCAAACTTCTGCACAAACTCGGCAACAGTCCAATCCCCCTGACGGAGACTCATAAACTCCCTCTTAAGCCTAGAACGAACATCAGATGTGAAGTACTTGTCATAGAATACCCTCTTGAACTCCTCCCAAGTCAACGTCATCATATTCACTCCTCGTTCTGCTCCCTCCCACCATAAGGAAGCGTCGCCCTTCAACAGATAAATGGTACATCAAACTCGGTCAGCGTCTGCCATGACCATATAGCGAAAAATCACCTCTAAAGATCGAATCCATCCCTCAGCAACGAATGGATCAGTAGTGCCATGAAACTCATCGGGGTGCATCCACCTAAAACGCTCATAAACTGGCTCTGGTCTAACCCTTGCTCCATCCCCTACATGTTGTTCAAAAAAACGGGCCATACCGGCTAGTACATAGGCACTAGCATCCTGACAAAGTGGAGGCTGTGGAATATTCTCCTCCTGTCTAACCTCATCAGTCCTACGTAAAATCCTTCTAGGAGGCATCTCTGTACACGTCGTCCAACCACGTAACCAACATGCATTTAAAATTTTTCATGCAGCATGCAACTAACATGTATATCATGTATCATATAAGCATTTAAAGAATTTTAAGCATATAAAATATAAAGCAGAAAAAACTCACATATATGAGGCGTGACTTCTTGAGCTTCTCGGAGTGACAGTACACAACCCTTTGGGGATCATTGGCTCTGATACCAACTGAAACAACCTCGAATTTTTTTCTAATCTTAAATCGTAAATTCTAAATTACTAAACAAAATAATTTTGCATATTCATGAATCATAATAAATTAACAATTTAAATCTCAAGTGCATAAAATAAAATCCTAACTCGACCTTTGAAAAGATAACTAACAATAAAAATAAAGTATAAAATATCTCTAATAAAAATCATTAACGTAATCTTTAAATCCTTAATTTAATAAGCTAGTGCGGAAACATAAAGGCCCTCAGGTGTGTAATGCTGCACTCGATCGACTCAATCGTCACCGCCTCCAAAAATACCAATCCTGCATCATACAAACCTAGTGAGTTTAAAGACGCAACACGTTCTAAACATGGATAACAAATAATACCTATATATCCACATGCATTTAAAAATCATATTTTTATTTAAAATATGTAATAGCCAAGCCTGGTGAACGGTATAGTTTAAGTTTTCGTATGTTTATGGATTATTTGGTTTAGATGTTAAGAGTTGTGATTATGGGTCATAGTATTGTTGGTTATTATTATTTTGTGGCATTGTTGATATTAGTTGATGGTAGTTGTATTGTATAAGCGTTGCGATTCGATTTTAGTTGCATAAGAGTTTGTTTTGGCTGAGACCAGATCGCACCCGCGGTAATTTGAGCAGCGCCCCGGCGGTCTTTATTGCAGCATTTTTGGTGGATTGCCGAACAGACACCGCACCCGCGGTGTGATAGTTACCCCACTCGCGGTGGAGGCACCGTACCCGCGGTAAGTTTTTTACCGCACCCGCGGTCGTCAGTTTCAGAATTTTGGTTGTATTGCCGTAGGCACACCGCACCCACGGTGCATGTTGGAGCGCACCTGCGGTCGATGAATAGTGAAAGCGTGTTTTCGAGATTTTAATGATATAAGGCATAGATTTATGGATTAATTGTTATGGGTTTATGATTATTGAGATGTTGATGGTGTATTTCATGATTTATTGTTGTAGGTTGTGTACCAAGAGATATATTCTAGGTTCCAAGTGGTTGTAAGTGGAATTTCATTCCTTGTGCTCACATGATAATATATGTATGGTGTTTCAATGGTTTTAATATGCTATTCCCTTCATTTGATTCATGTTATGTATTGATACACTTTGTTGTATATTATAGAGGTATTTTATGTTTTAATTGTGAAAAAGAGAATACAAGAGAAAAGAGTCTTCAAAGTGTTTGATTTAATGCCAAAGAGAGAGTTTAAATGATTTATTGGATTGATAGATACATAGTCAGAGATTGCATGCAATTAGTTGATCAACGACCATAGGCTTATATCCCTCAGAGTTATCGATTTATATCGATGGGGTATAGGTACAGAGACAGAGATACTATATAGATATCAATCCAACAGAGAAAAGAGAAATACCATCTTATTGTTATATTATTATGTTATTCATGTTTCAAGAATTGATGGTATTTAATGATTTCAAAGCCATGTTTTACAGAGTATGATATATGTATCTATTGCTATGTAAGAGTTCCACTTGCTGAGTTTTATACTCATTTCAGTTATTTCATGTGATGCAGTTAAGAGCGACGAGCCGGGACGTTGATTGTGGGCCGGAGTCATATGCATATAGAGAAGGAAGGAAGAAGTTATTTTGCTAGCATTTTGACATGATCACAAAAATGATATTTTGTATTTTGTTGTATCATTTGATTGATCATGTATATATTTTTGATTATACATTGACATGTATTTTTAAATCCTTCTTTCTTTTTAGAAAATTTTAAATTCCGCTGCTATTTTTTTTAAAACCGGTCGAGGGTGATACATTTAGTGGTATTAGAGCACCGTTCTTCGGACAAATGCATATAACTTCGTCTACGTTCAACAGTCCGGGTATGTCTTCTTCTACATCTATTCATTGTTATCTATTGATATGTATTGTGTGAGCACATTGTAGGAGTTATGCCTCCTAAGAGGAAAGCTGCAGAGGGTGAGAATAGTTCTTCCTCTAGAGTTGTCGATGAGTTTGGCAAGTTATTGAAAGAGCAAGCTAAGGTCCACAGTGAGCAGATCCAACAGTTACTACGTTTGCAAAGTACAGGTCAAGGTAGAGGTCAAGTCAGAGGCCAAGTGGCACAAGCAGTTGGTACTGATGGGATCTTTACTGCTTTCAAGAGGATGGATCCGCCTGAATTTGCAGGAAGCACTGATCCATTGGTGGCAGTAGAGTGGATCAAGGCACTTGAGGCTATTTTTTATCATCTCAACTATGCAGACAAAGACAGAGTTGGATGTGCAGTGTACATGTTAGTCAAGGCTGCACGCATTTGGCGGAATGCTACCAAGGTTAGTGTGGATGTTCCAGCATTGAAGTGGTCAGAGTTCACTGATCTTTTCTATGACAAGTACTTCCCAGACGCACTTCGAGCTAGGAAGGTGACTGAGTTCTTGGAGCTTCGTCAAGGAGGTACGAATGTCGACGAGTACATTCTGAAATTCGAGGAGGGCTGTCTGTTTGCCCCGTATATTGCTTCCAATGACAAAGACAAAGGTGCTCATTTCATTAGAGGCCTTAGAGCATAAATCAGAAGGGACATTAACATGTCGAAGGTTGTGACATTCAAAGAGATTGTGGCTAAGGCTCTGTTGGCCGAGCAAGATGAGAAAGACATTGCTAGGGAGAGACAAGCGAGGCAGCAGGCCATTGCTCAAAGAGGCCAAGGTTCAAGTCAAAGAGGAAAGGGCAGTTTCAAAGGGAAAGGCAAGTTAGAGCCGAGTCCTAAACCACCGGCAGTTCCATTTGATCCCGAGAAGCCATTGTGTCCCAAGTGCAGTAGACATCATCGGGGAGAGTGCAGATTTGGTACTCATACTTGTTATCGATGTGGCACTGCAGGCCATATTGCCAAGGATTGTCTGAGAGGATCGGGTAAAGAGAAGGTGCAGGGACGCATCTTCACCACGACAAAGGAAGGTATAAACCATGATTCTTCTGTGATCTCTAGCGCTATTTTAATTTCAGGCAGAGTAGCTACGACATTGATTGATACAGGTGCTACTCATTCTTTTATGTCTGAACCATTTTTGAGATCTTTGGGTATAGTTCCTTCTGTTATTCCCCTCCAGTTTAATGTTGTATTGCCTTCGGGGTATGTGTTGTGCCCGACATCTATTGTATATGCGTGCTCTGTTCAAATTGATGAGCGAGTGGTTTATGCTGATTTGATTGTTATTCCGATGGTTGCGTTTGATATTATACTTGGCATGGATTGGCTATCAACCTATCGTGCAGTGATTGATTGCGTTGCTAAGACGGTGAAATTTGCAGATGATGGCAATAGGGAAGGTATGCTCGCCAATGCAGGTACTTCGCTGGTCCTTCCTTTTATTTCATGTCTTGAGGCTAAGAAGTTGTTGTTTAGAGGTTGTGATGGGTTTTTGGCTTTGATTGTGGATGTGGATATAATTGTGAAATTGAATATTGATGATATTAATGTGGTGAGAGAGTTCCCTGATGTTTTTGAGGATGATGTGCCGGGTTTGCCGTCGGACAGAGATGTGGAGTTTGTGATTGATCTAGTTCCAGGTACGGTTCCTATTTCCAAGGCTCTGTACAGAATGGCCCCAACAGAGATGAAAGAGTTGAAGACGCAGTTGCAAGATCTTTTAGATAAAGGTTTCATTCGGCCGAGTTCTTCGCCTTGGGGAGCTCCGGTTCTTTTCGTCAAGAAGAAAGATGGGTCTTTGCGGCTTTGCATTGACTACAGAGAGATCAACAAAGTGACTATCAAGAATAAATATCCGTTGCCATGGATAGATGATCTTTTTGACCAACTGCATGGGGCTACAGTGTTTTCGAAGATTGATCTGCGATCTGGCTATTATCAGTTGAAAGTTAGGGAGTCTGATATCCCTAAGACGGCATTTCGGACCAGGTATGGTCATTATGAATTTCTTGTGATGTATTTTGGTCTGACTAATGCTCCTTCAGTCTTCATGGATCTGATGAACCGAGTGTTCAAGCCGTATTTAGATAGATTTGTCATTGTTTTCATCGATGACATATTGATTTATTCCAAGACCAGAGAGCTTCATTCAGAGCACCTCAGAGTTGTTCTTCAGTTTTTGAGAGAGAAGCGGTTGTATGCTAAGTTGAAGAAATGTGAGTTCTGGTTGGAGCAGATTTCTTTCTTAGGCCATGTTGTCTCGAAGGATGGTATAGCGGTTGATCCAGTGAAAATCGAGACGATTCAGAAATGGCCTATCCCTACCACTGTATCAGAGGTACGCAGTTTTCTTGGTTTGGCGGGTTATTATCGTCGTTTTATTTCAGATTTCTCCAAGATTGCCCTGCCATTGACCAATCTGACGAGGAAGACTGTGAAGTACGAGTGGTCCAATGAATGCCAGAGTGGATTTCAAGAGTTGAAAGATAAGTTGACGTCAACTCCGGTACTTGCATTGCCCAGTGGTTCAGAGGATTTTGTTGTTTATACCGATGCGTCGAAGAAGGGCCTCGGTGTAGTGCTGATGAAACGTGGAAAGGTTATAGCTTATGCTTCTCGCCAGTTGAAGGACTACGAGAAAAATTATCCTACGCATGATCTGGAACTGACAGCTGTGGTTTTCGCCTTGAAAATCTGGAGACATTACTTATATGGCGAAAAGTGTGAAATTTTCACGGACCACAAGAGTTTGAAGTATTTTTTTTCCCAGAAAGAACTCAATATGAGACAGAGACGGTGGTTAGAGCTTGTCAAAGATTATGATGTGACGATTAGTTATCACCCAGGGAAGGCAAATGTTGTAGCAGATGCTTTGAGCCGTAAGTCGAGTTCTTCTTTGAATTCTTTGATTCAGAAGCCATTGTTGTTATATTTGCAGCGAGAAGAGATAGCTTTGGTTGTTCCGGGGACCATTGCTCGCTTTTCAGCATTGGTCATTCGGGCTACATTGACGGACAGGATCCGTAGAGAGCAGGTCAATGATTTACAGTTGATAGAGTTGAGAGCCAGAGCAGAGGAGAGAGGTAATTTAGAGTTTGGATTGAATGGAGATGGTTTGGTGACTTTCAGAGGCCGTATATGTATTCCTGTTGGTGATGATATTCGGCGAGACGTCTTGACAGAGGCATATACCGCGCCATACTCGATACATCCAGGCAGCACCAAGATGTATCAGGATCTTCGTAGACTCTATTGGTGGCCAGGTATGAAGAAGGATATTGCCATATTTATTTCTCAGTGCCTAACTTGTCAGCAGGTGAAAATCGAACATCAGAGACCTGCTGGGACATTGCTGTCATTACCGATTCCTCAATGGAAATGGGAGCATATTACGATGGACTTCGTGACTGGTCTTCCAAGGACGCAGAAAGGTTTTAACTCTATTTGGGTTATTGTTGATCGGTTGACCAAGTCAGCGCATTTTCTTCCAGTCAAGACGACGAATTCTATGAACCAGTATGCTGAAGAGTACATAGCAGAGATTGTTAGACTTCATGGTGTTCCTGTGTCGATCGTGTCTGATCGTGACCCTAGATTTACTTCAGAGTTTTGAAAGAGTTTGCACAGAGCTATGGGTTCACGGTTAGCATTCAGTACAGCATATCACCCCCAGAGTGACGGTCAATCAGAGAGAGTTATTCAGATTCTAGAGGATATGCTCAGAGCTTGTACTATTGATTATCCTGATAGCTGAGATTCCAAATTGCCTCTTGTTGAGTTCACGTACAATAATAGCTACCAAGCGACGATTGGCATGGCACCGTATGAAGCACTTTATGGCAGAAAGTGTAGATTGCCCTTGTATTGGGACGAGATTGGTGAGAGGAAGATGTTGGGTTCAGAGTTGGTCCAACAGACAGCTGATGTTGTTGCTGTTATTCGAGAGAGGATGAAGACAGCTCAGTTGAGACAGAAGAGTTATGCTGATGTGCGTCGTAGGCCGTTGCAGTTTGAGTTTGGCGACCATGTGTTCTTGAAGATAGCACCTCTTAAGGGTGTGATGAGGTTTAGCAAGAAGGGAAAGTTGAGTCCGAGATTTATTGGTCCATTTGAGATTTTGGACAGAGTTGGTGATCGAGCTTACAGGTTAGCCCTACCGCCAGATCTTGACAGGGTTCATAATGTTTTTCATGTTTCAATGCTCAGGAAATATATTGCGAATCCTTCCCATGTTCTTCGCCACGAGCCATTGGATTTGACGCCGAATTTGACGTACCAAGAGATTCTAGTCCAGATTCTAGATCGCAAAGTTAAAGTGTTAAGAAACAAAGAGATCGGCATTGTTAAAGTCCTTTGGAGGAATCATTTGATTGAAGAAGCCACGTGGGAAACAGAGGATGAGATGAAAGAGAAGTATCCCGAGCTTTTTGCGTAGTGACGTCAATTTCGAGGACGAAATTCCCTTAAGGAGGGGAGATTGTAATAGCCAAGCCTGGTGAACGGTATGGTTTAAGTTTTCGTATGTTTATGGATTATTTGGTTTAGATGTTAAGAGTTGTGATTATGGGTCATAGTATTGTTGGTTATTATTGTTTTGTGGCATTGTTGATATTAGTTAATGGTAGTTGTATTGTATCAGCGTTGCGATTCGATTTTAGTTGCATAAGAGTTTGTTTTGGCCGAGACCAGACCGCACCCGCGGTAATTTGAGCAGCGCCCCCACGGTCTCTATTGCAGCATTTTTGGTGGATTGCCGAACAGACACCGCACCTGCGGTGTGATAGCTACCGCACTCGCGGTGGAGGCACCGCACCCGCGGTAAGTTTTGTACCGCACCCGCGGTCGTCAGTTTCAGAATTTTGGTTGTATTGCCGTAGGCACACCGCACCCGCGGTGCATGTTGGAGCGCACCTGCGGTCGATGAATAGTGAAAGCGTGTTTTCGAGATTTTAATGATATAAGGCATAGATTTGTTCACTTTTCCTCATTCTTTTCCCCTCATTCTCGATTCTTCTCCTCAAGTGAAGGCCAGGGTTCCATTTCCTTTCTCTCATTTCTTTGATTCTTGCATCTTGTTGGAGTTTTGTGTTGAGAGCAAGGTTTACTTGGGTTCAAGGAAGCTAAGGTAAGCTTATGGGTTTGTTTATTTCTTGGTTTTGGTGTTGGGAGAAATCATGGGTTTGGTGATTGTGTTGGTTTTATGGATTAATTGTTATGGGTTTATGATTATTAAGATGTTGATGGTGTATTTCATGATTTATTGTTGTAGGTTGTGTACCAAGAGATATATTCTAGGTTCCAAGTGGTTGTAAGTGGAATTTCATTCCTTGTGCTCACATGATAATATATGTATGGTGTTTCAATGGTTTTAATGTGTTATTCCCTTCATTTGATTCATGTTATGTATTGATACACTTTGTTGTATATTATGGAGGCATTTTATGTCTCAATTGTGAAAAAGGGAATACAAGAGAAAAGAGTCTTCAAAGTGTTTGATTTAATGCCAAAGAGAGAGTTTAAATGATTTATTGGATTGATAGATACATAGTCAGAGATTGCATGCAATTAGTTGATCAACGACCATAGGCTTATATCCCTCAGAGTTATCGATTTATATCGATGGGATATAGGTACAGAGACAGAGATACTATATAGATATCAATCCAACAGAGAAAAGAGAAATACCATCTTATTGTTATATTATTATGTTATTCATGTTTCAAGAGTTGATGATATTTAATGATTTCAAAGCCATATTTTACAGAGTATGATATATGTATCCATTGCTATGTAAGAGTTCCACTTGCTGAGTTTTATACTCATTTCAGTTATTTCATGTGATGCAGTTAAGAGCGACGAGCCGGGACGTTGATTGTGGGCCGGAGTCATATGCATATAGAGAAGGAAGGAAGAAGTTATTTTGCTAGCATTTTGACATGATCACAAAAATGATATTTTGTATTTTGTTGTATCATTTGATTGATCATGTATATACTTTTGATTATACATTGACATGTATTTTTAAATCCTTCTTTCTTTTAAGAAAATTTTAAATTCCGCTGCTATTTTTTTTAAAACCGGTCGAGGGTGTTACAAAATAAACTTTTGAACATAAATAAACAATTAAAAATCATTTGAGCATAAATAAATCATAAATAGTAAAATCATTTTAAAAATAACTTTGAGCATAAATAAATCTTTTAAAAATCATTTAAAATAAGCTTTAAGTATAAATAAATCATTTTAAAAATAACTTTAATCCTCATCATAAATCATATATCATAAGAATCATTTTTATCATAAGCTTGCAATCATATATCATTTTGGGTGAAGTTTGATCCTTGAAAGTGACTAGCTTTTATCCTTTGGTCGACTGCAGTCTTAGCTCCACATGGTCCATGGGGGTGTGCACTAGGCTCCACCATGAAAGTACGGTCGTTGGGGTTCCCTCGGGGGCCTTTTCCCATAGACGGGTTCCCGCGGGGGCCTTTTCCCAAACATGGGTTCCCTCCGGGGCCTTTTCCCGTAAATGAGTTCCCTCTGGGGTCTTTTCCCCTCACGTTATCCCCACAAAATTATATATCATAAATCATATCTTTTGTAACAGTCAATTCACATCCCTCAAAATATTTTTCGTTTTCTTTAAAAATCATAAAATAAGACAGCTTTCCAAAAATAGCATTTTAAACAGTATAAATTGCACAACTTTACCATAAATCATAAAAATATATATTATCATATAAATCACCATTTTAAATCATATAATATCATTTAACATGTGTTATGATCCTTCGGAACGCTGTTGTTTTCGTATTTTCCTAAATGTAAAAAGACTGTTTTGTCCCTGGACGTAAAAAATCTCGAATTTATCTTTTTCTCAAATTTAATGACATGGGATTATTCTAAATAATTATTTAAGCTTAAATATAATTTTTTCATAATTTTATGAAGCTTCAAACTAGGCTTTTGAATTAATTCTTTATTTAGCGTTTTGTGCGGCGATAAAATCCCGGATAAATCCAAAACTCCATATTTTGATCCCAAATTTTAAACATAACATTTTTAATATTTATTCTACACTTCCAAGTCATCAGCCACACCAGTGAACTCATGGATTCAATTTTCCTCCTTATATTTTCGAAATTGACACATAATCGAACACACCGAGCCATCTCCCAATTTAGTCGAGCCACGCCCGAGCCACCTTGAGCCAAACTATATCCAACCCACCTAGGGACCCTACTGACCCATCCCAGCCCAAAGAACGAGCCCTAGCTCGCTCAAACCCACCTGAAACTTGACTCCAAATTCTAGATGTTTTGAGCGTGAGTCTCCTAGCGCCTCTAGAACTCCTAACCCAACTAGGACACTTCCAGCTGACATCCCTGGACCACTCCCAGACCCAACCCAAGCCTAGCCAAGCCCCTGACCGTGCGCACAAACCACCTGAAACCAGACAGCAGCCTGCGCACGCTTACTTCGACAATCACTTGCTTCGCTCGAGCCAGCCACAAGCCCAGCCGCTCCAGCCCCTGGCCCGAACCCTGCCCATCTCCTTTGCACCCTGATGGACCTACCCAGCTCGCCCTTAGCCCCGCTGCAGCCCTCTCCCGAAGCCCCTGCTGTGCGCCGCGCATGGGGGAGAGTCCCACTTCACGTGGACTCTTCCCCAGCCCCTAGCTCGAACCATAGCCACCCTAGGACCCAAATCAGACCTAGACCATGACCCTTAGGACCCAACCCCCAGCCCTGGTCGAGCCCCAAGCCTCCATGCAACACAACGAGCCACTTGAACCACCCAAGCATACACACACCTTTTAAAAAAACTCACGGCCCTTCTTATTAGCTTTTGCCCCACGGTTTCCAGCCTCTATTTCTCAATTATTTATCATGTTTTGTACATATTTTAATCATATAACATCCTACCTTGACAGCATATCGTTAGATTCAAAAATGTTTTTTTATAAAAGCGTAAAAACGTCGTATAAACATTTTACCGTAAAAATTATCGAATACCTATTTTATTCAAGCATAAACATTTAAAACACACATATTATGATTTGTATGATGTTTGAAAAGGTTTAGAAAACGTGCCTTTGCGTTTATAACGCTCGAATTTTCAATCGTCGGCGAGGAAGGGCGAACGGGCGACGAAGAACACAAGCTTTCCTTCTCCTTATTTTTTCGAAAATTATGTGTGTGCTTGGAGGTGAATTTCGGCTGCTAGGTTTAAGAATTGTGGTATTTACAAAGCCTAGGTAGCTTATTTATAATTTTAATTTGCATGATAAATGGGCTTTGGTTTTGGGCTTGCAACTTAAGGGTGATTAGGCCTACTTAAATTAATAAAATTGGGTCCAATAACATTTAATTAATTAGATAATAAAAGTTTATAAAATAAGTTTCCCAAAAATAATAATTTTTAATCTTTTAAAACTCCTTGTTTGCCCAAAACCGGCTTCCCGGAAAAAATCGAGCTGGACTCGTAAAATAATTCGAACTCTAATATTTTTAGAAAAATTATATCATTTTTAAATCATACTAGGAAGCCTTGCCATTATTTAAATAAAAATACATGTTCTTGTCTTGGTCGTCCCCGATCTCCTTTTCCCTGCCTATTTTCGAATATTCGGGTTAAATCTTTAATTTCATGTAATCATGTCATATTATCAGTTAATCATGTAATCATATAATAAACATCATGCTAGCATTTAAAATCAATTAAATAAAATAATTAAGCAATTAAAATAATTTTCATGCATTTGGTTTACTTAAATTGATTTTTCGGACGTTACAACTGATTTCTTACAAGATCGAGTTTTACAATGATAACAATGTGCTAGAAGCTCAAAAGTGTAGCCTTGATTGCTACGAATATATGCGATAAGCGTGAGCTTTTATTTCAGCAGAGTAACAGCGTATTTTAGAGAATAGACGAGTTTAGATGTTCAGAATTTTGATGTTTTATTTTCTCTCAGCTTCTCTTCTCTGCTATTTATAGGCTTCTCTTCAACGGTAACATTTAATAGAATTTGAATCTTTTTATCCGTTGGTTTTTCATGTCAACATTCTTCTGACATTCGTATACTGCAGCTGAATTGCGGCGTTCCCATTATCTGTTGCAGTCTTCTTTTGTACTATTGTCGGTTGAACGTCTTTTTCTTGATGTGTACAGATGAAGGATCAGCTTATAAGCTCACAACTGGATGTAGCAACTGATCAGTTTCCAACTGATCAATCAGTTGTCTTCGTAAGTTCAGTTCAGCTGGTTTCAGTTGCCTTAGAAAATCTGCGCGTTATTCTTCAGTTACAGGCAACTATTAGTTAGAGTATATGTTCAGTTACTCTAGAACTTCTTAATCAGTTACCAACATTAATCATTTAGTTTGTCAAACAACCGAAATTTAGTTTCCAACAATTTTCCCCTTTTAGGTGTTTGACAAAACTTAGTAAATGAACTAATCAACTGAACTTTATGTAGATAAAATAATTCGAACTCTTTGTAGATAAAATAATGTACAGATTCGTACAAAGATTAAAAAAATGAAATAATCTTCAAGAATCTTAAAAAATCTGCCAAAATCTTATCAATATCGAAAATTTTGAGCTTGTCCGTGGAAAATTCATTGATCTCTGACCAGATAAGATCAATGTGGGTTATATTCAGAACTGAAGTTTTTGCCAAGCAACTTTAGAAGAAATCAGTTCTGAAGAAATTTGTTGACCTAGAAAGAGCTGTTCTGAAGGTGGTCAAAGCTGCTTTGGTTGTACAAGCTTTGCAACGTGAGAAGTATTTCTTTGGTCAAATACGAGCCAAGCAGTTAACAAAGATGGTTGCTCAGTTACGATAGAATTTTGATCCTACCAGTCCTACTACTTTCAATGACAAAGATGTCTTTAACCAACTGGAAATGGATCTCATCGTGCTAACGGAGATTAAACACTCGGAAATGGACCAAGAGCTGATTTTTTCGGCAGATTCCCAAGATCCTTCCTCTGAAGAGCAGGCTGAATAATCAGTTCAAGAGCCAACAAAGGACCCAGTTGCTGAATCTTCTCAGCAAGCAACTGCTCCTTCCACAACTGAAGAACAACCATCATCGACTGCTCCTCCATCTTCAACTGCAGAACTTTTACTTTATTCTGATGCTGAGTTATCACTAGCAAATCTTGACGAGGTGATCAAATCAGTAACCATTGATATCCAGCTAGATACTACTAGAGCAGTTGAAGAAATTTTTGCAACTGAAGAACCAGTTGATTCGACTGGTATTACTGAAGAACCAGTCAATCAAGCTAAAGAACCAGCCGAACAGGCTATTTTTGTAACAGAAGAGGCAGTTCAGTCAACTGCCATGACTAAACAGTCAGTTTTTGAAGAAACTGAAGAGGCTCAGCTGCACTCAGTTGAAACATGAGAGAGTGCCAGCTGAAGAGCTAGTTGAAGCTTCAGTCGTTCAACCAACTGAAGAACCAGTTTGTGAATCAGCTGCGCAACTAACTGCACAACCATCAATTGTTTCAGCTGATCAGCAAAATGAAGAGCCGTCCGGTACCTTTGTTGATCCGAATCCTTCTCCTCCTCAACAACTTCAACAAGAAGTTTTACAAGAAGATGTTCCAGAAATGGTAATGCTTGAATCAGATACAATTGACAGAGCTTTTGTGATCTTAATCAAGAAGAAAGGGAGCAGATACCAGAATCCTCTGGAGCCATGTCTCCTAGTATATCTATGGATACTGAATCTCTGTTCGAAGAAATCCAATCTGTTCAACACAACCTACTCAGTATGATGCATACTATTTCTGAAATCAAGTCAACCCAGCTTGCGTACACCTAGAAGATCAACTCTTCATAGGGATGTAATCGAGTCGAGTCGAGCCGAACTCTTGAATGTTTGAGCTTGGTTCGTTTATAATCGAGCCGAGCTCGAGCTTTATTTAACGAATATATGCATGGCTCACGAGCTTATTCAAGCCTTTATCGAACCTAAACAAATTTAATAAATATGAATTATACATTTAAATTTTCATTAAATTAATTAAAAAGTAAATTATATATTTAAAGAAAAATATATTATTCTTATTAAAATTTGTAAATTTATTATAATAAATAAATTTAATAGATTTTTCTATATATTTCATAAATAATATACAAAATCAATAAATCAAATATCAAAGCTATTATTTTTTCATCTAAAAGATTACTCATGAACTTACCAACGAACATGTTCACGAGCTAACGAGCCGAATACTGTAAAGCTTGAGTTTGGTTTGTTTATCTTAACGAGCCTCATTAAACGAGCTCAAACGAGCTTTTATCGAATCGAGCTTCGAATAACTCACAAACGGTTTGGTTCATTTACATCTCTAACTCTTCATATGAATTTACTACGGGCAGACTACAGCAAATCCAAGATAATGTGAATTCACTATTTCTTCCGGATGGAATACATTAAAAAGGACAGAGTGTCGATTGAAGCTCATTTTCAAACACAAGCCTTAGTCGGAAGACGCTTTGAATTTCTGGAGAAGACTGTCACTAAAAGGATAGATTTGCTACAAGATATTGTGATGAATGTAAAAACTAATCTACCATTTTTCAGTTATTCATTTTATATGAGTTAAAATATTTTCTAATATAACAGTCTTCTTAACGAAGGATTACCTCGAGTTTCTTTTCTTGATTTTAAACCAAACTCGATTTAATTCATCGGTGTTAACATTTTTAGAACACGAGCTATTGCAGCTCATTGGAGAATATAGTGTTCGAAATGCCTTCAAAGGCACTAGCACATTCGATCATTTTTGGAATTTAACGAATGACAGAAGGCAACTAATACTCTATCTATTATGGCTTTAGTATAAATGGATTATAGCCATCAAATATGAATGGTGTAATTTCTCTATAAAATGTCATATCAAGATTCAACAAATCCACTCAACACTATCTACGATCTGTGAGGTTAAAAGCTTCGTAGAAAATTTAGAATCACGCACATATAAATATATCTGACCTTTTTTCAGAGAACATATGTACCGAAGCTTTGTTGAAAATTTAGAAGCACACACATATAAATATATCTGATCTTTTTTCAGAGATCATATGTACTGAATTATTACTCACAAGTGTTTCAAATTTGTACAATATTTCGTATGAGTTTTGTAACTGACATAAATAGTCTTTATGTTCAGAATCATTCTAAGTTTTGATAAGTTGTTGCTAAGACTTTCAGTAAGCAGTGTGTAAGTCTTATTGAAGTGAGTGTTTACAAGTGTTATAAAACCAAATTCTTTTAGTGGAATATTTCTGGAAACATATGAAGGGAAGACACAGAAGAAATTTATCGTTTGAACTTCCATAAACAACCGTAGTTTTATTTACTTTTAGCAGCGTTACTTTTTCTTAGACACTCTATTGCTCGAGGTCCACTAATTTTTTTTATTTGCTAAGTTTGACTGGACTTATTCCGTACTGATTCTTTTCTAGTTGTCCATTGTACCTACAAGATCGAAATTCGATTTCGATTGGTAACACCAGTTGATGTCACCGTCGTTCAGAAATAAAATTAAGATATTTATTCATCAAGTCTAAACACCTACATCAATCCTAACTTCAACTTTTTTGCCCTTTTGACTTTTCTTTTGCATCTCTTCATTCGCATTTATAATTAAAGGACGTACGAAAAAATTTAATGTTGCTTTCAACGGACCACTAACGTAATTTGCAAAAAGATCAATATACACTAAAATGTTTGTACCATTCATAAAAGTTATAAACAAAGGATATTGTGGTTTATTTGTTAGAATATGACGGAACATTGCCGAACAACAATATCGAGTTAGGTATTGCTTAGCTTGTGGACGATTAATGATATATAATATAAAAATAAATTATGATAAATCATATAATTTTGAGTTGATGTTTCAAAATATTATATCTTGTGTTAAAAAAATCGAGTTGTTACACCGACACCATGATATTTTTTTTGGAACACACCATGATATTATTAAATTATATATCTTTTTAAAAAAAAAAAAAAAAAAACGCTGTCGGAAGCGATGGTTTAGACGGACCTCTACCTATATATATACAACAAAAAAGGCAGAACAAAGAAAACTTAACGGAGAAGACTAGATCAAGAACTCCGCAAAGGCTATGCAATAGTCACATTATAACAAAATAAAGACATACTACAACAGAGCGTCCGAAAAATAATAAAAATTATATAAGTTGATTACATAACATATAATTGAATTAACTGATGAATAATTTGCAAGCGGGGAAGAAAATATTGTTAAATTAAAATGGGGAAAAATTGCAATTTAATTTTGTAAGTTAGTATATTTCGAAATTTAGTCATATAACTAATAAGTTGTTAAAATTTGATTTTCATTCAATAACTTGATTTTTTTTTAACAAATCCATGAAATATTGTTTAACACTGATGATCTCCTAAGTAGCTCAATTGATGAGAATAAAGCCTATATCACACACATTAAAATATATCGAAACAAAAATAAAGAAAAACAACAAATTTTTTTTCCCCGTTTTGAAATATTAGATGTCATTTTTTTTTATTTTTTATTTTATTTTTATTTAAATAGATTTTAATGTGTATAACATGAGCTTTATTTTTTTCCATAAAAAGTCATATATTAGAATATCAATGTCAAATAAGCATATTATATAATATCAATGGCTTCCAGCTAAAAAAATTAATAATAATTCGAGTTACGTGATGAAAATAAAATTTTGATAAGTTGCAAAACAAAAGAAAATAAAACAAGCCAATTTACACAACTGAAATCACAATTTTTCCCTAAAATAATACCGAATTAGTTTTTTAGTTTAACTTAATGACCCATGTAAAATCTCTCTTGGTGTAAAAAATGAAAAATTGCTTTAAATAATTTGATGTACGAGATTTAATATAGAATTATATTTTGTGGTTTTTAATTGATACTTGTACTCGATATTTTTGAAATTGTTATTGTGGAAATAAATTTTTTTTTAGATTGTGGAAACAATTATTATTGAGATGAAATCATTGTTCATGGTAAAAAAAAAAAGTGATCGACATGTGATATTTAGATTATTGTATCGTTGTAAAGTTTGAATAAATTGAGTTACATCATTACTTCTAATTATAATTTTTGATAAAACGATAAACACTTAATAAACAATTTTCATTGGAATAAATATCACATATTCGATTCTCATTTATGTGTTCCGATTCCCCTTGGATCAAGTAGCTAGCATCTTTCTAAGGAGCTATGGGAACGAAAGAATAAAAGTGTCAATTGTCGAGAAATGGATTGTTGAACGACGATAATTATTATACTATGAGAGCGATTAACACATGATATTTGGACTGTTGCATTCTTTAAAATTTTTAATTACACAACTACTACTAATTATAATTTTTGGTAAAGCAAAAAACAAATCATCATACAATTATTTCATTCCAAACCCCAAATTAAGATCTTTAATTACAATTAAGGATAATGATTTCTTGAAGAGACTGTTATTTTAAAATATTTTGTACATTTCAATAGTTAATTATATTAATTAATTATGTGTCTCATCATAGTAGACTAAATTGGATAGAAAAATTAGATTTTAAACTGAGAAAATTATAATTTTGGATATTTATGTTTTTTCTGTATTGATCATTTATATTATCATATTCTAGTTTTACTTAGTTATTTTTGTTAATTGATTTTTGCAATTGTAGTATTCTATCATATATAGTGCTAGTGTTACACCTACACATCTCACATCAAAACTTTTAGTTGAAAAATACTTAAAATTATTAACGTTTTCAAAAAAGATACATGACTGAATTTGAAATTCAACATTATAAATTACTAAAATGGCAAAAAAGCACATGTAGGGATCCAAAATTTGCTTTTTTCCTCTTTTAAAATGATAGTTTTTTTTCCTTAAAAAACATGCATTTTTAGGAAAAAATTATCAGAGAAAATAAATATGCTTTTTCAGATTTTATTCAATGTTTCTTTTAAAATTTTTTGAAAATGTTTTGCATCACACTAGTTTTATTTTTGAAGCAGAATGCTCGTATATATTGGACAGCCCAATTAAATTAGTTTCGAGTCGGCCCACGAAAAGCCCAATAACAAACATGACCCACCGACCCCCACTCCACCGTAGCACACGCGCAGAAAATGCTATTCGCCGCCATCTCCCGTCTCTAAAACCGTACTGCTCGTGCATTTAAAATCTTGGCGGGGGAGGTGGCGGCGGTGTTTTTTTAACCCATCCTTGTACCCAGATCTTTCACTGAAGTCCAATTTTGGTGTTCTAGTCTGCGTTAATCAGCGTGAAATCGGTAATTTTGGTTTTGCCTCATTGGAAACCTAATCAGAGGCAGAACGATTTGCGATGTCTTCAGCTCGATGGGGATATTTTAGAATAATTTCCGGCACGGTAATTGGTGGGATGATTGGATTCTATTATATGCATCGAGCTGAGCTTAAGTATAAGGTCTGCAGCTTTCATCTTTGATTTCTCGATCTGTGTCCTCTCCTTTTTCCTTAAAAAAATTTAATAAATCTTTTTCATATGTAGGAAATGTGGAACGAGAGATTGAGGAAGTACGAGGAAGAGATGAATAATAAGAGGCAAAATGAAGAGAAATCCGAGGAATTTCAACAATCTTCGTAGCATTTGCTTACACCTGTAAATCATAATATTTCTAGTTTTTTTTTTTTCCATTTTTGTTTGTTTAATTTTCGGAATTTTATGAAGCTTTGTTTTTAGATTGTGGGGGCACTATTGCTTCGCTTTCTTTTCCCAAAGCTTTTTTTTTTTTTTTTTTGAGTTGTCTGATGCATAAACATTGGTAGATTTGTCGAAGTTTACTCAGCAACATGATGATGCTAATAATAAGTGTGTCAATTTCGAGTTAATTTTGTAAAATTTCGGCTCAAACATGACTTAAGAGATCAAATCATGTTCACATATTTTGATTATTAACACGTACGTATGTCGTCGTATTGACATCCTGATCTTTAGTTTGAAATGAAATCTGTGGAGTTTTTTTTATTTTTTTTAGATTTAGACGTTGACCTAAATCATTTCAGAAATTAGCTACACTATATGTAACTATTTTAAAGCATTTTATGGATCGACGTGAGATATTTAACACATTGATTATGATGTCATGTTAAGATTAAGATTTATACATTACTCAAACTTCAAAGTATTGTTGTAATGTATATATGCAATATTAGTGAACTTCAAAGTATTGTTGTAATCTATATATCCAAAATTAGTCAAACCGATATTAGACATTAAACAAGATCAAATTTTAATGAACCCTTCCCCAAATGTGCGCAACCTCAAATCATGAGTTCGGCCGGAGGAGTTGAGCTTATACTCTGTATTTGACCTTATAAACTATATAATTAAGATTGTCACTAGTATGTTCATACTATAAAAATATTATATAAACAATTGTAAATTTTTTTTTATTTGAATAAAGGGAGAAAGGTGGTTTTAAATCTATATTGAAACCAAAATATTATTAAAATATAAAAAATTATTTCATAAGTTAGAAAATTTGAAAATATTAATTTTATTTCATGTAACGCTTGAGAGACAACAGACGAGCTCAATCAAGACACAAACTGAATGATAAATCTCATTTAAAGTTTCGAACCATTTTTTTATTTAATCAAACTCAAGTGAAACCAATTAACTGGTTGCATACCTCTTTCTTATATTATATCAAAAATCTTTATCCGTGAGATAAATCAATTATGTTTGTATTTATAATAATAAATGAAATTTTTTACATAAAAGTAAATATTTTATATGAGTGACTCAAATAGATGGATCGTTTATAAAATTGACTAATGATATACAGTCTCGCAAAAATATTTGTAACCCCTGTATCGTCTATTAGGTCATCTCCAACCCAAAATTCTATTTTAAAGCAACTCTACTTTAAAATAGTGCAATTTCTGCACCAAATATTATATTCATCTCCAACCTATCTACTTCAAATCTTACTCTAAAAAGAATATTCTCAGAATATTCCTTTTTAAAAATATATTTAAATTATTTCTTATTAATTATTAAATATATATTTCTAATTTTATTAATATAATTATAAGTATCGTTTAATATTAATTTAAATTGTTTAATGATTATTTAAATTGTTTAATAATTATTGTTTAATATTTATTTAAATTTTTTAATAATTATTAAAAATTTATTTAATTGTTTAATATTATACGAATTGAAACATAAATTATTTAAATTGATAAAATATAATAATACATGACATTGAATTAAAAAAACATGGTACAAATACATGACATTAAATTAAAAAATACAATATAAATACAATTTCAAATATTTGAATGACCATGTTCATCCCATAAATGATCAATCAAAGCATTTCGTAATGCAAAGTGGGCGTCTTTGTCTTTTATTTTTTTATATCGAGCGAGAAAATTCTTGAAATCTGATATGTTCATTGACAACAATTTCTACCACTGGAGTCGGTGCTTCCCTCACATCTTGAATTGGTGCACTAAGATCACGTTCATCTTCGATTATCATATTGTGCATTATAACGCATGCTTTCATTATATCATGCAAATGATTTTTCTTCCAACCACGGGCGGGAGATATCACAATTGCAAATCGTGATTGAAGAACGCCAAATGCACGCTCCACATCTTTCCTGCATGACTCTTGTTTCATCGCAAAATACTGCTTCTTTGGACCACACGGATCATGGATAGTCTGCACAATAGTTGACCATTTCGGATAAATAATATCAGTTAGATAATATCTAGTATCATATTCTTTGCTTCCAATATTGTAATGAGCTGGAGGAGCAATTCCTTGTGCAAGATTGGAAAATAGACTGGACGACTCTAAAACATTTATATCATTATTGGTTCGGGGCATACCAAAATATGCATGCCATATCCAAAGATCATAATCAGCCACCGCTTCTAAAATGATTGTTGGAGAACCACTACGACCTGCATATTGTCCCGCCCAAGCCGTAGGGCAATTTTTCCACCTCCAATGCATACAGTCGAGACTTCCCAACATTCCAGGAAAACCTCGTTGTTTGCCAATATAGAGTAGTCTAGCAACATCATTGGCCGTAGGTGATCTCAAGTACTGTTCAGCAAAAACATCCACTATAGCTCGACAAAAGCGTTGCATACACTGAATTGCAGTCGATTCTCCTATTTGGATGTATTCATCAGTAGCATCCGCATGTAAGGCATATGCTAGCATTCTCAATGCAGCAGTTGCTTTTTGATTAGTCGACAGCCCGAGCCGTCCCAAACTATCACTTCGTTGTATGAAATAAACATCGTGATTCTATATACCATCTACTATCCGAAGGAAAAGGTTCCGAGACATTCGAAATCGTCCACGGAACATTGCTTCATTATATACTGGATTTTCAGCAAAATAGTCGTTAAACAACTTATGATCAGCAATTTCACGGTCGCGTCGAATGAATATGTGACCCGGAATTGAACCTCCATGTGTGACTTCTTCTTCTTGTAGGATGTTGTAGGAAGCAACCAAATTTTGTTCTCGAGATATAGTTGTCAGTATTGCATTGCTTCTGTTTTGGAGATTTTCGAAGAATTGAATATCATCTTGATTATCTGACAATGAATATGAGCTAGATGATATTGCATCAAATTGAAAAGTCGGATTCATTTTTGTGATATGAAGAATACAAGATTTATGTGTTAGTAGGATAATACAATCCACATTATATAATGGTAGATTTGGAATTGTAGGTTGTAACGCCCCGAAAATTTAAAGGTCCACGCGAACCACATTCATTTAAATTATTAAATTCTCCTGTATTTTAATTAAATGTTTTAATTGCATGAATTAATTATGTTGTGCATATTTACATGTTTAAAATATATTTTTCTACATGTTGCATTAAAATGGTATTTTTAAGGAATGTTCAAGTGACGATCGAGGAACGGGGACTGAGGGCTGTAAATGTAAAATGTTTTTGTTAAATAATTGTTTTTAATTATTTAAAATAAAGTTGATGGTTTTTAGTATTTTTGAAAATAAAGGGTTTTGAAGTGATTTTATACGCCGGGACGTAAATTTTATTGGTGTTGGTTTTTCAACTAAAATACGAATTTTTGGGCAACCCGGCTAGTAAATTCACATATTTAATTAAAGGAAAACTTTGTTATTATTTTATTAAATCCTAATTAAAGCTAATGGGCTTAAATTTTGTGGCTTAATAGGCATAAAGCCTACTTAGTAAATAAATTAGTATATAAAGTATTAATTGATCACAAAACCCTACACTTGCTACTCAAACAATCGGCCACTCAATTTATTTTCTGAAAAACTCTCCCCCAACCCCACAAACCCACGGCACACACCAAAACAAGCAAAAGGGAAGTTTTGAAATTGAAGGAAAATTCACCCAAGGTTTCTCGTCGCCGTTCTTCGCTTCATCAACGGATATTCGTGCGTTAAAAACGCAAAGGCACGCCATACATCTCCTTTTCTCATCCATCATATCATATTATTGTTTGAATTATTGTATGCATGAAGAACATGAAATATCTTTCATAATTTTCGGTATATTGCATGTATACATGAAGAAACATGATTTTCGAACCCAATAATGTGTATATTGTTTGGTTAAGGGGCTGCCATGATTAGGTAAAGTTTAAGGGTGGTTTATACATGTTTTAAAGGGTCCTAAGTCACCCACACAGGCTGCACACGTACACAACAGAAAGCTGGAACCGAAATTGGGAAAAGGAAAGAATAGCGAGAGGTTGGTTTGTCTTCATGGGTTCAGTTGTGATGCATGGGGCTTAGGGGCTCGACCAAGTCTTGAGGAGGGCTAGCTTGGGACGTGACTAGGTCCTAGGAAGAGGCCTAGCACGGCTAGGACTCGTGTACCAAGCTAGGGAAGAGTCCACGCTGCATAGGACTCTTCTCGTAAGATGATGGTGGTCGGCCGAGAGTTTCAGAGGAATGGCTCGGTTGATGGCTGGGCTAGGTGGTTTGGGTGATGGCTTGAGGTGGTTCAGAGTGGGGCAGGAAGTCTAGGGCTCGGTGATGGCTGCTGCAAGGAGTCCCACGCTAGGTGGACTCTCGCGCACACATTGGGTCTCGCGCACTAGTGCTGTGCGCCTGGCTGCTGCGTGGGTTCAGGGGCTCGGGGCTGGTTGGGTCGAGTCTGGGCATGGTCCGAGGATGGTCAGGGTTAGGTGGGTTCGGTGGTTAAGGGTTGGGAGAAGTCCTAGACTAGTTAGGAGTCCTTGTGTTCAAAGGAACTCACAAACACACACACGTGTAGAACATGGTCGAGATTCAGGAAGGTTTTGATCGGGCTAGGGCTTGTTTTACGGGCTGGGCTTGCACAGTAGGGTCCCTAGATGGGTTGGCTAGGTTTTGGTTCAAGGCGGCTCGGGCGTGGCTCGAGAAAATTAGGAGATGTCTCGGAGTGTTCGATAAGGTGTCAAAAACAAAAATAATAAAGCTAAAATTAAAACCAAGGGTCCACGGGGGTGGCTCACGACTTGGAAGGGTAGAATAAATCTTAAAAATGTTATGTTTAAAATTCGGGATTTAATCGCCACACGAAACGCTAATTAACGAGTTAATTGAATTGCCTAGTTTTAAGCTTTATAAAATTATGAAAAATTAGGTTTAAACTTAAATAATTATGAAAAGTCTAAGTTTTTAATTTGGGAATTTTATATTAAGGTTTGGTTTAATTCGGGATTAAAACGTGTTAATACGTCTTATTTAAAGATTAAATTAAAAGTCCTCGATTTAAGCTAAATAAAAATATGGAAAATTCATGTAGGCTTAAATAATTATTTGGGACATGTTAGAGTCATGAAACCTAGATAAAAGTCGAAAACGTAAAATGTCGAGTCTAGGGGTAAAACGGTCTTTTTACACCTAAAAATTAGTAAACGTCATGGCAGTGCCCTGAATGTTGTTTTATGTGCTAATATTATCATTTTCTATAGTTATGGATGTTTATGGAATTATTATATGTAAAATGATATTTTAAATGATTAAGGAATTTTAGATGGTTATGATTTAATATGTAAAAATGTTATTTTACATGTTTTGAGGGTAAAATGTCATTTTAAATGTTTATGAAATGTTCATGATTAAATTATGATTTTTAAATGTCTAAGAGATTTTTATGATTTAAGGAAGACATTTAAAAGACATGTTGCATGCTTGGTTTCAAAAACAAAATGTTATGTTATGCATGATTTTTATAAAGTGGTGAGAATGTAAATGTTGAAGGAAGTGAAGTGATTGTGACTAATTCGTTAATGATGGCGATGTCGTGAGGGTGATGGTCCCAGTGGGAGCCCGACGATCGTGTTTCCATTATTGCGAATATGAGGTTATGAGGATATGAGGTTTGAGGTAAGAATGGGAATATCGTGAGGGGAGAAGGCCCCAGAGGGAGCCCATTTATGGGAGAAGGCCCCAGAGGGAGCCCCGACGATCGTATTTCTATTCGATCATGATAGGCCAGGGCCCAATTGACCGGTGAGAGTGTTGCTGGTGTCCCCCGCCGCCCAGTACTGTGGTTACATGTAGATGGATCCATCGACTTTTGAGGTTTGAGGAAAGTCACAATTAACGATCTGAATTCAACAAATGAAAAGGAAAAGAAAAATGTTTATGATCATGAAAAATGTTTATGTTTTGCCATGTTGAGGAAAAAGAAAATGTTAAGGTTTATGTTATGCATGTCATGAAAATGTTTATACTTAAAGTTGACGCATCATTATGAAAATGTTCCTATTTAAAGTTCATGCATCATAAAAGGTTCACGAAAATGTTCATGTTTGAAGTTTATGCATCTTCATGAAAACGATATTTTAAGTACAAATATTTTTCACTGTTATATGTTGACTGTATTACGTATTACTTGCTATAAAGATGATGGTGTGTTGAGTCTTTAGACTCATTAGGTGTGATGGATGCAGGTGAGTTTGAGGGAGGACTTGACGGGTGATTTGACTGGACTGAAGGCGCACACAACCCGAGGACCAGCGCTTCTACTTTTTCCGCATTATGACTTTTGACTCATGCTTTATGATTAAAGATTTTTAAGATTATTTATTTATGCATTTGAGAGATTTTTGAGAGGTTTAGTATGGGCTATTCTTTTCAAATTATTGCTTTTTAGGTTTGGTAAAATATGCGACGATTTCATTTTATCATTATTGCACTTGGTTTTTAAAATGCTAGTTGGTTAATGTTTAATTTTAAAGGGTAAAATATTTTATAAAAATATTTTCATGTGAGAAGAGTACATGGCCGAAAATTGAGTGTTAAAAAAAAATTTCTAGTACTTTTAAAGCAATAAAAAAGAGACGACGTTTCATAGGTGAATTTGGAACCGTAGATGGATTTGGAACGTTAGGTGCATTTGGAACGGTAGGTGCATTTGGAAGGTTATGTGTATTTGGAACGGTAGATGAATTTGGGATGATAGGTGCATTTGGAACAGTAGGTGAATTTGGAATGGTAGGTGAATTTGGAAGGTTAGGTGCATTTGGAACGGTAGATGAATTTAGAATGGTAGGTGAATTTGGAACGGTAGTTGGATTTGGAAGGGTCGGTGGATTTGGAACGGTAGTTGAATTTGGAATGATAGGTGAATTTGGAACGGTAGGTGAATTTGAAAGGTCATGTGCATTTGGAACGGTAGATGAATTTGGAATTGTAGGTGCATTTGGAACGGTAGGTGAATTTGGAATGGTAGGTGAATTTGGAAGGTTATGTGCATTTGGAACCGTAGGTGAATTTGGAACGGTAGGTGAATCGATAGGTGCATTTGGACCGGTAGGTGCATTTGAAATGGTAGGTGGAATTTCTACTATAAATATACTCCTGATTGTTTGAATGAATTATCAAACATTACAAATCATACTCCAAATAATATATTTCTTCAAAGAAAATCAATGGACTCCAGTATCCGAACATCTAACTACTCTATCGAAGAAGATAAGCTATTATGTCATGTTTATCTTGACGTCTCGCAAAATCCTATCATCGGTATAAACCAATCCAAAGATCGATTTTGGAGTCGTATTGAAGAAGCTTTCAATGGCAGTAGATCGAATAACATGCAAGAACGCAATAGAAGATCAATGCAATGTCGCATGCAAGTTATCCTCCGTGCTGTTAGAAAATTATGTGGCTGTGTAAGCATAATTGAAAAGCTGAAGCCGAGTGGCGCATCCGAGGAAGATATTGTAAGTCTTTAGTTTTAAAATATTCTGGATACGCTAACTTTATTTTTATACGGGTTGGATATTTTTGTGCAGTTGAACCGATCTAAAGATTTAATGATGCAAGATAAAAATTTCAGTCGAGGATTCAAATTTGATCATGTGTGGCCTAATCATGAAAGATTTGGAGAAATTTTCGGCCAACGACAGTGCACCGATACCACTATCAAAACAACATGTCACAAATTTGGATTCGTCAAAATCAGATAATCAAGAACCGGAATCTCCAATGTCAGGTTCTCAAGGAATAAATTCATTTTCAATTAATTTAAGTAGTGATGAAAATGCATGTGGTACTCAATCTCAGCGACCACTTGGAGTGAAAAAATCCAAATTAAAGAAAAAATGAGAAGAAAATGTATCAGAATTAATTTCTACGATGAAGGAAGGTCATCGCGATCTTATCAATGTATTACAAAAGAGAGCTACCGATATGCAACAAAATTATGATATTAAGCTGTTAATGTTGCAAAATGAACAAAAAAAGCTAGAAATTTGTCAACAACAAATAGCATTGGCTGCATTTCAAGAGGAGAATAAAATTTTGTACATGGATCTGACCACAATTGATGATCCAGAAATGCGTCAAATGGTTCAAAATGAAAGAGCAAGAATTATGCAGAAAAGAGAGGAAGAACGTCGTCAACGTGAAGGCAACACATTTGGAAAATTTTTTGGTGATTTTGGAGGATCTGGATCAGGACCTGATTTTCCAGATTATTGATAATTTAGTTTGATTCTCTTTTATTATCCTTGCATTTAAATTAAATGTATTTGATTTCCTTTTTTTATTTTAATCGTGTGTTTGAATGTTTAAATATTATTCAATAAATTTGTGTATTCGATTATGTTATTTACAGTAATGATTTACATTAACCTTTCAATTTATAGATTAATATGTTAATAAAATAAATTTCAATTATTAATACTAACAAAATAATTTTTTATTTAATATATTAATTAAATGCTTTTAAATCATTTAAAATAAATTAAAGAATTCGTATATTATTAAATATATTATTTATTAAATTAATCATAATTTAAAAATAATAAAAAAATAAATAAAAAATTCTAAAAAAAAAATAAAAAAAAAATACAACATCCTGTGTCAAATTTTGACTGAGGGGCGCCTATTTTGGAATAGCGCCCCGGTTGGAGGACATAGGACAGCAAAATAGCGTGAAATGCTATTTTCAAGTCCTAGTTGGAGATATCCTTAACATGGAAGAACTAGCGATAAAGTTTGAAAAATGATTTCGCTCAAATACTTCCATTTTTTCTAAATTGTTGTTTTCCGAAACAACTTTCAAATAGACAGAGAGAGCATTCACGAAAAGAAAAATATACATATTGAGATAGAGCAAATATAATATAAGTACAAAAGTCAAAGAAGTAATTTCAAATTTTTGATTAAAGAAAAGTCAAATATTATTTTTAATCTCAAGAACATTGTCGGGTTTCAGGCTTCGAACAAAAAAAAACTCCTCTCCAATATCATCCCGGCAATCACCTATAATTTCAACTAAAATCGCTTAACTTTAAATGAGTTTTATCAGAGAAACTTTAATGCGGTGGTCTTATGATCAGCCCAACCTGGAACAGAATTCTTCATGAACTCAAAATCCCTCAACTTTCCCCCTAATTTTGAAAGAAATGGCATGCTCAGCCGACTCATACCACCATTGTTTATCCATACAGTTTCAGATCAATTTTCATGTCCCGACGCTTCCTCCTCGATGTTTTGCTCTTTTACATGGCCTTTTCGCGCCAGGCTCTGGGAGAGAAGAGTAAGCCTCAACATTTGTCTGCCAAATGGGAGCTTTTGCACTTCTTTCATGGTATCAGGATTAGTATGACTGTGAAGGCTCCCTTCAGCAAGCCTGTGATGAAGCAGGACCTGGAACAGAGGCTAATCAAAGGCATAACTGCAAAAATGGCCACTAAATGGGAGTGGAACTCTCACAACGGAACAACTGCAGATTTTCCTTGACGTTACAATGGAACTCGGTCTCCGTTAATATGGGATAGGCTAGCGGTGGAGTGGATTGGTATTTGGGGGTCGGGGGTGGGAGGTCTGGTGGGTAATTGTGGTTGGATTGGTGGGCTTTATACCTATTTTGAATCCATGGCCTGATGTTTTCCCTCTTATTGAAACTTGAATGGTAATTAATTAATTTATTTCTCATTTTACGTTTTGTTAGGATTTTTTTTGAAGGAATGTTTTGTTAGGATTTTGAATTCGTTTTTTCACGAGGTTGTTACAAAAAACAAAAACAGATAGGAATGTGGTGTTGTTCATTAAATTCTTGGTTCTTTGTACTTCACAATTCATTTATTCTATGTTGTTTTGCTCTAACGGAGGCAAGGACTATTTTCACTCCTTTATCTGGTGTTCTTTTCACTTGTATGTTATTGTTAAAGGGAACATAAAAGAGTTTCCAGTAGGTGTCGATAGGATACACATTGTTGGGTAGCAGCAATTGCATTTGGTGTGGTTGTCTTATATGACACAACGATCCGAATACGGTGTTTGCTCTTCTCCAGATTTAAAAATATCAGATTTAAGCTGTTACCATCAGTTATATTGTTTTATAAGTTGGCAAATTTTCAATGCTACAGGTATAATGATGAAATACATCTATACTGTGTGAGAGAGAGCCAGGTTCATGAATGCCATCCGTTGTGTTGAAGAACCTACTGACCCTCCAATATGTGGAAATTTGTCACTCACTTTGCGAGTGCATTTATGAGTGCAAAAAATACCTCTGCCATTCATCTTCTCCTTTTTGGCATCTAACAAATTTTCTCAATCCCTTTGCATCTTACTTTGCTCCAAGTCCGAAATCTAAGTGAAGAAAAGACTATTTGAATATTTGACTCCCTGGTAGAGGGTTTTTATTGTTAATTTTTTTCTTCCATGTTGTCTGAACATAACTATTAAAGCTTTCCTAACACCAGCTTGCACAGAGGATTGGAATCAAGGAATTGAAGCTTTAGAGTACTCATGACTTCCAATTGCACAAATTTAAATCTTAGACTCCAAAAGCATTATTATAGAAATTTGAGCTTTGTTTCTCTCAAAGCTAAAGCAGAGGTGAGAAAATAGGTCTATACACTAATCATCAATAGAACCATTGTCACTCTCAGATTTTTATTTTGATGCATTTGCATGTTTCAAGGATTAGTTTTACGAATGTTTTTATTATCTTCCCCCAACCCCCAATTATCAATGTGTTCCGTTCATCCTCATGCATCAAATGTAATGCAAAGTTTGCTATTTTTCTGCAGGAGTATAGGCACATTATGAATTTAAACTATTTCCTTATTGGCAAAATTTTAAATTAATGCCATTTAAATCTGTTTATAGTGATCTTTTTCTCTATCCATCTCTATTTATGGCTGTATAATTAGTGCATTTGTAATCTGTAGATTTGTTTACATCTATTGGAAGTAGATTTATGCAATTTACAATTGGGTCCCTTGTGCAAAATTTTCCACATCTGTAATTTCTACACACATATTACCAAGATTTGTAGGTTGCCTACTAAATTACAGAATGTAAGAAGGAAAATCCATAAGAGATTTGATTACGGAGTTTTCAGAATTCAGACCAGATTAATATCATGCAATTTTTTGTTTAGTTTTATATTTTGGCAAGTAATTAGCTGGCATGCGCTAATTTCTTCTCTGTAATTATTTTAATTGTTTTCTCTATGAAATTAATTTGATAATTTTGACATTCTTGGTTTCAGTTCCCATTGTACAACCACTAATCACATCAAAGCTGATATTGCGAAGAATTTGAGAAATGATGCACTTGCTGTATCAGTCATATAAAATAGAAATATAATTTGCTGGAACAAAAAGCAATATTAATTTAAGGTACGAGAGACAAGGCAACGAGTTAGTCATTGAGGATGATTTTGTCATCAGTTCAGGTGATGTGGACCCTGTTTTTTGCAGTCAAGCTATGATAAATTCCTAAAGCTTCAACAAAAGAGTGAATGGAGGAAGAAGGTTGTTTTCATCCTCGGAAGGCCAACAAATTTTGTGGCAATTTTTTGAATTGAAAGTCCCTAGTGAGTTTAAACTTCATTTAAGAGCGGGAGAATATTCGTTGGGTAAAATGAGTAGAAGCATCCAATCAATGGAATCAAATACATTTGAAGTTAACGACGATGATCTGTTGGTTTCATCAGTTATAACCAACAAAAACTTCAGATGTTCCCAGAAACGATATAACTTGAAAAAAAAAGAAATCCCCACCAAGAACAGTTTTATCTTGGTTAGTACATTCTGGGGTTGTTTCACAGAATGAAGTAATTCAATATAGGAGTCGTACAAATGATGCTGTTGTAAAAGAGGGCATAGTAAAAAATGGCCACCTGTTATGCCTGTGCTGTTGGGAGGAGCTTTCCATCTCTGAGTTTAAAAGGCATGCTGGGTTTGGATTAAACAGTCAATGCATGAATCTCTTCATGGAGAATGGAAAGTCGTTAATTTTAAGCCAACTTGAAGCATGGTCAGCAGAATACCTTGCTAGAAAAGCGCCCCTGGAAAAGGGTAGAGTTTTTCATGTAGGTGAAAATGATGAGTTCTGTGGGCTGTGTGGTAGTGCTGGTGATTTGGTTTGCTGTGACAACTGTCCATCTGCATTTCACCAGGCATGTATGCTTGAACAGGTTTGTCTCAGCTTTCTTCACAGATTTTGGTCCATTGGATTTCTTCCATATTTTCTCCATGCATAAAAATATAGAGCTTAATGATGTCTATAATTTTATTCACGACAAGTGTTTCAGACATTTGTGAAAATGATTGTTTCCCATCATATGCACACACTTCCATTATTGCAAACATTAATGTGGCAGAATCTCTGTTGACTGTAATTATCCAGTTTTTTTCTTATCTAAGGATAAAAATGCACCGTCCAATTTATGGTGAACTTCACTTCTGTGGAAGTTAAACTTCATTCGTCGCCGAACAGTGTGTTATTTTTCTTTTTCTTGAAAGACTTGGCCACTGGAGTTGTTAATTGGCTCATAAAGATGGACGTCCCATTTTCTTTACTAAAAGAGATGCTGTACCGTCACTACATGAAATGAGTTGAAATGGACAAGCTAGCTTTCACAAGGATTTCATTGATGTCTGCTAGTTATTTTTATCTTTTGTTGCCGTGTAAGTCTACCAATATGATAATTTTGAAATGTGTTAAAATTTTGTATGATTAATACTATTCCATGTCTTAGAATTAACCTCTGTATTGCGGAAAATTTATGACATCATATATCATTTGAGGAATGCAACTTCATAGGCTCAAATATTTATGTTTATTCCTTGTTCAAATGTGCTTGTACTCTCAAGATTTTGCATGTAGAGATATTTATTTACGTATGATGTAGTTTATAATTATATGGTTTTTACCATGTCCTTGTTACATCATGATAAATTTCAGCTTTTCGCTATAGAACCATTTTTCCACCCTTTCCTTTTGCCCCCTTTAGTGGTGGGGTTTTTATTAAAAAATAAACAAAGCTTTACACTCTTGGTCAAAAGAAACAAGGCTTTGTTTTGATGCTTGTATGCAATATTAAGTTAAGCTGCAGTAAATCAAAGTTCAGTTGAAGCTTGGTGGTTTGGTATTCTTTTCTAGAAATTAACTGTGATTAATTGTAACGTCACGAAAATTTGATGGTCCACGTAAACCACATGCATGCAAGTTATTAAATTTCTTTTGTATTTTATTAAATTTTTTTAATGCATTAAATGCATGTTTATTTAATGAATTTATGTTTTAATTCATGGTTTATTTAAAGTTTCATGTATTAGAATTTTAAGTTGCATTTCGCACTCGAACGAAGAACAGAAACTAGGGATATTCAGGAAAAATATTTTTATTGAATAATTATTATTAATTATTTAATATGAGGTGTTTTAAGTATGATTTTTGAAAATGGCATTGGTTGAATATTTTTACCCGTTGGGTTATATTTTTAGCCAGTACACAAAATTTAGCGAATCGGGTGACTTTTTGAGGGTTCAGAAAATATTTTCAAAAACGTACCTAAACGAAATATTTTTCGGGATTTTTATTGGGCTTGATGGGATTATTTAATTGCTTAATGGGCCCAAAATTCCTTTATTTTGATTAAGGGCCGATTAGCGCCTTATATTATGACTTAAACACTTCATTAGCAAGCCCTAAACCTAATTGATATATGGTGGCCGCCCTCTCCATTCAGCGGCACCTTTCTGAAATTCCAGCAGCCCCCAACCTCGAAAATCCTCTCCAAACTTTCAAGGAAATCATCCCCAGCTTCTCCGGTGCACGTTCTACGCGAGTATCTTCAAGTTTTCGAGCGTAAATACGCAAAGGCACGCATTGTATCTCTTTTTCTCATCATTCACACCATTTTTATGCTGATATATATGTATTTGCATGAGGAACTATTTAATGTATCAAGTGGTGTCATTTTTTAAAGGTTTGATATGAAATAAGCGTTTTTCCTTGCATATAACTCACGCTCTGGAGATGGATAGGGGTCGAGATAGGGAGAGCCGATTGGTTTATGGATAGTGCTTGGGCTTGGGTATGGTGAGATCGAAGGATTTGGGTGTCCACCCCTCCATCGCTCGATTCCACCCAAGCGCTTGACCCTCTTGGGTCCGTGACAGGGCTGGGAGAAGGCCATGAACAGCTGGTTGCGGTCTAGGAGTCGGTCGAAGGAGCTAAGTTTAGGGGTGGCTCGGTTGTCGTGTTGTGACGGTGTATCGGGGGGTAACGCACGGGGCTGGTGTTTGGGCAGTAGGGTTATCTAGGGCTGGTCAAGGAGAGTCCCTTGGGTTCGAACTTGGCCCTAGGGTGTGTTGGTTCGGGGCTGGTCCAGTTAGGGTGGGTTAGGCTCGAAGATTCAAGGCTAGGTGTGTTAGGGTTTTCGGATGACAAAGACAGAATTTTTCCATCTACTTCCAGGCTTCTTTGGTGAGTCATAAGTGTCTGGAAATAGTGGTTTAGAGGCTGGTCCAGTAGGTTCAACTCATGGTTTAAGTTGGAAAGATTTGGTTAAGTTTCGGGTTGATTCAGGTTAAAACCGGGACACCGGTCCAAGTTTTAAAACGAATAATTTAAGTTTTGAAACGGCTCGAGTTTATGCCTAAAAATGCTTATAAATATATTTTGGGATGTTTCAAGGAGTTTGGTAAGCTTTTGGTCGAAATTTAAAGGTCCAGGTGTAGAATGGTAATTTTGGGTCAGGGCGCTGCCAGGACTAAAATCTCAACTCGGGTGCAAAATGACCATTTTGCCCCTGAAAACTCAAAATGACCATTTTGCCCCTGGAACTCTAAATTTCCACCCGAAGTTTACCATACTCCTTAAAACATCCCAAAACATATTTATAAGCATTTCTTAAACGTAAACTCAAGCCCGTTTAAAAAATTAAACGATTCGTTTTAAAACTTGGATCGGGGTCCCGAATCAACCCGAAACTTAACCAAATCTTTCCCAACTTAAACCAGCTGGAAAAATTCTGTCTGTCATCCGAAAACTCTAACACACCTAGCCATTAATCTTCGACCCTAGCCCACCCTAGACTGGACCGGCCACGAACTAGGGCCAAGTTCGAACCCAAGGGACTCTCCTTGACCAGCCCTAGATAACCCTACTGCCCAAACACCAGCCCCCGTGCGTTACGCCCCGATACACAGCTCGAAAACTTGAAGATACTCGCGTAAAACGTGCACCGAAGAAGGTGTGGATGATTTCCCTGAAAGTTTGGAGAGGATTTTCGAGGTTGGGGGCTGCTGGAATTTCAGAAAGGTGCTGCTGAATGGGGAGGGGCGGCCACCATGTATCAATTAGGTTTAGGGCTTGCTAATGAAGTGTTTAAGTGATAATATAAGGTGCTAATGGGCTCTTAATAAAAAATAAATGGATTAATAGTGTTTTGGCCCATTAAGCAATTAAATAATCCTATCAAGCCCAATAACACTCCCGAAAAATATTCCGTTTAAGTACGTTTTTGAAAATATTGTCTGAATCCTCAAAAAGTCCCCTGATTCGCTAAATTTTGCTTACCAGCTAAAAATATAACCCGGCGGATAAAAATATCCAACCAAGGTCCATTTTCAAATATCATACTTAAAACACCTCATATTAAATAATTAATAATAATTGTTCAATAAAAATAATTTTCCTGAATATCCCCGGTCTCCGTTCCTCGTTCGAACGTGAAATGCAACTTAAAATCCTAATGCATGAAACTTTAAATAAACCATGAATTAAAACACAAATTCATTAAATAAACATGCATTAAAACAATATTTTATACAATTTAATAACTTGCATGTATGTGGTTTACGTGAAACTCAAATTTTCGAGACGTTACATTAATATTATAAGCTTTTCGATAAGGTTTTCCTTTCTCTCCTATGTTGAGGGCTAAATAAAATTTAATCAACAAAATCCTTTTAATGAGTCCAAGAAACAAGAGTTTGTAGTAATTCATATGCACTCCATTGTATAATTGCTTTATGGAGCAGCTCAACTGTGAATATTCTTTTAGTCATGCATGTGAAAATATAATTTTCTCTTGAAATACTTGTGTATGGATTTCACATATTAGAATAAATCCACCTTTCAAATTTTGTTATCTATAGAGGACCATAAGTTCTGCAAAAATTATCTTCTCTTGTGGATGCAAAAGAATTTGACGCAGGATACAATGCATCTGCACAGTCAAGTTATGGATTAATCTGTTTCCAGTGAAACAATCATTGAATATAGAACTCGTTGACGAAGACTTTGTTGCACAAATCGGGCACGGAACAGGAGTTCCCAGTTTATTATGCCTCTGAAATTTATTAAATTGTTTGTTTCTGTACTGAATAGGTACATATGCAAATTCATTTTTTTGGGAAAATAACATGATTTATGATTTTGTTTGTACAGGAGGTTAACCCATTTATTTTGTTTCTCCAGGTGCTGCCGCCTGGAAGCTGGTATTGTCTGCACTGTTGTTGTCAGACCTGTGGAATCATGGTCAATGGCAAAGATGGTGGTCTGAGATGCTCCCTGTGTAAGCACAAATGTAATGTATTTTTTGTACACCTCCTGTTTCTTTGATATTTTATTTCTCTGAGACGTATCTTATGAATTTCAACATTTCATGAGCGCAAGAACTTAATTTCTTGTTATTTATTCTATCGCCAACCTATTCTTCTTGTAGTACAGACAATGTTGCGAAATTTACTGGTGTTTTTCATTTACTGAATCCAGATAACCGTACTTACTGTTACTTGTGAATAGATCATTACGGGTGTGTGCAAAACCAAATTACGGATGGTGGGTTGTTATCAGACAGGTGGTTCTGTACGCAAAGTTGTCACGAGGTAAGTCTTATGTTTATTGAAGCAGTTTATATTTTTATGATCTGCAATTCTGTTATAGGTAGTTGTAGCAAGGGAAACTAAGGTAATATCTGGATTCATTTGTCATATTTCCTGACATGTTATTCTGGAATTGCTTTTATAGAGATTGACTGGATAATTTGGTGTATTTTTAGTTTTTTTCTTTGAATTATACTTTTTCTTCTACTGTAAATGTCATTTCATTTAACAATGCATTGGTTTAATGAAGCATAGCGTACAAATTCGATTTTTTGCTAGGGTATAATATTATAATAGACAATTTTTGAAAAGTGATAAAAAATTGTATTACAACCACTTGAATTATATAGGGATATGTGAATTGTTGGAAAAGATATGAAAATGAGATGGTAATGTTTGATTTCATTTCCGAAGATGAAAAACACCAAGGAAAATGAAACCTTGCATAGGTAAATATTCTAAATATGGATTTGCGTGGTTTTCTTCTAAAATGGAACTAGTCTCTTATTGTGCTGTTTTGATCAGCTCTAATTGAATTAGAAATGTATGAATGTTAAGGAATAGGTGATAAAGTTGATAACATTTAAGCAATTCCCTTCAGCAGCATGAATCATTTATTAATTTTTGCCTCCCATTGTTTCCGTTGTTTTGAAAAAGCCAAGTCTTTTTTTAGTAGAAGACTTCTAACTTTGTTCAAATCATCGTCTTTGTTTTGGAAAACTATTATGTGAATGAACTTGTTTCCATAATTAGTCTCTCTCTCAACAATTGCTCAATTCACATGCCGGAACCGAAAACTATCTTTTGTCTTGTGCTGTGTTGTTGAATACAACATTATCCGGCACCAGTCTTTTACAAACGCAGTATCTGGTGCTTGCCTTTTATATTTCTCATCAATAGTTATAATCATAGGAGTAACATGCATCGTAGTGTTTAAACTGACCCAGTTGACCCAGTTATAGCAGTGGGCCATTGGGTCAGTGGTGCAACCAGTTAACCGATGGCTGGACCAGCGGTCAATTATTGACAAGTAAAAGAATAAATATTTTTCTGTATGAAATACGGCCATGATAATTAGCATTTACCAGATAAAAATTCAGCAAAAACCATATTATGTACTCCTAATAAGGAATTAGTAGAATATTCTCAGTTATAAATATTCATTAATGGAATAAATGAATTAAGCAAACAATAAATTTATGAATAAAATTAATGAAGATTTTATAGAAAACTTTAGAAAGATATGGAGGTGTATCTTATTTATTGTTGAATGTCAGTGAAACGTCTACTACTCTTTTTTCTTTAAAATATACTAGAATTTTTTTTTCTTATATGCTTTCGGCCGACTATATATATGCATAAATGTATTTTTGCACCATTTAAAATAATTCACCAACTCACTATTTAAAAATCCAAAAGAACGCAGTGCAAAACATAAAACCGGAAAACTAGTATTTTTTCAAAAGTAGCATAAGCTCTTAAATCCTCTCAAAACCGCTCAAAAGCATCAAAAGTCATAAATGTTATAAAATCTTAAAATCATACTAATGCGGAAAACTAGCAAAGGTTCTCGGGTTATGTGCACCATCAGTCCAGCTAGTTCGACCATCAAGTCGTCCAACATCATCAAAATCATGCTCACCTGCATCGATCACACCTAGTGAGTCTAATGACTCAGCAAACCTCAACCATGATAGCTAGTAATACATATGCATTCACATGTGACAGTGAAAATACTTTAAATAAAAATAGCTTTTCATGAATATGCATACTTTAAATCATTTTCCTTTCATCATAAACATATACATATACATTCTCTTTAATATGAATTCCGTTAATTAATTGTGACCATCCTCTCATCCTTCGGTCAATCGATCAATCTCAGCTGTAACCTTGGTACCAGGAGGCGAGGCAACATTAACCACTTTTCCGTTATGTGCCTTGGCCTATAGTCGGCAGGGACATCAACGACACTCTCACCAGTCAACTGAGCCTTGAATTACATATCATCATATCCTTTCGATGAAAATTCGGTCGTTGGGTTCCCACGTGGCTTTGTCCCATAAACGGATTCCACTAGGGCTTCGTCCCTCACGAATCCCCATATCCTTACCGTCACAATCAAATGTCCATAACTTTATGAAAATACATGCAATAATATCAATTTCTTTTAAATCAAACATACATCACATCTTTTAACATTTATCGTTTTCTATCATAAAATTTCATAATCTTTTAAAATAAACATTTTAACATTCATTACAGCATACAGGGCATTGCCAGGATGTCTAACATTTTTCAGGTGTAATTTACCCCTGAAACCCAAACTTTCCTAATTTACTCTTAGACCTTATAACGACAACCCAAATCCATACAAACTTAACTTAACATTACACCCATAAACATTTTAAATTGCATAATAAAATAAATATATATACTTTTGAAATAATTTAACACATAACATGCATTGCTTAAATTATTAACTAAATAAATAAATTATGATCACTACAGTTATGCCTCTAAAAAAACTCGTAGTTATATGCTTTATTTATAATAAAATAATAATATTTAGTTATTATTAACTATAAAATTTATTCCAAAATTTGTTGTAGGAAATAACCCGGTAGGTCTTTGATAATTGGGTCATTAGTTTTGATAAAAAAACCCACAGGTTTATTTGGATATTTTATTGGTCAACTATCATCTGGTTGGTTAAAAGAGACTACCATTTTTGCATCGGTTCAAACACTGGTCGGCTCCAGTTTTTAAGCACAGATGAGTCTAGCTTCAGGTACTATGCCCAACATTAGATGTTTCCTTCATTTCAATCCTCATCTCGTGTATTAACGGCTCATCTCCCGCGGATAAACAGTTTAAAGAATGGCATTATAAACATTTCATTTTTTGAATCCTTTTGGCCCTCTTTCTTCACCATGCCAGACTGATAATCTAAATGGTTCGAAGAACGGCATTATAAGCATTTTTCTATAGCTGGTTGTAACCAATCTCCATTTTCTTCATTCCTTTTGGCCCTTGTTCTTCACCATACCGGATTGATAATCTAACCTTGTCATCTCATAATTTGTTTCCACTTGTTTGCAAATCTTCTCAGCAGGCTACAAGTTTTAATTGAATTTTGTCGTTTAGTAAATTAAATACCACGATATACTTCAATGAAAAACCTGACCTGATTATATCCTCAAGCTGTTGTGTTCTATGCAAAGGCGTGAATGAATCAAGAGGTCACATTTTTTTAAAATCATGCAAATAAATTATATCTTTAGTTACAATTGCATTTAGCATTACTTATTAAAATATCAAACATTTGGAGGCATTACCTCGGATAAATAAATAATTAAGCCTTTTTGACAAATTTATCAAAATTCATCTAAACTCCATACATGGATAACCTATTATAATCCATATTAACTTACGACACGATAACATACTGTAATGGGTCATGGCCAAGACCAAGCCCATTAAAGAGGATCGGTCTCGAGTAGTTTAAATATTAGGATTTTAAATATTTTATTTTTAAAGTTTATTTCCAGTTTTTTTCCAGCTTATTGATATGATTCCTTGTGAACATGAAAAGCAAACTCGAATATTTAGGTGAAATCGAGCACTCAATCCAAGAACGCAACGAATATTTAGTTTTGTGATATTCACCCATAAACTATGAAACTTAGTAACAAATAACACGGATATAACAATTGTTCTCAAGAGAACTTTCAAAGAATTCCGTCTTTGACAATCCCGGTTAAGAACAATTGACAAACGCTACAAAGCAAGAAGCTTTGATAAGTTTGATTTGAGGAACACACAAGTTGTGGCAAAGCCAAGCTTTGAATTGAGAGGAAAAATTCTAAAACTATCAATAATATTCTGCTCTATATTTAATGTTACATGTTTATATGTAAAACAAAGAAAGAACACAAAGCCATTCTCGAAAACTAGGGTTTCTGAACTATTTCTGCGTCGCGGCGCGCGGGTGCTCGTTGATATCGTGCTGTGCGCGCATGCTACTGATGTTGGGCACCTTTGGTTGGCTTCACTGCGCGCCCAGTGCGTAATTTGTTGTCAGGGCGCACGGATGCACGTTCTTGCTGCGCGGGTGAGCGCCAACTGTCGTCTTCCGGGGTCATTTTGCACTCGAATGCTTGGTAGCTCGATACGATCTAAGTGCTTCCTAATTCTTGAATATACTCGATACTTCATCTTCAATCACCATCAAGCTCTCATAATCTGGATAACATAATCTCTCGAAATCTCTTCCACTAGTTATCACGTGATGCCCAGTCAAATTCGCATCACTCCCTTTTCTCAAGAAGATTTGTCCTCGAATCTTTGCTACCAAGACAAAAACAATGTTGGTAACAAAAAAAATTAAATTAGCACCATACTTACCTTTCAAATATAGCTCGTAGGTGCTATGATCTACTTGCTCCATCAACCCTAGAAATCTCAACTCTATGGCTGCCTTCGCCATGTCTTTATCAATTACACCAAATGATACCAAATGATAATAATAAAATCTCATTAAGCATCACAAAATTAAATTCTTCCCCTTCTTAGATCTAGTTAACCCTACAATAAAATCTATACAAGTGTACAACATTTGCTCAATAGGAGTAAGAAGTAGTTCATGCAAGATATAAGAATCTAGCCTAGACTTCATTTTTCCGTATGCAATGCATATTTCACAATCCCACTCAATATATTTCTTCATATACAACCATGGTAAAAATTCATGCATTATATATATGGTTCTAGCTACTCCATAGTTACACATCAAACCGTAACTATGTGCCTCACTGTCAAGTAACTCATGCAATGAATATAGAATGAAAAATTTATCATCTTTAAACAAATATTGATGATGAACATAAAAATTCTCACATCCAATCATGTAAACTCTCACCAAACAAATATAAATCATACAAATAAGACATGCCACATGTACTATCCTTGCATGCTTTTAACACTTTACTAGAATTTAAACTCAATGCACATACATCCTTGTTGCCACTAAATCCCATCAATTTGACAACTTGTGAGAAATCAAAAACAAAAATTTTAAGCTTAATGCATGCAGTTTCTCACCACTCTCACATCCATGAAACTTAGAGACAAAAGTTAATTTAAGTCATATCTCTTAAACACCGTATCCATGGCTCTTCTTCTAAATTATTGAAAACAAGACATTATAGAATTAAGATTTGGAAGCAAGACATACCTCATAGTCCTTGCCAACTACTCTTACCTCACTTTGACTGATTCCGAAGTCATACGGATTAACCCATGACGTTCTTCCATCACTAAAGAATCACTTCAGCTTTTCTCCTCCTCCATAGCATACATATTAGGAACTCCTTCTTCATTTACTGATTCACTTCCAGCGCATATTGTTCAATATTCGCATAATCAATCGGTGGAGTATCATCAGTCTCAACTTTGTCAACTTCGACTTACAACTTTGGATTCACAATCAACTACAACTTTTGATTGATAATCAACTACAACTTTGGATTCAAGCTCCGCTTGAGAATCCATCACTTTCACCGTCTCATTTTGACATTAGCTAATAACATGTCCAATTTCTAGACAAAAAACATATAATATCACAAGTACGAGCATTTGAAATTTTAGATATACCTTGATAATGATATCTATGCTTGAGAACTTCATGCCTTGAATCCATCATTGGCCTAGCCATGTATTTCTCATCCATGCTCGACCTCCATGTGGAAGCAAATGACGCTTCATGCAAGTCACACCCACCTCTTCTATCAACTTCCTTATGATATTGATTAAGAACAAAATGTTTTCTCATCTCCATTTTCATCTCATCCCACATGACTATATGATTCTCTCCACGTCTTCTCCTACCCTACACTAACTGATCCCACAAAGTAATAGCATAGTCGGCAAACTCGCTACAAGCTCGTCTTAGCTTCTTAGCTTCCGAATAATCTTGGACCACAAAAATACACTTCATATTCTCATCCAATTGAGATACTCATTTGGATCGGCTCTTCCATCGAAAGATGGAATTGTCATCTTAACGCCACTTACTCTATATTTTCCCGACTTCTATATCTACTACTCTTATCACACCGCCTATCATCATCCTAATCCAGACGTGATTCTATCCACATCGACTCTTCTTTCTATCCTACTCCCATCAACTTGCCAATACCTCTCACGTAGAGGCCTAAACTCCTTATCCCAAATTCTACCCAACTCTCCAACCAATGTTTGAAATTTAAGATCATCGGACATGTTGTACCTGCAAGAAAAGTTAGTAGAAAAATAACAAGAATATGTTTCTCACCCAAATCTCACAGGTCACTCCAAAGAAAAAAATCACTTTTTTTTATCTTCCAATAGCTATTCGAACTCCTTTTACTTGTAGGCGTCACTTCAAGAAAAAAACACTCACACTCAAGTATTTTACTCAAATTTGAGAATTCTCTAGAAGGTTACTTAGGCTTTGTAGCTAGTGTGCATCAAACTTTACAAGTCCAAACTTTTAGGCACTTGAAAATTGACTCACGTTAATTGCACAAAAACAAATAAATTGAAAGGATTTTCCCAATAACGTGAGTGTGACTCAACACTCGAGGAAAATTTTCCAATACTAGATGCGTTCTCAAAGGGAATTTCGATCTCTATTCTTTTTTTTGTAAATTTCGATTCTCTTCTTTTTTTATCAAATTTTTTTAACTGAATTTCTTTTAATCAATTTTTTTCTTACAATAACGAGAACTATTCTCAATCGAAAATCCCAAACAAAAAAAAATCAAACAGATAAGGAAAACTTTGAATGCAAGAAGGAAACTTGTATCAACAAGGAAACATTCGGTATAAGATCCTTTTCTTGTAGTGCAAGCTTTGAACTTCTCTCTCTCTTTTCTTTTTGTTCCAATTTTAACATTTTCTTTGACAAATTGCACATAAGACAAGAAGAAACTTATGCGACAACAAACAATGAAGAAAGACTAAAGAAAATTCGAGAATCGCGAGATTCACGAACACCAGAAGACTAGAATACAAGATTCCTAATAGAAATCTTGCGACGCAAGAAACAAGAACGTAAATAAAAGAACAAAGAGCAAACTCGATAAATAAAACAATATAACTTACTTGAACCAAAGGAACCTAAGTTCTGATACCAGATGATATGATTCCTCGTGAATGTAAAAAGCAAACTCGAATATTTGGTGAAATCGAGCCCTGAATCCAAGAGCACAACAAATCTTTAGTTTTGTCCCGATCGTTGAAACTGAGTGTTTTGTGATATTCACATCTAAACTATGAAGCTTAGTAACAAATAACACGGATATAACAATCGCTCTTAAGAGACTCTTCAAAGAACTCTTCTTTGAAAATTCGCGTGAATAATAATTGACAAACGTCACAAAGCAAGAAACTTTGATAAGTTTGATTTGAGAAACACACAAGGTGTAGCAAAGCCAAACTTTAAATTGAGAGAAAAAACTCTAAAACTATCAATAATAATCTGTTATATATTCAATATTACATGTTTATATGTAAAACAAAGCAAGAAAACAAAGCCAATCTTGAATCTAGGGTTTCTGAACTATTTCCGCTTCGTGGCACACGGGTGCACATCGATATCAGGTTGCTGCACGGATGCTACTGATAATGGGCAATTTTGGTTGGCTTTGTGCGCATGGTGCGCATCAATTGTTGTTTTCCGGGGTATTTTTGCACTCGAATGCTTGATAGCTCGATACGATTCCACTAAGTGTTTCCTTGAACTTCTTTAATCGCTTGAATATACTTGATACTTCACTTTCAATCACCATCAAGCTTTCACAATCTAGATAATATCTCTCGAAATCTCTTCCACTAGTTAGCATGTGACACCCGGTCAAATTCACATCAATTGTTGTTTTATTTGAAACAAGTGTCATGTTGTCATCTTTATCTCACTTGTCCTAAAATTGCGGATAGTTGAATCTTGAAGATTTAATGTTATCTAGGCTATCACATAATTATAAATATGTGGCTGATTAAGTTATAAAATAATCATTGAGGTTTTTCAGAAATCGAAGTGTTGTGAGATTGCGGGGTTCTCTCCTAAAATGAGCCTCAATCTCCACAATTAGACAAAAGCGAAAAAGGTCAAAGAACCCACAAATGGGATAATATGCGAAGCCCAACTATAAGCCTATTGATCACTCCATAACACAATCTATAACTCGGGACCATAACAACTTTTTTCGACGAGGCATCAAGGACCAGCGCTCAAGGGGCTCCTGTACCAGTGAAGATTGCAGCTTTTATATGCCCCGATATTCATAGCTTGATTTTTCTAGACACAGTGGTTGATCTGATCCTTTGGGGTGGCTAAATCTTTGTGAGCATTTTTTCCGCCATCAGAGAACACCAAAAGAGGAAAAGTGGGGTTGGCATCCTTCCATCTTGAGAGAGATGGTCAGTTGTGGTTTCTCAAATTGGACTTCCGCTACAAGGGAAAAAATTTAAGGACCAATGCAACCTTCGGTTTGGGCCTCCCATACGCAACAACAAATTAGTCAAACTAGCCAAGTTTTGCCAAATTGGGAATTTCGCTGACTACCAATGATGTTTCGAACAATTGGCGCTCTGGTCCTGTTCATTGACTAATGAACAAGAGGTTCAGATCTTCCTTCGTGGGTTCAAGTGAAAATACCGATCAAAGTGGAGCTTCAACACCCTTATGACCTGAACACCGCAATGAGTCTTGCGAGGCTTTATGGTAGGAGAATGAGGACACGAGAAATTCTGTGAGGAGTAACAGACAACCCTCCAAAGCCTCCATGGCTAAACCTATGTAAAGATTTATTGTGTATGGCTTAGTCTATGTAGCTTAGTTGAAGTCTTTATTTTAGGCCCAGCCTTCTACTTATCAAAGAAATGATTTCTTGAGCGTATATGTGAACCAACATATAATAAACTGGACCATCAATCAAATCATAAAATCAAACGGTTATATTTAAATGGTTTAATTGGTGAGCAACGTTATCGAACTGATATTTATACATGAAATTATTAATATGTAATAAATATGTAGATGTTTTGAAAGGTAAATAATAAATCGCCTGAGAAGTTTATACAATATCTGTTTTTGTCGATCTTTCTTCTCTTACTAGAACAAGAAATAAATTAGAGTATATATTTCTTTTTTCTACTGCATACTACTGAATATAAACACAATATATGGTCTGAATAAAAAAAAAACCAAAAGCACACGACCTTTTAAAAATAGTAAAAAAAAAACCAAAATGGTAATAAACTTTGATTTGGGCTTCTTTGGGTGGTTGAAGAGGTTCAGTCATCAGTTTAAATGTTTTTCATATGATCTGTCAATTCGAGTGCTGAATGTTTTTCTGGTCAACTCAGTATAAAATGCAAATCACTTTGCAGAAATGGAAATGCTCGGTTTGTTCCTTTCTCTAAGTAGTGTTAATGCGAGTAATGCTAAAACAGGCATGAATTGAGGGTAAAAATGAACATAATTTCGAAACCCCGTATGGTGCTATAAGATAAATGGGAACGACTATTAATGCAAGTTTATTGTTGATACCTTGGTTTAAAGCAGCCAAAGGTAATCGGTTTTGCTAGGTAAAATACTTCTTTAACATTTAAAGAATGCATGTAAATCTGTCGATGACAAGTTGGCTCAACATAAGCTCTATCAAGGATTGCCAAGCAGTTCGTGTCGATTCCAACCTCTCGTTTGTTTTACGAAGCTAATGGGAGTACAACATTGACATAATGAGCAAAATGAATCTCTCTTATTGTTGAATGCAGTATTGATGATGTTCACGGAACAGGTTTCACAGCTTTAATGGAAGACGTGAGAGTGAAATAGCATGTATCATGGATTAATTTGTTAAGTTCGAGCTTGAAATTATTTTTTCAATTTTTTCCAGATCTACTCTGGTCTTGAATCTCGGATTGGGTTGATGAATCATCTGTCTAGTGGTATCTCTTGGACACTTCTGAAGTGCATCGATGGCGACCATAAAGCGCATTCTTCTAAGCATTTTGTTGCCTTGAAGGCAGAATGCAACTCAAAGTTAGCTGTTGCCATCAAAATTATGGAAGAATGTTTTCGGCCTATGGAGGATGAAGATACCAAGATAAGCATGATACCTCAAGCCATATACAATTGGGGGTAACTGCTGTTATTGTGCATACCCTCGATACTTAAGTCATAAATATGCTGGCTTTTCCTTGTTCCAACTCCCAGAACTAGCTCATCTTGTTCATATTTCTTAACATAGGCATGAGTGAGTAGTTCTATTGTTTTTCTTGTCTTCTGACTGTAGCTATTGTGATTTATGACTGACTTATCCTGCCACCATCATTGGTGTTTTCGAGTAAACTAGTTCTTTAGATTATTGGTAGGCTGTGCTAACTGATAAAGGCATGTATATGTACCACTTTTCCTTTTAATTATATTCATCTCTTAAAATTTTACTTTTTGGCATTTGCTAGTTGTATCCATGTATTAAATATTTGTTTCAACTTAAGTTTCAAATACTTAAAAATTGATAAAAGTTTCGAAAAGTAAATGGAAATATTTTGGGTTTCGATTTCTTAATGCTTGACTAAAGAGAAGCAAAAAAATACTCCTATATCCAATTTCATGCAATAACAATTACTAGTCTATATGTAGATGAAATAGTCCTGTATAGGGGGGAAAAGATTACAGCAAGCAACAGAAAAATAGCAACTAAATTGATTTTTTTGGAAATTTGGAGTGATTCAAGGGTTCAACCCCTGCCCTAAGCTGGAGAATAGATATCAGGCATACCCATTTTTTCCTTCATGACCAATGAGGATATCGACTTCCTAGTCCTCGGGTAGTACTTATTCTACTTTACCATTTTAGTACCACTTGTGCTTGATGAAGTTTCTATCAGTCCTGGCATGTTCCATAAAAATCATGCTACACACGACTTTAAACTACAATGGTGAAATTGTTATCACTCTTGAGCTTTATAGGACCTACCCTTCAAGATTGTATATTTGGTATAATTTTTTCTATTGACCTATCAAAACTTGTGCAACTGCTTGATACTTGGCTTTTGCATTGCTTTTGGTTGTGACTGGTTGCTTCTACTTGTCTAAGTTACAAGATTTCCCCATTTCAAATAATTTCGGATTGTGGATTTCTTAAGTTTGGATTATGCAGCCCACTGTGCCAAATGATTCGATCTCTTTGTTATTATTCCTTTTAATTATTTTAGTTGGGCATTGATCGAATTGTGACACCGAGACCGTTTTATAATTTAAAACATTTGAATTGCATCCTTATCACCAACTATAACTTTTGGTAAAACGACAAACACGTGATCTTGCAAGTTGTATCAAAATGAACATCACATAATTGGTTTCCATAAGATGCAGATATTGATGAGTTATTGGGGAATTGTTGGAAAACATTAATCGCCCAACTGATTGAAATGTAAGCTTCTTGAGTTTTTATACAATTTAAAATATTTGATTTCACGTAACTACCACTGATTATGACTTTTGATAAAACGAGTATCATGCAATTAAACAATATTTTTATGCTTAGGGTATCCTCAAGATTTTTAATAAGCAGTCAATTGATTCTAAGTTTCTTATATTGGCTGAGCGCATGCCTTGACTTATCATTCTCGCACTAAAAGAAAGGGACAATATCAAGTTGAAAACTAAGCGATTTGTCAGTTTCCAATTAACTTTTGGTGTTACTGGAAGATCCTATCCACTTCTTTTATGTCTCCAATTTCTTTCCCGGAATGTGCTCGTCGCTTGTAGGAATAATATTGTTTGTAAACTTCTTGATGTCTTCATTTCAAGTAACAAAGAATTCCTAGTTCCTTGTCTTAGAATTTATTTTTTTAGCAAATTATGCGTTATAACGATGTTATCCATATGCACAAAAGAACAAATATCTTCCTAATCAAAGCTTGATTTGTGGACAATGTGTGGTCAGCCTGACCTTGTGGTATACCGGAAATTCCTTGAGTATGAACTGAACCTAACAAACTTTGCCTTTGGAGATTGTTGCAATCCACAGAGAGATTTTTTAATGTCCGGATTCATTATTACTTCCATCACCAAATTGTTTGGAGGGAATCTTCATAAACAGTTCTCTAAGCTTACCATTTAGAAATGCATTTTTATCTCTGTTCGGGAAAGTTGATGTTCAAGTGTTGAGAAGCTGTTTTAATATCTTACGTGAGTGTATGTTGGCCATAGAAGCACTTTAATATGCTCATGCATGTCTTCCATCCTGGATCCAGCAGAGGACTTCGAAAATTCCTACTATATACTCTCCACCTACTTTAACTATTAAGGCTCAGCGTTCTCTGTATTCAATTTAAAGAACAAGAGATTACAAAAAATTTAAATTTAAGGATCCTAAAGGGAAACTGGAACAGTCTAACTAAATGGGAACAAAATAGGTTAGTATAAGAAATAGGGAAGTTTTGACTAAAACTAAATTTTCTAGGTATTTGGGATTAATTCAAGTTCTCCTATACCTTCTTGCCTTTACATAATTTTACAACTTGATAATTGCCTAGATGTCCGAAAAACAGCTTTGTTTCACCTAAAACTGAGAAATAATTTTTTGGGATAAATTATCTATGCTATACAACTATACTTGAGCATAATAGAGCAACTTCTTTTGTTATGATGGATAAACCAATTTAATTTCCAAATTTGCCCTTACATTGTAGTGGATTTGATCTCATCTATATATTAGTAATTTGAAGGGCGTCTCATCAATTTTTTTTCCATATTTTTCTCAACTAAATATTATAGGTATGATCATTTACTTTTTGATTTGTTTATATATAATTTTAGATGAGATTATGTGGATCAGCTTGGTTTTAGAGATAGAATTTCTCCTTGTAACAGAGTCATTCCACCATGCCTGAGAAAGAAAGAATACATTCCTCACGTTTGCGCAGGCCTATGGGCTTTCTAAAGCCCCTTTCCTGTTGTGGCTTATAATTTCAAAAGGGTTTGCTGAGCTTCTTTATGTGACAGACATCGTAAAATTAGTCTGTTGAATGATTGCTTTGAGTCCATGCTTGCAGCTGTGCTCTGTGAATTTTGGGCTTTGTTACTCATATTTTAACTCTTGTGCGCAGAATAATTAATTGTGCTTTGATCATAACATGTTTCATAGCTAAAAATCATGATAATTTTTTTTTTCTTTCAGATCACAACTTCCTCGTTTTGACTACAGTGACTTTTATGCCGTGATTCTGGAGAAAAATGACATTACAATGTCTGTGGCATGCATAAGGTAATTCAATCCATCGGTTCTTTTTTTATTTTACTGTTTTCAAATAGCTTTTAGTAGTTTGTTGAACGAACATGTTAGAACGCCTCATGTATGACACCAGATTTGCTTCCTTTTTTCATGTCTAGCACTTTTATTACTGCTGATTTGTGCTTTGCTTTCTATCATTGTGGAGTCAGACACGTGCTCTCTTCAGTTTCTCATCTCCTGCAACCCTGCTTCTGATGTTTTTAACTGTGAAATTTTATTTAGACAAATTACATATAATGCATTTTTATTTTTTGATTTCCATCTTTGAAGTTAAGACACATAATGGTAGTGTAGATTTATGCTATAAATCTTATGTTGGCTGTTGTTAAATCTCATGTATGCATGCGAGGCGTGTAGTAGAGAATATAGTATTGGATATTTCAGGATGCATTAATATGGTTGTATTCACAAACTTGACATCTCGGCCTCTGTACCATTCTACGGTGCCCAAGTGTAAATATATCAAGACTCTGCACTCTATTCGATAGGTAATTTTGTCTTTCTAATGCTTCTCCATAGGCATATTCATTTGGCAGACTTTAGTAAATTATTTATATATTTGGTAACATATCAATGATCCATCCAATGTATGAAAACATGGGTTGAGCAATTAGAAGAGGGGATATAACACCAATATGCAGTAGATTCGAAATGATTGTTTATAGCATGTATTTGCTTTGCTAATTTCCTAGCCACGTCCTACCTAAAACATTTCTGGGTAAAAATCTCATAACAATTACAGTTTTTTTGCTTTGCCTTGCAGAATACATGGTGCAAAATTGGCAGAGTTACCTTTCATAGCGACTTGCAAAGAACACCAGGGCAAGGGAAACTTCAGGCTCCTTGTGGAATCAATAGAAAAGGCAATATATCCATTACGAATTACTCTCTTGCTCTGGCGGGAAAATATCTTTGATTTGTGCTATTATCTTTTAGTTTGTGATCATTATGGTGTTTGGTTGCAATGAATTTGAGAAGTTTTCTGGTTTGTATGCAGCTAATTTGTGTTGTATTGTGTCTGTAGATGCTAAAAACTTTGAATGTTGAAAAGCTACTCGTAGCTTCCCATTCCGAGCTAGTGAGTACGTGGATGGATTCCTTTCATTTTCAACACTTGGAAGAGGAAGAGAAACAGAATTTATGTAAAGTCAACCTAATGGTACTTCCTGGTTCAACATGGCTTAAGAAGTGCTTGTAGCAGGAGTCCTTAAATATCGTTCTTTTCATTTTCATGATCATCAATTCATCGACGGATCCTTTGGAACCTTCGCTTCTTAATGACTGCCTTTCCAGAGCTTTTTTCTGTTGAATGTAAGCAAATGCAATATCCTGTACATTTTGTTTTATTATTGTTAGCAATGCCTAAGTAATTTATGATGTACGTTTCCATCCCCTTCTGCCAGATTCAAAAATGGCGGACTAACCGCCAAAATCCAAACTCTTAGTGATCATACGACAACTTCTGCCTGTTTAAGAACTCTCGATTCACCAGTGACAACAACACAATCTAACCGTTAACTTTTGACATATTGAGTTGATAGGGTAGCACAAATTAGTTCTTAGATGATCTGATAAATCTGACAGACGTGTTCTAAGATGAGTATCTCGATATGTGATAGCTTGAGGTGCTCGAAGATCCTGGGATAATGCAGATTCTAAGAATTGTTGTATCTATCTCCTGTCTTGAGTATGAATATATATAGTTGAACAAACTCCAATGGTCGAAGATGATTTTCAATTATCATTTCTACTAAATCTCGACAGAATGATCTTGTTGCTTACAATCATCGTACACAACATTAAATGTCCATTTAATGCTTCTTTGCTTTTTGGGCCTAAAAAGGATGATTTTACTTTAGATATTTTAAGAAATATCCCGTCAATTTTGAGTTAGTTAGATACTTTTGATTTCATTACTTTGATAGTCTCTAAACGGTTGGAGTTAAAATATTCACTTTGGTATGCTGGAGTCTGACCGATTAGACTTGAACTCTGATATATAGAACATTTCAGTGGACCGATTTGAAGCAGATTCTTTAGATTATCTTACGATTTTTTTGCATCTTGAACTCTTTATCCACGATTGGAAATCCTGTAATACAAAAAATTGGTAGCTGGACTCCTGAAACAGCACGATTTTGTTATTATCATTACCAAAACTTAGGGTAATTTATATTTTAACAATTTCCACTTTTTTTATGATGAAAAAACCAAGCTGGAAAACTAGATACATATGTTACAGATAAAATGTTGCAACATTTTAAGTTTTGGTGATTTAACAAGGCTTATGATTCAACGAATAATTACAGAGCCTAATTTAACTGAATTCAAGAAGGAAAACAGAATATTAATAAGATGAGGTTTTCTAAAGAGACTAAATGATTACAGAGCCATACTGATAAAGCAAAAGAAGTATAATGATAGCCAAACCGATTCAAGGATATCTATGAAGCCCAACTGACAGTCTTAGATCAACTGATAGTCTATCTAAGACGGACAATCTATCTGAGATGGTCAGTCAGTTCAAATCCAAATATTCCGTGAAGAATCAGTATAATAAGTGATCAAGGATTAGAGGTCAGCTAAAATAGCGGATAAATTTTTCCGTACCAACTATTACTTAATATTAACAGAATGTCAAGTTCCTGTGCATTACCATGATATGGCAGAAAGGACGATAACGTAGCAAAGACAACATCTGTAGTTTCAAACAGATATATCATTTGAAAAGATTACCATTGCAGATTAAGATATAAATTGTGACGTCTGATACTAAAATACTACTAGAATTTTTTTTTTAAAATCTCTTTTCCAAAATATATTCAAACACATGCATGTAATAAAAGCTATTGATCTAGCATTTTAAAAATCATTCGACTACTGAATAAAAATATTGCAGTTAAATAAAAATCTAAATATCATCTCAGCTCTAACTGTTGTTTTAAAAGAACTCAAATACAGTATTCAAAAACCTGCCAGATCATCAACATATGGAAAGATGTAAAACATAGAAAATATAATGTATCACTCCTGACTCATAAACATAAAGTGCAGAAAACGTAAAGTCCCCAGGTTATCGTGCACACTTCCAGCTCCGCGTAATCAGTTTTCGGCGCCTCCAATCTCTACCTCATCATGCTTACCTGCATCAATCACACCTAGTGAGTCTAAAGACTCAACACACCTGAACCGTTATAACAAATACATATACATATCATGCGACAGTGAAAAAGTACTGTAATTAAAATAAACTTCATGATCTTAAAAGCATGAACTTAAACATATCGTAATATAAACATATTCAAAACATATCTCATCGTGTAATCATACACGTGTTCATTCTCCTTTATTGAATTCAGATTATTAGTTGTGACTTTCGTATCTGTAGTGCCCAAAAATCAGTACACGTAAACCGTATGCATAATTTAATAGGTTAATTAATTTAATTGATTTAAAAAAATTAAATGATGAATTCAACATGTTTAATTTATTTTAAATATTTATATGTTTATTTTTATGAGATTTAAATGCATTTCTTGAGTTTGAGTTTTTCAGGCGAATATTCGATGCTTGGTCGGGAATAGGAGACCAGAGACGATTAAGACGATAAAATTAAATGTTATATTTTTATTTTATGCCAAGAAAATCAGTTATTTTAAATGATGTATGAATTCTAGCATTTTAAAGTTTAAATTAAATCATTAGACGATTTATAATATTTTAAGCGCTTTAAATGTAAACTTGGAATTTGAGGATTTAATCTTAAATTGGTTGTAAAATATTTTTATAATGAATTTTATGCCGTAATTAAATTATTTAATTAGAATTTAAGTTAAATTAGAAATTTAATTACTCTATTTAGCTATTTCGAAATTTGAATATTTTAATCTAGAATTTTGGTACTTGAATATTTTATTAAATTTTTGAGTGTGTCTAAATAATTAAATTAGTATGAGTTTAGCCTATTAATTTATTTTATTAGACTTTACTTAATCCTAATTACTTACAATAATCACACACACCAACGCGAACACACATAAAAGTTACTTTTTGAGGAAAAAGCTAGGGTTGTGCCTCCCTTGAGCAGCAGCTTCCTGAGCACTCATCCTAGCAATATTTTGGAGATTTTGGTGAGTTTTTGTCAAGAAAAACGTCAAGGAATCGTCCTCCGTTCATACTCAACGTACCCTCACGCCGATATTCGTTTATTCGAGCGTTTAGACGCAAAGACATATATAAAATTTTCTTTTACGCATCGATCTTGTCATATTATGTATTTTTTTTATGTATATTGTGCATGAAAATTTGTTCGTTATATGCAAAGTTCGATGGATTATAGTTTAAAAGATTTTTGGAAAATTTTGAGTCACAAAACTCGCCATTTGCTATCATTTCAATTCCTGCGGTTTATCCGTCAGTTTTCTGGAAACATGTTCAACATGTTATTTGTAGCACTCTGTATTACATTCAATTCGATAGCAAATTCGTAATTTTCTGATAAGCATGAGGGAGATATGATTTTTTATCGTAAAACCACACAAGCTGTGAAATTTCTGTGTCACAAAACCCATCACCCTTTGTTATTTCTAATTCTGCAAATTATAGGTTGGTCTTCTAGAAAAGTTTTCAACATATGATTTATATTACTCTGTGTTACCTTCGCTTTGATAACAAATTAGTAATTTTCTGATACGAAACGAGGGAGATATGATTTTTATCGTAAAACCGCACACAAAACCCGTCATCCTCTGTTATTTTGAATTCTGCGATTTATAGGTTGGTTTTCTGGAAACGTGTTCAACATATGATTTGTAGCACTCTGTGTTACCTTCGATCCGATAGAAAATTCGTAATTGTCTGATAAGCAATGAGAGAGGTATGATTTTTGTCGTAAAATCACATAAGATGTGAAATTTCTGTCACAAAACCCGTCACCCTCTGTTATTTCGAATTCTGTGACTTACAGGTTAGTTTTCTAGAAACATTTTCAACATATGATTTGTAGCACTCTGTGTTACATTCGATTTGATAGAAAATTCGTACTTTGCTTATAAGAAATGAGAGAGATATGATTTTTATCATAAAACCATTCAAGCTGTGAAAATTTGTGCATGTTCTTCAAGTTTTTTAATGTTTTTGATGGCAAGCTTTGTTAGGATCTCCTGGATCTTTGCTGCTGTGGTTGGGGCAGCATGTTCAGAGCGTTCCAACGAAGCCCTCGGTGTTTGTAAGTATGATCGACATGCAAAATATTTTTATTTTTTAGGTATGTGATTTGTCTTGTGGCCACCCAGTAAAGCATGACTATGGATTTATGATTATGAGATTGAAAAGCGGTAAAGCATGACCGAGTACCTCTCTACTCGTTAAATTATTACCAGAGATTTATGTATGTGGGAGTGGATATCCGGTCGAAAGGTTGTGGTGATCCTGCAGCCCAGTACTGTGATTTAGTCTGATCAGACGATTTATGTTATGAGCCACTTGATTTGAACATATTTCTACGAAAAATTAAGTATGATTATATATGTTATGATGGATGCACTTTTATGAAAATGTTTATGCAGTTATGGAACGCTTATATTTACGTATGCTCAGCTTTTATTTTGTACACGTTACTTTCAAATGCATGTGATTTTATTAAGTACTATTTGATATTCATGGTTTATGTTTGTTGAGTCTTTAGGCTCACTAAACTTGATCGATGCAGATGTTGATGCTTTTGAGGACCGCTATTGTTATGAAAGGATTTTATGCACGTTAAACTTTTTACTCTAATTTTATTTATTCAAAATTTTGTTGGCAAACAAATATTTTCAGATGCTCATTTTCGAATAATATTTCTTTTAGTTGTTATGAATGATATTTTTATACCCTGGAAATATTTTCATACTTGGACTAATTTCAAGAATTTAGTCAAACATTTTATTTAATTCAGAATGCGAGGGTATTAAATAAGAAAAATTTTATTTTTCTGCAAATTTTAAAGTAGTATTAGTTATTTTCTTACGAGATGTTACAGTTGGTATTAGAGCGGTGTTCTTGTAAAAGATTGTACCTACTGTCGGTTGCGAGGAGCTCATGAAGTCACGCCTCAAGTCTGTAAGTTTTTACGATTTTAAACGTAATAAGCATTAAAGTATGAGTTTCTTAAGTTGCATGATTAAAGATTTGAATCTCATTTAGCATGCTATATAAATATTATTGTCACGCATCTTGGTTACGAGTTGTATTGGGACGGAAATACAATTATGCCCTCGTATTGATCGAGTAGTGACTGCTTTGTATGGTCTGGAATCGTTTAATTGGGATATATATCATTTTTCCCCTTTCTTTATATGATTGAAATGGATTTTTTTTTACCTTATAGCGACAAGGTTATTAAGTTTGGGAAATAAGTGTATATTTCAAAAATTCTATTAGTTTAAGATTGAAGATATACTAGAGTTATTTATTAAGATTTTTCCTTTGGGTAATAAAGTATGAGCATTTATATTATTTGGAAAAATATTTCTTTGAGTTAGTTTTGAAAATGAATTTGAATGATCTTTGGTATGAGGTAATAATTCATATTATCAAGTTATCAAATTAAGTTTATGGAATTTGATGTTTAAGTTAGCATATTTTGTGAAATTAAGTTTTGATTCACATAGGTCATGAAATTTGGAATGGATAAGTAAATTATACAAGCATGTGTTTGTGATTGGATTCTAGTTTGACACTATAGTATTGTTTAGAGTTTTTATGTCCAGTCTATTAAATAAGTTTTGGCTATGACCTTAATAGTTAATCTTATAGGTTTGTTAGAGTAGATGTTTTTTTTATACTAATAGTATATGATTGATTAATAGATTACGTTGGAGATTGATATAAGAAATTGAATAGTTGTCATGTTTTGGGAGTGTAAGAATATTTGTCCTTAAAAGTCTTTTAAGAATTATGGTATTTGGAAGTAAACCAGTACGGTATAAAAAAAATTAGATGCTATACTTTATAAGAAATGAAAACACTCGAGGAATTGTTTAAGGTTATTTAGAAATATTGGTATTAGTGATCTTTATGAGAAAGTAACATTTGTCGAATTAAAACTTTTTGGGTATTATTGTGGATTATAGAGATTTAGAATTTTATTACATGTGGAATAAGTGTATATCGTGAAAAACAAAGGATATAAGTGTTAAAAATAATATTTAATCAGCAATATTTTTATTTTGGGTTTTATCGTAAAACATAAGAAATTTTGTTCAGCGATAACTATTATTTTGAAAGTGTGGGGAGTCTATATTTTAGATTTTTAAAATTTTAGCAAGACATTTGAGGGATCAGATGATGGAAGGAGAGAAACGATAAATGATATTTGCTTATGTTAGAACATTAGGCTCAAGACTTTGTAGAGAAAGTAAAAATTTAGCACTAGAATGACTTATTTGATATTTGTCATTATAGACCTTTGAAGTGATATTTTTTTGTGTATAAGAAATTACAGATGTTGGATAAAAGAATAAAATTTAAGTGTACAAAGACTAATTTATAAATTGGACTTATTAGACATAAAACTATTGAATTAATGTTATGGAAAATCATGGATTACAAACTAAGAATATTAAAGTTCGTATAATTTTTGTAAATTTCAGTTTATATGATTTTGAGAAAATATTATGTGAGAATTTATATGAGTTGTGAATTTTTGGAAGTAGGTAAAATAATTATAAATTATGTTAAATTGATTGACATTTGAGATTGCTATGATTTCTATGGTCCAGAAACCTCTATTATAGAATTTGGTCGATAAACCTTATAAAGATGAGGACACTTGGTGAATTGTCTAAAGTTAATAAGAAATAATTGGTAGTGTTGTAAAATATTTATTTTTAGAGATTATGAAAATTTGATTCCAGGTTCTAATTGGTGATTACGAGTATAGTTGTTGTCGGAAGACATTTATATTGTATTATGAGACTTATTAGAAATATGCATTGGGATTTTGTAGTAACTTTTATTAAGTAAATAATATATGATTTTATAGATGTTAGGTTATGTGGACTATGAGATTTAGGCTATGTTTGGTAGCGATCAGAGAATGATTATTATATAATCATTCTTTATCTCGCGTTTGGTTATATTTTTATTTAGTCTGCATGTCCTTGATTATGATTGAAAGCCCGCACTATTCATGTAATTTGTGTGATTAAATATCACTCCTCAAAAGGTGTGATAATATATAATTCTTGAATAGTGATCATGATAAGATTGTATATTGACCATAATACCCTTGAATTATCTTCTTCAATATAATATGAAAATTAAAATTAGTGAGAATTTAATAATTAATATATTTATGTTTTTATTATATTTTTTATAAATTAATTTCATATATTTTTATTATATGAATATTAAAATTATAATCTTGTTAATTAATTCTTTTATAAAAATAAATATTTATTAAATTCTAATTTATTTTGTTTAATGATTATCGTAATATTTTCAAATATATTTCTATAAATATATTTAAATTAATTTTAATAAATAAAATTATAATTATAAATATTTAATTATCTATTCAATTATTTTAAGAATATTTATAATTATTTTAAAAAAAACACTAATATTGTAATATCACTAAACATTATATCTATTGAAGAATAGGGTAAATCTCCATTGGTTGAAAAAGAATTTTATTCTGAAAATCATAAAATGAGTTTTAAATTCAATTTTTGGAATTATATTGAAAGTTTTAATAAAACATTGTTTTATGAAAATGAGAAAAGAAAACATACTTGGTTTTTAAAGATTTGTGAAAATGTTTTTCATTACCCAGTTCCAAATTGGTTTTTAATTTGGTGGAAGATTTTTGGTCCATCCGCAAAGATTTTGCCAGAGGTTTTTATAAAACCCATGAATACTTGGTTAAATGTTTCTCCAAGTATTAAAAAATCATTTTCTGAACATTGGATCGATGGTAAGACTTTATGTCTATTTTTCATGGAATTTGGTATCCCATGGATTTGGAAATGGCAGCCAGAATTCGGTTACACTGATGAAGGTATCCCTTGCATATAGAGGGTCAGTTCCACAAAATTCTAGGACAAATTATTGAGAGATGATCCAGAAACTGGAAAACTATATGGTTATGAAACTCTTCATCAAATGGAAGAAAAAATTTCTTTATATCAGCAAGAAATTAATAATCAACAAGAAAAGGAGAAAGCCTCTATGAGTCCTTTCAAGATTCTTACTCAGAAATATTCTGAAATATATTCAAAAGAAAAAATGATTGAGATCTATATTGAAGAAATGAAAAAAGATCTTTTCCAGAATATTGGAGGTTCTGATTCCAAATCAGATAAATCTATGGCGTCCGAATCTAGTGAAAACCAATTTATTCATCTAATGAAGATGCAAGATGCTCAAGACCCTGAGGATGATATTCCTCAATTTTCTCAGATAGATGATATTTTTGAGACTTTGAAAAATTCTTTAAAAGACAATATTAAAGATGATTAAGATCATCAGAAGAATCTGCAGTTGGTGGAATATCACATCTTATCATGACATATCGTGACAAAAAGTGGGTGGCATATCACTTTTACTTTTTGAATTTTGTAACCATGTTACTATTTGCTTTAATAAAGCATTTACTGTTTTTATTTTAAGATGGAATCCGGGGTTTGTGTCCGGCTCTTCTATTTATAAATAGGTTCATTCTGTGTCTTTAGAAGGACACGGTTGAGTTTGCTCCCCTCTATTCTCTCTTGTAAAAACCCTTCTGAAGTATTATCAATAAAAGTTTAAAGTTCTGATAACAACTTTGTAAGTTCTTACTGTTTTTATTTTCTGTTTTTATTTACTGTTTTAAATTTTTATTTTTCATAAGTTTAGCCTGAATGACAGGCTAAAATATTTGTGCTAAATTATTACCTTACTATGACATGATCTATATTTATTTGTTCTTGAGATCAAATTGAGATAATAAAAGATCTATTTAAATTATTGGAATTTAATGTAATATAAGAATCTTTGGTTAGAACATAAGGTAAAGAGATGAACCAAGAAATGGTAAACACAACGTTCGAGTTTAACCAGGAATAATAAATTCATGTTGTAGTCCTTTAGCCTGCTTAGCCGAGAGATGGCGTTTAAGGCGTTCATGGGTGATTTTTTATGAATTTATTGTTCTGAGGTGGTCCTCGGTAAAATCCTCTGTTGTTTAATTTCTTTGGTATATCTTTTATAAATCCTTTTATGTTTTGTAAAAGTTCCAAATATGAATCTTATATTCATTTTATTCTGGGATTTAAATTCTTCCTTTTTTTAGCTCAATACGAGTTGAAGATGGTATATAGGCTGGAAACCAATAAACTCCATGTGTGCGAAAGCCACTAAGGAAAAGTTTGGTGTAACAACGCCACGTATCATATTCCTCATCTTGATCCCAAGCCCCAGATGGTATCAGAGCCATGGAAATAGTCTGGATAATAATTTAGCACTTTTTATTCAAATGAATATTTTCGGTTTTAAAGAAACTGTTCAAAACAGTTTAAATGAAGAATATGATTTACCAGATAATTTAGATTTATTGAATAAATAGACTAATCCTAAGATAGAATCTAAAATGATCTATAAGTTAGGAACCTTTGAAAAAATTGGTTTTAAACAAGTAGTTAAAACTACAGAATCATCAGTACCTCTTCATGATAATGAAATGATTATTAAATTGTTAAATAATAAAGATATTTTGCCTTGTAGGAAAAATTACATATTCATGCATATAGGTTTAATTCAAATAGCTTTTAGACCTTTAACATTAGAAGGACTACCAGAAAGCTTCATAGCAGCTTTAAGAGATGGTAGAAATTTGAATTGGAAACAATCCCTTATGGGAATAATTCAATCTAGTCTGGCACATGGTCCAGTATATTTTGATGTTTATCCGAATTTATCTTTATCTTTGTCTGATATTAATATATTAGATTCTTTAACATTAAATGTTAAAACTCATGGATATAATTATACTCCTGGTACAGAAGTCATATGTATCTGTTATCGAATTTATTATAAGCCATTATTTACACTGAATCCTATGTGTAAAAGAATAGATAAAAAATTAAATGAAACTATTCTTATAGAAACTAATTTTAATAGATCTAATATTACAACCCGTAGATCTATAAAATGGGAAGAAATTGAATTTCCAGAAAACTGGATAATTGAACAAGCTGTTCCTAGAAATCCTATAATAAATAGGGATTTACAACAAGTTATTCAGAATAATGAAGGATCTGTTCAAATACAGTTTAATAATGAACAAAGAAGATTACTGCCATCTTCTATCTATACTAGATCAAGATCTAGTCATTCTTTTATTTCGCCTTTAGATTATTTGGTGGATATTCCTCAAACTTCTAGAGCTTCTACTTCTCAGATAAGAGAAGATGTTGAGTCTCCTGTACAAGATACAGTAGATGAATTAATCATTAATCAAAATAATATTGTTCATAAAAGTAACTTTCAAAAAGTTAGAGAAACTGATACAGTTTCAGATATGAATTTTAGTATTTAATGGATAGTAAAACTAAAATTGATTTTACTAAAGGATCTCTTGTTAGAGCAAGAATCAATGCAGAATTTTATTTACCCAAATGGGAATCTTTCAGAAATTGGTACTTTAAAAGTTTTTCTAAAGAAGAGTTTGATTATATTGTTGCGGAATTTTATAAGTATTGTGAAGACCAGAATAAATTGATTCATTTTGTTCCTTGGTTTTTTAAAACATTTATTATAGATTATATTTCTATTCTTGAAAGAAATTATAAACTTTCTTCTGGACAGATTCAAAAATCTGTCTATCCTCCTCAACAATCTTTTATTATAGAAAAGAATAATAAAATTTTAAATTTTACTGCTTTTTCTAAATTATTTGAAAATGATATGTTACAAATAACTGTTAAACATATTAATCAGATAATAGAAAAACAGAATTATACAAATTTGTATCTTACGATAATAGGTGAAGAAATAGTTTCTCTTAAGGATCGTATTGATAAAATTATTCTGGCTATTAATCAAATTAAACCAGATGTTCATATTCAAACTAAAGAAGAAGAAACTAATATTGTTTCTATTGCTACTTCTTCTATTCAATCCCCTCCAGATATCAAGGATTTTAAATTTAAATCTTCTGTTTCTGATATAGAAAAATTATTAGAAGAAAAATTTAAAAATCTGAATTTGAATACTCTTAATGAAGAGTTTGATAATGATGATAATCATTCTGATGAAGAAATTAATAAAATTAAATGGGCAGATAGACCTACACAAACCAAATATTATTATAATAGACCTACTCCCATGGATGTTCTTATTGAAGAACAAGAATATATATTTGCTAATAGTTATAATGGGAAAAGTATTTATGAATGGAATATTGATGGTTTTAGTGATAAACAAATTTATAATACTGCTCACAGAATGCTTATGTATAGTACTGTGTGTAAAACTTCAGGCAATACTGATAAAAATATTGCTAAGATGATTATATCAGGTTTTACTGGCCAACTTAAAGGTTGGTGGGATAACTATTTAAATCAATTCCAAAAGGAAGATATTATTAATTCTATTAAGATAGAGAATAATATTCAATCAGAAAATGTTGTTTATTCATTAATAATGACTATGATTGAACATTTTACTGGAAAATTCACTGATGATAGTGAAAAGATTCGTACTTTATTAAGTAATCTAAAATGTAAAACACTTACTGATTTTAGATGGTATAAAGATACCTTTTTATCTCGTATATATGAGATACCAGATTGTAATAATAGTTTCTGGAAAGCTAAATTTATAGATGGTTTACCTTTTCTATTTGCTGAAAGAATTAGAAAAGTATTAAGAAAAGATGAGATTAATATTCCATATGATAATTATACTTATGGAAATTTAATTAATACTTGCATTAAAGAGGGTTTAGCTCTCTGTAATGAATTAAAATTAAATAATCAAATTAAAAGACAGAATTTACTTGAGAAAAAACAATTAGATAAATTTTGTGATCAATTTGGTATGGACTTACCTAATAAAGGTAAGAAGAAAATTAAAGAAAAAGATGAAAAATTTTATAGAAAGAAAAGACATTTGTCTGATAGGCAAAGAGATAAAAAGAAGAAAAGAAAAGAAAACTGTGATTTACGGAAAGAAGAAAATTATAAAAACAAAAACAAATTAATAATTTGTAGAAAATGTAAAAAGCCAGGTCATTATGCTAATCAATGTTGGGATAAAAACAAAATTAATAATTTAGATATAGATGATAATCTAAAAGAAACATTATTTAAAATAATAATGGATTCGAATAATAATTCTGACAGTGAAACTGAGAATTCTTCAGAATCTTATATTTCAGAAGAAATAATAGATAGTGAATCAGATATTTCTGATGATTTAAATGAATGTAATAATTGTATACAAGGAAAATCTTGTTTAAATCATATAGAAGATAAAAATGATGAATTTTATAAACTAATGTCTCAATTCAATGATTTAAATATTAATGTGTTAACTAACAATAATATTATAGAATTTCTTAAAATGATTAAGGATCCAGTATTAAAATCCACAATTATTGATCAAATGGAGATATACCCCATTCTTCAATAGATATAATCTTCTTGATGATAAACTTTGAGAAGTTATAACTTCCTTTCTGCTGAGTATTACTGAAAAAGTGAGTTATGTCAACACTTTTTGTAGATATCAGAAGATTTTCATAAAATCCTCTTTGCTTGTAAGAACCATATACATATGATGTATTGGTTAAATATCTTTCCATGATAGTCCATGGAGTTTTTTCCCATTGGGTATCTTTTTCTTCTATAAGAAGAATCAACTCTCGATGTTTTGTCTCTGTATATAGAACTGAATCATTATCATCATCTTTTATAATATTAGCATATGATGCTGAAGATTGAGAATCTGTATTACTTCTCTTTTGTTTCAAGAATTCTTGAAATTCATTGTATAACTCATTATTTTGCTCAGTATTACTGGCTGATGAACTGGATAAGTTTTGGGCTATAAGCCTCTGTTTTCCATGCTGTGCAATGATATTAGGGGGTTTTCCCCTACCTTCTCGCCCTCTATAAGAGGACTCTCCTCTTCCTCGGGAATACATATCTGTAAATGAAAACATTAGGATAAATATTCTCGAGTTAAGAAATCTGGCAAGTGATTATCTTCACCTTTCTTATAAATGATTTCAAAATCAAAAGGAGCTAAATGAGCTTGCCATCTTGCAAATATTTGTTTAGAAACATCATGTTTAAAATCTTTATTAAACATAAATTTTGCAGATTTGCAATCAGTTTTTATAATAAACTTTTGATTATATAAATCATCTTGAAATTTTAAAATACATCTGACAATAGCTAAGATTTCTTTTGCTACTGTGGAGTAATTTTTCTGGGCATTATTCCATTTACCAGAATAAAATCTAATAAGATATTCTTGTTTATTTTGGGGATCTTTTTGTTTTAAGATTCCTCCAAAACCTATCTGATGCATCTGTTTCCACAATTTTAACCCATTGGGGATTAGCAATCATAAGACAATGAAGGTTTTTAACATTTTCCTTAATATTTCTAACAGCTATTGTATGTCTTTCAGACCAAGGTAAATGATTTTTCTTTAATCTATCATATAAGATAGCAGAATCTTTAGTAAGATCTTTAATATAAGGAGAAATATAATTTAAACTTCCTAAAAATCTTTGTAACTGAGTTTTATCAGTTATAATATCAGAAAATTTTGAACCAAATTCTATACTTCTCTGTATAGGAATTATTTTTCCTTTTTCAATCATATGACCAAGAAATCTAATATTGGTTTGAAATAAAATCATTTTAGATTTTGAAATAACAAGTCCATTTTGAATAACAATATTTTTAAACATATCTAAATGTTTAAAATGTATTTCAATATCATTAGAAAATAGTAAGATATCATCAATATAAACAATTATAAAATTGCTGTAATTATAAAAAATATCATTCATAATTTGTTGAAATTCAGAAGGGGCATTTTTAAGGCCAAATGTCATTACTGTCCATTCATAATGTCCTATTGGAACATTAAAAGCAGTTTTATATCTATCAGATTCTTTTACCTGAATCTGCCAAAATCCTGATTTTAAATCAAATTTTGAAAATATGATAGCATTAACAAGTCTATCTAATAAATCTTTTTTATTAGGAATAGGATGCCTAATCCATTTTAGAACCTTATTAAGAGGTTTATAATTTATGACTAATCTTGGAACACCTCTTTCCTGTTCAGAATGTTTATTAACATAAAAAGCAGTACATGACCAAGGAGATTGAGAAGGCTTTATCAAACCTTTTTCTAATAAAGAATGAATTTCATTCTTACATAATTCTAAATATTCAGAATTCATTTGACAAGGACGAGCTTTGGTAGGAATATTCTTTTCATCAAAATTCTCTTCATATGGGAGAGAGATAATATGCTTCTTTCTATTCCAAAAAGCATTTGGAAGATCATTAAATATTTCTAATGAGAACTTATTATAAATAAGTTTGATTTTCTCCTGTAATTTAGGAAAAGGCTGGAAACCAATAAACTTCATGTGTGCGAAAGCCACTAAGGAAAAGTTTGGTGTAACAACGCCACGTTCTAGACATTGTTTCAAATAAAACCTGAACGTGTATGTGTGTGTGGGTAGTCCTAGCATCATAAATGACTGAGGGATCTATTGTCAACCATTATCAGAGATTTAAATCGGCATGTTAGTGTGAATCTTACTCTCCTCTATTCCTCTGCAATCAGTAATCACCAGCGGCTTCTTTTTTTCTTTTTGCCTGAATTGGAATACAGTAATAAAAGGACTGTGTTAGAACCTTTCATTTCAGATTCAAATCCATGTGTTTTACAATTTTAGCCAGGAATAGAATTTCATTCCTTTATTCGGCTCCCCAACACCTTACATCTCCAAATTTAGCCAGGAATAGGATTTCATTCCTTTATTCGGCTCTCCCACACCTTACATCTCCATTGTTCTCTTTTTTAACGCTGCTGATAAATACTTCGATTCAAGAGAATATAGTCAAGCTCAATTCACACCTTCAAACTGAAAGGGATCGATTTTAGGTGCTCAAATGCGCAACGGAAGCAAGAAAATTTTCGATTTTACAAGAAGAAAATTTCGGCCACCATGTTCTAGTGTTGTAGCATATACAAAACAAACCATGACATTCATAGTGTGTTTAGAAATTTATCTATCAATCTCAAAGATTGATGTAATGGCTCCAACTAAGGTGTAAACACCTTAGCTCTTGTATGGCAAGAGAAATCTACAAGCTTCCAAAGAGCACTCCTTGCTCTAAAATAAAGCCCACCACCAACGAGGTAGATCCCCTCATATCTTGCACTAGAAAAATATGAGGATTTTTCTTTGAGAAGTATTTTCTTTCTTCAACAATTGAAGAACAAAATGGAGAGAAAAATGAGGGAGAGTAGCCACCAAATTTCGGCCATTGCATGATGGATTGAAGGGGAGGGAGACTTGTCTTAGTATGTGAAAAAGTAGTGTCCAACTTTTGCATGCCATGCTTTGGTTAAACAAAAAGTTGTCTCCCAACTCTTCACCTCCCATGCATGCATTTTTATTTGATTTTTAACAATTAAAAATCCATGGACTTAATTTAATTATCTCAAAAAAATTTGAGACTAATTAAACATTACTTGAATTTACTCAAGTCACTAGTTGAATAATTATTTTACTATTGGGCTCTACAAGACCCAATATGATTTAATTAATTCAACACTTGAATTAATTTAATTATTTGGACTCTACAAGGCCCACTAGTGTTTAATTAATTCAACACTTGAATTATTTTAATTTAGTCCATAATAATGTTTATGAAAATCACAATTTTCAAATACATTATTTATTTGGCCAACTTTTAATTTAGGAACACTTCCATAAATTAAAAATTACATTCTCATCTTGATCTCAAGCCCCAGATGGTATCAGAGCCATGGAAATAGTCTGGATAATAATTTAGCACTTTTATTCAAATGAATATTTTCGGTTTTAAAGAAACTGTTCAAAACAGTTTAAATGAAGAATATGATTTACCTGATAATTTAGATTTATTGAATAAATGGACTATTCCTAAGATAGAATCTAAAATGATCTATAAGTTAGGAACCTTTGAAAAAATTGGTTTTAAACAAGTAGTTAAAACTACAGAATCATCAGTACCTCTTCATGATAATGAAATGATTATTAAATTGTTAAATAATAAAGATATTTTGCCTTATAGGAAAAATTACAGATTCATGCATATAGGTTTAATTCAAATAGCTTTTAGACCTTTAACATTAGAAGGACTACCAGAAAGCTTCATAGCAGCTTTAAGAGATGGTAGAAATTTGAATTGGAAACAATCCCTTATGGGAATAATTCAATCTAGTCTGGCACATGGTCCAGTATATTTTGATGTTTATCCGAATTTATCTTTATCTTTGTCTGATATTAATATATTAGATTCTTTAACATTAAATGTTAAAACTCATGGATATAATTATACTCCTGGTACAGAAGTCATATGTATCTGTTATCGTATTTATTATAAGCCATTATTTACACTTAATCCTATGTGTAAAAGAATAGATAAAAAATTAAATGAAACTATTCTTATAGAAACTAATTTTAATAGATCTAATATTACAACCCGTAGATCTATAAAATGGGAAGAAATTGAATTTCCAGAAAACTGGATAATAGAACAAGCTGTTCCTAGAAATCCTATAATAAATAGGGATTTACAACAAGTTATTCAGAATAATGAAGGATCTGTTCAAATACAGTTTAATAATAATGAACAAAGAAGATTACTGCCATCTTCTATCTATACTAAATCAAGATCTAGTCATTCTTTTATTTCGCCTTTAGATTATTTGGTGGATATTCCTCAAACTTCTAGAGCTTCTACTTCTCAGATAAGAGAAGATGTTGAGTCTCCTGTACAAGATACAGTAGATGAATTAATCATTAATCAAAATAATATTGTTCATAAAAGTAACTTTCAAAAAGTTAGAGAAACTGATACAGTTTCAGATATGAATTTTAGTATTTAATGGATAGTAAAACTAAAATTGATTTTACTAAAGGATCTCTTGCTAGAGCAAGAATCAATGCAGAATTTTATTTACCCAAATGGGAATCTTTCAGAAATTGGTACTTTAAAAGTTTTTCTAAAGAAGAGTTTGATTATATTGTTGCGGAATTTTATAAGTATTGTGAAGACCAGAATAAATTGATTCATTTTGTTCCTTGGTTTTTTAAAACATTTATTATAGATTATATTTCTATTCTTGAAAGAAATTATAAACTTTCTTCTGGACAGATTCAAAAATCTGTCTATCCTCCTCAACAATCTTTTATTATAGAAAAGAATAATAAAATTTTAAATTTTACTGCTTTTTCTAAATTATTTGAAAATGATATGTTACAAATAACTGTTAAACATATTAATCAGATAATAGAAAAACAGAATTATACAAATTTGTATCTTACGATAATAGGTGAAGAAATAGTTTCTCTTAAGGATCGTATTGATAAAATTATTCTGGCTATTAATCAAATTAAACCAGATGTTCATATTCAAACTAAAGAAGAAGAAACTAATATTGTTTCTATTGCTACTTCTTCTATTCAATCCCCTCCAGATATCAAGGATTTTAAATTTAAATCTTCTGTTTCTGATATAGAAAAATTATTAGAAGAAAAATTTAAAAATCTGAATTTGAATACTCTTAATGAAGAGTTTGATAATGATGATAATCATTCTGATGAAGAAATTAATAAAATTAAATGGGCAGATAGACCTACACAAACCAAATATTATTATAATAGACCTACTCCCATGGATGTTCTTATTGAAGAACAAGAATATATATTTGCTAATAGTTATAATGGGAAAAGTATTTATGAATGGAATATTGATGGTTTTAGTGATAAACAAATTTATAATACTGCTCACAGAATGCTTATGTATAGTACTGTGTGTAAAACTTCAGGCAATACTGATAAAAATATTGCTAAGATGATTATATCAGGTTTTACTAGCCAACTTAAAGGTTGGTGGGATAACTATTTAAATCAATTCCAAAAGGAAGATATTATTAATTCTATTAAGATAGAGAATAATATTCAATCAGAAAATGTTGTTTATTCATTAATAATGACTATGATTGAACATTTTACTGGAAAATTCACTGATGATAGTGAAAAGATTCGTACTTTATTAAGTAATCTAAAATGTAAAACACTTACTGATTTTAGATGGTATAAAGATACCTTTTTATCTCGTATATATGAGATACCAGATTGTAATAATAGTTTCTGGAAAGCTAAATTTATAGATGGTTTACCTTTTCTATTTGCTGAAAGAATTAGAAAAGTATTAAGAAAAGATGAGATTAATATTCCATATGATAATTATACTTATGGAAATTTAATTAATACTTGCATTAAAGAGGGTTTAGCTCTCTGTAATGAATTAAAATTAAATAATCAAATTAAAAGACAGAATTTACTTGAGAAAAAACAATTAGGTAAATTTTGTGATCAATTTGGTATGGACTTACCTAATAAAGGTAAGAAGAAAATTAAAGAAAAAGATGAAAAACCTTATAGAAAGAAAAGACATTTGTCTGATAGGCAAAGAGATAAAAAGAAGAAAAGAAAAGAAAACCGTGATTTACGGAAAGAAGAAAATTATAAAAACAAAAACAAATTAATAATTTGTAGAAAATGTAAAAAGCCAGGTCATTATGCTAATCAATGTTGGGCTAAAAACAAAATTAATAATTTAGATATAGATGATAATCTAAAAGAAACATTATTTAAAATAATAATGGATTCGAATAATAATTCTGACAGTGAAACTGAGAATTCTTCAGAATCTTATATTTCAGAAGAAATAATAGATAGTGAATCAGATATTTCTGATGATTTAAATGAATGTAATAATTTTATACAAGGAAAATCTTGTTTAAATCATATAGAAGATAAAAATGATGAATTTTATAAACTAATGTCTCAATTCAATGATTTAAATATTAATGTGTTAACTAACAATAATATTATGGAATTTCTTAAAATGATTAAGGATCCAGTATTAAAATCCACAATTATTGATCAAATGGAGAATACTGCTTCAACTAGCAATAATAATAATAATATTCTTGTTAAACAAGAACAAGCTTACTCTATGAAAGAAGTTAAAAATCTTCTTCAACAGAAATATAGTAAACAGAATCCAGTTACTATTCAGGATTTAGTTAAAGAGATTGATAATCTTAAAGAACAAGTAAAAATTTTACAACACAATAATAATAGTTTAAATTATCGTGTTTCAATCATTGAAACTAATAATAATAATTCGGTTAATAATTCTGATAGTTTTGATAATCTACAAGATATTTCTTTTCCTGATCCAGATAAAAAACATTTATCTGTTTTAAGCATGATTATATCTCAAAAATGGTATACCAATATAACTTTATTAATTGAAAATTCTTATAAAAAGAATTTCATTGTTATGATTGATAGTGGTGCAGACTTAAATGTTATACAGGAAGGATTAATTCCTACGAAATATTTTCATAAAACCACTCATTCTCTCTCTCATGCAGGAGGAGAACCATTAGAAATAAATTATAAATTACCAAAAGTTTATATTTGCAAAGATAAAAACTGTATTCAAACCAGTTTTTTTATTAGAAAAAGATATTTCTAGCCAACTTATACTTGGTCTTCCTTTTATTTATCAAATTTATCCTTTAACTTATGTTGATGAAACAGGTATTATAGGTACTTTTCAAGGTAATCCTATTTCCTTTAAGTTTATAACTAAACCTGTTTATAGAATTCTTAATGAATTACAAGAGAAGATTGATAGGAAAACTTTTCAGATTAATTCTTTAAAAGAAGAAGTTAATATATTAACTATAGATGATAAATTACAGAATCCTAAATTACAGGAGAAAATCAAACTTATTTATAATAAGTTCTCATTAGAAATATGTAATGATCTTCCAAATGCTTTTTGGAATAGAAAAAAGCATATTATCTCTCTCCCATATGAAGAGAATTTTGATGAAAAGAATATTCCTACCAAAGCTCGTCCTTGTCAAATGAATTCTGAATATTTAGAATTATGTAAGAATGAAATTCATTCTTTATTAGAAAAAGGTTTGATAAAGCCTTCTCAATCTCCTTGGTCATGTACTGCTTTTTATGTTAATAAACATTCTGAACAGGAAAGAGGTGTTCCTAGATTAGTCATAAATTATAAACCTCTTAATTAGATTCTAAAATGGATTAGGCATCCTATTCCTAATAAAAAAGATTTATTAGATAGAGTTGTTAATGCTATCATATTCTCAAAATTTGATTTAAAATCAGGATTTTGGCAGATTCAGGTAAAAGAATCTGATAGATATAAAACTGCTTTTAATGTTCCAATAGGACATTATGAATGGACAGTAATGCCATTTGGCCTTAAAAATGCCCCTTCTGAATTTCAACAAATTATGAATGATATTTTTTATAATTACAGCAATTTTATAATTGTTTATATTGATGATATCTTAGTATTTTCTAATGATATTGAAATACATTTTAAACATTTAGATATGTTTAAAAATATTGTTATTCAAAATGGACTTGTTATTTCAAAATCTAAAATGATTTTATTTCAAACCAATATTAGATTTCTTGGTCATATGATTGAAAAATGAAAAATAATTCCTATACAGAGAAGTATAGAATTTGGTTCAAAATTTCCTGATATTATAACTGATAAAACTCAGTTACAAAGATTTTTAGGAAGTTTAAATTATATTTCTCCTTATATTAAAGATCTTACTAAAGATTCTGCTATCTTATATGATAGATTAAAGAAAAATCATTTACCTTGGTCTGAAAGACATACAATAGCTGTTAGAAATATTAAGGAAAAGGTTAAAAATCTTCCTTGTCTTATGCTTGCTAATCCCCAATGGGATAAAATTGTGGAAACAGATGCATCAGATATAGGTTTTGGAGGAATCTTAAAACAAAAAGATCCCCAAAATAAACAAGAATATCTTATTAGATTTTATTCTGGTAAATGGAATAATGCCCAGAAAAATTACTCCACAGTAGCAAAAGAAATCTTAGCTATTGTCAGATGTATTTTAAAATTTTAAGATGATTTATATAATCAAAAGTTTATTATAAAAACTGATTGCAAATCTGCAAAATTTATGTTTAATAAAGATTTTAAACATGATGTTTCTAAACAAATGTTTGCAAGATGGCAAGCTCATTTAGCTCCTTTTGATTTTGAAATCATTTATAAGAAAGGTGAAGATAATCACTTGCCAGATTTCTTAACTCGAGAATATTTATCCTAATGTTTTCATTTACAGATATGTATTCCCGAGGAAGAGGAGAGTCCTCTTATAGAGGGCGAGGAGGTAGGGGAAAACCCCCTAATATCATTGCACAGCATGGAAAACAGAGGCTTATAGCCCAAAACTTATCCAGTTCATCAGCCAGTAATACTGAGCAAAATAATGAGTTATACAATGAATTTCAAGAATTCTTGAAACAAAAGAGAAGTAATACAGATTCTCAATCTTCAGCATCATATGCTAATATTATAAAAGATTATGATAATGATTCAACTCTATATACAGAGACAAAACATCGAGAGTTGATTCTTCTTATAGAAGAAAAAGATACCCAATGGGAAAAAACTCCATGGACTATCATGGAAAGATATTTAACCAATACATCATATGTATATGGTTCTTACAAGCAAAGAGGATTTTATGAAAATCTTCTGATATCTACAAAAAGTGTTGACATAACTCACTTTTTCAGTAATACTCAGCAGAAAGGAAGTTATAACTTCTCAAAGTTTATCATCAAGAAGATTATATCTATTGAAGAATGGGGTATATCTTCATTGGTTGAAAAAGAATTTTATTCTAAAAATCATAAAATGAGTTTTAAATTCAATTTTTGGGATTATATTGAAAGTTTTAATAAAACCTTGTTTTATGAAAATGAGAAAAGAAAACATACTTGGTTTTTAAAGATTTGTGAAAATGTTTTTCATTACCCAGTTCCAAATTGGTTTTTAATTTGGTGGAAGATTTTTGGTCCATCCGCAAAAATTTTGCCAGAGGTTTTTATAAAACCCATGAATACTTGGTTAAATGTTTCTCCAAGTATTAAAAAATCATTTTCTGAACATTGGATCGATGGTAAGACTTTATGTCTATTTTTCATGGAATTTGGTATCCCATGGATTTGGAAATGGCAGCCAGAATTCGGTTACACTGATGAAGGTATCCCTTGCATATGGAGGGTCAGTTCCACAAAATTCTGGGACAAATTATTGAGAGATGATCCAGAAACTGGAAAACCATATGGTTATGAAACTCTTCATCAAATGGAAGAAAAAATTTCTTTATATCAGCAAGAAATTAATAATCAACAAGAAAAGGAGAAAGCCTCTATGAGTCCTTTCAAGATTCTTACTCAGAAATATTCCGAAATATATTCAAAAGAAAAAATGATTGAGATCTATATTGAAGAAATGAAAAAAGATCTTTTCCAGAATATTGGAGGTTCTGATTCCAAATCAGATAAATCTATGGCGTCCGAATCTAGTGAAAACCAATTTATTCATCTAATGAAGATGCAAGATGCTCAAGACCCTGAGGATGATATTCCTCAATTTTCTCAGATCGATGATATTTTTGAGACTTTGAAAAATTCTTTAAAAGACAATATTAAAGATGATTAAGATCATCAGAAGAATCTGCAGTTGGTAGAATATCACATCTTATCATGACATATCGTGACAAAAAGTGGGTGGCATATCACTTTTACTTTTTGAATTTTTTAACCATGTTACTATTTGCTTTAATAAAGCATTTACTGTTTTTATTTTAAGATGGAATCCGGGGTTTGATGTCCGGCTCTTCTATCTATAAATAGGTTCATTCTGTGTCTTTAGAAGGACACGGTTGAGTTTGCTCCCCTCTATTCTCTCTTGTAAAAACCCTTCTGAAGTATTATCAATAAAAGTTTAAAGTTCTGATAACAACTTTGTAAGTTCTTACTGTTTTTATTTTCTGTTTTTATTTACTGTTTTAAATTTTTTTTTCATAAGTTTAGCCTGAATGACAGGCTAAAGTATTCGTGCTAAATTATTACCTTACTATGACATGATCTATATTTATTTGTTCTTGAGATCAAATTGAGATAATAAAAGATCTATTTAAATTATTGGAATTTAATGTAATATAAGAGTCTTTGGTTAGAACATAAGGTAAAGAGATGAACCAAGAAATGGTAAACACAAGGTTCGAGTTTAACCAGGAATAATAAATTCATGTTGTAGCCCTTTAGCCTGCTTAGCCGAGAGATGGCGTTTAAGGCGTTCATGGGTGATTTTTTATGAATTTATGATTCTGAGGTGGACCTCGGTAAAATCCTCTGTTGTTTAATTTCTTTGGTATATCTTTTATAAATCCTTTTATGTTCTGTAAAAGTTCCAAATATGAATCTTATATTCATTTTATTCTGGGATTTAAAACACAAGGTTCAAGTTTAACCAGGAATAATAAATTCATGTTGTAGCCCTTTAGCCTGCTTAGCCGAGAGATGGCGTTTAAGGCGTTCATGGGTGATTTTTTATGAATTTATGATTCTGAGGTGGACCTCGGTAAAATCCTCTGTTGTTTAATTTCTTTGGTATATCTTTTATAAATCCTTTTATGTTCTGTAAAAGTTCCAAATATGAATCTTTTATTCATTTTATTCTGGGATTTAAATTCTTCCTTTTCTTAGCTCAATACGAGTTGAAGATGGTATATAGGCTGGAAACCAATAAACTCCATGTGTGCGAAAGCCACTAAGGAAAAGTTTGGTGTAACAACGCCACGTATCATATTCCTCATCTTGATCCCAAGCCCCAGATGGTATCAGAGCCATGGAAATAGTCTGGATAATAATTTAGCACTTTTATTCAAATGAATATTTTCGGTTTTAAAGAAACTGTTCAAAACAGTTTAAATGAAGAATATGATTTACCTGATAATTTAGATTTATTGAATAAATGGACTATTCATAAGATAGAATCTAAAATGATCTATAAATTAGGAACCTTTGAAAAAATTTGTTTTAAACAAGTAGTTAAAACTACAGAATCATCAGTACCTCTTCATGATAATGAAATGGTTATTAAATTGTTAAATAATAAAGATATTTTGCCTTATAGGAAAAATTACAGATTCATGCATATAGGTTTAATTCAAATAGCTTTTAGACCTTTAACATTAGAAGGACTACCAGAAAGCTTCATAGCAGCTTTAAGAGATGGTAGAAATTTGAATTGGAAACAATCCCTTATGGGAATAATTCAATCTAGTCTGGCACATGGTCCAGTATATTTTGATGTTTATCCGAATTTATCTTTATCTTTGTCTGATATTAATATATTAGATTCTTTAACATTAAATGTTAAAACTCATGGATATAATTATACTACTGGTACAGAAGTCATATGTATCTGTTATCGAATTTATTATAGGCCATTATTTACTCTGAATCCTATGTGTAAAAGAATAGATAAAAAATTAAATGAAACTATTCTTATAGAAACTAATTTTAATAGATCTAATATTACAACCCGTAGATCTATAAAATGGGAAGAAATTGAATTTCCAGAAAACTGGATAATTGAACAAGCTGTTCCTAGAAATCCTATAATAAATAGGGATTTACAACAAGTTATTCAGAATAATGAAGGATCTGTTCAAATACAGTTTAATAATGAACAAAGAAGATTACTGCCATCTTCTATCTATACTAGATCAAGATCTAGTCATTCTTTTATTTCGCCTTTAGATTATTTGGTGGATATTCCTCAAACTTCTAGAGCTTCTACTTCTCAGATAAGAGAAGATGTTGAGTCTCCTGTACAAGATACAGTAGATGAATTAATCATTAATCAAAATAATATTATTCATAAAAGTAACTTTCAAAAAGTTAGAGAAATTGATACAGTTTCAGATATGAATTTTAGTATTTAATGGATAGTAAAACTAAAATTGATTTTACTAAAGGATCTCTTGCTAGAGCAAGAATCAATGCAGAATTTTATTTACACAAATGAGAATCTTTCAGAAATTGGTACTTTAAAAGTTTTTCTAAAGAAGAGTTTGATTATATTGTTGCGGAATTTTATAAGTATTGTGAAAATCAGAATAAATTGATTCATTTTGTTCTTTGGTTTTTTAAAACATTTATTATAGATTATATTTCTATTTTGAAAGAAATTATAAACTTTCTTCTGGACAGATTCAAAAATCTGTCTATCATACTCAACAATCTTTTATTATAGAAAAGAATAATAAAATTTTAAATTTTACTGCTTTTTCTAAATTATTTGAAAATGATATGTTACAAATAACTGTTAAACATATTAATCAGATAATAGAAAAACAGAATTATACAAATTTGTATCTTACGATAATAGGTGAAAAAATAGTTTCTCTTAAGGATCGTATTGATAAAATTATTCTGGCTATTAATCAAATTAAACCAGATGTTCATATTCAAACTAAAGAAGAAGAAACTAATATTGTTTCTATTGCTACTTCTTCTATTCAATCCCCTCCAGATATCAAGGATTTTAAATTTAAATCTTCTGTTTCTGATATAGAAAAATTATTAGAAGAAAAATTTAAAAATCTGAATTTGAATACTCTTAATGAAGAGTTTGATAATGATGATAATCATTCTGATGAAGAAATTAATAAAATTAAATGGGCAGATAAACCTACACAAACCAAATATTATTATAATAGACCTACTCCCATGGATGTTCTTATTGAAGAACAAGAATATATATTTGCTAATAGTTATAATGGGAAAAGTATTTATGAATGGAATATTGATGGTTTTAGTGATAAACAAATTTATAATACTGCTCACAGAATGCTTATGTATAGTACTGTGTGTAAAACTTCAGGCAATACTGATAAAAATATTGCTAAGATGATTATATCAGGTTTTACTGGCCAACTTAAAGGTTGGTGGGATAACTATTTAAATCAATTCCAAAAGGAAGATATTATTAATTCTATTAAGATAGAGAATAATATTCAATCAGAAAATGTTGCTTATTCATTAATAATGACTATGATTGAACATTTTACTGGAAAATTCACTGATGATAGTGAAAAGATTCGTACTTTATTAAGTAATCTAAAATGTAAAACACTTACTGATTTTAGATGGTATAAAGATACCTTTTTATCTCGTATATATGAGATACCAGATTGTAATAATAGTTTCTGGAAAGTTAAATTTATAGATGGTTTACCTTTTCTATTTGCTGAAAGAATTAGAAAACTATTAAGAAAAGATGAGATTAATATTCCATATGATAATTATACTTATGGGAATTTAATTAATACTTGCATTAAAGAGGGTTTAGCTCTCTGTAATGAATTAAAATTAAATAATCAAATTAAAAGACAGAATTTACTTCAGAAAAAACAATTAGGTAAATTTTGTGATCAATTTGGTATGAACTTACCTAATAAAGGTAAGAAGAAAATTAAAGAAAAAGATGAAAAACTTTATAGAAAGAAAAGACATTTGTCTGATAGGCAAAGAGATAAAAAGAAGAAAAGAAAAGAAAACCGTGATTTACGGAAAGAAGAAAATTATAAAAACAAAAACAAATTAATAATTTGTAGAAAATGTAAAAAGCCAGGTCATTATGCTAATCAATGTTGGGCTAAAAACAAAATTAATAATTTAGATATAGATGATAATCTAAAAGAAACATTATTTAAAATAATAATGGATTCGAATAATAATTCTGACAGTGAAACTGAGAATTCTTCAGAATCTTAAATTTCAGAAGAAATAATAGATAGTGAATCAGATATTTCTGATGATTTAAATGAATGTAATAATTGTATACAAGGAAAATCTTGTTTAAATCATATAGAAGATAAAAATGATGAATTTTATAAACTAATGTCTCAATTCAATGATTTAAATATTAATGTGTTAACTAACAATAATATTATGGAATTTCTTAAAATGATTAAGGATCCAGTATTAAAATCCACAATTATTGATCAAATGGAGAATACTGCTTCAACTAGCAATAATAATAATAATATTCTTGTTAAACAAGAACAAGCTTACTCTATGAAAGAAGTTAAAAATCTTCTTCAACAGAAATATAGTAAACAGAATCCAGTTACTATTCAGGATTTAGTTAAAGAGATTGATAATCTTAAAGAACAAGTAAAAATTTTACAACACAATAATAATAGTTTAAATTATCGTGTTTCAATCATTGAAACTAATAATAATAATTCGGTTAATAATTCTGATAGTTTTGATAATCTACAAGATATTTCTTTTCCTTGATCCAGATAAAAAACATTTATCTGTTTTAAGCATGATTATATCTCAAAAATGGTATACCAATATAACTTTATTAATTGAAAATTCTTATAAAAAGAATTTCATTACTATGATTGATAGTGGTGCAGACTTAAATGTTATACAGGAAGGATTAATTCCTACGAAATATTTTCATAAAACCCATCATTCTCTCTCTCATGCAGGAGGAGAACCATTAGAAATAAATTATAAATTACCAAAAGTTTATATTTGCAAAGATAAAAACTGTATTCAAACCAGTTTTTTATTAGCAAAAGATATTTCTAGCCAACTTATACTTGGCCTTCCTTTTATTTATCAAATTTATCCTTTAACTTATGTTGATGAAACAGGTATTATAGGTACTTTTCAAGTTAATCCTATTTCCTTTAAGTTTATAACTAAACCTGTTTATAGAATTCTTAATGAATTACAAGAAAAGATTGATAGGAAAACTTTTCAGATTAATTCTTTAAAAGAAGAAGTTAATATATTAACTATAGATGATAAATTACAGAATCCTAAATTACAGGAGAAAATCAAACTTATTTATAATAAGTTCTCATTAGAAATATGTAATGATCTTCCAAATGCTTTTTGGAATAGAAAGAAGCATATTATCTCTCTCCCATATGAAGAGAATTTTGATGAAAAGAATATTCCTACCAAAGCTCGTCCTTGTCAAATGAATTCTGAATATTTAGAATTATGTAAGAATGAAATTCATTCTTTATTAGAAAAAGGTTTGATAAAGCCTTCTCAATCTCCTTGTTCATGTACAGCTTTTTATGTTAATAAACATTCTGAACAGGAAAGAGGTGTTCCAAGATTAGTCATAAATTATAAACCTCTTAATAAGGTTCTAAAATGGATTAGGCATCCTATTCCTAATAAAAAAGATTTATTAGATAGACTTGTTAATTCTATCATATTTTCAAAATTTGATTTAAAATCAGGATTTTGGCAGATTCAGGTAAAAGAATCTGATAGATATAAAACTGCTTTTAATGTTCCAATAGGACATTATGAATGGACAGTAATGCCATTTGGCCTTAAAAAAAACCCTTCTGAAGTATTATCAATAAATTTTTAAAGTTCTGATAACAACTTTGTAAGTTCTTACTGTTTTTATTTTCTGTTTTTATTTACTGTTTTAAATTTTTTTTTCATAAGTTTAGCCTGAATGACAGGCTAAAGTATTCGTGCTAAATTATTACCTTACTATGACATGATCTATATTTATTTGTTCTTGAGATCAAATTGAGATAATAAAAGATCTATTTAAATTATTGGAATTTAATGTACTGGGGCTTGGGATCAAGATGAGAAATATGATACGTGGCGTTGTTACACCAAACTTTTCCTTAGTGGCTTTCGCACACATGGAGTTTATTGGTTTACAGCCTATATACCATCTTCAACTCGTATTGAGCTAAGAAAAGGAAGAATTTAAATCCCAGAATAAAATGAATATAAGATTCATATTTGGAACTTTTACAGAACATAAAAGGATTTATAAAAGATATACCAAAGAAATTAAACAACAGAGGATTTTACTGAGGTCCACCTCAGAACAATAAATTCATAAAAAATCACCCATGAACGCCTTAAACGCCATCTCTCGGCTAAGCAGGCTAAAGGGCTACAACATGAATTTATTATTCCTGGTTAAACTCGAACCTTGTGTTTACCATTTCTTGGTTCATCTCTTTACCTTATGTTCTAACCAAAGATTCTTATATTACATTAAATTCCAATAATTTAAATAGATCTTTTATTATCTTAATTTGATCTCAAGAACAAATAAATATAGATCATGTCATAGTAAGGTAATAATTTAGCACGAATACTTTAGCCTGTCATTCAGGCTAAACTTATGAAAAATAAAAATTTAAAACAGTAAATAAAAACAGAAAATAAAAACAGTAAGAACTTACAAAGTTGTTATCAGAACTTTAAACTTTTATTGATAATACTTCAGAAGGGTTTTTACAAGAGAGAATAGAGGGGAGCAAACTCAACCGTGTCCTTCTAAAGACACAGAATGAACCTATTTATAGATAGAAGAGCCGGACATCAAACCCCGGATTCCATCTTAAAATAAAAACAGTAAATTCTTTATTAAAGCAAATAGTAACATTGTTACAAAATTCAAAAAGTAAAAGTGATATGCCACCCACTTTTTGTCACGATATGTCATGATAAGATGTGATATTCCACCAACTGCAGATTCGTCTGATAATCTTAATCATCTTTAATATTGTCTTTTAAAGAATTTTTCAAAGTCTCAAAAATATCATCGATCTGAGAAAATTGAGGAATATCATCCTCAAGGTCTTGAGCATCTTGCATCTTCATTAGATGAATAAATTGGTTTTCACTAGATTCGGACGTCATAGATTTATCTGATTTGGAATCAGAACCTCCAATATTCTGGAAAAGATCTTTTTTCATTTCTTCAATATAGATCTCAATCATTTTTTCTTTTGAATATATTTCAGAATATTTCTGAGTAAGAATCTTGAAAGGACTCATAGAGGCTTTCTCCTTTTCTTGTTGATTATTAATTTCTTGCTGATATAAAGAAATTTTTTCTTCCATTTGATGAAGAGTTTCATAACCATATGGTTTTCCAGTTTCTGGATCATCTCTCAATAATTTGTCCCAGAATTTTGTGGAACTGACCCTCCATATGCAAGGGATACCTTCATCAGTGTAACCGAATTCTGGCTGCCATTTCCAAATCCATGGGATACCAAATTCCATGAAAAAGAGACATAAAGTCTTACCATCGATCCAATGTTCAGAAAATGATTTTTTAATACTTGGAGAAACATTTAACCAAGTATTCATGGGTTTTATAAAAACCTCTGGCAAAATCTTTGCGGATGGACCAAAAATCTTCCACCAAATTAAAAACCAATTTGGAACTGGGTAATGAAAAACATTTTCACAAATCTTTAAAAACCAAGTATGTTTTCTTTTCTCATTTTCATAAAACAAGGTTTTATTAAAACTTTCAATATAATCCCAAAAATTGAATTTAAAACTCATTTTATGATTTTCAGAATAAAATTCTTTTTCAACCAATGGAGATATACCCCATTCTTCAATAGATATAATCTTCTTGATGATAAACTTTGAGAAGTTATAACTTTCTTTCTGCTGAGTATTACTGAAAAAGTGAGTTATGTCAACACTTTTTGTAGATATCAGAAGATTTTCATAAAATCCTCTTTGCTTGTAAGAACCATATACATATGATGTATTGGTTAAATATCTTTCCATGATAGTCCATGGAGTTTTTCCCATTGGGTATCTTTTTCTTCTATAAGAAGAATCAATTCTCGATGTTTTGTCTCTGTATATAGAGCTGAATCATTATCATCATCTTTTATTATATTAGCATATGATGCTGAAGATTGAGAATCTGTATTACTTCTCTTTTGTTTCAAGAATTCTTGAAATTCATTGTATAACTCATTATTTTGCTCAGTATTACTGGCTGATGAACTGGATAAGTTTTGGGCTATAAGCCTCTGTTTTCCATGCTGTACAATGATATTAGGGGGTTTTCCCCTACCTCCTCGCCCTCTATAAGAGCAGTACTGTCCATTCATAATGTCCTATTGGAACATTAAAAGCAGTTTTATATCTATCAGATTCTTTTACCTGAATCTGCCAAAATCCTGATTTTAAATCAAATTTTGAAAATATGATAGCATTAACAAGTCTATCTAATAAATCTTTTTTTTTAGGAATAGGATGCCTAATCCATTTTAGAACCTTATTAAGAGGTTTATAATTTATGACTAATCTTGGAACACCTCTTTCCTGTTCAGAATGTTTATTAACATAAAAAGCAGTACATGACCAAGGAGATTGAGAATGCTTTATCAAACCTTTTTCTAATAAAGAATGAATTTCATTCTTACATAATTCTAAATATTCAGAATTCATTTGACAAGGACGAGCTTTGGTAGGAATATTCTTTTCATCAAAATTCTCTTCATATGGGAGAGAGATAATATGCTTCTTTCTATTCCAAAAAGCATTTGGAAGATCATTACATATTTCTAATGAGAACTTATTATAAATAAGTTTGATTTTCTCCTGTAATTTAGGATTCTGTAATTTATCATCTATAGTTAATATATTAACTTCTTCTTTTAAAGTATTAATCTGAAAAGTTTTCCTATCAATCTTTTCTTGTAATTCATTAAGAATTCTATAAACAGGTTTAGTTATAAACTTAAAGGAAATAGGATTACCTTGAAAAGTGCCTCTAATACCTGTTTCATCAACATAAGTTAAAGGATAAATTTGATAAATAAAAGGAAGGCCAAGTATAAGTTGGCTAGAAATATCTTTTGCTAATAAAAAACTGGTTTGAATACAGTTTTTATCTTTGCAAATATAAACTTTTGGTAATTTATAATTTATTTCTAATGGTTCTCCTCCTGCATGAGAGAGAGAATGAGCGGTTTTATGAAAATATTTCGTAGGAATTAATCCTTCCTGTATAACATTTAAGTCTGCACCACTATCAATCATAGCAATGAAATTCTTTTTATAAGAATTTTCAATTAATAAAGTTATATTGGTATACCATTTTTGAGATATAATCATGCTTAAAACAGATAAATGTTTTTTATCTGGATCAGGAAAAGAAATATCTTGTAGATTATCAAAACTATCAGAATTATTAACCGAATTATTATTATTAGTTTCAATGATTGAAACACGATAATTTAAACTATTATTATTGTGTTGTAAAATTTTTACTTGTTCTTTAAGATTATCAATCTCTTTAACTAAATCCTGTATAGTAACCGGATTCTGTTTACTATATTTCTGTTGAAGAAGATTTTTAACTTCTTTCATAGAGTAAGCTTGTTCTTGTTTAACAAGAATATTATTATTATTATTGCTAGTTGAAGCAGTATTCTCCATTTGATCAATAATTGTGGATTTTAATATTGGATCCTTAATCATTTTAAGAAATTCCATAATATTATTGTTAGTTAACACATTAATATTTAAATCATTGAATTGAGACATTAGTTTATAAAATTCATCATTTTTATCTTCTATATGATTTAAACAAGATTTTCCTTGTATACAATTATTACATTCATTTAAATCATTAGAAATATCTGATTCACTATCTTTTATTTCTTCTGAAATATAAGATTCTGAAGAATTTTCAGTTTCACTGTCAGAATTATTATTCGAATCCATTATTATTTTAAATAATGTTTCTTTTAGATTATCATCTATATCTAAATTATTAATTTTGTTTTTAGCCCAACATTGATTAGCATATTGACCTGGCTTTTTACATTTTCTACAAATTATTAATTTGTTTTTGTTTTTATAATTTTTTTCTTTTCGTAAATCACGGTTTTCTTTTCTTTTCTTCTTTTTATCTCTTTGCCTATCAGACCAATGTCTTTTCTTTCTATAAAGTTTTTCATCTTTTTCTTTAATTTTCTTCTTACCTCTATTAGGTAAGTCCATACCAAATTGATCACAAAATTTACCTAATTGTTTTTTCTCAAGTAAATTCTGTCTTTTAATTTGATTATTTAATTTTAATTCATTACAGAGAGCTAAACCCTCTTTAATGCAAGTATTAATTAAATTTCCCTAAGTATAATTATCATATGGAATATTAATCTCATCTTTTATTAATACTTTTCTAATTCTTTCAGCAAATAGAAAAGGTAAACCATCTATAAATTTAGCTTTCCAGAAACTATTATTACAATCTGGTATCTCATATATACGAGATAAAAAGGTATCTTTATACCATCTAAAATCAGTAAGTGTTTTACATTTTAGATTACTTAATAAAGTACGAATCTTTTCACTATCATCAGTGAATTTTTCAGTAAAATGTTCAATCATAGTCATTATTAATGAATAAACAACATTTTCTGATTGAATATTATTCTCTATCTTAATAGAATTAATAATATCTTCCTTTTGGAATTGATTTAAATAGTTATCTCACCAACCTTTAAGTTGGCCAGTAAAACCTGATATAATCATCTTAGCAATATTTTTATCAGTATTGCCTGAAGTTTTACACACAGTACTATACATAAGCATTCTGTGAGCAGTATTATAAATTTGTTTATCACTAAAACCATCAATATTCCATTCATAAATACTTTTTCCATTATAACTATTAGCAAATATATATTCTTGTTCTTCAATAAGAACATCCATGGGAGTAGGTCTATTATAATAATATTTGGTTTGTGTAGGTTTATCTGCCCATTTAATTTTATTAATTTCTTCATCAGAATGATTATCATCATTATCAAACTCTTCATTAAGAGTATTCAAATTCAGATTTTTAAATTTTTCTTCTAATAATTTTTTTATATCAGAAACAGAAGATTTAAATTTAAAATCCTTGATATCTGGAGGGGATTGAATAGAAGAAGTAGCAATAGAAACAATATTAGTTTCTTCTTCTTTAGTTTGAATATGAACATCTGGTTTAATTTGATTAATAGCCAGAATAATTTTATCAATACGATCCTTAAGAGAAACTATTTCTTCACCTATTATCGTAAGATACAAATTTGTATAATTCTGTTTTTCTATTATCTGATTAATATGTTTAACAGTTATTTGTAACATATCATTTTCAAATAATTTAGAAAAAGCAGTAAAATTTAAAATTTTATTATTCTTTTCTATAATAAAAGATTGTTGAGGAGGATAGACAGATTTTTGAATCTGTCCAGAAGAAAGTTTATAATTTCTTTCAAGAATAGAAATATAATCTATAATAAATGTTTTAAAAAACCAAGGAACAAAATGAATCAATTTATTCTGGTCTTCACAATACTTATAAAATTCCGCAACAATATAATCAAACTCTTCTTTAGAAAAACTTTTAAAGTACCAATTTCTGAAAGAATCCCATTTGGGTAAATAAAATTCTGCATTGATTCTTGTTCTAGCAAGAGATCCTTTAGTAAAATCAATTTTAGTTTTACTATCCATTAAATACTAAAATTCATATCTGAAACTGTATCAGTTTCTCTAACTTTTTGAAAGTTACTTTTATGAACAATATTATTTTGATTAATGATTAATTCATCTACTGTATCTTGTACAGGAGACTCAACATCTTCTCTTATCTGAGAAGTAGAAGCTCTAGAAGTTTGAGGAATATCCACCAAATAATCTAAAGGCGAAATAAAAGAATGACTATATCTTGATCTAGTATAGATAGAAGATGGCAGTAATCTTCTTTGTTCATTATTAAACTGTATTTGAACAGATCCTTCATTATTCTGAATAACTTGTTGTAAATCCCTATTTATTATAGGATTTCTAGGAACAGCTTGTTCAATTATCCAGTTTTCTGGAAATTCAATTTCTTCCCATTTTATAGATCTACGGGTTGTAATATTAGATCTATTAAAATTAGTTTCTATAATAATAGTTTCATTTAATTTTTTATCTATTCTTTTACACATAGGATTCAGTGTAAATAATGGCTTATAATAAATTCGATAATAGATACATATGACTTCTGTACCAGGAGTATAATTATATCCATGAGTTTTAACATTTAATGTTAAAGAATCTAATATATTAATATCAGACAAAGATAAAGATAAATTTGGATAAACATCAAAATATACTGGACCATGTGCCAGACTAGATTGAATTATTCTCATAAGGGATTGTTTCCAATTCAAATTTCTACCATCTCTTAAAGCTGCTATGAAGCTTTCTGGTAGTCCTTCTAATGTTAAAGGTCTAAAATCTATTTGAATTAAACCTATATGCATGAATCTGTAATTTTTCCTATAAGGCAAAATATCTTTATTATTTAACAATTTAATAACCATTTCATTATCATGAAGAGGTACTGATGATTCTGTAGTTTTAACTACTTGTTTAAAATCAATTTTTTCAAAGGTTCCTAACTTATAGATCATTTTAGATTCTATCTTAGGAATAGTCCATTTATTCAATAAATCTAAATTATCAGGTAAATCATATTCTTCATTTAAATTGTTTTGAACAGTTTCTTTAAAACCGAAAATATTCATTTGAATAAAAAGTGCTAAATTATTATCTAGACTATTTCCATGGCTCTGATACCATCTGGGGCTTGGGATCAAGATGAGGAATATGATACGTGGCGTTGTTACACCAAACTTTTCCTTAGTGGCTTTCGCACACATGGAGTTTATTGGTTTCCAGCCTATATACCATCTTCAACTCGTATTGAGCTAAGAAAAGGAAGAATTTAAATCCCAGAATAAAATGAATAAAAGATTCATATTTGGAACTTTTACAGAACATAAAAGGATTTATAAAAGATATACCAAAGAAATTAAACAACAGAGGATTTTACCGAGGTCCACCTCAGAATCATAAATTCATAAAAAATCACCCATGAACGCCTTAAACGCCATCTCTCGGCTAAGCAGGCTAAAGGGCTACAACATGAATTTATTATTCCTGGTTAAACTCGAACCTTGTGTTTACCATTTCTTGGTTCATCTCTTTACCTTATGTTCTAACCAAAAACTCTTATATTACATTAAATTCCAATAATTTAAATAGATCTTTTATTATCTCAATTTGATCTCAAGAACAAATAAATATAGATCATGTCATAGTAAGGTAATAATTTAGCACGAATACTTTAGCCTGTCATTCAGGCTAAACTTATGAAAAATAAAAATTTAAAACAGTAAATAAAAACAGAAAATAAAAATAGTAAGAACTTACAAAGTTGTTATCAGGACTTTTAAACTTTTATTGATAATACTTCAGAAGGGTTTTTACAAGAGAGAATAGAGGGGAGCAAACTCAACCGTGTCCTTCTAAAGACACAGAATGAACCTATTTATAGATAGAAGAGCCGGACATCAAACCCCGGATTCCATCTTAAAATAAAAACAGTAAATTCTTTATTAAAGCAAATAGTAACATTGTTACAAAATTCAAAAAGTAAAAGTGATATGCCACCCACTTTTTGTCACGATATGTCATGATAAGATGTGATATTCTACCAACTGCAGATTCTTCTGATGATCTTAATCATCTTTAATATTGTCTTTTAAAGAATTTTTCAAAGTCTCAAAAATATCATCGATCTGAGAAAATTGAGGAATATCATCCTCAGGGTCTTGAGCATCTTGCATCTTCATTAGATGAATAAATTGGTTTTCACTAGATTCGGACGCCATAGATTTATCTGATTTGGAATCAGAACCTCCAATATTCTGGAAAAGATCTTTTTTCATTTCTTCAATATAGATCTCAATCATTTTTTCTTTTGAATATATTTCGGAATATTTCTGAGTAAGAATCTTGAAAGGACTCATAGAGGCTTTCTCCTTTTCTTGTTGATTATTAATTTCTTGCTGATATAAAGAAATTTTTTCTTCCATTTGATGAAGAGTTTCATAACCATATGGTTTTCCAGTTTCTAGATCATCTCTCAATAATTTGTCCCAGAATTTTGTGGAACTGACCCTCCATATGCAAGGGATACCTTCATCAGTGTAACCGAATTCTGGCTGCCATTTCCAAATCCATGGGATACCAAATTCCATGAAAAATAGACATAAAGTCTTACCATCGATCCAATGTTCAGAAAATGATTTTTTAATACTTGGAGAAACATTTAACCAAGTATTCATGGGTTTTATAAAAACCTCTGGCAAAATCTTTGCGGATGGACCAAAAATCTTCCACCAAATTAAAAACCAATTTGGAACTGGATAATGAAAACATTTTCACAAATCTTTAAAAACCAAGTATGTTTTCTTTTCTCATTTTCATAAAACAAGGTTTTATTAAAACTTTCAATATAATCCCAAAAATTGAATTTAAAACTCATTTTATGATTTTCAGAATAAAATTCTTTTTCAACCAATGGAGATATACCCCATTCTTCAATAGATATAATCTTCTTGATGATAAACTTTGAGAAGTTATAACTTCCTTTCTGCTGAGTATTACTGAAAAAGTGAGTTATGTCAACACTTTTTGTAGATATCAGAAGATTTTCATAAAATCCTCTTTGCTTGTAAGAACCATATACATATGATGTATTGGTTAAATATTTTTCCGTGATAGTCCATGGAGTTTTTTCTCATCGGGTATCTTTTTCTTCTATAAGAAGAATCAATTCTCGATGTTTTGTCTCTGTATATAGAGCTGAATCATTATCATCATCTTTTATGATATTAGCATATGATGCTGAAGATTGAGAATCTGTATTACTTCTCTTTTGTTTCAAGAATTCTTGAAATTCATTGTATAACTCATTATTTTGCTCAGTATTACTAGCTGATGAACTGGATAAGTTTTGGGCTATAAGCCTCTGTTTTCCATGCTGTGCAATGATATTAGGGGGTTTTCCCCTACCTCCTCGCCCTCTATAAGAGGACTCTCTTCTTCCTCGGGAATACATATCTGTAAATGAAAACATTAGGATAAATATTCTCGAGTTAAGAAATCTGGCAAGTGATTATCTTCACCTTTCTTATAAATGATTTCAAAATCAAAAGGAGCTAAATGAGCTTGCCATCTTGCAAACATTTGTTTAGAAACATCATGTTTAAAATCTTTATTAAACATAAATTTTGCAGATTTGCAATCAGTTTTTATAATAAACTTTTGATTATATAAATCATCTTGAAATTTTAAAATACATCTGACAATAGCTAAGATTTCTTTTGCTACTGTGGAGTAATTTTTCTGGGCATTATTCCATTTACCAGAATAAAATCTAATAAGATATTCTTGTTTATTTTGGGGATCTTTTTGTTTTAAGATTCCTCCAAAACCTATATCTGATGCATCTGTTTCCACAATTTTATCCCATTGAGGATTAGCAAGCATAAGACAAGGAAGGTTTTTAACCTTTTCCTTAATATTTCTAACAGCTATTGTATGTCTTTCAGACCAAGGTAAAGGATTTTTCTTTAATCTATCATATAAGATAGCAGAATCTTTAGTAAGATCTTTAATATAAGGAGAAATATAATTTAAACTTCCTAAAAATCTTTGTAACTGAGTTTTATCAGTTATAATATGAGGAAATTTTGAACCAAATTCTATACTTCTCTGTATAGGAATTATTTTTTCTTTTTCAATCATATGACCAAGAAATCTAATATTGGTTTGAAATAAAATCATTTTAGATTTTGAAATAACAAGTCCATTTTGAATAACAATATTTTTAAACATATCTAAATGTTTAAAATGTATTTCAATATCATTAGAAAATACTAAGATATCATCAATATAAACAATTATAAAATTGCTGTAATTATAAAAAATATCATTCATAATTTGTTGAAATTCAGAAGGGGCATTTTTAAGGCCAAATGGCATTACTGTCCATTCATAATGTCCTATTGGAACATTAAAAGCAGTTTTATATCTATCAGATTCTTTTACCTGAATCTGCCAAAATCCTGATTTTAAATCAAATTTTGAAAATATGATAGCATTAACAAGTCTATCTAATAAATCTTTTTTATTAGGAATAGGATGCCTAATCCATTTTAGAACCTTATTAAGAGGTTTATAATTTATGACTAATCTTGGAACACCTCTTTCCTGTTCAGAATGTTTATTAACATAAAAAGCAGTACATGACCAAGGAGATTGAGAAGGCTTTATCAAACCTTTTTCTAATAAAGAATGAATTTCATTCTTACATAATTCTAAATATTCAGAATTCATTTGACAAGGACGAGCTTTGGTAGGAATATTCTTTTCATCAAAATTCTCTTCATATGGGAGAGAGATAATATGCTTCTTTCTATTCCAAAAAGCATTTGGAAGATCATTACATATTTCTAATGAGAACTTATTATAAATAAGTTTGATTTTCTCCTGTAATTTAGGATTCTGTAATTTATCATCTATAGTTAATATGTTAACTTCTTCTTTTAAAGAATTAATCTGAAAAGTTTTCCTATCAATCTTTTCTTGTAATTCATTAAGAATTCTATAAACTTGTTTAGTTATAAACTTAAAGGAAATAGGATTACCTTGAAAAGTACCTATAATACCTGTTTCATCAACATAAGTTAAAGGATAAATTTGATAAATAAAAGGAAGGCCAAGTATAAGTTGGCTAGAAATTTCTTTTGCTAATAAAAAACTGGTTTGAATACAGTTTTTATCTTTGCAAATATAAACTTTTGGTAATTTATAATTTATTTCTAATGGTTCTCCTCCTGCATGAGAGAGAGAATGAGTGGTTTTATGAAAATATTTCGTAGGAATTAATCCTTCCTGTATAACATTTAAGTCTGCACCACTATCAATCATAACAATGAAATTCTTTTTATAAGAATTTTCAATTAATAAAGTTATATTGGTATACCATTTTTGAGATATAATCATGCTTAAAACAGATAAATGTTTTTTATCTGGATCAGGAAAAGAAATATCTTGTAGATTATCAAAACTATCAGAATTATTAACCGAATTATTATTATTAGTTTCAATGATTGAAACACGATAATTTAAACTATTATTATTGTGTTGTAAAATTTTTACTTGTTCTTTAAGATTATCAATCTCTTTAACTAAATCCTGAATAGTAACTGGATTCTGTTTACTATATTTCTGTTGAAGAAGATTTTTAACTTCTTTCATAGAGTAAGCTTGTTCTTGTTTAATAAAATATTATTATTATTATTGCTAGTTGAAGCAGTATTCTCCATTTGATCAATAATTGTGGATTTTAATACTGGATCCTTAATCATTTTAAGAAATTCCATAATATTATTGTTAGTTAACACATTAATATTTAAATCATTGAATTGAGACATTAGTTTATAAAATTCATCATTTTTATCTTCTATATGATTTAAACAAGATTTTCCTTGTATACAATTATTACATTCATTTAAATCATTAGAAATATCTGATTCACTATCTATTATTTCTTCTGAAATATAAGATTCTGAAGAATTTTCAGTTTCACTGTCAGAATTATTATTCGAATCCATTATTATTTTAAATAATGTTTCTTTTAGATTATCATCTATATCTAAATTATTAATTTTGTTTTTAGCCCAACATTGATTAGCATAATGACCTGGCTTTCTACATTTTCTACAAATTATTAATTTGTTTTTGTTTTTATAATTTTCTTCTTTCCGTAAATCACGGTTTTCTTTTCTTTTCTTCTTTTTATCTCTTTGCCTATCAGACAAATGTCTTTTCTTTCTATAAAGTTTTTCATCTTTTTCTTTAATTTTCTTCTTACCTTTATTAGGTAAGTCCATACCAAATTGATCACAAAATTTACCTAATTGTTTTTTCTCAAGTAAATTCTGTCTTTTAATTTGATTATTTAATTTTAATTCATTACAGAGAGCTAAACCCTCTTTAATGCAAGTATTAATTAAATTTCCCTAAGTATAATTATCATATGGAATATTAATCTCATCTTTTATTAATACTTTTCTAATTCTTTCAGCAAATAGAAAAGGTAAACCATCAATAAATTTAGCTTTCCAGAAACTATTATTACAATCTGGTATCTCATATATACGAGATAAAAAGGTATCTTTATACCATCTAAAATCAGTAAGTGTTTTACATTTTAGATTACTTAATAAAGTACGAATCTTTTCACTATCATCAGTGAATTTTCCAGTAAAATGTTCAATCATAGTCATTATTAATGAATAAACAACATTTTCTGATTGAATATTATTCTCTATCTTAATAGAATTAATAATATCTTCCTTTTGGAATTGATTTAAATAGTTATCCCACCAACCTTTAAGTTGGCCAGTAAAACCTGATATAATCATCTTAGCAATATTTTTATCAGTATTGCCTGAAGTTTTACACACAGTACTATACATAAGCATTCTGTGAGCAGTATTATAAATTTGTTTATCACTAAAACCATCAATATTCCATTCATAAATACTTTTCCCATTATAACTATTAGCAAATATATATTCTTGTTCTTCAATAAGAACATCCATGGGAGTAGGTCTATTATAATAATATTTGGTTTGGGTAGGTCTATCTGCCCATTTAATTTTATTAATTTCTTCATCAGAATGATTATCATCATTATCAAACTCTTCATTAAGAGTATTCAAATTCAGATTTTTAAATTTTTCTTCTAATAATTTTTCTATATCAGAAACAGAAGATTTAAATTTAAAATCCTTGATATCTGGAGGTGATTGAATAGAAGAAGTAGCAATAGAAACAATATTAGTTTCTTCTTCTTTAGTTTGAATATGAACATCTGGTTTAATTTGATTAATAGCCAGAATAATTTTATCAATACGATCCTTAAGAGAAACTATTTCTTCACCTATTATCGTAAGATACAAATTTGTATAATTCTGTTTTTCTATTATCTGATTAATATGTTTAACAGTTATTTGTAACATATCATTTTCAAATAATTTAGAAAAAGTAGTAAAATTTAAAATTTTATTATTCTTTTCTATAATAAAAGATTGTTGAGGAGGATAGACAGATTTTTGAATCTGTCCAGAAGAAAGTTTATAATTTCTTTCAAGAATAGAAATATAATCTATAATAAATGTTTTAAAAAACCAAGGAACAAAATGAATCAATTTATTCTGATTTTCACAATACTTATAAAATTCCGCAACAATATAATCAAACTCTTCTTTAGAAAAACTTTTAAAGTACCAATTTCTGAAAGATTCCCATTTGGGTAAATAAAATTCTGCATTGATTCTTGCTCTAGCAAGAGATCCTTTAGTAAAATCAATTTTAGTTTTACTATCCATTAAATACTAAAATTCATATCTGAAACTGTATCAGTTTCTCTAACTTTTTGAAAGTTACTTTTATGAACAATATTATTTTGATTAAAGATTAATTCATCTACTGTATCTTGTACAGGAGACTCAACATCTTCTCTTATCTGAGAAGTAGAAGCTCTAGAAGTTTGAGGAATATCCACCAAATAATCTAAAAGCGAAATAAAAGAATGACTAGATCTTGATCTAGTATAGATAGAAGATGTCAGTAATCTTCTTTGTTCATTATTAAACTGTATTTGAACAGATCCTTCTTTATTCTGAATAACTTGTTGTAAATCCCTATTTATTATAGGATTTCTAGGAACAACTTGTTCAATTATCCAGTTTTCTGGAAATTCAATTTCTTCCCATTTTTTAGATCTACGGGTTGTAATATTAGATCTATTAAAATTAGTTTCTATAAGAATAGTTTCATTTAATTATTTATCTATTCTTTTACACATAGGATTCAGTGTAAATAATGGCTTATAATAAATACGATAACAGATACATATGACTTCTGTACCAGGAGTATAATTATATCCATGAGTTTTAACATTTAATGTTAAACAATCTAATATATTAATATCAGACAAAGATAAAGATAAATTCGGATAAACATCAAAATATACTGGACCATGTGCCACACTAGATTGAATTATTCCCATAAGGGATTGTTTCCAATTCAAATTTCTACCATCTCTTAAAGCTGCTATGAAGCTTTCTGGTAGTCCTTCTAATGTTAAAGGTCTAAAAGCTATTTGAATTAAACCTATATGCATGAATCTGTGATTTTTCCTATAAGGCAAAATATCTTTATTATTTAACAATTTAATAACCATTTCATTATCATGAAGAGGTACTGATGATTCTGTAGTTTTAACTACTTGTTTAAAACCAATTTTTTCAAAGGTTCCTAACTTATAGATCATTTTAGATTCTATCTTAGGAATAGTCCATTTATTCAATAAATCTAAATTATCAGGTAAATCATATTCTTCATTTAAATTGTTTTGAACAGTTTCTTTAAAACCGAAAATATTCATTTGAATAAAAAGTGCTAAATTATTATCCAGACTATTTCCATGGCTCTGATACCATCTGGGGCTTGGGATCAAGATGAGGAATATGATACGTGGCGTTGTTACACCAAACTTTTCTTGAGATCAAATTGAGATAATAAAAGATCTATTTAAATTATTGGAATTTAATGTAATATAAGAGTCTTTGGTTAGAACATAAGGTAAAGAGATGAACCAAGAAATGGTAAACACAAGGTTCGAGTTTAACCAGGAATAATAAATTCATGTTGTAGCCCTTTAGCCTGCTTAGCCGAGAGATGGCGTTTAAGGCGTTCATGGGTGATTTTTTATGAATTTATGATTCTGAGGTGGACCTCGGTAAAATCCTCTGTTGTTTAATTTCTTTGGTATATCTTTTATAAATCCTTTTATGTTCTGTAAAAGTTCCAAATATGAATCTTATATTCATTTTATTCTGGGATTTAAAACACAAGGTTCGAGTTTAACCAGGAATAATAAATTCATGTTGTAGCCCTTTAGCCTGCTTAGCCGAGAGATGGCGTTTAAGGCGTTCATTGGTGATTTTTTATGAATTTATGATTTTGAGGTGGACCTCGGTAAAATCCTCTGTTGTTTAATTTCTTTGGTATATCTTTTATAAATCCTTTTATGTTCTGTAAAAGTTCCAAATATGAATCTTTTATTCATTTTATTCTGGGATTTAAATTCTTCCTTTTCTTAGCTCAATACGAGTTGAAGATGGTATATAGGCTGGAAACCAATAAACTCCATGTGTGCGAAAGCCACTAAGGAAAAGTTTGGTGTAACAACGCCACGTATCATATTCCTCATCTTGATCCCAAGGCCCAGATGGTATCAGAGCCATGGAAATAGTCTGGATAATAATTTAGCACTTTTTATTCAAATGAATATTTTCGGTTTTAAAGAAACTGTTCAAAACAATTTAAATGAAGAATATGATTTACCTGATAATTTAGATTTATTGAATAAATGGACTATTCCTAAGATAGAATCTAAAATGATCTATAAGTTAGGAACCTTTGAAAAAATTGGTTTTAAACAAGTAGTTAAAACTACAGAATCATCAGTACCTCTTCATGATAATGAAATGGTTATTAAATTGTTAAATAATAAAGATATTTTGCCTTATAGGAAAAATTACAGATTCATGCATATAGGTTTAATTCAAATAGCTTTTAGACCTTTAACATTAGAAGGACTACCAGAAAGCTTCATAGCAGCTTTAAGAGATGGTAGAAATTTGAATTGGAAACAATCCCTTATGGGAATAATTCAATCTAGTCTGGCACATGGTCCAGTATATTTTGATGTTTATCCGAATTTATCTTTATCTTTGTCTGATATTAATATATTAGATTCTTTAACATTAAATGTTAAAACTCATGGATATAATTATACTACTGGTACAGAAGTCATATGTATCTGTTATCGAATTTATTATAGGCCATTATTTACTCTGAATCCTATGTGTAAAAGAATAGATAAAAAATTAAATGAAACTATTCTTATAGAAACTAATTTTAATAGATCTAATATTACAACCTGTAGATCTATAAAATGGGAAGAAATTGAATTTCCAGAAAACTGGATAATTGAACAAGCTGTTCCTAGAAATCCTATAATAAATAGGGATTTACAACAAGTTATTCAGAATAATGAAGGATCTGTTCAAATACAGTTTAATAATGAACAAAGAAGATTACTGCCATCTTCTATCTATACTAGATAAAGATCTAGTCATTCTTTTATTTCGCCTTTAGATTATTTGGTGGATATTCCTCAAACTTCTAGAGCTTCTACTTCTCAGATAAGAGAAGATGTTGAGTCTTCTGTACAAGATACAGTAAATGAATTAATCTTTAATCAAAATAATATTGTTCATAAAAGTAACTTTCAAAAAGTTAGAGAAACTAATACAGTTTCAGATATGAATTTTAGTATTTAATGGATAGTAAAACTAAAATTGATTTTACTAAAGGATCTCTTGCTAGAGCAAGAATCAATGCAGAATTTTATTTACCCAAATGGGAATCTTTCAGAAATTGGTACTTTAAAAGTTTTTCTAAAGAAGAGTTTGATTATATTGTTGCGGAATTTTATAAGTATTGTAAAAATCAGAATAAATTGATTCATTTTGTTCCTTGGTTTTTTAAAACATTTATTATAGATTATATTTCTATTCTTGAAAGAAATTATAAACTTTCTTCTGGACAGATTCAAAAATCTGTCTATCCTCCTCAACAATCTTTTATTATAGAAAAGAATAATAAAATTTTAAATTTTACTGTTTTTTCTAAATTATTTGAAAATGATATGTTACAAATAACTGTTAAACATATTAATCAGATAATAGAAAAACAGAATTATACAAATTTGTATCTTACGATAATAGGTGAAGAAATAGTTTCTCTTAAGGATCGTATTGATAAAATTATTCTGGCTATTAATCAAATTAAACCAGATGTTCATATTCAAACTAAAGAAGAAGAAAATAATATTGTTTCTATTGCTACTTCTATTCAATCCCCTCCAGGTATCAAGGATTTTAAATTTAAATCTTTTGTTTCTGATATAGAAAAATTATTAGAAGAAAAATTTAAAAATCTGAATTTGAATACTCTTAATGAAGAGTTTGATAATGATGATAATCATTCTGATGAAGAAATTAATAAAATTAAATGGGCAGATAGACCTACCCAAACCAAATATTATTGTAATAGACCTACTCCCATGGATGTTCTTATTGAAGAACAAGAATATATATTTTCTAATAGTTATAATGGGAAAAGTATTTATGAATGGAATATTGATGGTTTTAGTGATAAACAAATTTATAATACTGCTCACAGAATGCTTATGTATAGTACTGTGTGTAAACCTTCAGGCAATACTGATAAAAATATTGCTAAGATGATTATATCAGGTTTTACTGGCCAACTTAAAGGTTGGTGGGATAACTATTTAAATCAATTCCAAAAGGAAGATATTATTAATTCTATTAAGATAGAGAATAATATTCAATCAGAAAATGTTGTTTATTCATTAATAATGACTATGATTGAACATTTTACTGGAAAATTCACTGATGATAGTGAAAAGATTCGTACTTTATTAAGTAATCTAAAATGTAAAACACTTACTGATTTTAGATGGTATAAAGATACCTTTTTATCTCGTATATATGAGATACCAGATTGTAATAATAGTTTCTGGAAAGCTAAATTTATAGATGGTTTACCTTTTCTATTTGCTGAAAGAATTAGAAAAGTATTAATAAAAGATGAGATTAATATTCCATATGATAATTATACTTAGGGAAATTTAATTAATACTTGCATTAAAGAGGGTTTAGCTCTCTGTAATGAATTAAAATTAAATAATCAAATTAAAAGACAGAATTTACTTGAGAAAAAACAATTAGGTAAATTTTGTGATCAATTTGGTATGGACTTACCTAATAAAGGTAAGAAGAAAATTAAAGAAAAAGATGAAAAACTTTATAGAAAGAAAAGACATTTGTCTGATAGGCAAAAAGATAAAAAGAAGAAAAGAAAATAAAACCGTGATTTACGGAAAGAAGAAAATTATAAAAACAAAAACAAATTAATAATTTGTAGAAAATGTAAAAAGCCAGGTCATTATGCTAATCAATGTTGGGCTAAAAACAAAATTAATAATTTAGATATAGATGATAATCTAAAAGAAACATTATTTAAAATAATAATGGATTCGAATAATAATTCTGACAGTGAAACTGAGAATTCTTCAGAATCTTATATTTCAGAAGAAATAATAGATAGCGAATCAGATATTTCTGATGATTTAAATGAATGTAATAATTGTATACAAGGAAAATCTTGTTTAAATCATATAGAAGATAAAAATGATGAATTTTATAAACTAATGTCTCAATTCAATGATTTAAATATTAATGTGTTAACTAACAATAATATTATAGAATTTCTTAATAATGTTCTAAAATGGATTAGGCATCCTATTCCTAATAAAAAAGATTTATTAGATAAACTTGTTAATGCTATCATATTTTCAAAATTTGATTTAAAATCAAGATTTTGGCAGATTCAGGTAAAAGAATCTGATAGATATAAAACTGCTTTTAATGTTAATAGGATGTCTAATCCATTTTATCTTCTATATGATTTAAACAAGATTTTCCTTGTATACAATTATTACATTCATTTAAATCATCAGAAATATCTGATTCACTATCTATTATTTCTTCTGAAATATAAGATTCTGAAGAATTCTCAGTTTCACTGTCAGAATTATTATTCGAATCCATTATTATTTTAAATAATGTTTCTTTTAGATTATCATCTATATCTAAATTATTAATTTTGTTTTTAGCCCAACATTGATTAGCATAATGACCTGGCTTTTTACATTTTCTACAAATTATTAATTTGTTTTTGTTTTTATAATTTTCTTCTTTCCGTAAATCACGGTTTTCTTTTCTTTTCTTCTTTTTATCTCCTTGCCTATCAGACAAATGTCTCTTCTTTCTATAAAGTTTTTCATCTTTTTCTTTAATTTTCTTCTTACCTTTATTAGGTAAGTCCATACCAAATTGATCACAAAATTTACCTAATTTTTTTTTTCAAGTAAATTCTGTCTTTTAATTTGATTATTTAATTTTAATTCATTACAGAGAGCTAAACCCTCTTTAATGCAAGTATTAATTAAATTTCCATAAGTATAATTATCATATGGAATATTAATCTCATCTTTTCTTAATACTTTTCTAATTCTTTCAGCAAATAGAAAAGGTAAACCATCTATAAATTTAGCTTTCCAGAAACTATTATTACAATCTGTGGTCTCATATATACGAGATAAAAAGGTATCTTTATACCATCTAAAATCAGTAAGTGTTTTACATTTTAGATTACTTAATAAAGTACGAATCTTTTCACTATCATCAGTGAATTTTCCAGTAAAATGTTCAATCATAGTCATTATTAATGAATAAACAACATTTTCTGATTGAATATTATTCTCTATCTTAATAGAATTAATAATATCTTCCTTTTGGAATTGATTTAAATAGTTATCCCACCAACCTTTAAGTTGGCCAGTAAAACCTGATATAATCATCTTAGCAATATTTTTATCAGTATTGCCTGAAGTTTTACACACAGTACTATACATAAGCATTCTGTGAGCAGTATTATAAATTTGTTTATCACTAAAACCATCAATATTCCATTCATAAATATTTTTCCCATTATAACTATTAGCAAATATATGTTCTTGTTCTTCAATAAGAACATCCATGGGAGTAGGTCTATTATAATAATATTTGGTTTGTGTAGGTCTATCTGCCCATTTAATTTTATTCATTTCTTCATCAGAATGATTATCATCATTATCAAACTCTTCATTAAGAGTATTCAAATTCAGATTTTTAAATTTTTCTTCTAATAATTTTTCTATATCAGAAACAGAAGATTTAAATTTAAAATCCTTGATATCTGGAGGTGATTGAATAGAAGAAGTAGCAATAGAAACAATATTAGTTTCTTCTTCTTTAGTTTGAATATGAACATCTGGTTTAATTTGATTAATAGCCAGAATAATTTTATCAATACGATCCTTAAGAGAAACTATTTCTTCACCTATTATCGTAAGATACAAATTTGTATAATTCTGTTTTTCTATTATCTTATTAATATGTTTAACAGTTATTTGTAACATATCATTTTCAAATAATTTAGAAAAAGCAGTAAAATTTAAAATTTTATTATTCTTTTCTATAATAAAAGATTGTTGAGGAGGATAGACAGATTTTTGAATCTGTCCAGAAGAAAGTTTATAATTTCTTTCAAGAATAGAAATATAATCTATAATAAATGTTTTAAAAAACCAAGGAACAAAATGAATCAATTTATTCTGGTTTTCACAATACTTATAAAATTCCGCAACAATATAATCAAACTCTTCTTTAGAAAAACTTTTAAAGTACCAATTTCTGAAAGATTCCCATTTGGGTAAATAAAATTCTGCATTGATTCTTGCTCTAGCAAGAGATCCTTTAGTAAAATCAATTTTAGTTTTACTATCCATTAAATACTAAAATTCATATCTGAAACTGTATCAGTTTCTCTAACTTTTTGAAAGTTACTTTTATGAACAATATTATTTTGATTAATGATTAATTCATCTACTGTATCTTGTACAGGAGACTCAACATCTTCTCTTATCTGAGAAGTAGAAGCTCTAGAAGTTTGAGGAATATCCACCAAATAATCTAAAGGCGAAATAAAAGAATGACTAGATCTTGATCTAGTATAGATAGAAGATGGCAGTAATCTTCTTTGTATATTATTAAACTGTATTTGAACAGATCCTTCATTATTCTGAATAACTTGTTGTAAATCCCTATTTATTATAGGATTTCTAGGAACAGCTTGTTCAATTATCCAGTTTTCTGGAAATTCAATTTCTTCCCATTTTATAGATCTACGGGTTGTAATATTAGATCTATTAAAATTAGTTTCTATAAGAATAGTTTCATTTAATTTTTTATCTATTCTTTTACACATAGGATTCAGTGTAAATAATGGCTTATAATAAATTCGATAACAGATACATATGACTTCTGTACCAGGAGTATAATTATATCCATGAGTTTTAACATTTAATGTTAAAGAATCTAATATATTAATATCAGACAAAGATAAAGATAAATTCGGATAAACATCAAAATATACTGGACCATGTGCCGGACTAGATTGAATTATTCCCATAAGGGATTGTTTCCAATTCAAGTTTCTACCATCTCTTAAAGCTGCTATGAAGCTTTCTGGTAGTCCTTCTAATGTTAAAGGTCTAAAAGCTATTTGAATTAAACCTATATGCATGAATCTGTAATTTTTCCTATAAGGCAAAATATCTTTATTATTTAACAATTTAATAACCATTTCATTATCATGAAGAGGTACTGATGATTCTGTAGTTTTAACTACTTGTTTAAAACCAATTTTTTCAAAGGTTCCTAACTTATAGATCATTTTAGATTCTATCTTAGGAATAGTCCATTTATTCAATAAATCTAAATTATCAGGTAAATCATATTCTTCATTTAAATTGTTTTGAACAGTTTCTTTAAAACCGAAAATATTCATTTGAATAAAAAGTGCTAAATTATTATCCAGACTATTTCCATGGCTCTGATACCATCTGGGCCTTGGGATCAAGATGAGGAATATGATACGTGGCGTTGTTACACCAAACTTTTCCTTAGTGGCTTTCGCACACATGGAGTTTATTGGTTTCCAGCCTATATACCATCTTCAACTCGTATTGAGCTAAGAAAAGGAAGAATTTAAATCCCAGAATAAAATGAATAAAAGATTCATATTTGGAACTTTTACAGAACATAAAAGGATTTATAAAAGATATACCAAAGAAATTAAACAACAGAGGATTTTACCGAGGTCCACCTCAAAATCATAAATTCATAAAAAATCACCAATGAACGCCTTAAACGCCATCTCTCGGCTAAGCAGGCTAAAGGGCTACAACATGAATTTATTATTCCTGGTTAAACTCGAACCTTGTGTTTTAAATCCCAGAATAAAATGAATATAAGATTCATATTTGGAACTTTTACAGAACATAAAAGGATTTATAAAAGATATACCAAAGAAATTAAACAACAGAGGATTTTACCGAGGTCCACCTCAGAATCATAAATTCATAAAAAATCACCCATGAACGCCTTAAACGCCATCTCTCGGCTAAGCAGGCTAAAGGGCTACAACATGAATTTATTATTCCTGGTTAAACTCGAACCTTGTGTTTACCATTTCTTGGTTCATCTCTTTACCTTATGTTCTAACCAAAGACTCTTATATTACATTAAATTCCAATAATTTAAATAGATCTTTTATTATCTCAATTTGATCTCAAGAACAAATAAATATAGATCATGTCATAGTAAGGTAATAATTTAGCACGAATACTTTAGCCTGTCATTCAGGCTAAACTTATGAAAAAAAAAATTTAAAACAGTAAATAAAAACAGAAAATAAAAACAGTAAGAACTTACAAAGTTGTTATCAGAACTTTAAACTTTTATTGATAATACTTCAGAAGGGTTTTTACAAGAGAGAATAGAGGGGAGCAAACTCAACCGTGTCCTTCTAAAGACACAGAATGAACCTACTTATAGATAGAAGAGCCGGACATCAAACCCCGGATTCCATCTTAAAATAAAAACAGTAAATGCTTTATTAAAGCAAATAGTAACATGGTTACAAAATTCAAAAAGTAAAAGTGATATGCCACCCACTTTTTGTCACGATATGTCATGATAAGATGTGATATTCCACCAACTGCAGATTCTTCTGATGATCTTAATCATCTTTAATATTGTCTTTTAAAGAATTTTTCAAAGTCTCAAAAATATCATCGATCTGAGAAAATTGAGGAATATCATCCTCAGGGTCTTGAGCATCTTGCATCTTCATTAGATGAATAAATTGGTTTTCACTAGATTCGGACGCCATAGATTTATCTGATTTGGAATCAGAACCTCCAATATTCTGGAAGAGATCTTTTTTCATTTCTTCAATATAGATCTCAATCATTTTTTCTTTTGAATATATTTCAGAATATTTCTGAGTAAGAATCTTGAAAGGACTCATAGCGGCTTTCTCCTTTTCTTGTTGATTATTAATTTCTTGCTGATATAAAGAAATTTTTTCTTCCATTTGATGAAGAGTTTCATAACCATATGATTTTCCAGTTTCTGGATCATCTCTCAATAATTTGTCCCAGAATTTTGTGGAACTGACCCTCCATATGCAAGGGATACCTTCATCAGTGTAACCGAATTCTGGCTGCCGTTTCCAAATCCATGGGATACCAAATTCCATGAAAAATAGACATAAAGTCTTACCATTGATCCAATGTTCAGAAAATGATTTTTTAATACTTGGAGAAACATTTAACCAAGTATTCATGGGTTTTATAAAAACCTCTGGCAAAATCTTTGCGGATGGACCAAAAATCTTCCACCAAATTAAAAACCAATTTGGAACTTGGTAATGACAAACATTTTCACAAATCTTTAAAAACCAAGTATGTTTTCTTTTCTCATTTTCATAAAACAAGGTTTTATTAAAACTTTCAATATAATCCCAAAAATTGAATTTAAAACTCATTTTATGATTTTCAGAATAAAATTCTTTTTCAACCAATGGAGATATACCCCATTCTTCAATAGATATAATCTTCTTGATGATAAACTTTGAGAAGTTATAACTTCCTTTCTGCTGAGTATTACTGAAAAAGTGAGTTATGTCAACACTTTTTGTAGATATCAGAAGATTTTCATAAAATCCTCTTTGCTTGTAAGAACCATATACATATGATGTATTGGTTAAATATCTTTCCATGATAGTCCATGGAGTTTTTTCCCATTGGGTATCTTTTTCTTCTATAAGAAGAATCAACTCTCGATGTTTTGTCTCTGTATATAGAGCTGAATCATTATCATCATCTTTTATGATATTAGCATATGATGCTGAAGATTGAGAATCTGTATTACTTCTCTTTTGTTTCAAGAATTCTTGAAATTCATTGTATAACTCATTATTTTGCTCAGTATTACTGGCTGATGAACTGGATAAGTTTTGGGCTATAAGCCTCTGTTTTCCATGCTGTGCAATGATATTAGGGGGTTTTCCCCTACCTCCTCGCCCTCTATAAGAGGACTCTCTTCTTCCTCGGGAATACATATCTGTAAATGAAAACATTAGAATAAATATTCTCGAGTTAAGAAATCTGGCAAGTGATTATCTTCACCTTTCTTATAAATGATTTCAAAATCAAAAGGAGCTAAATGAGCTTGCCATCTTGCAAACATTTGTTTAGAAACATCATGTTTAAAATCTTTATTAAACATAAATTTTGCAGATTTGCAATCAGTTTTTATAATAAACTTTTGATTATATAAATCATCTTGAAATTTTAAAATACATCTGACAATAGCTAAGATTTCTTTTGCTACTGTGGAGTAATTTTTCTGGGCATTATTCCATTTACCAGAATAAAATCTAATAAGATATTCTTGTTTATTTTGGGGATCTTTTTGTTTTAAGATTCCTCCAAAACCTATATCTGATGCATCTGTTTCCACAATTTTATCCCATTGGGGATTAGCAAGCATAAGACAAGGAAGATTTTTAACCTTTTCCTTAATATTTCTAACATCTATTGTATGTCTTTCAGACCATGGTAAAGGATTTTTCTTTAATCTATCATATAAGATAGCAGAATCTTTAGTAAGATCTTTAATATAAGGAGAAATATAATTTAAACTTCCTAAAAATCTTTGTAACTGAGTTTTATCAGTTATAATATCAGGAAATTTTGAACCAAATTCTATACTTCTCTGTATAGGAATTATTTTTCCTTTTTCAATCATATGACCAAGAAATCTAATATTGGTTTGAAATAAAATCATTTTAGATTTTGAAATAACAAGTCCATTTTGAATAACAATATTTTTAAACATATCTAAATGTTTAAAATGTATTTCAATATCATTAGAAAATACTAAGATATCATCAATATAAACAATTATAAAATTGCTGTAATTATAAAAAATATCATTCATAAATTGTTGAAATTCAGAAGGGGCATTTTTAAGGCCAAATGGCATTACTGTTCATTCATAATGTCCTATTGGAACATTAAAAGCAGTTTTATATTTATCAGATTCTTTTACCTGAATCTGCCAAAATCCTGATTTTAAATCAAATTTTGAAAATATGATAGCATTAACAAGTCTATCTAATAAATCTTTTTTATTAGGAATAGGATGCCTAATCCATTTTAGAACCTTATTAAGAGGTTTATAATTTATGACTAATCTTGGAACACCTCTTTCCTGTTCAAAATGTTTATTAACATAAAAAGAAGTACATGACCAAGGAGATTGAGAAGGCTTTATCAAACCTTTTTCTAATAAAGAATGAATTTCATTCTTACATAATTCTAAATATTCAGAATTCATTTGACAAGGACGAGCTTTGGTAGGAATATTCTTTTCATCAAAATTCTCTTCATATGGGAGAGAGATAATATGCTTCTTTCTATTCCAAAAAGCATTTGGAAGATCATTACATATTTCTAATGAGAACTTATTATAAATAAGTTTGATTTTCTCCTGTAATTTAGGATTCTGTAATTTATCATCTATAGTTAATATATTAACTTCTTCTTTTAAAGAATTAATCTGAAAAGTTTTCCTATCAATCTTTTCTTGTAATTCATTAAGAATTCTATAAACAGGTTTAGTTATAAACTTAAAGGAAATAGGATTACCTTGAAAAGTACCTATAATACCTGTTTCATCAACATAAGTTAAAGGATAAATTTGATAAATAAAAGGAAGGCCAAGTATAAGTTGGCTAGAAATATCTTTTGCTAATAAAAAACTGGTTTGAATACAGTTTTTATCTTTGCAAATATAAAATTTTGGTAATTTATAATTTATTTCTAATGGTTCTCCTCCTGCATGAGAGAGAGAATGAGTGGTTTTATGAAAATATTTCGTAGGAATTAATCATTCTTTTATAACATTTAAGTCTGCACCACTATCAATCATAGCAATGAAATTCTTTTTATAAGAATTTTCAATTAATAAAGTTATATTGGTATACCATTTTTGAGATATAATCATGCTTAAAACAGATAAATGTTTTTTATCTGGATCAGGAAAAGAAATATCTTGTAGATTATCAAAACTATCAGAATTATTAACCGAATTATTATTATTAGTGTCAATGATTGAAACACGATAATTTAAACTATTATTATTGTGTTGTAAAATTTTTACTTGTTCTTTAAGATTATCAATCTCTTTAACTAAATCCTGTATAGTAACTGGATTCTGTTTACTATATTTCTGTTGAAGAAGATTTTTAACTTCTTTCATAGAGTAAGCTTGTTCTTGTTTAACAAGAATATTATTATTATTATTGCTAGTTGAAGCAGTATTCTCCATTTGATCAATAATTGTGGATTTTAATACTGGATCCTTAATCATTTTAAGAAATTCTATAATATTATTGTTAGTTAACACATTAATATTTAAATCATTGAATTGACACATTAGTTTATAAAATTCATCATTTTTATCTTCTATATGATTTAAACAAGATTTTCCTTGTATACAATTATTACATTCATTTAAATCATCAGAAATATCTGATTCTTCTATAAGAAGAATCAATTCTCGATGTTTTGTCTCTGTATATAGAGCTGAATCATTATCATCATCTTTTATGATATTAGCATATGATGCTGAAGATTGAGAATCTGTATTACTTCTCTTTTGTTTCAAGAATTCTTGAAATTCATTGTATAACTCATTATTTTGCTCAGTATTACTGGCTGATGAACTGGATAAGTTTTGGGCTATAAGCCTCTGTTTTCCATGCTGTGCAATGATATTAGGGGGTTTTCCCCTACCTCCTCGCCCTCTATAAGAGGACTCTCTTCTTCCTCGGGAATACATATCTGTAAATGAAAACATTAGAATAAATATTCTCGAGTTAAGAAATCTTGCAAGTGATTATCTTCACCTTTCTTATAAATGATTTCAAAATCAAAAGGAGCTAAATGAGCTTGCCATCTTGCAAACATTTGTTTAGAAACATCATGTTTAAAATCTTTATTAAACATAAATTTTGCAGATTTGCAATCAGTTTTTATAATAAACTTTTGATTATATAAATCATCTTGAAATTTTAAAATACATCTGACAATAGCTAAGATTTCTTTTGCTACTGTGGAGTAATTTTTCTGGGCATTATTCCATTTACCAGAATAAAATCTAATAAGATATTCTTGTTTATTTTGGGGATCTTTTTGTTTTAAGATTCCTCCAAAACCTATATCTGATGCATCTGTTTCCACAATTTTATCCCATTGGGGATTAGCAAGCATAAGACAAGGAAGATTTTTAACCTTTTCCTTAATATTTCTAACATCTATTGTATGTCTTTCAGACCATGGTAAAGGATTTTTCTTTAATCTATCATATAAGATAGCAGAATCTTTAGTAAGATCTTTAATATAAGGAGAAATATAATTTAAACTTCCTAAAAATCTTTGTAACTGAGTTTTATCAGTTATAATATCAGGAAATTTTGAACCAAATTCTATACTTCTCTGTATAGGAATTATTTTTCCTTTTTACAATCATATGACCAAGAAATCTAATATTGGTTTGAAATAAAATCATTTTAGATTTTGAAATAACAAGTCCATTTTGAATAACAATATTTTTAAACATATCTAAATGTTTAAAATATATTTCAATATCATTAGAAAATACTAAGATATCATCAATATAAACAATTATAAAATTGCTGTAATTATAAAAAATATTATTCATAAATTGTTGAAATTCAGAAGGGGCATTTTTAAGGCCAAATGGCATTACTGTCCATTCATAATGTCCTATTGGAACATTAAAAGCAGTTTTATATTTATCAGATTCTTTTACCTGAATCTGCCAAAATCCTGATTTTAAATCAAATTTTGAAAATATGATAGCATTAACAAGTCTATCTAATAAATCTTTTTTATTAGGAATAGGATGCCTAATCCATTTTAGAACCTTATTAAGAGGTTTATAATTTATGACTAATCTTGGAACACCTCTTTCCTGTTCAGAATGTTTATTAACATAAAAAGAAGTACATGACCAAGGAGATTGAGAAGGCTTTATCAAACCTTTTTCTAATAAAGAATGAATTTCATTCTTACATAATTCTAAATATTCAGAATTCATTTGACAAGGACGAGCTTTGGTAGGAATATTCTTTTCATCAAAATTCTCTTCATATGGGAGAGAGATAATATGCTTCTTTCTATTCCAAAAATCATTTGGAAGATCATTACATATTTCTAATGAGAACTTATTATAAATAAGTTTGATTTTCTCCTGTAATTTAGGATTCTGTAATTTATCATCTATAGTTAATATATTAACTTCTTCTTTTAAAGAATTAATCTGAAAAGTTTTCCTATCAATCTTTTCTTGTAATTCATTAAGAATTCTATAAACAGGTTTAGTTATAAACTTAAAGGAAATAGGATTACCTTGAAAAGTACCTATAATACCTGTTTCATCAACATAAGTTAAAGGATAAATTTGATAAATAAAAGGAAGGCCAAGTATAAGTTGGCTAGAAATATCTTTTGCTAATAAAAAACTGGTTTGAATACAGTTTTTATCTTTGCAAATATAAAATTTTGGTAATTTATAATTTATTTCTAATGGTTCTCCTCCTGCATGAGAGAGAGAATGAGTGGTTTTATGAAAATATTTCGTAGGAATTAATCATTCTTTTATAACATTTAAGTCTGCACCACTATCAATCATAGCAATGAAATTCTTTTTATAAGAATTTTCAATTAATAAAGTTATATTGGTATACCATTTTTGAGATATAATCATGCTTAAAACAGATAAATGTTTTTTATCTGGATCAGGAAAAGAAATATCTTGTAGATTATCAAAACTATCAGAATTATTAACCGAATTATTATTATTAGTGTCAATGATTGAAACACGATAATTTAAACTATTATTATTGTGTTGTAAAATTTTTACTTGTTCTTTAAGATTATCAATCTCTTTAACTAAATCCTGTATAGTAACTGGATTCTGTTTACTATATTTCTGTTGAAGAAGATTTTTAACTTCTTTCATAGAGTAAGCTTGTTCTGTTTAACAAGAATATTATTATTATTATTGCTAGTTGAAGCAGTATTCTCCATTTGATCAATAATTGTGGATTTTAATACTGGATCCTTAATCATTTTAAGAAATTCTATAATATTATTGTTAGTTAACACATTAATATTTAAATCATTGAATTGAGACATTAGTTTATAAAATTCATCATTTTTATCTTCTATATGATTTAAACAAGATTTTCCTTGTATACAATTATTACATTCATTTAAATCATCAGAAATATCTGATTCACTATCTATTATTTCTTCTGAAATATAAGATTCTGAAGAATTCTCAGTTTCACTGTCAGAATTATTATTCGAATCCATTATTATTTTAAATAATATTTCTTTTAGATTATCATCTATATCTAAATTATTAATTTTGTTTTTAGCCCAACATTGATTAGCATAATGACCTGGCTTTTTACATTTTCTACAAATTATTAATTTGTTTTTGTTTTTATAATTTTCTTCTTTCCGTAAATCACGGTTTTCTTTTCTTTTCTTCTTTTTATCTCTTTGCCTATCAGACAAATGTCTTTTCTTTCTATAAAATTTTTCATCTTTTTCTTTAATTTTCTTCTTACCTTTATTAGGTAAGTCCATACCAAATTGATCAATAAATTTACCTAATTGTTTTTTCTCAAGTAAATTCTTTCTTTTAATTTGATTATTTAATTTTAATTCATTACAGAGAGCTAAACCCTCTTTAATGCAAGTATTAATTAAATTTCCATAAGTATAATTATCATATGGAATATTAATCTCATCTTTTCTTAATACTTTTCTAATTCTTTCAGCAAATAGAAAAGGTAAACCATCTATAAATTTAGCTTTCCAGAAACTATTATTACAATCTGGTATCTCATATATACGAGATAAAAAGGTATCTTTATACCATCTAAAATCAGTAAGTGTTTTATATTTTAGATTACTTAATAAAGTACGAATCTTTTCACTATCATCAGTGAATTTTCCAGTAAAATGTTCAATCATAGTCATTATTAATGAATAAACAACATTTTCTGATTGAATATTATTCTCTATCTTAATAGAATTAATAATATCTTCCTTTTGGAATTGATTTAAATAGTTATCCCACCAACCTTTAAGTTGGCCAGTAAAACCTGATATAATCATCTTAGCAATATTTTTATCAGTATTGCCTGAAGTTTTACACACAGTACTATACATAAGCATTCTGTGAGCAGTATTATAAATTTGTTTATCACTAAAACCATCAATATTCCATTCATAAATACTTTTCCCATTATAACTATTAGCAAATATATATTCTTGTTCTTCAATAAGAACATCCATGGGAGTAGGTCTATTATAATAATAATTATTATTATAATTTAACAATTTAATAACCATTTCATTATCATGAAGAGGTACTGATGATTCTGTAGTTTTAACTACTTGTTTAAAACCAATTTTTTCAAAGGTTCCTAACTTATAGATCATTTTAGATTCTATCTTAGGAATAGTCCATTTATTCAATAAATCTAAATTATCAGGTAAATCATATTCTTCATTTAAACTATTTTGAACAGTTTCTTTAAAACCGAAAATATTCATTTGAATAAAAAGTGCTAAATTATTATCCAGACTATTTCCATGGCTCTGATACCATCTGAGGCTTGGGATCAAGATGAGGAATATATATTTGCTAATAGTTATAATGGGAAAAGTATTTATGAATGGAATATTGATGGTTTTAGTGATAAACAAATTTATAATACTGCTCACAGAATGCTTATGTATAGTACTGTGTGTAAAACTTCAGGCAATACTGATAAAAATATTGCTAAGATGATTATATCAGGTTTTACTGGCCAACTTAAAGGTTGGTGGGATAACAATTTAAATCAATTCCAAAAGGAAGATATTATTAATTCTATTAAGATAAACAATAATATTCAATCAGAAAATGTTGTTTATTCATTAATAATGACTATGATTGAACATTTTACTGGAAAATTCACTGATGATAGTGAAAAGATTCGTACTTTATTAAGTAATCTAAAATGTAAAACACTTACTGATTTTAGATGGTATAAAGATACCTTTTTATCTCGTATATATGAGATACCAGATTGTAATAATAGTTTCTGGAAAGCTAAATTTATAGATGGTTTACCTTTTCTTTTTGCTGAAAGAATCAGAAAAGTATTAAGAAAAGATGAGATTAATATTCCATATGATAATTATACTTATAGAAATTTAATTAATACTTGCATTAAAGAGGGTTTAGCTCTCTGTAATGAATTAAAATTAAATAATCAAATTAAAAGACAGAATTTACTTGAGAAAAAACAATTAGGTAAATTTTGTGATCAATTTGGTATGGACTTACCTAATAAAGGTAAGAAGAAAATTAAAGAAAAAGATGAAAAACTTTATAGAAAGAAAAGACATTTGTCTGATAGGCAAAAAGATAAAAAGAAGAAAAGAAAAAAAAACCGTGATTTACTGAAAGAAGAAAATTATAAAAACAAAAACAAATTAATAATTTGTAGAAAATGTGAAAAGCCAGGTCATTATGCTAATCAATGTTGGGCTAAAAACAAAATTAATAATTTAGATATAGATGATAATCTAAAAGAAACATTATTTAAAATAATAATGGATTCGAATAATAATTCTGACAGTGAAACTGAGAATTCTTCAGAATCTTATATTTCAGAAGAAATAATAGATAGTGAATCAGATATTTCTGATGATTTAAATGAATGTAATAATTGTATACAAGGAAAATCTTGTTTAAATCATATAGAAGATAAAAATGATGAATTTTATAAACTAATGTGTCAATTCAATGATTTAAATATTAATGTGTTAACTAACAATAATATTATAGAATTTCTTAAAATGATTAAGGATCCAGTATTAAAATCCACAATTATTGATCAAATGGAGAATACTGCTTCAACTAGCAATAATAATAATAATATTCTTGTTAAACAAGAACAAGCTTACTCTATGAAAGAAGTTAAAAATCTTCGTCAACAGAAATATAGTAAACAGAATCCAGTTACTATTCAGGATTTAGTTAAAGACATTGATAATCTTAAAGAACAAGTAAAAATTTTACAACACAATAATAATAGTTTAAATTATCGTGTTTCAATCATTGAAACTAATAATAATAATTCGGTTAATAATTCTGATAATTTTGATAATCTACAAGATATTTCTTTTCCTGATCCAGATAAAAAACATTTATCTGTTTTAAGCATGATTATATCTCAAAAATGGTATACCAATATAACTTTATTAATTAAAAATTCTTATAAAAAGAATTTCATTGCTATGATTGATAGTGGTGCAGACTTAAATGTTATATAGGAAGGATTAATTCCTACGAAATATTTTCATAAAACCACTCATTCTCTCTCTCATGCAGGAGGAGAACCATTAGAAATAAATTATAAATTACCAAAAGTTTATATTTGCAAAGATAAAAACTGTATTCAAACCAGTTTTTTATTAGCAAAAGATATTTCTAGCCAACTTATACTTGGTCTTCCTTTTATTTATCAAATTTATCCTTTAACTTATGTTGATGAAACAGGTATTATAGGTACTTTTCAAGGTAATCCTATTTCCTTTAAGTTTATAACTAAACCTGTTTATAGAATTCTTAATGAATTACAAGAAAAGATTGATAGGAAAACTTTTCAGATTAATTCTTTAAAAGAAGAAGTTAATATATTAACTATAGATGATAAATTACAGAATCCTAAATTACAGGAGAAAATCAAACTTATTTATAATAAGTTCTCATTAGAAATATGTAATGATCTTCCAAATGCTTTTTGGAATAGAAAGAAGCATATTATCTCTCTCCCATATGAAGAGAATTTTGATGAAAAGAATATTCCTACCAAAGCTCGTCCTTGTCAAATGAATTCTGAATATTTAGAATTATGTAAGAATGAAATTTATTCTTTATTAGAAAAATGTTTGATAAAGCTTTCTCAATCTCCTTGGTCATGTACTGCTTTTTATGTTAATAAACATTCTGAACATGAAAGAGGTGTTCCAAGATTAGTCATAAATTATAAACCTCTTAATAAGGTTCTAAAATGGATTAGGCATCCTATTCCTAATAAAAAAGATTTATTAGATAGACTTGTTAATGCTATCATATTTTCAAAATTTGATTTAAAATCAGGATTTTGGCAGATTCAGGTAAAAGAATCTGATAGATATAAAACTGCTTTTAATGTTCCAATATGACATTATGAATGGACAGTAATGCCATTTGGCCTTAAAAATGCCTCTTCTGAATTTCAACAAATTATGAATGATATTTTTTATAATTACAGCAATTTTATAATTGTTTATATTGATGATATCTTAGTATTTTCTAATGATATTGAAATACATTTTAAACATTTAGATATGTTTAAAAATATTGTTATTCAAAATGGACTTGTTATTTCAAAATCTAAAATGATTTTATTTCAAACCAATATTAGATTTCTTGGTCATATGATTGAAAAAGGAAAAATAATTCCTATACAGAGAAGTATAGAATTTGGTTCAAAATTTCCTGATATTATAACTGATAAAACTCAGTTACAAAGATTTTTAGGAAGTTTAAATTATATTTCTCCTTATATTAAAGATCTTACTAAAGATTCTGCTATCTTATATGATAGATTAAAGAAAAATCCTTTACCTTGGTCTGAAAGACATACAATAGCTGTTAGAAATATTAAGGAAAAGGTTAAAAACCTTCCTTGTCTTATGCTTGCTAATCCCCAATGGTATAAAATTGTGGAAACAGATACATCAGATATAGGTTTTGGAGGAATCTTAAAACAAAAAGATCCCCAAAATAAACAAGAATATCTTATTAGATTTTATTCTGGTAAATGGAATAATTCCCAAAAAAATTACTCCACAGTAGCAAAAGAAATCTTAGCCATTGTCAGATGTATTTTAAAATTTCAAGATGATTTATATAATCAAAAGTTTATTATAAAAACTGATTGCAAATCTGCAAAATTTATGTTTAATAAAGATTTTAAACATGATGTTTCTAAACAAATGTTTGCAAGATGGCAAGCTCATTTAGCTCCTTTTGATTTTGAAATCATTTATAAGAAAGGTGAAGATAATCACTTGCCAGATTTCTTAACTCGAGAATATTTATCCTAATGTTTTCATTTACAGATATGTATTCCCGAGGAAGAGGAGAGTCCTCTTATAGAGGGCGAGGAGGTAGGGGAAAACCCCCTAATATCATTGCACAGCATGGAAAACAGAGGCTTATAGCCCAAAACTTATCCAGTTCATAAGCCAGTAATACTGAGCAAAATAATGAGTTATACAATGAATTTCAAGAATTCTTGAAACTAAAGAGAAGTAATACAGATTCTTAATCTTCAGCATCATATGCTAATATCATAAAAGATGATGATAATGATTCAGCTCTATATATACAGAGACAAAACATCGAGAATTGATTCTTCTTATAGAAAAAAAGATACCCAATGGGAAAAAACTCCATGGACTATCATGGAAAGATATTTAACCAATACATCATATGTATATGGTTCTTACAAGCAAAGAGGATTTTATGAAAATCTTCTGATATCTACAAAAAGTGTTGACATAACTCACTTTTTCAGTAATACTCAGCAGAGAGGAAGTTATAACTTCTCAAAGTTTATAATCAAGAAGATTATATCTATTGAAGAATGGGGTACATCTCCATTGGTTGAAAAAGAATTTTATTCTGAAAATCATAAAATGAGTTTTAAATTCAATTTTTGGGATTATATTGAAAGTTTTAATAAAACCTTGTTTTATGAAAATGAGAAAAGAAAACATACTTGGTTTTTAAAGATTTGTGAAAATATTTTTCATTACCCAGTTCCAAATTGGTTTTTAATTTGGTGGAAGATTTTTGGTCCATCCGCAAAGATTTTGCCAGAGGTTTTTATAAAACCCATGAATACTTGGTTAAATGTTTCTCCAAGTATTAAAAAATCATTTTCTGAACATTGGATCGATGGTAAGACTTTATGTCTATTTTTCATGGAATTTGGTATCCCATGGATTTGGAAATGGCAGCCAGAATTCGGTTACACTGATGAAGGTATCCCTTGCATATGGAGGGCCAGTTCCACAAAATTCTGGGACAAATTATTGAGAGATGATCCAGAAACTGGAAAACCATATGGTTATGAAACTCTTCATCAAATGGAAGAAAAAATTTCTTTATATCAGCAAGAAATTAATAATCAACAAGAAAAGGAGAAAGCCTCTATGAGTCCTTTCAAGATTCTTACTCAGAAATATTCTGAAATATATTCAAAAGAAAAAATGATTGAGATTTATATTGAAGAAATGAAAAAAGATCTTTTCCAGAATATTGGAGGTTCTGATTCCAAATCAGATAAATCTATGGCGTCTGAATCTAGTGAAAACCAATTTATTCATCTAATGAAGATGCACGATGCTCAAGACCCTGAGGATGATATTCCTCAATTTTCTCAGATCGATGATATTTTTGAGACTTTGAAAAATTCTTTAAAAGACAATATTAAAGATGATTAAGATCATCAGAAGAATCTGCAGTTGGTGGAATATCACATCTTATCATGACATATCGTGACAAAAAGTGGGTGGCATATCACTTTTACTTTTTGAATTTTGTAACCATGTTACTATTTGCTTTAATAAAGCATTTACTGTTTTTATTTTAAGATGAAATCCGGGGTTTGATGTCCGGCTCTTCTATCTATAAATAGTCTGGCACATGGTCCAGTATATTTTGATGTTTATCCGAATTTATCTTTATCTTTGTCTGATATTAATATTTTAGATTCTTTAACATTAAATGTTAAAACTCATGGATATAATTATACTCCTGGTACAGAAGTCATATGTATCTGTTATCGAATTTATTATAAGCCATTATTTACACTGAATCCTATGTGTAAAAGAATAGATAAAAAATTAAATGAAACTATTCTTATAGAAACTAATTTTAATAGATCTAATATTACAACCCGTAGATCTATAAAATGGGAAGAAATTGAATTTCCAGAAAACTGGATAATTGAACAAGCTGTTCCTAGAAATCCTATAATAAATAGGGATTTACAACAAGTTATTCAAAATAATGAAGGATCTGTTCAAATACAGTTTAATAATGAACAAAGAAGATTACTGCCATCTTCTATCTATACTAAATCAAGATCTAGTCATTCTTTTATTTCGCCTTTAGATTATTTGGTGGATATTCCTCAAACTTCTAGAGCTTCTACTTCTCAGATAAGAGAAGATGTTGAGTCTCCTGTACAAGATACAGTAGATGAATTAATCATTAATCAAAATAATATTGTTCATAAAAGTAACTTTCAAAAAGTTAGAGAAACTGATACAGTTTCAGATATGAATTTTAGTATTTAATGGATAGTAAAACTAAAATTGATTTTACTAAAGGATCTCTTGTTAGAGCAAGAATCAATGCAGAATTTTATTTACCCAAATGGGAATCTTTCAGAAATTGGTACTTTAAAAGTTTTTCTAAAGAAGAGTTTGATTATATTGTTGCGGAATTTTATAAGTATTGTGAAAACCAGAATAAATAGATTCATTTTGTTCCTTGGTTTTTTAAAACATTTATTATAGATTATATTTCTATTCTTGAAAGAAATTATAAACTTTCTTCTGGACAGATTCAAAAATCTGTCTATCCTCCTCAACAATCTTTTATTATAGAAAAGAATAATAAAATTTTAAATTTTAGTGTTTTTTCTAAATTATTTGATAATGATATGTTACAAATAACTGTTAAACATATTAATCAGATAATAGAAAAACAGAATTATACAAATTTGTATCTTACGATAATAGGTGAAGAAATAGTTTCTCTTAAGGATCGTATTGATAAAATTATTCTGGCTATTAATCAAATTAAACCAGATGTTCATATTCAAACTAAAGAAGAAGAAACTAATATTGTTTCTATTGCTACTTCTTCTATTCAATCCCCTCCAGATATCAAGGATTTTAAATTTAAATCTTCTGTTTCTGATATAGAAAAATTATTAGAAGAAAAATTTAAAAATCTGAATTTGAATACTCTTAATGAAGAGTTTGATAATGATGATAATCATTCTGATGAAGAAATTAATAAAATTAAATGGGCAGATAGACCTACACAAAACAAATATTATTATAATAGACCTACTCCCATGAATGTTCTTATTGAAGAACAAGAATATATATTTGCTAATAGTTATAATGGGAAAAGTATTTATGAATGGAATATTGATGGTTTTAGTGATAAACAAATTTATAATACTGCTCACAGAATGCTTATGTATAGTACTGTGTGTAAAACTTCAGGCAATACTGATAAAAATATTGCTAAGATGATTATATCAGGTTTTACTGGTTAACTTAAAGGTTGGTGGGATAACTATTTAAATCAATTCCAAAAGGAAGATATTATTAATTCTATTAAGATAGAGAATAATATTCAATCAGAAAATGTTGTTTATTCATTAATAATGACTATGATTGAACATTTTACTGGAAAATTCACTGATTATAGTGAAAAGATTCGTACTTTATTAAGTAATCTAAAATGTAAAACACTTACTGATTTTAGATGGTATAAAGATACCTTTTTATCTCGTATATATGAGATACCAGATTGTAATAATAGTTTCTGGAAAGCTAAATTTATAGATGGTTTACATTTTCTTTTTGCTGAAAGAATCAGAAAAGTATTAAGAAAAGATGAGATTAATATTCCATATGATAATTATACTTATGGAAATTTAATTAATACTTGCATTAAAGAGGGTTTAGCTCTCTGTAATGAATTAAAATTAAATAATCAAATTAAAAGACAGAATTTACTTGAGAAAAAACAATTAGGTAAATTTTGTGATCAATTTGGTATGGACTTACCTAATAAAGGTAAGAAGAAAATTAAAGAAAAAGATGAAAAATTTTATAGAAAGAAAAGACATTTGTCTGATAGGCAAAGAGATAAAAAGAAGAAAAGAAAAGAAAACCGTGATTTACGGAAAGAAGAAAATTATAAAAACAAAAACAAATTAATGATTTGTAGAAAATGTAAAAAGCCAGGTCATTATGCTAATCAATGTTGGGCTAAAAACAAAATTAATAATTTAGATATAGATGATAATCTAAAAGAAATATTATTTAAAATAATAATGGATTCGAATAATAATTCTGACAGTGAAACTGAGAATTCTTCAGAATCTTATATTTCAGAAGAAATAATAGATAGTGAATCAGATATTTCTGATGATTTAAATGAATGTAATAATTGTATACAAGGAAAATCTTGTTTAAATCATATAGAAGATAAAAATGATGAATTTTATAAACTAATGTCTCAATTCAATGATTTAAATATTAATGTGTTAACTAACAATAATATTATAGAATTTCTTAAAATGATTAAGGATCCAGTATTAAAATCCACAATTATTGATCAAATGGAGAATACTGCTTCAACTAGCAATAATAATAATAATATTCTTGTTAAACAGGAACAAGCTTACTCTATGAAAGAAGTTAAAAATCTTCTTCAACAGAAATATAGTAAACAGAATCCAGTTACTATACAGGATTTAGTTAAAGAGATTGATAATCTTAAAGAACAAGTAAAAATTTTACAACACAATAATAATAGTTTAAATTATCGTGTTTCAATTATTGAAACTAATAATAATAATTCGGTTAATAATTCTGATAGTTTTGATAATCTACAAGATATTTCTTTTCCTGATCCAGATAAAAAACATTTATCTGTTTTAAGCATGATTATATCTCAAAAATGGTATACCAATATAACTTTATTAATTGAAAATTCTTATAAAAAGAATTTCATTGCTATGATTGATAGTGGTGCAGACTTAAATGTTATATAGGAAGGATTAATTCCTACGAAATATTTTCATAAAACCACTCATTCTCTCTCTCATGCAGGAGGAGAACCATTAGAAATAAATTATAAATTACCAAAAGTTTATATTTGCAAAGATAAAAACTGTATTCAAACCAGTTTTTTATTAGCAAAAGATATTTCTAGCCAACTTATAATTGGCCTTCCTTTTATTTATCAAATTTATTCTTTAACTTATGTTGATGAAACAGGTATTATAGGTACTTTTCAAGGTAATCCTATTTCCTTTAAGTTTATAACTAAACCTGTTTATAGAATTCTTAATGAATTACAAGAAAAGATTGATAGGAAAACTTTTCAGATTAATTCTTTAAAAGAAGAAGTTAATATATTAACTATAGATGATAAATTACAGAATCCTAAATTACAGGAGAAAATCAAACTTATTTATAATAAGTTCTCATTAGAAATATGTAATGATCTTCCAAATGCTTTTTGGAATAGAAAGAAGCATATTATCTCTCTCCCATATGAAGAGAATTTTGATGAAAAGAATATTACTACCAAAGCTCGTCCTTGTCTAATGAATTCTGAATATTTAGAATTATGTAAGAATGAAATTCATTCTTTATTAGAAAAATGTTTGATAAAGCCTTCTCAATCTCCTTGGTCATGTACTGCTTTTTATGTTAATAAACATTCTGAACAGGAAAGAGGTGTTCCAAGATTAGTCATAAATTATAAACCTCTTAATAAGGTTCTAAAATGGATTAGGCATCCTATTCCTAATAAAAAAGATTTATTAGATAGACTTGTTAATGCTATCATATTTTAAAAATTTGATTTAAAATCAGGATTTTGGCAGATTCAGGTAAAAGAATCAGATAGATATAAAACTACTTTTAATGTTCCAATAGGACATTATGAATGGACAGTAATGCCATTTGGCCTTAAAAATGCCCCTTCTGAATTTTAACAAATTATGAATGATATTTTTTATAATTACAGCAATTTTATAATTGCTTATATTGATGATATCTTAGTATTTTCTAATGATATTGAAATATATTTTAAACATTTAGATATGTTTAAAAATATTGTTATTCAAAATGGACTTGTTATTTCAAAATCTAAAATGATTTTATTTCAAACCAATATTAGATTTCTTGGTCATATGATTGAAAAAGGAAAAATAATTCATATACAGAGAAGTATAGAATTTGGTTCAAAATTTCCTGATATTATAACTGATAAAACTCAGTTACAAAGATTTTTAGGAAGTTTAAATTATTTTTCTCCTTATATTAAAGATCTTACTAAAGATTCTGCTATCTTATATGATAGATTAAAGAAAAATCCTTTACCTTGGTCTGAAAGACATACAATAGCTGTTAGAAATATTAAGGAAAAGGTTAAAAACCTTTCTTGTCTTATGCTTGCTAATCCCCAATGGGATAAAATTGTGGAAATAGATGCATCAGATATAGGTTTTGGAGGAATCTTAAAACAAAAAGATCCCCAAAATAAACAAGAATATCTTATTAGATTTTATTCTAGTAAATGGAATAATGCCCAGAAAAATTACTCCACGGTAGCAAAAGAAATCTTAGCTATTGTCAGATGTATTTTAAAATTTCAAGATGATTTATATAATCAAAAGTTTATTATAAAAACTGATTGCAAATCTGCAAAATTTATGTTTAATAAAGATTTTAAACATGATGTTTCTAAACAAATGTTTGCAAGATGGCAAGCTCATTTAGCTCCTTTTGATTTTGAAATCATTCATAAGAAAGGTGAAGATAATCACTTGCCAGATTTCTTAACTCGAGAATATTTATCCTAATGTTTTCATTTACAGATATGTATTCCCGAGGAAGAGGAGAGTCCTCTTATAGAGGGCGAGGAGGTAGGGGAAAACCCCCTAATATCATTGCACAGCATGGAAAACAGAGGCTTATAGCTCAAAACTTATCCAGTTCATCAGCCAGTAATACTGAGCAAAATAATGAGTTATACAATGAATTTCAAGAATTCTTGAAACTAAAGAGAAGTAATACAGATTCTTAATCTTCAGCATCATATGCTAATATCATAAAAGATGATGATAATGATTCAGCTCTATATACAGAGACAAAACATCGAGAATTGATTCTTCTTATAGAAGAAAAAGATACCCAATGGGAAAAAACTCCATGGACTATCATGGAAAGATATTTAACCAATACATCATATGTATATGGTTCTTACAAGCAAAGAGGATTTTATGAAAATCTTCTGATATCTACAAAAAGTGTTGACATAACTCACTTTTTCAGTAATACTCAGCAGAAAGGAAGTTATAACTTCTCAAAGTTTATCATCAAGAAGATTATATCTATTGAAGAATGGGGTATATCTCCATTGGTTGAAAAAGAATTTTATTCTGAAAATCATTAAATGAGTTTTAAATTAAATTTTTGGGATTATATTGAAAGTTTTAATAAAACCTTGTTTTATGAAAATGAGAAAAGAAAACATACTTGGTTTTTAAAGATTTGTGAAAATGTTTTTCATTACCCAGTTCCAAATTGGTTTTTAATTTGGTGGAAGATTTTTGGTCCATCCGCAAAGATTTTGCCAGAGGTTTTTATAAAACCCATGAATACTTGGTTAAATGTTTCTCCAAGTATTAAAAAATCATTTTCTGAACATTGGATCGATAGTAAGACTTTATGTCTATTTTTCATGGAATTTGGTATCCCATGGATTTGGAAATGGCAGCCAGAATTCGGTTACACTGATGAAGGTATCCCTTGCATATGGAGGGTCAGTTCCACAAAATTCTGGGACAAATTATTGAGAGATGATCCAGAAACTGGAAAACCATATGGTTATGAAACTCTTCATCAAATGGAAGAAAAAATTTCTTTATATCAGCAAGAAATTAATAATCAACAAGAAAAGGAGAAAGCCTCTATGAGTCCTTTCAAGATTCTTACTCAGAAATATTCTGAAATATATTCAAAAGAAAAAATGATTGAGATCTATATTGAAGAAATGAAAAAAAGATCTTTTCCAAAATATTGGAGGTTTTGATTCCAAATCAGATAAATCTATGGCGTCCGAATCTAGTGAAAATCAATTTATTCATCTAATGAAGATGCAAGATGCTCAAGACCTTGAGGATGATATTCCTCAATTTTCTCAGATCGATGATATTTTTGAGACTTTGAAAAATTCTTTAAAAGACAATATTAAAGATGATTAAGATCATCAGACGAATCTGCAGTTGGTGGAATATCACATCTTATCATGACATATCGTGACAAAAAGTGGGTGGCATATCACTTTTACTTTTTGAATTTTGTAACCATGTTACTATTTGTTTTAATAAAGCATTTACTGTTTTTATTTTAAGATGGAATCCGGGGTTTGATGTCCGGCTCTTCTATCTATAAATAGGTGTATTTAGAAGGACACGGTTGAGTTTGCTCCCCTCTATTCTCTCTTGTAAAAACCCTTCTGAAGTATTATCAATAAAAGTTTAAAGTTCTGATAACAACTTTGTAAGTTCTTACTGTTTTTATTTTCTGTTTTTATTTACTGTTTTAAATTTTTATTTTTCATAAGTTTAGCCTGAATGACAGGCTAAAGTATTCGTGCTAAATTATTACCTTACTATGACATGATCTATATTTATTTGTTCTTGAGATCAAATTGAGATAATAAAAGATCTATTTAAATTATTGGAATTTAATGTAATATAAGAGTCTTTGGTTAGAACATAAGGTAAAGAGATGAACCAAGAAATGGTAAACACAAGGTTCGAGTTTAACCAGGAATAATAAATTCATGTTGTAGCCCTTTAGCCTGCTTAGCCGAGAGATGGCGTTTAAGGCGTTCATGGGTGATTTTTTATGAATTTATGATTCTGAGGTGGACCTCGGTAAAATCCTCTGTTGTTTAATTTCTTTGGTATATCTTTTATAAATCCTTTTATGTTCTGTAAAAGTTCCAAATATGAATCTTATATTCATTTTATTCTGGGATTTAAATTCTTCCTTTTCTTAGCTCAATACGAGTTGAAGATGGTATATAGGCTGGAAACCAATAAACTCCATGTGTGCGAAAGCCACTAAGGAAAAGTTTGGTGTAACAACGCCACGTATCATATTCCTCATCTTGATCCCAAAATAATTCGGTTAATAATTCTGATAGTTTTGATAATCTACAAGATATTTCTTTTCCTGATCCAGATAAAAAACATTTATCTGTTTTAAGCATGATTATATCTCAAAAATGGTATACCAATATAACTTTATTAATTGAAAATTCTTATAAAAAGAATTTCATTGCTATGATTGATAGTGGTGCAGACTTAAATGTTATACAGGAAGGATTAATTCCTACGAAATATTTTCATAAAACCACTCATTCTCTCTCTCATGCAGGAGGAGAACCATTAGAAATAAATTATAAATTACCAAAAGTTTATATTTGCAAAGATAAAAACTGTATTCAAACCAGTTTTTTATTAGCAAAAGATATTTCTAGCCAACTTATACTTGGTCTTCCTTTTATTTATCAAATTTATCCTTTAACTTATGTTGATGAAACAGGTATTATAGGTACTTTTCAAGGTAATCCTATTTCCTTTAAGTTTATAACTAAACCTGTTTATAGAATTCTTAATGAATTACAAGAAAAGATTGATAGGAAAACTTTTCAGATTAATTCTTTAAAAGAAGAAGTTAATATATTAACTATAGATGATAAATTACAGAATCCTAAATTACAGGAGAAAATCAAACTTATTTATAATAAGTTCTCATTAGAAATATGTAATGATCTTCCAAATGCTTTTTGGAATAGAAAGAAGCATATTATCTCTCTCCCATATGAAGAGAATTTTGATGAAAAGAATATTCCTACCAAAGCTCGTCCTTGTCAAATGAATTCTGAATATTTAGAATTATGTAAGAATGAAATTCATTCTTTATTAGAAAAAGGTTTGATAAAGCCTTCTCAATCTCCTTGGTCATGTACTGCTTTTTATGTTAATAAACATTCTGAACAGGAAAGAGGTGTTCCAAGATTAGTCATAAATTATAAACCTCTTAATAAGGTTCTAAAATGGATTAGGCATCCTATTCCTAATAAAAAAGATTTATTAGATAGACTTGTTAATGCTATCATATTTTCAAAATTTGATTTAAAATCAGGATTTTGGCAGATTCAGGTAAAAGAATCTGATAGATATAAAATTGCTTTTAATGTTCCAATATGACATTATGAATGGACAGTAATGCCATTTGGCCTTAAAAATGCCCCTTCTAAATTTCAACAAATTAAGAATGATATTTTTTATAATTACAGCAATTTTATAATTGTTTATATTGATGATATCTTAGTATTTTCTAATGATATTGAAATACATTTTAAACATTTAGATATGTTTAAAAATATTGTTATTCAAAATGGACTTGTTATTTCAAAATCTAAAATGATTTTATTTCAAACCAATATTAGATTTCTTGGTCATATGATTGAAAAAGGAAAAATAATTCCTATACAGAGAAGTATAGAATTTGGTTCAAAATTTCCTGATATTATAACTGATAAAACTCAGTTACAAAGATTTTTAGGAAGTTTAAATTATTTTTCTCCTTATATTAAAGATCTTACTAAAGATTCTGCTATCTTATATGATAGATTAAAGAAAAATCCTTTACCTTGGTCTGAAAGACATACAATAGCTGTTAGAAATATTAAGGAAAAGGTTAAAAACCTTCCCTGTCTTATGCTTGATAATCCCCAATGGGATAAAATTGTGGAAACAGATGCATCAGATATAGGTTTTGGAGGAATCTTAAAACAAAAAGATCCCCAAAATAAACAAGAATATCTTATTAGATTTTATTCTGGTAAATGGAATAATGCCCAGAAAAATTACTCCACAGTAGCAAAAGAAATCTTAGCTATTGTCAGATGTATTTTAAAATTTCAAGATGATTTATATAATCAAAAGTTTATTATAAAAACTGATTGCAAATCTGCAAAATTTATGTTTAATAAAGATTTTAAACATGATGTTTCTAAACAAATGTTTGCAAGATGGCAAGCTCATTTAGCTCCTTTTGATTTTGAAATCATTCATAAGAAAGGTGAAGATAATCACTTGCCAGATTTCTTAACTCGAGAATATTTATCCTAATGTTTTCATTTACAGATATGTATTCCCGAGGAAGAGGAGAGTCCTCTTATAGAGGGCGAGGAGGTAGGGGAAAACCCCCTAATATCATTGCACAGCATGGAAAACAGAGGCTTATAGCCCAAAACTTATCCAGTTCATCAGCCAGTAATACTGAGCAAAATAATGAGTTATACAATGAATTTCAAGAATTCTTGAAACTAAAGAGAAGTAATACAGATTCTTAATCTTCAGCATCATATGCTAATATCATAAAAGATGATGATAATGATTCAGCTCTATATACAGAGACAAAACATCGAGAATTGATTCTTCTTATAGAAGAAAAAGATACCCAATGGGAAAAAACTCCATGGACTATCATGGAAAGATATTTAACCAATACATCATATGTATATGGTTCTTACAAGCAAAGAGGATTTTATGAAAATCTTCTGATATCTACAAAAAGTGTTGACATAACTCACTTTTTCAGTAATACTCAGCAGAAAGGAAGTTATAACTTCTCAAAGTTTATCATCAAGAAGATTATATCTATTGAAGAATGGGGTATATCTCCATTGGGTGAAAAAGAATTTTATTCTGAAAATCATAAAATGAGTTTTAAATTAAATTTTTGGGATTATATTGAAAGTTTTAATAAAACCTTGTTTTATGAAAATGAGAAAAGAAAACATACTTGGTTTTTAAAGATTTGTGAAAATGTTTTTCATTACCCAGTTCCAAATTGGTTTTTAATTTGGTGGAAGCTTTTTGGTCCATCCGCAAAGATTTTGCCAGAGATTTTATAAAACCCATGAATACTTGGTTAAATTTTTCTCCAAGTATTAAAAAATCATTTTCTGAACATTGGATCGATGGTAAGACTTTATGTCTATTTTTCATGGAATTTGGTATCCCATGGATTTGGAAATGGCAGCCAGAATTCGGTTACACTGATGAAGGTATCCCTTGCATATGGAGGGTCAGTTCCACAAAATTCTGGGACAAATTATTGAGAGATGATCCAGAAACTGGAAAACCATATGGTTATGAAACTCTTCATCAAATGGAAGAAAAAATTTCTTTATATCAGCAAGAAATTAATAATCAACAAGAAAAAGAGAAAGCCTCTATGAGTCCTTTCAAGATTCTTACTCAGAAATATTCTGAAATATATTCAAAAGAAAAAATGATTGAGATCTATATTGAAGAAATGAAAAAAGATCTTTTCCAGAATATTGGAGGTTCTGATTCCAAATCAGATAAATCTATGGCGTCCGAATCTAGTGAAAACCAATTTATTCATCTAATGAAGATGCAAGATGCTCAAGACCCTGAGGATGATATTCCTCAATTTTCTCAGATCGATGATATTTTTGAGACTTTGAAAAATTCTTTAAAAGACAATATTAAAGATGATTAAGATCATCAGAAGAATCTGCAGTTGGTGGAATATCACATCTTATCATGACATATCGTGACAAAAAGTGGGTGGCATATCACTTTTACTTTTTGAATTTTGTAACCATGTTACTATTTGCTTTAATAAAGCATTTACTGTTTTTATTTTAAGATGGAATCCGGGGTTTGATGTCCGGCTCTTCTATCTATAAATAGGTTCATTCTGTGTCTTTAGAAGGACACGGTTGAGTTTGCTCCCCTCTATTCTCTCTTGTAAAAACCCTTCTGAAGTATTATCAATAAAAGTTTAAAGTTCTGATAACAACTTTGTAAGTTCTTACTGTTTTTATTTTTTGTTTTTATTTACTGTTTTAAATTTTTATTTTTCATAAGTTTAGCCTGAATGACAGGCTAAAGTATTCGTGCTAAATTATTACCTTACTATGACATGATCTATATTTATTTGTCCTTGAGATCAAATTGAGATAATAAAAGATCTATTTAAATTATTGGAATTTAATGTAATATAAGAGTTTTTGGTTAGAACATAAGGTAAAGAGATGAACCAAGAAATGGTAAACACAAGGTTCGAGTTTAACCAGGAATAATAAATTCATGTTGTAGCCCTTTAGCCTGCTTAGCCGAGAGATGGCGTTTAAGGCGTTCATGGGTGATTTTTTATGAATTTATGATTCTGAGGTGGACCTCGGTAAAATCCTCTGTTGTTTAATTTCTTTGGTATATCTTTTATAAATCCTTTTATGTTCTGTAAAAGTTCCAAATATGAATCTTATATTCATTTTATTCTGGGATTTAAATTCTTCCTTTTCTTAGCTCAATACGAGTTGAAGATGGTATATAGGCTGGAAACCAATAAACTCCATGTGTGCGAAAGCCACTAAGGAAAAGTTTGGTGTAACAACGCCACGTATCATAATCCTCATCTTGATCCCAATCTGGCTATTAATCAAATTAAACCAGATGTTCATATTCAAACTAAAGAAGAAAAACTAATATTGTTTCTATTGCTAATTCTTCTATTCAATCACCTCCAGATATCAAGGATTTTAAATTTAAATCTTCTGTTTCTGATATAGAAAAATTATTAGAAGAAAAATTTAAAAATCTGAATTTGAATAAATTCTGTCTTTTAATTTGATTATTTAATTTTAATTCATTACAGAGAGCTAAACCCTCTTTAATGCAAGTATTAATTAAATTTCCATAAGTATAATTATCATATGGAATATTAATCTCATCTTTTCTTAATACTTTTCTAATTCTTTCAGCAAATAGAAAAGGTAAACCATCTATAAATTTAGCTTTCCAGAAACTATTATTACAATCTGTGGTCTCATATATACGAGATAAAAAGGTATCTTTATACCATCTAAAATCAGTAAGTGTTTTACATTTTAGATTACTTAATAAAGTACGAATCTTTTCACTATCATCAGTGAATTTTCCAGTAAAATGTTCAATCATAGTCATTATTAATGAATAAACAACATTTTCTGATTGAATATTATTCTCTATCTTAATAGAATTAATAATATCTTCCTTTTGGAATTGATTTAAATAGTTATCCCACCAACCTTTAAGTTGGCCAGTAAAACCTGATATAATCATCTTAGCAATATTTTTATCAGTATTGCCTGAAGTTTTACACACAGTACTATACATAAGCATTCTGTGAGCAGTATTATAAATTTGTTTATCACTAAAACCATCAATATTCCATTCATAAATATTTTTCCTATTATAACTATTAGCAAATATATATTCTTGTTCTTCAATAAGAACATCCATGGGAGTAGGTCTATTATAATAATATTTGGTTTGTGTAGGTCTATCTGCCCATTTAATTTTATTAATTTCTTCATCAGAATGATTATCATTATTATCAAACTCTTCATTAAGAGTATTCAAATTCAGATTTTTAAATTTTTCTTCTAATAATTTTTCTATATCAGAAACAGAAGATTTAAATTTAAAATCCTTGATATCTGGAGGGGATTGAATAGAAGAAGTAGCAATAGAAACAATATTAGTTTCTTCTTCTTTAGTTTGAATATGAACATCTGGTTTAATTTGATTAATAGCCAGAATAATTTTATCAATACGATCCTTAAGAGAAACTATTTCTTCACCTATTATCGTAAGATACAAATTTGTATAATTCTGTTTTTCTATTATCTGATTAATATGTTTAACAGTTATTTGTAACATATCATTTTCAAATAATTTAGAAAAAGCAGTAAAATTTAAAATTTTATTATTCTTTTCTATAATAAAAGATTGTTGAGGAGGATAGACAGATTTTTGAATCTGTCCAGAAGAAAGTTTATAATTTCTTTCAAGAATAGAAATATAATCTATAATAAATGTTTTAAAAAACCAAGGAACAAAATGAATCAATTTATTCTGGTTTTCACAATACTTATAAAATTCCGCAACAATATAATCAAACTCTTCTTTAGAAAAACTTTTAAAGTACCAATTTCTGAAAGATTCCCATTTGGGTAAATAAAATTCTGCATTGATTCTTGCTCTAGCAAGAGATCCTTTAGTAAAATCAATTTTAGTTTTACTATCCATTAAATACTAAAATTCATATCTGAAACTGTATCAGTTTCTCTAACTTTTTGAAAGTTACTTTTATGAACAATATTATTTTGATTAATGATTAATTCATCTACTGTATCTTGTACAGGAGACTCAACATCTTCTCTTATCTGAGAAGTAGAAGCTCTAGAAGTTTGAGGAATATCCACCAAATAATCTAAAGGCGAAATAAAAGAATGACTAGATCTTGATCTAGTATAGATAGAAGATGGCATTAATCTTCTTTGTTCATTATTAAACTGTATTTGAACAGATCCTTCATTATTCTGAATAACTTGTTGTAAATCCCTATTTATTATAGGATTTCTAGGAACAGCTTGTTCAATTATCCAGTTTTCTGGAAATTCAATTTCTTCCCATTTTATAGATCTACGGGTTGTAATATTAGATCTATTAAAATTAGTTTCTATAAGAATAATTTCATTTAATTTTTTATCTATTCTTTTACACATAGGATTCAGTGTAAATAATGGCTTATAATAAATTCGATAACAGATACATATGACTTCTGTACCAGGAGTATAATTATATCCATGAGTTTTAACATTTAATGTTAAAGAATCTAATATATTAATATCAGACAAAGATAAAGATAAATTCGGATAAACATCAAAATATACTGGACCATGTGCCAGACTAGATTGAATTATTCCCATAAGGGATTGTTTCCAATTCAAATTTCTACCATCTCTTAAAGCTGTTATGAAGCTTTCTGGTAGTCCTTCTAATGTTAAAGGTCTAAAAGCTATTTGAATTAAACCTATATGCATGAATCTGTAATTTTTCCTATAAGGCAAAATATCTTTATTATTTAACAATTTAATAACCATTTCATTATCATGAAGAGGTACTGATGATTCTGTAGTTTTAACTACTTGTTTAAAACCAATTTTTTCAAAGGTTCCTAACTTATAGATCATTTTAGATTCTATCTTAGGAATAGTCCATTTATTCAATAAATCTAAATTATCAGGTAAATCATATTCTTCATTTAAACTGTTTTGAACAGTTTCTTTAAAACCGAAAATATTCATTTGAATAAAAAGTGCTAAATTATTATCCAGACTATTTCCATGGCTCTGATACCATCTGGGGCTTGGGATCAAGATGAGGAATATGATACGTGGCGTTGTTACACCAAAATTTTCCTTAGTGGCTTTCGCACACATGGAGTTTATTGGTTTCCAGCCTATATACCATCTTCAACTCGTATTGAGCTAAGAAAAGGAAGAATTTAAATCCAGAATAAAATGAATATAAGATTCATATTTGGAACTTTTACAGAACATAAAAGGATTTATAATTAATTATCTATCAAATTATTTTAAGAATATTTATAATTATTAAAAAACAATAATATTGTAATTATTACTAAACATTATTTAACATTAACATTCAAAATATTATTGTTATTTTAATTATTAAAGTAAATGCATATTTAAAAATTTATTTTTAATAAATATATTTAAATTAATTTTAATAAATGTAAATTCTATCCAATTATTTTAAGAATATATATTTAATTAGCACTTCGGGCATTTTGGTCATTACAATAAAATTAAAAAATTAATACATCATTTTAAAATCATACCAAACACAATGTTATTTATCCCACCATAGTATTAATCCATATCTCATATTTTTTAATCACTCTAATTACTAAAGTTTCATTGATTAATGAAATGACGATGGTCTTAACATAACAGATTTTAAGTTTCTTTTAAAAAAAATATTTATTAGAGTCAATTGGGTATTTATATTGGGTATATTGTTAAGCTATATATAATGGTGTTACTAGAGAATGAAGATAATATTTTTCTTAAGGGATTTAAGTGTTTTATTAAGATGTTCGTTCAAATGCGAAATTCTAGTTTTAACCATCGATTAAATTCGTACGTAGAAAATAAACACTTACGCATATTTTTGTGGTTAGTAGACTTTTATGTTCTCTTCTGCTATTTTCATTAGATTTCTTTTGGATGTTATGAGTTAGTATGACTTAAGAATTTAGACGGGGAGTGTACTTGTAAATGAATAAGTTGAATTAAGCTTACGACTTAAGGGAAAATTTGACTCAGGAATAATAAATTCTTTATGGAAGTTGGTACTTGAAAATCTTTGTGATAGACTTAATTTAATTGCGGTGATGATAGTCAAAACCAGTAGATCTCGTTAAGTGAAACCAGAAGACTATATAAAAAAGAAGTTTTCTTGTCGCCTTAACTAAGCAGTACTCTTCGAGTACTTATCAGTTTAGAAAAACAAAAGCAGAACTTGACTCACTGCTAGAAATAAAACATACCCTTGATATATTAAATGTTATCGTTACTTTACCAAGTACGAGTATTAAATGCTTCATTAATGCTGAACAAAGTCATTTAATACGCATCACCTATTTTAGTATATAACAAGACTGATTGTTCTGAAGCCTTTTTGCAGGAACTACTTTTAGCAAAAAAGCTGTTTCTATCAGAAGTCAAAGAAGTCGTTTTGATTATAGACGTTGGATTCAAGTTATCTATATATATTGATCAAACCCATTTGATGAAAACAACGCTGATTTTTTTATCAAGAAACAAATTATCTATCCAACGTTACATTAAGCAACCGCGAACAAATCGTTATCTTCCAAGCTCAACTTGCAGAAAATCAGTACACACTTAATATCTTACATCTGATCTTTGGAGATCATTTTCTAATGGCCCGAAAATTCATGTTTAAAAATTTGCGGAAAAATTAAAAATTTTCTTTTTAAAATAATCAAAATTGCCTCATTCACAAAATCAACTGATAAATCAAGTTTAAATGTTCAAAATAGCAGCGGAAGAAATTATCACTCGCCAAAATAACAAGTTAAAGTATTCAACAACTGATAAAATGTTTGAGCATAAAAAAAAATGGCAAATGCTGTAAATGAGGTCCTCGGGTTCCACTACTGCCGACCCAAGCTAGCTCACTGGTCCCCGCCCTCGGCCCCGACATCATCAGTACCTACAACAATCAAGTCTAGTGAGCCTAAAGACTCAGCATGCATATATCGTAAATAACGAGTAAATAATTTAATAAAGTTGCATGGGAGTAAAAATATCATGTCATGAGGCATAATGTGAAAATAACTTGTCATGAGCAATTATAATACGTGCATATCTGAACTGAAAATCATAGTGAAAATGTTTGCTCCTTGGAGCCCTGAATAAAATAGAATGTCATAAATTTTCTGTTGAGATTATGGTCTACGCAAGTGGCCCCTGCACTGAACTGACCGGTAACTGGCGACCGAGTGAAGTAATGAACGTCTGATCAGACTAATGCCACAGTATACTGGGTGGTACATAACTGAACTGACCGGTAACTGGCGACCGGATAATACAATGCTCTCATGATAGTGAAATGGCCACAAGCAATATCGCATAAATCTCAAAAATGAATATTTTATATTTTTATGCACGTAATATAACTAAATGGCGTAATGAAATATTCTGTATTATTTTACCACATGGATTGGATCGTTCCCAGGCTCGCTGCGACCTAAATTTAACATGAAAAAAATATGCAAATGATTTTCTTGACCAAAGTTTGTAATTGAATCCGAAAACGAAACAATTACGCCCAACGACTTCGTATTTAATCATGACTCCGTGCCCACCCGAACCAACACCGAACCATCATTTAGTCATGATTAAAATACACTTAAAATGATGAAATAATGCTCCTAAAATGACAAAGGCCGAAATTTTGGTGAATGGAGGCCAAAACATGAAACGCTCTTTCGAGAGTCAATTTGCCATATCGCACCGTAATTTCTCGTACAACCTCAAAAATGATCCGAATCACAAAAGTCCAAAAACATGACCTTCCTAACTCGATGAGGCACTGTCCAGTCCAAGGCCATAGGCTAAAAGCCAACCAAGAACTCGAACGAGCCACTGAACCGAAGCAGCAAGTTGCTGTCCACAAAAATACAGCAGCTGTGCTTTGGTTTCCTTGCGTCGTTTGCGAGGCTAATGGCCATTGGGGCTTGAACCACCGACCAGAACCTCTTACCAACATCCTAGGGTATGGTTTGAACCATGGATAAGGGCTAAAGAGCCAACCAAGATCCACACCAACACCCACAACCGAGAGGACACATGCAGAATTTAAAAAGGGTCGAAGGGGCTGTTCTTGTTGTTTTATTTAAAAATCGATTCCACCATGGACCAAGCCTCAATAGGGCAACTTGATCACGTCTTAGACATCACAAGGAGAGGTTCTAATCATGGCTATAGCCCTTAGGGCAGCCAAGATCCAATCCATTTCCCTTTTTGACAGCAATACAAAAAAATTCAAAACTCAAATGGCAAGAATGAAGAGCTACTGTCATTTTCAGTTTCTAACATGCATGGGGCTTGTTTGAATGGACAAACATGGTCTTGACACACCCTAGTACGTGTCTATACGCAGCCTTGGAAGCCTAGAATCGAACCAACCTGTAACTCAACAAAAACAGCAAAACTGTGAGGCATAGAGTGAAGGCAACAAAAATCTGCACTACCTTTTTGAAAATGATTCATCAATATTTCGGTTTTTGCCTTAATAAAATCATGAGTATGATGTTTCAAAATATTAATATGGCTTGATTGAAGAGCAGAGAAGAACATATACATGCCTGGTTTTGTTTTGAAAAGAAAACGAACGAAACGCAACGACGCAGCGCGGAGGAGATGGAGCGATCTTCTTGATCTTCCTTCTACTCAATTATTTCTTGCTATTATTCTCTCGGTTTCCTCTACTGAATGGCTACTGATTTTCGAGATTAGGGAGAGGGGAAATGGTTAGGAGAGTGAGGGAGATCCAATAATAAAGGGATTCAAATGGTATGACCAAGTCTTCTCTCTTTTGAAATTTGAATTTGCTTGATATCAAATGATTTTTGAGGGATAAATGAATGGGGTGTGGCCGATTTTTGCATGCCATCACAAGGTTAAGATAATGATCTAGTATTAATAATTAAGGGTGATTAATAAATGAAAAGATTATCATTCTAAAGGATGACAAGGAAAGGGTCAAAGGTGAGTTGGCAACAAAATTGATTAATCAACTAAGGGGGCCGAAAATTATCAACTAAATGGAGGGGAAATATTGTTTAGTTAGTAAATTTTTTAAACCTTAAGAGCCTTACCTATCCTTTAAATAATTTAAGGAATTAGCACCTTAATCATGGAACCTAAATGAACTTATTCCCTACTCACCTCAAGTTGCTTAAATAATTCCTTAAACCTCCTTTTAACTTAAATTAACTTACTAGCTAGCTAAAATAAACTCTGGGAATGATTTATTAATCTTAAATTCTATCTCAAAACTCCAACTCCAGTCCGGCCTCATTGAATTAACTGAAAAGATAAAAATTTAAACTACTGCATAAAATAATTAACTTTAAGGAAAAGCAATTAGATACTCATGCAATAAAATCATTTTAATTTAAAATACTAGAATTATGCATGGCTTATACGTAGTCTAATTTACGGGTTCTACACATTTTGTACTGCTGTTTCTTCACCTCTTATAGTAAAACGCCATACGATATTCTTTTGAAGAAGAGTTGGTAAACTGAAAAAGAGTCTTTTCCAGAACCTTGTCATATTGAATCATATTGTGTTGAGTTACTAAGAGTTTCAGTAGGCAAATGATAAGTCCTGCTGAAGTGGGTGTGTACGAGTGTTTTACTGTAAAATCCAAAGTCTTTTAGTGATACCTTCTGGAAACAGAAGAAGGGGAGACGTAGAAGATTTTATCTTCGACTTCCAGAAACAACTACTGTTGTACTGCCTACTGTTATTACTGTTTTTCACCCTACTCCATCGGATTGTTTTCGCACATATTATTGTGATCTGCTGGACTTAATCTTGAACAAGAACAGCTACAATCTCTAACAGGATTCTAGCACCTTTTGCAAAATCTATCGGTAAAGGAAAGAGTTTATTCACCCCCTCTCTAAACTCTACATCGATCCCCAACAAGTGGTATCAGAGCAGATTTCTCTTGTTCTGAAATATTTACAAACAGTTATGGCACATTTCAGCAAGGTTCCTATGTTCTCAAAAGAAGACTTTGATGATTGGAAGATCCGTATGCAAGCTCATCTTGCAGCCCAAGATGATGACATGTGGTATCTCATCACAGATGGTCCTCTAAAAATTTTAAATCCTAATATAGCTGTTGCTGTTACTGATGGTGCACCGCAAATGGTTGAAAAACCAAGAAGTGAATGGACTGGCGAAGATAAGAAGAAAGCCAATCTCAACAACATTGCGAAGGACATTCTTTACAAAACTCTTGATAAGAACACCTTCAGCAAAATCAAGATGTGTTCTATTGTGAAAGAAATTTGGGAAAAGCTCATTCAAATATGTGAAGGAAATGAGCAGACAAAGGAAAATAAACTATCTGTAGCAATGCTTAAGTTTGAAAATCTGAAAATGAAAACTGGTGAAACTCTAAATGAATTTGATGAACGTTTCAGCAGCTTGGTAAATGAGCTAGCAGCCCTAGGTAAAGAGCATGGCAATAGAGAAATAGCACTCAAGGTGATGAGAGCTTTACCCAGGGAATGGGACGTCAAAACAATGGCTATGAGAGTCTCTAAAGATTTAAACAAGTTGGAGCTACATGACTTGTTCGCTGACTTGAAGGCCTATGAGTTCGAATTGGAAGTAAGAAGTGAAGAAGAGCCCTCAACAATTCTACCAACCAAGGCTCTTGTGGCTGCTGCTACTACTAATTCCATTGCTGCTGCTGCTATAGTTGTTCCACAAGCAGTACCTGCTACCATTATTGAGAGCACTTCTGAAAAGACTGCTGAAAAGATCAGCAATTGATGCTATGTCTCTCTTTGTGAAGAAATTCTCCTGATTTATGAAAAAGAATCACCGAGCTTACCAAAGTCCTAATTGGAACTTCAAGAAGGATACACCACCTGGTGATATGGCGTGCTTTAACTGTGGAAATGTGAAGGGCCTAAAACTCCTTTCTTGAAAATTTGCGGAAAATTAAAAATTTTCTTTTTAAAAGAACTTAAATGGCCTCATTCATAAAATCACTGGTGAATCAAGTTCAATATTTCAAAATATTGCAGCGGAAGAAAATCAAAGTTTTGCCAACAACAACGATTTAAAAATATCCAACAACTGATAAAAATTGTTTGCGAAGAAAATAACAACTGCTGCTCTGAGGTCCTCGGGTGCCACTACTGCCGACCCAAGCTGGCTCACTGGTCCCCGCCCTCGGCCCTGGCCTCATCAGTACCTACAACAATCAAGTCTAGTGAGCCTAAAGACTCAGCATGCATAAATCGCAGGTAACGAGTAAAAATCTGAATTTAAAATATGCATGTGATAAAATATCCTGTCCTGAGGCATACTGAAAATAATCTGTACTGAGCAATTATAATACGTGCATAACTGAACTGGAAATCACTGTAAAAATATTTGCTCCTTGGAGCCTGTACTGAAATATCTGGTAAAATTTTCTGTTGAGATTATGTTTTACGCCTGTGGCCACTGCACTAAGCTGAACTGATCGGTAACTGGCTACCGGGGAGGCTGAAACTGAACTGAGCTGGCCGGTCACTGGCGACCGGGTGGTACCATACTGAACTGATCGGTCACTGGCGACCGTATAAAAATAACACTCCCACATAGTGAATGAACCACAAGCCATATCACATAAATCTCAAAAATAATCATTTTCTATTTAATGCACGTAAAATAATTAACTGGCATAATGAAAATTCCTGTAATTTTACCAACTGGATTGGATTGGATCGTTCCCAGGCTCGCTGCAACCTAACTGTGCCATGAAAAATATGCAATAGCTTAAACATGACCAACTATGCAATTTACGTTCAAAAGATGCGACTATGACGCCTAATGACTTCGCATTTAATCATGACTCCGAGCCAACCTGAACCGACACTGAACCGACGTATAGTCATGATTAAAATACGCTGAAAAATCATAAAATAATGTTCCTAAAATGATAGGGTCGAAATCTAGGTGAAATGGAGGCCAAAACACGAAACGCTCTTTCGAGAGTCAGTTTGGCACATTGCACCGTAAATTCTCGTACGACCTCAAAAATGATCCAAATGACAAACGGTCAAAAACATGACCTTCCTAACTCAATGAGGCACTGTCCAGTCCAAGGCCATGGGCTAAAAGCCAACCAAGAACTCAAACGACGCTTCTGAACAGCAGCATACTTGCTGTCAAAAAAATACAGCAGCTGCGCACTACAAGACTTGCATTGGTTTCGAGACTATCGGCCATTAGGGGCGTGAACCACCGACCAGAGACTCTTACCAACATCCCAAGGAATGATTTGAACCATGGCTAAGGGCCCTAGGCCAGCCACAATCCGCATCACACCAAATCTTAACCGAAGGGTCCAACCGAGAGCAACGTGCATGCGTGTGTAGTGTTTATGCTATGATCGATGTCTTGCGTCGTTCCAGTGGCCATTTGATTGACCATGGCACGATCTAGACATCTAGGAGCATGATATGAACCGTGGCTAAGGGCCATAGGCCAACCAAGATCCACACCAAGCCACAAAAGAAACGAAACCAAATGCTGAAAAATGGAAGGGCCGAATGGGGAAAGGGGCTGTTGTGATGTTTTGATTAAAAACCGATGAACCATGGACCAAGCCACCAAAAGGGCAACTTAGTCACGTCTTAGACATGCTAGGGAAGTGATCCAACCATGGCTATAGGCCTTTGGGGCAGCCAAGATCAGATCCAACCCCTTGACAAGAAACTGAATTTTCGAACCACATTTTTCTGCACCTAAGGGACTTGCTGTCATTCTGAATTTCCAGCAAGCATGGGGCTGGTTTGAATGGACCAACATGGTCCTAATGCATCCTACTACATGTATACAAGCCGCCTTGGGAGCCTGGAGTCGATCCAATACCTGAAACCATCAAAACTCAGAAAAACGTGAAGCTTGTCAAGGGAAGTCGAAAATTCTGCATGTGTGTTCCAAAATATTTTGACATGGATCTCGATTTTTGCTTGCTACAACAAAATCATGTACTGAAAAATAAATGATAATATGACTTGATTGAGGTTTGAAAGAAACCTAGACATGCCTGGTTTCGTTTCGAAAGAAAACGAAAAGAAGAGACGAGACGGCGCGGAGGAGACGGAGTGGCTTGCTTCTCTACCTTTCTTGGCTCTCGATTTTTCTCCCTTTCTCCCTAGCTGCTATCCACGTTTTTTCTACTGAAAAGGGGTCTTATTTTCGGTGGAGGTGGAGGGGGGAGTGATGGTTATGAAGGTGAGGAGAAGGGTGCACAAAAATAGGATCATATCAAGACCAAGTCCACTCCCCTTTTGAATTTGAATTTTGAATTGATATCAAATGAGTTGGTGGATGCTTCTAGGAGGTGGTGGCCGAAATTTAGCTTGATTCTAGACTAGGATATGTCCATTTATTTAATTAAATTGTGCTCCCAAAAATCCTAGAATTATCCTACTAATTACATGCAAAGAATTGGTCAAAGTTGGTGAGTTGGAAAATGAATCTTCTAGCACTAAGGGTGGCCGAAAAATGCATGATAAAATAAAGGGAAATGTTGATTATCTAGTCAACTAATAATCCTTGAAAGCCTTACTAATCCTTTAAATAATTTAGTGAGCTAACCCCTTAATTTAATAACTTAAATGAGTTCATTTCTTAATCACCTCAAATAATTAAATTAAATCTTCAAACCTTCCTTTCTAACTTAAATGAACTTAGTTACTAGCTAAATTAACTTCTGGAAATATTTCTCAAATCTTAAATTCTATCTCAAAACTCCAACTCCAGTCCGGCCTCACTGAAATAACTGAAATGCTAAAAATAATCAAACTACTGAACTGAAATAATGAATAATTAACTTCAAATAAATGCATTTAAAATAATTATGCAATGAAGTCAATTAAATTTAAAAATCTAGAATTATGCATGGCTTATACGTCTACTGATTTACGGGTTCTACAATCCTCCCCCCCCTTAAATAAATTTCGTCCTCGAAATTAGAACTCACCGAATAACTCAGGGTATCGACTTCTCATCTCCCGCTCAGACTCCCACGTAGCTTCCTCCTCTGAATGGTTGAGCCATTTGACTTTGACTCGCTTAACCAACTTGTTCCGAAGTTTCTTCTCCTGTCTGTCTAGGATCTGCACGGGTCTCTCCTCATAAGATAAGTTCGGAGTAAGCTGCAACGGCTCGAAATTCAGCACATGCGAAGGATTTGCCATATACTTCCTCAGCATGGAGACGTGAAAGACATTGTGTACTCCGGCCAGATTCGGCGGAAGAGCCACACGATACGCTAGCGTCCCAACTCTGTCAAGGATCTCAAACGGTCCAATGAATCTCGGACTGAGCTTCCCTTTCTTGCCAAATCTCATGACACCCTTCATAGGTGCCACTTTCACGAAGACATGATCGCCCACTACAAACTCTAACTCTCTCCTCCGCTGATCGGCATAACTCTTCTGTCGGCTCTGGGCAGTCCTCATCCTATCACGGATCTTGACTACTACATCAGCTGCCTGCTGAACAATCTCTGGACCCAACTCTGCTCTCTCTCCTACTTCATCCCAATGAACAGGAGATCTACACTTGCGGGCATACAGCGCTTCATACGGAGCCATACCTATAGATGACTGGAAACTGTTGTTATAGGTGAACTCTACCAATGGTAAGTTCGACTCCCAACTCCCAGAGAAATCAATGACGCAAGCACGGAGAAGATCCTCTAAGATCTGAATAACTCGCTCCGACTGTCCATCTGTCTGCGGATGGAAAGCTGTGCTAAAAAGCAACTTCGTACCCATAGTCGAATGCAAACTCTTCCAAAACGAGGAAGTGAATCTGGGATCTCTGTCGGATACGATAGAAACTGGAATACCATGGAGTCGGACTATCTCTCGGATATACAGCTCTGCATACTGAACCATGGTGAAAGTCGTCTTAATAGGCAAGAAGTGCGCTGATTTGGTAAGACGATCTACAATCACCCAGATAGCATTCGATCCTCTGGCTGACCTCGGCAATCCGGTCACAAAGTCCATGGTAATGTTCTCCCACTTCCACTCGGGAATAGGGAGAGGCTTGAGCAAACCTGCTGGTCTCTGATGCTCGGCCTTCACTAACTGGCAAGTCAGGCACTCGGATACAAAATGCCTGATGTCCTTCTTCATCCCTGGCCACCAATACAATAGCTGCAAATCTTTGTACATCTTCGTACTCCCAGGGTGAATGGAGTACGGGGACGTATGGGCCTCTGATAAGATGTCTACTCGGATAGAATCACTGCTAGGAACCCATATCCTATCTCGGTATCTCACAATACCGTCACTGACTGAATATAAAACACTGCCCTTAGCTTCATCTCTCTTCTTCCACTGTGCCAACTGCTCATCTGCTGCCTGACCGCGGCGAATACGGTCAATAAGAGAGGACTGGATAGTCAAGGTAGATAAACGAGGAACTCTACCTCGAGGGTAAGTCTCAAGATCAAACCTCTGCATCTCGATCTGAAGAGGTTTCTGAATCGTCAAATGAGCCATCACTGCGACTTTCCTGCTCAAAGCATCCGCAACTACATTAGCTTTACCCGGGTGGTAGCTAATGTCACAATCGTAGTCTTTCACAAGCTCCAACCAACGCCTCTGACGCATGTTCAGCTCCTTCTGCGTAAAGAAATACTTGAGGCTCTTATGGTCGGTAAAGATCTGACACTTCTCTCCATACAGATAGTGCCTCCAAATCTTCAAAGCAAAAACTACGGCCGCTAACTCCAGATCATGGGTAGGGTAATTCTTCTCGTGGATTTTCAGCTGTCGAGAAGCATACGCTATCACTCTCCCATGCTGCATCAAAACTGCACCTAAACCAAGCTTCGAAGCATCGGTATAAAGGACAAACTCACCGGGCCCTGATGGCATGGCCAAAACTGGTGCTGAAATAAGAGCTTGCTTCAAAGTATCAAAGCTCTTCTGACACTCCTCGCTCCACACAAACTTCACATTTTTCTTGGTCAGTGCTGTGAGTGGAACGGCAATGGATGAGAATCCCTGAATGAATTTCCTGTAATATCCTGCTAGCCCAAGAAAACTGCGGATCTCTGATGCATTCTGAGGCACAACCCAATCTCTGACTGCTACAACTTTCGCCGGGTCTACCTCAATGCCACTGCTAGAAACAATGTGGCCCAAGAACGCCACCTTCTCTAACCAGAATTCGCACTTACTAAACTTTGCGAATAATTTGCGCTTCTGCAATGTCTGCAACACTGTGGTCAGATGTCGGCTGTGCTCCTCCCGATTCTTGGAGTAGACGAGAATGTCATCTATGAACACTATCACAAACTGGTCGAGGTACGGCTGAAATACGCGATTCATGAGATCCATGAAGATCGCTGGCGCATTCGTCAGACCGAACGGTATCACAAGGAACTCGTAGTGACCATAACGAGTCCTGAAAGCTGTCTTCGAGACATCAGCATCTCTCACCCTCAACTGGTGATAACCGGAACGCAGATCTATCTTGGAGAAAATCGAAGCTCCCTGCAGCTGGTCAAACAGATCCTCAATCCTCGGCAGTGGGTATTTATTCTTCACTGTAACCCTGTTCAACTCCCGGTAGTCAATGCAAAGCCTCATCGAGCTATCCTTCTTTTTCACAAATAAGACAGGCGCGCCCCATGGAGAAAAGCTCGGGCGAATGAACTCCTTGTCGAGAAGTTCCTGGATCTGCTTCTTAAGCTCTGCCATCTCTGTCGGTGCTAGTCGGTATGGCGCTTTGGATATCGGAGTCGTACCTGGCATAAGCTCAATGGAAAACTCCACCTCTCTCTCTGGTGGCATACCAGAGACGTCTTCGGGAAAAACGTCTAAGAAATCTCTAACAATCGGAACATCTGGGGCTGACAGGCTGGGTTCCTCGGGGACAGATAAAAGGGTTGCTAGAAATGCCCGACACCCTCTATGCATGAGCTTCCTAGCCTGAACATAAGGAATAATGCGCGGTAAAGGAAAGTACCTGTCCGGCTCAAATAAGAACTGCTCCATTCCAGGCGGTCGGACATGAACGGATCTCCGCTGGAAGTCTATCAACACTCTGTTCCTCAATAGCCAGTCCATCCCTAGGATGATGTCAAATTCCGGCATCGGTAGCACAATCAGATCCGCATAAACAAGATTACCGTGCAGCTCAAGGTCTATATCTCGGATAACATTGGTGGCTGCCATCTCCTCGCCTGACGGCAACACTACTGAAAAGGCTGTATCTAGCCCAATGGTCTGGATCTTGAGAAAGTTTGCAAAGATCTCCAAAATAAATGAGTGAGTGGCCCCTGAATCTATCAAGGCCTTGGTAGCGGAACCAGATATAAAAATTCTCCCTGAAAGAGCGGAGCTCTAAGTTGAATCCCACTACAAGATCTAAACTTATAGACACGCAAAGGTCTAGGTTCCTCTAGCTTAATTTCCCCGAAATAAATCTGAGTAGAGCATGCAATCCTATAACAGTTCTAAGTTCAAAATCTAAATCCCGATTCCCAAACACGGAAATTCAAATAATAGCTTAAAGTTTAAAGGTACCTGTCAACAACATAGTCTCCGGGTTGGCTTCCGCGGCATGGAGAGCAAAAACTCTGCCTTGGGTAGGCAGATTCCTCTGAGGGCACTGCAGCAACATGTGGTCTGGACTGCCACACTTAAAACACTTTCCTGAGCCAGCCATACATGCTCCAGGATGGCGACGTGAGCACCTGGGACAGACTGGGTGCTCCTGATTCCTCGGGGCTGGGCGTCCCCGCTGCTGCTGCTGCTGCTGCTGGCCTCGGTTCCTGGGCGGTCCATGAAAAGGCCTCTTATTCTGCTGCTGATGCTGATGAGGAGGAGGGTGGTGCGGTGCCTGGACTGGGCGCTTGCCCTGGCGATCCCTCTCGATATCCCGCAGATCCTGCTCTGCGGCTAAGGCCTTGGAGACGGCAATCTCATAAGTAGCAGGGTCAGATACCCTAACATCCTGGCGCAAGATCGGCCGTAAACCCACCAGGAAGTGCATCAGCTTGGCTTTGGCATCATTCGCTATCAGGGGCACAAAGTGACAGCCCCTCTCGAACTTACGGATAAACTCCGTAACCGACATATCCCCCTGTCTCAGGCTCATGAACTCGGTGGTCAGCCTGGTGCGAACCTCCTCAGCAAAATACTTGGAGTAGAAAACCTCCGTAAAGCGGGTCCAAGAAAGTGTAGCCAATGTCAGGGCTACCGAAGCTCCTTCCCACCACAAGCGGGCGTCTCCAGTGAACAAGTAGGTGGCACATCGGACTCGGTCTGCGTCCCCCAGCTCCATAAAATCGAAGATCACCTCGAGGGATTTGATCCATCCCTCGGCAACCATGGGGTCAGATGCCCCAGAGAATTCCTTCGGGCGCATCTTCATGAATCGCTCATACACTGCCTCGGGCCCTGTCGGCCTGGCTGCGGCTGCGGCTACGGCTGCGGCATTGCCCCCCGCAAACTGTGCGAAGAACTGTGCCATCCCAGCTAACATCTGGGCACTCATGTCCGGTGGTGGCGGTGGAGGGGGTGGTAGGTCTCCCTCCGGTCTATGCTCCTCTCTGTCCTCTCGGCGAGGCTCCACCTCTCTGTTGCGCTCTAAAATGCGTCTAGGGGGCATACTGTTCCAACATAACCCATACGTAACTAACATGCATAATTCCATAATTTATTTTAAATGGACACTGAAGTACTGAAAATCTGGAAGCATGCTGACAAAATAATTCATGCTTTAACTAAAATGCTGAACTGAAAAAACTTACAGACCAAAGGCGTGGCTTCGTGAGCTTCTCGCGGTCAGTAGTAGTGAAACCCTATACAGAACCACCGCTCTGATACCAACTGCAAAGGCCCTCGAACTACTTGTTTGAAAATTTGCGGAAAATTAAAAATTTTATTTTTAAAAGAACTTAAATGGCCTCATTCATAAAATCACTGGTGAATCAAGTTCAATATTTCAAAATATTGCAGCGGAAGAAAATCAAAGTTTTGCCAACAACAACGATTTAAAAATATCCAACAACTGATAAAAATTGTTTGCGAAGAAAATAACAACTGCTGCTCTGAGGTCCTCGGGTGCCACTACTGCCGACCCAAGCTGGCTCACTGGTCCCCGCCCTCGGCCTTGGCCTCATCAGTACCTACAACAATCAAGTCTAGTGAGCCTAAAGACTCAGCATGCATAAATCGCAGGTAACGAGTAAAAATCTGAATTTAAAATATGCATGTGATAAAATATCCTGTCCTGAGGCATACTGAAAATAATCTGTACTGAGCAATTATAATACGTGCATAACTGAACTGGAAATCACTGTAAAAATATTTGCTCCTTGGAGCCTGTACTGAAATATCTGGTAAAATTTTCTGTTGAGATTATGTTTTACGCCTGTGGCCACTGCACTAAGCTGAACTGATCGGTAACTGGCTACCGGGGAGGCTGAAACTGAACTGAGCTGGCCGGTCACTGGTGACCGGGTGGTACCATACTGAACTGATCGGTCACTGGCGACCGTATAAAAATAACACTCCCACATAGTGAATGAACCACAAGCCATATCGCATAAATCTCAAAAATAATCATTTTCTATTTAATGCACGTAAAATAATTAACTGGCATAATGAAAATTCCTGTAATTTTACCAACTGGATTGGATTGGATCGTTCCCAGGCTCGCTGCAACCTAACTGTGCCATGAAAAATATGCAATAGCTTAAACATGACCAACTATGCAATTTACGTTCAAAAGATGCGACTATGACGCCTAATGACTTCGCATTTAATCATGACTCCGAGCCAACCTGAACCGACACTGAACCGACGTATAGTCATGATTAAAATACGCTGAAAAATCATAAAATAATGTTCCTAAAATGATAGGGTCGAAATCTAGGTGAAATGGAGGCCAAAACACGAAACGCTCTTTCGAGAGTCAATTTGGCACATTGCACCGTAAATTCTCGTACGACCTCAAAAATGATCCAAATGACAAACGGTCGAAAACATGACCTTCCTAACTCAATGAGGCACTGTCCAGTCCAAGGCCATGGGCTAAAAGCCAACCAAGAACTCAAACAACGCTTCTGAACAGCAGCATACTTGCTGTCAAAAAAATACAGCAGCTGCGCACTACAAGACTTGCATTGGTTTCGAGACTATCGGCCATTAGGGGCGTGAACCACCGACCAGAGACTCTTACCAACATCCCAAGGAATGATTTGAACCATGGCTAAGGGCCCTAGGCCAGCCACAATCCGCATCACACCAAATCTTAACCGAAGGGTCCAACCGAGAGCAACGTGCATGCGTGTGTAGTGTTTATGCTATGATCGATGTCTTGCGTCGTTCCAGTGGCCATTTGATTGACCATGGCACGATCTAGACATCTAGGAGCATGATATGAACCGTGGCTAAGGGCCATAGGCCAACCAAGATCCACACCAAGCCACAAAAGAAACGAAACCAAATGCTGAAAAATGGAAGGGCCGAATGGGGAAAGGGGCTGTTGTGACGTTTTGATTAAAAACCGATGAACCATGGACCAAGCCACCAAAAGGGCAACTTAGTCACGTCTTAGACATGCTAGGGAAGTGATCCAACCATGGCTATAGGCCTTTGGGGCAGCCAAGATCAGATCCAACCCCTTGACAAGAAACTGAATTTTCGAACCACATTTTTCTGCACCTAAGGGACTTGCTGTCATTCTGAATTTCCAGCAAGCATGGGGCTGGTTTGAATGGACCAACATGGTCCTAATGCATCCTACTACATGTATACAAGCCGCCTTGGGAGCCTGGAGTCGATCCAATACCTGAAACCATCAAAACTCAGAAAAACGTGAAGCTTGTCAAGGGAAGTCGAAAATTCTGCATGTGTGTTCCAAAATATTTTGACATGGATCTCGATTTTTGCTTGCTACAACAAAATCATGTACTGAAAAATAAATGATAATATGACTTGATTGAGGTTTGAAAGAAACCTAGACATGCCTGGTTTCGTTTCGAAAGAAAACGAAAAGAAGAGACGAGACGGCGCGGAGGAGACGGAGTGGCTTGCTTCTCTACCTTTCTTGGCTCTCGATTTTTCTCCCTTTCTCCCTAGCTGCTATCCACGTTTTTTCTACTGAAAAGGGGTCTTATTTTCGGTGGAGGTGGAGGGGGGAGTGATGGTTATGAAGGTGAGGAGAAGGGTGCACAAAAATAGGATCATATCAAGACCAAGTCCACTCCCCTTTTGAATTTGAATTTTGAATTGATATCAAATGAGTTGGTGGATGCTTCTAGGAGGTGGTGGCCGAAATTTAGCTTGATTCTAGACTAGGATATGTCCATTTATTTAATTAAATTGTGCTCCCAAAAATCCTAGAATTATCCTACTAATTACATGCAAAGAATTGGTCAAAGTTGGTGAGTTGGAAAATGAATCTTCTAGCACTAAGGGTGGCCGAAAAATGCATGATAAAATAAAGGGAAATGTTGATTATCTAGTCAACTAATAATCCTTGAAAGCCTTACTAATCCTTTAAATAATTTAGTGAGCTAACCCCTTAATTTAATAACTTAAATGAGTTCATTTCTTAATCACCTCAAATAATTAAATTAAATCTTCAAACCTTCCTTTCTAACTTAAATGAACTTAGTTACTAGCTAAATTAACTTCTGGAAATATTTCTCAAATCTTAAATTCTATCTCAAAACTCCAACTCCAGTCCGGCCTCACTGAAATAACTGAAATGCTAAAAATAATCAAACTACTGAACTGAAATAATGAATAATTAACTTCAAATAAATGCATTTAAAATAATTATGCAATGAAGTCAATTAAATTTAAAAATCTAGAATTATGCATGGCTTATACGTCTACTGATTTACGGGTTCTACAGGAAAGATCGGTCACTTTATTGCTGATTGTCCAAAGCCCAAGAAGGATGACCAGAAGAAGAAGGAATACAAAAGGAATGACAAGAAATTCAGAAGAGACCGCAAAGCGATTATTGATGAGGAAAGCAAGTCTAAATGGGCAGATTCTAGTTCTGAGTCCTCTGACTCATAAAGTCATTCTAGCTAAAGTGATGCAGAAGAGATCAAGTGTCTTATGGTGGATATTTAACCAACCTCGACATCTGGAGAGGTACTTGACTTTGAATCTGGCGAATTTACACGGACTGATTTGATTAAAGCACTGCATGACATGGTGGAAGAGTACTCAAGACTTTTTCAGTCATTCGAGGAAGTTAAGACTGAAAATCAAAACTTAAAAAATCAAGTTAGTAAGTTCACTTGTTTGCAAGAGAATAGCTTCAATGGTTTAAAAATTGAGATAAGTGAGTTAAGAACTGAGAATGACAGGGTTAATGCAAATTACCAGACGATGAAGTCTGAGAATCAGAAGTTATCTATTCTGGTAAATGCATGGAACAAGTCTTCTGTTTCTTTAGAGAAGATGCAAGAGTTACAGAAGCAATCCGGTGACAGAAGTGGTCTCGGATTCAGCAATAAAGAAAACACTTCTGAAATTAGTACCAAGCCAGAACTGGATAAAGGCAAAGGGAAATTCATTCACTTTGTCAAATCCAGTGTGGTATATGAACCTAAAGTACCAACTGTTCGAGTTGAATGGAATGTAAATCAGATGAATAGAAGAAAGCATTATGGTCTGGGTTATGTTGAACCTAAGGGGAGAGTTCACCAGAGTGCTGGATCCAGTTGAGGATTCAACTCAGGAAAACAATCTTCTATGCAGATTAAAAACTACCAGTACTATAATTCTAGACCTGTTCAGAAGAGATACAGGCCAGACAACACAAACACAAGGGAAGAACAACATTCCAATATGCATACTGTTAGAAATAACAGACCTTCTGTTGCACACACCTGTTTGGATACCCGAAGTACAATGTCACCAAGAATTGTACAAATGTGGGTTCCTAAACGACTGATAAGGCTTGGTCCCAAATAGATCTGGGTCCCAGATACTAAAATCTGTGTTTGCAGGAACAACAGAAGAAAATCAAAATCAACAGCTCCACATGGTATCTGGACAGTGGATGCTCAAGACACATGACTAGACATAAAAATTTACTATCAGAAGTAATGAGTTGTACTGGACCAAAGATAACTTATGGGGACAACTCAAAACGTAAAACCGTGGGTAAGGGTAAGATTATCCATGGTAACATAACTATCAATGATGTACTACTGGTTGGGAATCTCTGTTATAATTTGATTAGCATTAGTCAGCTTTGTGATAATGATTATTCTGTAGCTTTTCAGAAGCACACATGCATAGTTAAAGATTCTGCGGAGTCCACTGTATTAACTGGAAAGAGAGAAGGCAACACCTGCAAAGTTTCATGGAACTTAGATCATGCTACTGTTTCTACATGTTTAGTTGCCTTTCTTGCTGATAAGCATTGGCTCTAGCACAAGAGATTGAATCACCTGAATTTCAAGTTAATCAATAATCTCAAGAAGCAGAACATAGTTGATGGACTGCCCGAAGTTAACTTTGTTAAGAATCATGTATGTTCTGCATGTCAACTTGGAAAGCAGGTGAGATCTAGCTTCAAGAATAAAGGTAGTAAATCAACTTCAAGGTGTTTGGAATTATTGCATATGGACCTGTTTGGTCCAATCCCTATCATGAGCTTAGGGGGAATGAAGTATACACTTGTTGTTATTGATGACTTTTCTAGATTTACATGGGTAATATTTCTTACTGGAAAAGATCAAACCAGTAGTCTCCTGATCAAGCATCTGAAAAATTTTCAAAATGAAAAATCTATTTCCATCATCAAAATCAGCAGCTCCACATGGTATCTGGACAGTGGATGCTCAAGACACATGACTGGACAGAAAAATTTACTATCAAAAGTAATGAGTTGTACTGGACCAAAGATAACTTTTGGGGACAACTCAAAAGGTAAAACCGTGGGTAAGGGTAAGATTATCCATGGTAACATAACTATCAATGATGTACTACTGGTTGGGAATCTCTGTTATAATTTGATTAGCATTAGTCAGCTGTATGATAATGGTTATTCTGTAGCTTTTCAGAAGCACATATGCATAGTTAAAGATTTTGCGGAGTCCATTGTATTAACTGGAAAGAGAGAAGGCAACACCTACAAAATTTCATGGAACTTAGATCATGCTACTGTTCCTACATGTTTAGTTGCCTCTCTTGCTGATAAGCATTGGCTCTGGCACAAGAGATTGAATCACCTGAATTTCTAGTCAATCAATAATCTCAAGAAGCAGAACATAGTTGATGGACTGCCCGATATTAACTTTGTTAAGAATCATGTATGTTCTGCATGTCAACTTGGAAAGCAGGTGAGATCTAACTTCAAGAATAAAGGTAGTAAATCAACTTCAAGGTGTTTGGAATTATTGCATATGGACCTGTTTGGTCCAAATCCCTATCATGAGCTTAGGGGGAATGAAGTATACACTTGTTGTTATTGATGACTTTTCTAGATTTACATGGGTAATATTTCTTACTGGAAAAGATCAAACCAGTAGTCTCCTGATCAAGCTTCTGAAAAAGATTCAAAATGAAAAATATATTTCTATATGCATGTTGCCTTTATCTCTCAGGATGAACCAAAGAAAATTGAAGAAGCTCTTCTGGATCCCAGTTGAATAGAAGCTATGCAAGAAGAGCTGAACCAATTTAAGAGAAATGAAGTGTGGTTTCTTGTACCCAGACCATCTCATCAAGCCGTTATTGGAACTCGGTGGGTATTCAGAAAAAAACTAAATGAAGAAGGCACTGTGGTCAGAAATAAAGCAAGATTGGTAGCTCAAGGTTTTAGACAAGAAGAAGGAATAGACTACGATGAAACCTTTGCACCAGTAGCAAGGCTTGAAGCCATCAGAATATTTTTGGCCTTTGCTGCTTTCAAAAATATAAAGGTTTATCAAATGGACGTGAAAAGCGCATTCCTAAATGGTCTACTGCAAGAAGAGGTCTACGTTGAACAAACTCTAGGTTTTATCGATCATTTCTCACCTCATCATGTATTTAAATTACACAAAGCCCTGTACGGTTTAAAACAGGCACCTAGAGCATTGTATGACACACTCTCACAATTCCTTGTCAATCATGATTTTACAATTGGCACAGTAGATAAGACTCTAGTTACCCTAGTTAAGAATAAGCATATTTTGTTAGTACAGATTTATGTTGATGACATAATTTTTGGGTCAACTAACCCCAAATTATGTGCAAAGTTTGCTAAGTTAATGCATGATCAGTTTGAAATGAGCATGATGGGAGAATTAACATTCTTCCTAGGACAGCAGATCAAGCAAATTGATACTGGAATTTTCATAAATCAAGCTAAGTACACCAAGGAGTTACTGAAAAATTTTGGCATAGAAACATGCTCTGCTGCTTCCACTCCAATGAGCTCATCTACTAAACTTGATAAGGATGATAGTGGAACTCTAGTAGAGGTAACTCAGTATCGTGGTCTTATTGGTTCTCTGTTATATCTTACTGCCAGTAGACCTGATATTATGTTTGCTGTTTGTATTTGTGCAAGATTTCAATCTAACCCTAAATAGTCACATTACATTGCTGCTAAACGTATTCTGAAGTACTTAAAGGGAACTCAAAATGTCGGCTTATGGTATCCCAATGATTCATCTTTTAATCTTATTGGATATTCAGATGCTGATTATGCAGGTTGCAAGCTAGACAGGAAAAGCACAAGTGATTTTTGTCAATTCCTTGGTGATAGGCTGATCTCCTGGTTTAGTAAAAAGCAGACTTCCATAGCTACGTCTATTATAGAAGCAGAATATCTCGCTGCTGGAAGCTGCTGTTCTCAAATACTATGGATACAACAACAGCTTAAAGACTATGGAGTTCATGCTTCTGAATCACCTATCTTCTGTGACAATACCAGTGCCATTGCAATTACGCAAAATACAGTACTTCATTCCAGAACAAAGCACATCGACATTAGACATCATTTTATTAGAGATCATGTGCAGAAGAACAACATTCGTCTGGAATACGTTTCTACTGATTTACAAGCAGCAGACATCTTTACAAAACCTCTGCCTGAGAATAAGTTTTCTTATTTCCGTAATATACTCGGCTTAATTGATTTAACTTGATTATTTTGGTAAAATCAATTATATGTTATTCGACTAACATTGATTTATTTGCAGAAGAGTAAAGAGACAACATGTCACAACTATTGTTATTTTATTTAGAATGTAATCGAAACAAGGTTACACGATCTAATTCATTTCCTATAGAGTCTTGCCACTCAGAAATCCAGTTATTCAACTTTTGACTCCTAATCTTTTTAAAGGATTCTGCACTGGAAATATTTTCTAGCTGATGCCACTCTTTCCAGAGCATCAAGTGAAGCAGAACTCTATCAGTAGCAAGCTCAGAAACATGATCAACTTCAAACTCCCGTTTGTACTTCCTTGCTGTTGCTCTTTGTGCAGTAGTAGAAGTCAAACCATTTTGATATACATTCTGAAGATCCTGCACCTTGAACCATGAAGACATGACCTTTACCCAGATATATTTTTCAATGGTCTTCTTCAAAGCTTCCAGATGAGGAAGTGTCTCTGGTGTTACCAAGACATGAGTACTGCTACAGGCATCCAAATTACTTGAGTCCGACATATCGAATTGTTGTTTCCATAACACTTGTTGTTATCTTATTTATAGACAGATTGCATTTAATGTTGAAGAAGTTGAAGAGTCTCAAGTCAACCGAACCGTTCTACTGGTTTAGACAGACTGAGTTTTTCTTATCCATTATTTATTTATTCAATCAATAAAAGCAGTAGATAAACAAAGACATGATAAAATGAGATTTTCATTCATAAAACCAGAAGCATTACATAATGTTTATCTATTACATTTTTTGATATCAACAGGTTGAAGTACTTCATTGCAAAGTACTTCAGCAGGAACCTATCTAAGGACTGCTGGGATCCCCTCTCTTCGAATGATTGTGGTTGTGAAAGAGGTGATTCCACAGCTTAGTCCTAATAATGTTGAACAATCTAACTAATTGTTCATATTATAAACTGGGGATTTTCTTCCCAGCCCTCATATCTTGAAAAAGGATGTCTTCAAACATCTTCTTACGAGACGCTGGAAGTTGCTTCTGGAAATCCTCTGCTGATTCAGACTCTGGAGAAGACTCCGAGAGATTACTTGTTCTACCCATTTTATTTGATAAAAGTAAATGACTTAGTTTGTGAACTTGCAGGCACTTAGAATCTTGAAGAGATGAAGAGACGGCTATCTGACTACTCGAATACCAAGAATCATCTGTCACTTCCCCAGATTTCGTATCTTCACATTTATTAGTTACATTAGTTTAAGGGGAACAATATCGTTTTCAGACTGTCACTTTCGTACTTTGTCAGAAGAAAAAGGGTGTTTGTCTTTTCGATAAAACAATGTGTCGACTGGTTTTGTATTCAAGTGCTGGAAATATTTCAGCACCTTATGACTTCCAGTAGATATTATCATAAAACAACAAACCCTCTTCTGGTTATTTTCAGTAACCAATTGGACAGCCCGCTCTTTTTGTATTACCTTTTAAATTTTGAAATCATTAGTTTTTCTCTGATATCCTCTGTTTAACTTTTCAAATACTCAACCGCAAACATATTGACACATGTCCTTATGTTTCACTGACGGCTGTACACTTTTTGATTATTAACCGTTCTTTTCATTTCTTTTCACTTTTTACGTTTCCAGAATCTTGCTTACTAGCTACTGATTTCTCTTGCTCATCTCTTTTACAGATCTTATCTCAAATTTGTCTTGTTTACAGAAATGGCCGGAGCTTACACTTTGAATGCTTATCAAGTTAACTTTGCTTCCGTCCTAACTATCAAGGATGAACAACTTGTCAAAATGTTTCAATCTATTGAGAAATCCGGACTCAGAAAATTTTTGGAAGCACATGCCGTTATATACAAAACAGCTCTTTTGGATTTCTTTGCCAAGGCAACCATACAAGAAGGAAAAATCACCTATTCTCAAGGGAACGCATCTATCTCCATCGACAGTGTCCTATTGGGATCAACTTTCTTCCTGCCTTGTTCTGGTTTTTCTGAATTTTCTAGCATTTCTAAGGAGAAAATTTCTACTGCTCTACTTGGTTTCTCAGCTTCTGGAGAGGAACTCTCTCCATCCTGTTTTAAGAAGCTTTTGAAGATGGAATTTCAAGTGCTCGCTGACATTGTAGCAAAAGCATTGCTGGTGAAAGCCGGAACGTTTGATCGGCTAACCAAAGAAAAGGTTCAGGTGATGATTGTCATCACTTCTGAGTACAAAGTGGATTGGAGTTCTTTCTTGTTTCGAGTAATGAAGGATATGGTGCTATGGAAAAGTTCTGGTTTTGCTGTTCAGATCAGCACAATGCTCAAGGATGCTGGCTTTGATTTTACTACTGATCAGGACGCCTCCTACGTCATAATGGCTGATGCTGACAACGTGCTTGCGCTAAGGCCAAAGCCAACTGTCGCAGAATTTATTTCCATGAAAAAGGAGGTTGGAGATGCAAAAACTGAGGCTCAAGAACCTCAGAAGAAGATAAAGAGACAGAGAGTGCTTACCTCCACGGATTCTGATAAAACAGTATCTAAGGAGTCTGCTGCTCCTATTCGAGCATCTGTGCCTGCCACACCTACCAAGAAGAAAGCCCGCACTCTCCTTCGCATCAAGAAAACAACAGCAATTGCTGATCTAGATGCTGTCTCATTTTGACAAGTATTTCCAGAAGCCGTGTCTTCTGTACCAGAAGTCACCTCTGTCTCTAAACCAGCTGCTATCCCTGCCGCTGCCACTTCTTCTGTAGAGGCCCGTATTTCGTATTTGAAAATTTGCGGAATAATTTAAAATTTTCCTTTAAAAGTAAATAACTTGCCTCATTCATAAAAATAAACTGATAAAAAGGTTTAAATGTCAAAATAGCAGCGGAAGTAAATACTGTTTCAAAACCACAACTTAAAATATTTCTTCAAAGTAAAAACTGAGTTTGAACAAAAATAGTAAATGATAAACGTGAGGTCCTCGGGTTCCTACTACTGCCAACCCAAGCTAGCTCACTGCTCCCCGCCCTCAGCCTCGACATCATCAGTACTTACAACAATCAGGCCTAGTGAGTCTAAAGACTCAGCATGCATATATTGTGAATAACAAGTAGAATATATCGTAAAATTTGGCGTAACGTTAAAATATCGTATCGTAAAGCGTAACGTGAAAATCGTGTCATGGATAATTATAAATACGTGCATATCTGAAAAATCGTACGTAAAATATTTGCTCGATAGAGCCCTGTCATAAAATAGCATATCATAATTTTCTGTTGAGATAATGTTCTACGCAAGTGGCCCATAACATAACATAACATGCACGTCTGATCAGACTAAACCACAGTGTACTGGGCGGTAGAGATCATCACAGCCCTTGGACTGGATATCCGTACCCATACATGAACATGAACCGGTCGTGAGTCACCGGGTGAAGTAATAATCCCATAAGCTGAATCCCATAAGCGTGAGGTGGCCACAAGACATATCACATATATCTCAAAAATAAACATTTTCTATTTTTATGCACGTAATATAATTAAAATCACATTTTTATCTCGAATGAGTTGGATCGTTCCTAGGCTCGCTGTGACCTAATCCTAACATGAGACACATGCAAATAATCTCAACTTGACCAACATATCATAACCGAACCAAAAACGAGACAACTACGCCCAACAAACTTAGTATCTAACCATGACTCCGTACCAACCCGAACCAACATCGAACCATCGTTTAGTCATGATTAAAATACACCTAAAATACTGGAAAATATATATCAAGGGCTGTAATACACGAAAATTGTGCATGGAGGCCAAAATCATGAAACGCTCTTTCGAGAGTCACTTTGACACATCGCACCGTAAATTCTCGTACGACCTCTAAACTTAACCAAATCACGAACGGCTAAAACATGACCTTCCTAACTCAATGATGTACTGTCCAGTCCAAGGCCATAGGCTAAAAGCCAACCAAGAACTCGAAACAAGGCTCTGAACCGAAGCCCAAGCTGCTGTAAAAAAAAATGCAGCAGCAGCTGCTGTGCTTCCTTGCTTTGTTTACGAGGCTATTGGCCATTGGGGCTTGAACCGTCAACCAGAACCTCTTACCAACATCCTAAGGTGTGGCTTGAACCATGGATAAGGGCCCTAGGCCAACCACAATCCAAGAAAACACCCAAGGCAACCGAAACTTGAAACCGAGAACACCAAAAATCTGTATTGTGATGCATTGGTTCGCTTGCTATCTTTCATCGTTCCAGTGGCCATAAGATTGACCATGGCTTGATCTAGACATCATGAGGTATTGTGTGAACCATGGCTAAGGGATAAAAAGCCAACCAAGATCCACACAAACCCCAAAAGTCAAAACCACACACGCAGGAAAAGAAAGGGGATTGAAGGGGGGCCGCTTGTCTTCTTTTGTTTTAAAACCGATGGGAATATGAACTAAGCCATGAAAGGTCATCTTGGTCACTCCGTAGACATGCCAAGGAGGGGTTCTAACCATGGCTACAGCCCCTAGGGCAGTGAAGATCCGAATCCTCACCTTAGGCAATAAACCATGCAAATCGAGACTCATAAATTGCAACATGGAGAGTTGCTGTAAAAAAAATGGTTTTGCTGGGGCAAAAGGGCTCAAACCAATGGACTAATCCCTTCCTAACACACCCAATAACATGACCATAAGCAGCCTTGAATGCCTGGAACCGAGCCAAAACCTGAAACCACAAAAACAAGCCAAAACCGTGAAGCATGAAGTGGCCGAAAAATTCTGTGCAGATTTTGTGAAATGATGCTGCCATATTTCGGTTTTTGGCTCTATGAATCATGTACATATGATGTTTAAAAGTAATTATATGACTTGATTGAAGAGAAAGAAACAAGATATACATGCCTTGAATTTGTTTTGAAAGAAAACAAACGATTACGACGAACACGGCGCAGCGGAGACAGAGTCTTCTTTTCTTTCTACTAGTTTCTCTCTTATTATCTTGCTTGAGCTTCTCACGATTTTTCTACTGAATATGCTCTGAAATTTCAAGAATGAGGAGAGGGAAATGACTAGGAGATGAATGAGGAAGTTGCCAAATAGATGGGAGATTTGAAAGGAAAGATAAAATCTTTCTATCCTTTGAGTTTGTTAGATAGGAAATGATATGATATCAAGGGATTTGAGGGATATTTAGGAGGTGCATGGCCGATTTCTTGAAGTAAAATGGAGGGAAATATTGCTTAAATATTGAATTTTTAACACTTTAAAGTTTTAAACACTAATTATGTAATTTAGTGAAATAGTAAATTTAATTTAGGATGGTAATTATCTTGCATGCATGGCTAATTCTTTAAATTAAATTTCTAGCATGTTAAGTTACAATTTTTTAAATAAAATAAGCCTAGATTAACTTATCTCAATTGGTCATACATTTTAATTTAGGCTTTTAATTAAATTATTGGACATAAAGGAATTTATTTACTACTTATCTCTAATTAATTAATTAAATCCCTAAACATTATTATTTTTTCATTAAAATAAATTATTCTTTATCTTAAATAAATTCTAGGAATATTTTCTTATCATTAAATTTTATCTCAATACTCCAACTCCGGTCCGGTCTCGCTTATTTACCCGAAAAGATAAAACTAAACTACTGCGTAAAATAAATAATCATAACTCAACCAATTTTAAAAGAATGAATATAAATCCACATGCATAAAAAGATCATTTTAATTTAAATAATAGTAATTATGCATGGCTTATACGTAGTCTGATTTAACGGGTTCTACATCTTCTGTTCCTATTCTTAGACCCTCATCTGGAGTGGTCATTCGTGAATCTACTACAGGGTCTTCTGCTTTTCGACCCGTATTGACTGTTTTATCTTCAGGTAAAGGCAAAGGTAAACTCGTTGAAAAACCACCGGTTCACGCCGTCAAATCATTTGTTTAAATTGGCGTTGATCTTCATCTGGAAGATATTGAGAATTCTGCCAATGAAGAAATGACTTTCTTTGATGACTGACACAAGGTTCGAGTATATAATCCTCTTACCTTCTTCAAGACAAAAGGTGCTTTCGGGAAAATGGTCAGAAATGAGGAAAAAGTGTTTGCACTTGCCAAAACTTAGAATGTGATTGAAGCGATGAAAAGCCGATGCACCATTCTTGAGCAGCTTAAGCGACAAAAACTGGAATCAGTGTTAAAGACTCTTCAGTCTAACTTTGATTCCAGGATTCCAACTGCTGCTCATGATCAGAACGTGATCCATATTCTCTCTGAACACTTGAGATTGATGAATGACCAACTTCTTGCTCAAGAACAGGCGTTTGGTGAGCCCGTTCAATATTCAGTAGGCTTTGTTCCAGAACTTGCTCAGAATAAGCCAGTTGAGGAAAGAACCATGGCTTCTCCAAAAGCTAAAGTTTCTAGTACTCCTGCCTCTCCCAAATTGCCTACTGACTCTTCTTCTCTCATCTCTATCCGTGAACTGGCTTCAATGTATGAAGTTGTTCAATCCATTGTTGTTGATATCTCTGCTGCACCAGAAGCAGCCCTTGCTGATGACATGGTCCAACCGGTAACTTCTCCAGTAGCTCAACATTTAGCAGAATCAGATGCTGCCAAATCTCCGTCACTGCCGAATTTGGAAATCTTCTCTTCTGAACATCGAAGAGAAATGGTAGCTATCTTGACTGATCAAAATACAATTGCTGAACAGTCGAAGGCCATCGAATCCATGCAACCAGAAGAAAGACAATTTCCTGGATCCTCTGCTGCTGCTGATAGATCCTCTACTGAACAGATTACTGCTATCTCTACTGGTCCATCAGATCCCACTACCTCTACTGCCTTAGCTGTTCTTCCTACTGAGTCACCTACTCGGATTGCTCACATTGCACATCTAGCTGAAATATCTGCGCGCATGCTTGCTAAAAGTTCATCCTCCGATGAAGAACGTTTTGATCTTGAATTTGAGATTGATTCGCTTAAACGGAACATTGAAAGAATATCAGAGATCATCAAAAAGATGTATTTTGAACATGCTGGTGAAGTTGAGGCTACCAAATTCTTCCAAGATCGCATAACGAGTAATGTCATTAAAACGGCAGAATTGTTAGCTAAGCTTGAAGTTGAATCTGAACTCTTCAGGAAGAATGTCTTGACCAGTCACGCAAACATAGTTCTTGGACAATCCGATGTTATACGAACAGTTGCTGATCATGAGTCATCTCTTCGATCAATTTCGACAAAAATGGAGGCTACTGATTTGAAACTGGAATCCATTGACACCAAGATTGAGTCCCAATCTCAGTCTATTCAGATTATGAATGATCGTGTTTCGAATCAAGTCTCATTTTTGGAAATGATGAATGATAGCATTATCAGTCTGTCAGGCCGAATGGATGAAATGCTAACTCGCCTTGATGCCAAAAAGGGGGAAGCAGTGAGCATAACAGAAGTAAGAACAAAGGAAGGTAGATTGGGAAGACATCATCTAGCAGAATCATCCCTCAGAAGCCAGGAACCTCATGATGACGATGATGCACTTTTCAGAGACATTGAAACTGATGATTAATTTTTTCTTTTAACTCTGATTTACTGTTTACTTACCCTTCAGTTTAAAATTGTTATCTTTTGTGATTTAACTGTTTTCTTCTTCTTACTCACTTCTAGGTTTTGGCATCACCACAAAGGGAGAAATTTATAGACTTAATTTAATTGCGGTGATGATAGTCAAAACCAGTAGATCTCGTTAAGTGAAACCAGAAGACTATATAAAAACAGAATTTTTCTTGTCGCCTGAACTAAGCAGTACTCTTCGAGTACTTATCAGTTTAAAAAAACAGAAGCAGAACTTGACTCACTGCTAGAAACAAAACATACCCTTGATATATTAAATGTTACCATTACTTTACCAAGTACGAGTATTAAATGCTTCATTAATGCTGAACAAAGTCATTTAATACGCATTACCTATTTTAGTATGTAACAAGACTGATTGTTCTGAAGCCTTTTTGCAGGAACTACTTTTAGCAAAAAAGCTGTTTCTATCAGAAGTCAAAGAAGCCGTTTTGATTATAGACGTTAGATTCAAGTTATCTATATATATGGATCAAACCCTTTTGATGAAAACAACGCTGATTTTTTTTCAAGAAACACATTATCTATCCAACAATACATTGAGCAACCGCGAACAAATCGTTATCTTCCAAGCTCAACTTGCAGAAAAGCAGTACACACTTAATATCTTACATCTGATCTTTGGAGATCATTTTGTACTGCTGTTTCTTCATCTCTTCTAGTAAAATGCCTTACGATATTCTTTTGAAGAAGAGTTTGTAAACTGGAAAAGAGTCTTTTCCAAAACCTTGTCATATTGAATCATATTGTGTTGAGTTATTAAGAGTTTCAGTAGGCAAAGGATAAGTCCTGCTGAAGTGGGTGTGTACGAGTGTTGTACTGAAAAATCCAAAGTCTTTTAGTGATACCTTCTGGAAACAGAAGAAGGGGAGACGTGAAGATTTTATTTTCGAACTTCCAGAAACAACTACTATTATTACTGTTTTTCACCCTACTCCATCGGATTGTTTCCGCACTTATTATTGTGATCTGCTCGACGTAATCTTGAACAAGAACAGCTACAATCTCTAACAGGATTCTAGCACCATTTGTAAAATCTATCGGTAAAGGAAAGAGTTTATTCACCCCTCCTCTAAACTCTACATCGATCCCCAACATTTTGGATAAAATTTATAATCAATTTTTCATGTTCCAATATAGAAATTAATTTTTTTGGGTCAATAATTAACTTTGTGAATATTAATTTTAGATTTTAAGATTTCATAGCGTTTAAATTGGATATGTAGAACCTTGGATTATCTTGACTGTAATAAATTTAAGAAATTATATATTGAGGTTAACTGAAGACTTCGTTTGAACTGAATTGGAAAAACATTATGAACTGGAGTATTAATGACTGATAGAACATCAATTAGAACTGATAATGTCCAGCTGAACTGATCGGCTGATCACTTGACTCCTAATCAGTTGACCACGTCATCAGTTGAAGTATCAGCAGACAGACTGACAGGTCGTACCAAAGCAGAACAGATGCATCAAAACAAAACAGTCAGAATATCTCGTACTAATGTCAGATAAAGTAACTAGATGATAATTCAACGAATATTTGTCATTAAATGTATTCAATACGACCGTTGGGATCGAAGACTATATATAGCTGATCAAATCAATTGAAGAATGGTGGTGAAATACATGAAACAATCAAGCTACAATCTTCAATCAATTGTGATAAATTTCTCAAGTATTTTCTCAGTTTACAGATCGCACACTCAAGCTCTAAATTCATTGTATTTATTCGTATCATTGAGGCTACCAGTTAGAGCGATTCGGTTAATCACTTTATAAGTGTTGATAGACTTAGAGTTTCAGTTTGATAGTATGTAAGAACAGTTGAAGTGAATTATTACAATCAATTGTAATATATCAAAGTCTTTTAGTAAAATTATATCCTCGTGATAGATGGGATGACATATGAGCATTTGAAGTCTCCGAACATCCATAAAAATCGTGTGTTCATTTAAGTTATACTGTCATTTTTACATTATAACATCTTTCAGTATTCAATCTATATTTCAGTTTAATTCCGCACTTTTATTAGTTGGCTGATTTATTTCGACAAACAAGATTTTAGGATGTGTTCTTCAAAGAAATGATTCATATTTGGAAAAGGAATCGAAAATCCTAAGTGTTTATTCACCCTCTCTCCTCTAAACACTTAAACTCCCTTAACCGATCCTATCGCTTAAGTTGTTTTAACAGCTCAAGTTTTTGTAATCAGAATTTCGGAGTTTGACAAATTGAGCGTTTGAAGATAACAGAACTGATTAACTCAATTGAACGTAACTAAACTGAAATGACTTGATTTAAGTTGTCCGACTGATAATTAATGCGCTAAACAATCGAAAAGGCAACTGAACTGATTAATGCTAACTGAAGCTGTGTAGCAAACTGAACTATAAGTTAAGACTGATCAGTTAAACAATCAGTTCGTTGAATCGGATATAGAGCCAAATGATAAATCAGCTTTACACGCCATCAGTTAAAGAGCGTAGCCAACAACCGACAATTTGTACAAGAGCAGACTGCAACTTGTGGTGGGAGCACGACACATTAGAATGCCACAGAGTACGATTGTCAGAAGAATGATGACATGTCTACTCAGGACAAATCAACGGATATATGACATTTAAACGCATTCAATATTATCATTGGGAACAAATCTTATAAAAAGTAGAGAAGATCAGCTGAGAAGAAGATAGTGATAGTTAAGAGAGACAGTTACCGAGTTAGCAAGAACAAGAACACGCAAATCATTCTCACTTACAAAAAGCTCACACTTTATCAGATATATTCATAGTTTTTAGGCTATATTTGGAGCAATAGCACAAACACTTATTGTTACTATATTCTATCTTTTTAGATCAGTTGTGCTTAGAAAATATATCAGTTGCGTACTGATAAAATTTTAAAGATACTAAGAGTTTCAGTTTGGCAGTGTTTAAGACCAAACTGAAGTGGGTTATTACAACTTCTATAATTAATCAAAGTCTTTTGTGAAAAACCTATCCTTGAGATAGAAGGGGTGACGTAGGAGCATTTGAAGTCTCCGAACATCCATAAATATTTGTGTTCTTTATTTCTAAAACATTCAATCTGTCTTTCAGTTTATTTCTGCACTTTAAGTTAACTGATTGATATTGACAACAAGATTATCGAATTCAGTTTATCACTAAACTGATTCACCCCATCGAAAAGATTTGAAAATCGTAAAGTGTTTATTCAACCCTCTTCTAAACACTTTCACTCACCCAATCGATCCTAACAAGTGGTATCAGAGCGCTATTAATCTTGTTTCTGAATATTTTCTATCTTTACAATATGATTACCATGTCTTCTTTCAATAAGATCACCATGGTTTCAAGAGAAGAATTTGATGACTGGAAGATCATAATGCAGGCTCATTTAGCCGCACAAGATGATGACATGTGGTACGTCATAACTGATAGACCAATAAAAATATTGAAGGCAAATACAGCAGTTGCCATAACTGATGGAGCACCTCATCGCATCGAGAAACCACGAGGAGAGTAGACAACTGAAGATAAGAGGAAAGCCAACCTGGATAATGTGGCTAAAGATATTCGGTACAAAACCTTGGACAAAGTTACATTCAGTAAGATCAAGAGGTGCAGAACAACAAAAAAATTATGGGAGAAACTGATCCAATTATAAGAAGGAAATGAGCAAACTAAAGAGAACAAACTTTCAGTTGCGGTACAGAAATTTGACAACATCAAAATGAAGACTGAACAGTCAATGAATGAGTACGACGAACGAGTAAGCAACATTATCAATTAACTGAATGCACTTGGGAAAGTTTATTAAAATAAAGAAGTTGCGTTGAAGGTGGTTCGAGGTCTTCCCAAAGAATGGGATGTAAAGACGATGACTATGAGAGAATCCGAAGACCTCAATAAGGTAGAATTACATGAATTATTTGCCTATATCAAAGCTTATGAATTCGAAATGTAGACAAGAGAAAGAGAACCTTCAACACCAACAGTCACAGCTGCTCTAAGTGCCATCAAACTGGAACCAACTAGTTCAGTTGAGAAGACTGCAGAACAACTGAATAATGACACGATGTCATTATTTGTCAAGAAATTTAGAAAATTTATAAGAATAAATCAACATTATTTCAAGAGACAATATTAAAAGAAAAATTCAAAGGAAGAGCCAAATTCTTGCTACAACTGTGGCATGACAGGACATTTCATTGCTGACTGTCCTAAACCAAAGAAGGACAGTCGACATTCAACTGGAAAAGGAAAGAATTCAGTTGAGTTCAGAAGACAAGACAAGAATGATAAAAAGATCATTCAAGAAGAAACATGATGTCCTGGTAGCTGAAGAAATCAAATACAAATGGGCAGAGACTGATAGTGAAGAGTGAGAGTCTGAGAGCTTGAGCAGCTCCAGCGATGAAGATGAAGTAAAATGTTTACTGGCCAATGATGCAGAACTGGAATCAAAAAGTGAATAGATATTTTATTTCATTTCAACTGATATTACATGAGAAGAACTCATTTCTACACTACATGACATGGTCAATGAGTATCACAAGCTTGATTTTTCATTTGAGAAAGCCAAAGCTAAGCAAACTGATCCCCAAGACAACAAAACTGAAACTGATGAGTCAGTTGAATTGTTTAGTCTAAGAAAGGAGATTGCGAAATAGAAAGCTGAAGTGATTGAGAACCAATATTTGATTCAGCAGTTGAAAAATGAAATTTCAAAACAAACTGATCTGATTCAAGCAAGGAACAAGTAATCAGTCACGCTGACAGAAATGCAAGGTTAACAAAAATCAGTTACTGAAAAAATTGGTTTAGGCTTTAATAGCAATGATGAAACCTCTGTAAGTGATACAATGGCAAAGTTGAATGAGCACAAAGGGAAGTATATTAACTTTGTGAAATCAACTGTGGTAAATGAATTCGCATAACCAAGTAAACTTATTGTCCAACCGATGGAAAACAAGAACAAGGCTAAATGGTATGGAATTGGATATAGGCCCAAGAGTTCAAGTGATTCACGAAGCTGGTCACCTAAACGGTTAAGCTATAAAAATAAGTAATCTAAGGATGACTATTACAATTATTACAACTGTAAGCCAGTTCAGAAAAGATATCAGATGAACAATCAGTTGAAAAAGGTTAAAAATCATTTTGTTTCTTCTGCACACAACACACCAAACACACACAAGTCGGGAAAAATCATTTGGAACACATCAACTGGAAAGTCAATCAGACTGATCAAAGTCTAGGTTCCCAAAGTACTAATCATTTTAGGACCCAAATAGATATGGGTACCAAAATTATTCATTGTGTGTGATTGCAGGTGACATGTACATCAGCAAAAGAATCAATTTGGTACTTGGACAGTGGATGCTCGTTACACATGACAGGGGATGCTTACTTGCTATCCCAACTGATCAAATACTTTGGTCCAAACATCAGTTTTGGAAAAAATTCTAAAGGTAGAACTGTGGGTAAGGGTAAGTTTATCCATAGTAACATTATTATTAATGATGTCATACTTTTTGATAATTTGAAGTATAACTTGATTAGCATCAGTCAGTTATGCGACAATAATTTTTCAGTTTAGTTCAACAAACATAGTGCACAGTTAAGAACTCAACTGATGACATCATTATAACTGGCATTCGTTGTGGTAGCACCTACAAGGTGAGTTGGACTAATCAAACTAATGCACCAGTTTTTTTGTAGCTTCAAAATCTTCTAAAAACTTGTTGGGGAATAAAAGGTTGAGCCAGTTGAATTTCAAATCCATAGCTCATCTAAGTAATCACAATCTTGTAACTGGTCTGCCTAAAATTGATTTCTCAAAAGATAAATTTGTTCAGAATGTCAGTTTTGTAAACAAGTAAGATTTTCATTAAAAAACCAAGGGTAGTAAATCTTCCTTCAGGTGCTTAGAACTGCTGCATATGGATATTTTTGGTCCTATATCAGTCATGAGTCTAGTAAATACACCCTGGTAATTGCTGATGATTTTTCAAGATTTATATAATGCCCGAGATTTTGATTATTGTAATCTGAAATGATTTGTTGATAAATTGATGTAATTATAGACGGAACGGATCAGACCAGGAAAGACGAAAGAAGAATTTAAGTATGCGCGAGGAATGAGCCTCGCGCAAATGCGCGACCGGAAAGGGCGCATATGCGCAAGGTCGGCAGAGAACCTCACGCATATGCGCGACTAGGACCCGCGCATGTGCGCGAGTATGGCAGAGAGTTGCAAAGAACCTCGCGCAAATGCGTCGGGCGAGGGCGTGCATATGCGCGAGTTGCTGTGAAGGATACGCGCCGAGACATAATGTCTCGCGCATATGCGCCGAGGTAGGTCGCGCATATGCGCGAGACGTGCAGCACCTAGAGTTAGCCACTTTCCCCTAGCCATGCATTGTATATATATCTACAAACGATTTTGTCCCTCAGAATCAGTAAGAAAGAATCGAGAAAGGCTTCTGAGAAATTGTTAGAAATTCTTACGCCTTTTATTTTAGGAATTTGAAGTTTGCGCAAGATCCGCCCGTAAGAATTTCAATCCGACTTCAGTACTGTGTTCCTATCGACAAAGACTTCAACTAGACGTAAGTTTTACTACGTTTTGATATGATTTGAAAATACTCTATTGAAGGAATCAGATATGATTCATATATGGTGTTTTTGACATAGTAGACATCGTATAATCGAAACCAGATCGAAGAACAGATACCGTATGAAATTGTTATGATTTTTCAGAGTTGATTTGATTGAGATTTGATATCATATTTGTATTGTTACTGATTAAGAGTTTTGGATTGGTATATACTGATTTTGTATTACCGGGATATATCGAATTGTACTGTTATGCCGTCAGAATTTGATAAGACAGAGAAGTCTCGAGTTGAGTTGTATATTGATACAGTATATTCGATTGTCATTGCCAGATTGAGTAGTGGCAGCGGCGATTTCAAGACTTCGTCAGATCGACAAAAGAAATGTATAAATCAATGTTGATCCGGGATTGCACAACTCGAGTTTGATTTAACTTGAGTTTCCCAAAATCACATACTTAATTGTCATTGCCTCGATATGTTGCAATGTCTGAGATTGACATGCTTATTCTATTGATTTATAGCAAAGCGTGTATCGAGTCATGGGCGGAGATGCCTAATCTTTGGCAGGATATGCCAAGTCTTTGGCGGATATGCCAAGACACTGGATGTTTGGTTTATATCGATGTTTGCTTAGGAGCAGATCGACTTTTATCGCGGAGATTCGGTATATTGTGCCAACGTTCAGGAACCAGGAACCCTAGATTAGAGATGAGTCGAGTCTGAGATGACGAGTCACGAGTTTATTTACAGTTTTACATCATTCATGTTTTCGGATTTGATACATGTTATTGATAACTGTTATATGCTTTTATATATATTTTTATATGACTGCATATTTACATTATTTATAGTGGGATTATATTCTCACCGGAGTTATCCGGCTGTTGTCGTGTTTGTATGTGTGCATGACAACAGGTGGGACATGATCAGGGTCAGGAAGAGGATAAGAGAGGACAAGTTAGCGTGGAGATCCGGATCAGAAGTAGATAGGCTTCAGCACTTGATATATAGTAGTTGAACCCTAGTTTGATCTGAATGTATTGAGTACAAGACATGTACTTTACTTTTGATATGTATATCAGATTGATTACATTACGTTTCCGTATTTGTATAAAAAAAAAATTTAGACCCTGTTTATTTAATTGATCTAATTATTCCCAAAGATGATTAAGAAATGAATTAGTGTCCGAGTCCCCACAGCAGGTGGTATCAGAGCCGTAGGTTTCTTAGACTGAGATAGGAGCTAGTGAGCGGGGTAGAATGAGTTTTCTTTCCTTGCTTTTGTTTACTAGCATGCCTTACTGCTTTGAAATGCATGTTTATATGTTTATCTGAGTTGATTGGAAACATGTGTTATTGAGAATGAATCAGAACCGATTTTTGATCAGCAGTAAGATGATCAGAGGAGGATTGAAACAGGTTTGTTGTATTTGGTTACTAACCCTTTTGGTAATCAGATATGCCTCCTCAAAGAGTACCAGAACAGGGTAGAACTTCAGCTAATCCGATGGATGTGACAGCAACACCGATGGAAACGTTGCTGAAGGGGTTTCAGTCGTTCAAACCGCCAACCCTGAAAGGAACAGAGACTTCTGTTGACTGTGAGTGTTGGTTAGATGATACTGAGACGCTGTTTGATTCTTTGGATTACACAGATGAGCGCCGAGTCCGATTGATTGGGAACCAGTTGCATGATGTTGCAAAGAACTGGTGGATCACGACAAAGAGAGCGTTGGAGCATCGAGGTACGACTATTACTTAGAATGTCTTTAAAGTTGAGTTTTATCAGAGATTTTTCCCAGTGTCGTACAGGAAAGACAAGGGGGCAGATTTTGCCAATCTGAGGCAGGGTCAGTTGAACATAGAGGAATATGTGGCCAAGTTCTCCACCTTGTTGCGATTTGCTCCACATGTGACCGAGAATGACGAAGCTGTTGCTTATCAGTTCATCAATGGGCTGAATCCCGAGATTTTTACATTGGTGAACACTGGCGACCGAATAATTTTGCTGATGCCCTGAACAGAGCAAAAGGAGCAGAAGCGGGTCTGATGAGACAGAAAAGAGCTTCGTATGTTCCTTCAGTACCGAGACCACAGCAACCACCTCCCAGATTTGAAAGTGGCAGCAGTGGTGGGAAGAAAGATTTTCTGAGAGCCAGAGGATAATCATTTAAGAAATCTGGCAGCAGTTCTTCTAGCTCCAGTGGCTCCCGACAGAGCCAGAGTTATACCGGGGCTTATTGCAGAACTTGCAGAGGGAGACATCCGACCGAGCAATGCCAAGGAGTGATTGATAGTTTCCGTATCTGCAGACAGTAGGGACACTTTGCCAGGGTCTGTCCACAGAGAGGTTCCCAGGGATCCCAGGGAGTAGAATCAGCTGGATCAGTGGCTCAGACAAATAGACGATCATCTGCTGTTCACTTCTTCCAGCTAGCACCGACTACTACTCCGTCACAGCAGAGGCCAGGAGGAAGCCAGACAGTTAGCCAGTCGCCTAGACAGCAGGCCATAGTATTTGCTTTGACAGAAGAACAGGCCCAGGAAAGCACCAGATGATGTTGTTGCAGGTAACTGTTCTTTATGTGGTTACCCTACTTATGTATTGATAGATACGGGTGCTTCTCATACATTTATATCTGAATGATTTGCATTGAGTCATGCATTGCCTGTTGAGTCTTTATCTGCTATAGTGTCTGTCTCTTCTCCGTTGGGGACATGTTTGATTTCAGTGAATTCTGTTAAACATTGTATACTACAGTATGACGGACATGAGATTGAGTTAGACTGCATTGTACTTGGATTGTCTAATTTTGATTGTATTATCGGTATCGATATGCTGACCAAGTACAGAGCTACCGTTGATTGTTTCCATAAGATTGTGAGATTCAGACCTGACATGGCTGAAGAATGAAAATTTTACGGTAAGGTTTCTAGATCGAGAATTCCTTTGATATCTGTGTTATCTATGACTTGATTACTACAGAAAGGAGCGTAGGGATTCTTTGTCTATTCAGTTGATTTACTGAAGTCGAGTCCATCATTGGCTGATTTGACAGTGGTATGCGAGTTTGCTGATGTCTTCCCAGATGAGATTCCGGGTTTACCTCCGATTCGAGAGATAGACTTCAGCATTGAATTTGTACCAGGTATAGTTCCGATTTCTAGAACTCTGTACAGAATGGCACCGATTGAGCTGAAAGAGTTGAAAGAGCAGTTGGAAGATTTACTGGCCAAGGGTTACATCAGACCGAGTGTTTCTCCTTGGGGTGCTCCAATATTGTTTGTGAGAAAGAAGGACGGTTCAATGAGACTTTGCATTGACTACCGTCAACTGAACAAGGCTACGGTAAAGAACAAATATCCTTTGCCTCGTATTGATGATTTATTTGATCAGTTGCAGGGTTCTTCTGTTTATTCTGTAAGGCCCGAGAATTTGATTATCATAATCTGAAATGATTTGTGGATAAATTGATGTGATTATAGACGGAATGGATCAGACTGGGAAAGACGGAAGAAAACATGAAATATGTGCGAGGATAGAACACCTCGCGCATACGCGCGACAAAGAGCCGCGCATATGCGTGACAGTGGCAGAAGACCTCGCGCATATGCGCGAGAAATGTGCGCGCATATGCGCGGACTGTGCAGAAGCTAAATGCCATGTCCAGAGAACTTCGCGCATATGCGCGGAAGTGGTGCGCGCATATGCGCGAGCTGCCGAGAAGCTAAGGACCGAGACCAGTAGGTCTCGTGCATATGCGCCGATTGAGGTCGCGCATATGCGCGAGACGTGTTGAACAAAGAAAGAGCCACTTGCCCTTTATCATGAAATATATATATATATACTTGTATCCTTTGGCGTCAGAACAAACGAGAGAAAGAGGCGAAAATCCTTCCGAGAAACAATCAAGTTCTTGACACTAGATTTTGATTTACGAACAATCCGTCCGTCCGAACTTCAATCCGATTTCGGTATCGTGTTTCTATTGAGGCAGGCTTCAACTAGACGTAAGTTTTGTTACGTTTTGATATGATTTGAAATTATTATACTACCAGAATGGGATATGATTGATATATGCTGTTCTTGACATAGTAGACATCGTATAATTGAAACCGGATCGAAGAACAGATACCGTATGAAATTGTTATGAATTTTCAGAGTTGATTTGATTGTGATTAGACCGAATTGATATCAGAATTGTGTTGTTATCGATTATGAGGTGTTGGGATTGATATCTTATTGATATTGTATTGTTGGTTATATTGATATTATTCAGATTTGGATCAGATGAGTTGTTGATTCGTATATACTGATATTGTATTGCCGGTATTGCCGGTATTGCGAGCTTGTACAGATTTGAGATTATGATATGTTATTGTTGAGATTATGGGTTGTAATGATATTGATTATGAGCCGTGTTATTATATCTGTGATGTTGTGATTGACGGGGTTATTGAGATTGTATTGTTATGCCGTCGAAACAGCAGTAGATTGATATTAATCAGATTCGCTATTGATTGAGATTGTATCGTTGTATAGTTGACATTGATCAGATTATGTCTAGATTTGAGTATTGATCAGAACATGTCTTGAATTGAGTTGTACATTGACACAGTATATTCGATATTGTCATTACCAGATTGAATATGGACAGAGTTGAATTCGAGACTTCGACTTCGTCAGAATGAGAAGAGAAATGTATAAATTAATGTTGATTCGGGATTGCACAACTCGAGTTTGATTCAACTTGAGTTTCCCAAAATCATATACTGAGTTGTCATTGCCTCGATATGTTGCAATGTTTGAGATTGTTATGCTTATTCTATTGATTTATAGTTAAACATATGTGATACGTAGAGTTATGGGCTGATGTGCCTAGTCCTTGGGATGATGTGCCTAGTCATTGGCTGATGTGCCAAGTCTTCGGCTGAGTCGCCAATACACCGGATGTTTGGTCGTATCGATGTTGCTTAGGGGAAGAGCAGCTCCTATCGCCGAGATTCGATACAGAGAGGACCAGAGTCCGTGAATGAGAACGTACCACCACCACGCTCGGGAGAGTAGGTGGGTGTTATGTTCTTATTCAGATCGGGATGCCTAGATTAGGAAAGAGTCGAGTCAGAGATTGTGAGTCAGAGTTTGATTTACAGCTTTATAACGTTTCATGTCTTTCAGATTTGATACATGTTATTGATACTTGTTTCATGCTTTTATATCTTTTTATATGATTGCATGTATACATGATTTATACTGGGAATGTAGTTCTCACCAGAGTTATCCGGCTGTTGTCTTGTTTGTATGTGTGCATGACAACAGGTGGGACAGGATCAGGGTCAAGACGAGGACGAGAGAGGACTAGTTTAGCGTGGAGATTCGGACCCAGAAGTAGATCTGTTTCATTATCGGACATGTAGTGATTGAACAGTAGTTGTTATGATTCACTTTTATACAGGACTTGTACTTAGATCTGGATATTGATCTTGTAAATGAAATAAGAGTTATTTCATATGTTGCGTACTCTGGTATTTTTTTTAAAAAATAGACCATGTTTATTAATTGATGTAATTATTCCCAAAGATGATTAAGAAATGAATTAGCGTCCGGGTCCTCACAGCAGGTGGTATCAGAGCAGTAGGTTCCAGAGCAGTAGGTACCTTAGACTGAAATAGGAGCTAGCGAGTGGGGTAGAATGAGTTTTCTTTCCTTGCTTTTGATTGCTAGCATGATTTACTGCGTTAAAACTACATGTTTACTTGTTTATCTGATTTGATTGTAAACATGTGTTATTGAGAATGAATCAGAACCGATTTTTGATCAGCAGTAAGATGATCAGAGGAGGACTGAAACAGGTGTGTTGTATTTGGTTACTAATTCTTTTGGTAATCAGATATACCTCCTAGAAGAATTTCAGAATCAGGTAGTACTTCGATTTATCAGATGGATGTGTCAGAAACTCCGATGGAAACAATGTTGAAGAGGTTTCAATCATTTCAACCGCCGATTCTGAAGGGTACAGAGACGTCTGATGATTGTGAGAGTTGGCTGAATGATATTGAAGTGCTGTTTGATTCACTTGATTACCTAGATGAACGCCGGGTTAGATTAATTGGGCACCAGTTACACGAGGTCACAAAGAGTTGGTGGATCGCAACCAAAGAAGCATTAGAACAGCATGGTACTGTGATTACGTGGAAAATCTTTAAAGCTGAGTTTCATAAAAGATTTCTCCCAGTATCGTACCGACAATATAAGAGTACAGAGTTTGCCAACTTGAAACAGGGCCAGCTGAATATTGAAGAATAAGTGGCAAAATTCTCTACTTTACTACGTTTTGCTCCTCAGGTGGCTGGGGATGATAAAGCTGTAGTTGATCAGTTCATCGGCGGATTGAATCCTGAAATATCTGCATTGGTAAATGTGGAACGACCCCATTATTTTGCTGATTCCTTGAACAGGGCAAAGGGAGCTGAGGCAAGTTTGATTCAACAGCGAGGAATGTCGTATGTTGATCACCCACAGAACCAACAACCTCCAGCTCAATTCTTGCAATCACTGTCTAGATTTGATAGTGGCAGTAGTAGTGGGGGAAAGAAAGATTTCCTTAAAGCTCACAAGAAACAGTTTAAGAAGTTAGGGAGTGGTTCATCTAGCTCCAGCAGTTCTAGCCCGAGTTATACGGGAGTTTATTGTAGCACTTGTGGAGAAAGACATTCCACAGAGCAATGCCGAGGTGTGTTTGGTAGTTGAAACGTCTGTCGTCAGCCGGGACATTTTGCTAGAGTATGTCCACAGAGAGGTTCCCGAAGATCTCAGGGAGCAGAACCATCTGGATCAGTGGCACCGCCTGATAGACAATCACCAGTTGTTCACTCCTTCCAACCACCAACGACTCCTCAATCACAACCAAGGCCAGGACACACCTGACGAGGTAGTGGCAGGTAATTGTTTCCTGTATGGTTATGTTGCATATGTATTGATAGATACTAATGCATTCCATACGATTATTCTTGAATGAATTGCATTATTATATGCTTTGTTTATCGAGTTATTATATGTTGTAGTATTGATCTCTTTTATGTTGGGGAGAGGTTTTGTATCAGTGACATTTGTTAGATCTTGTATGCTACAGTATGACAGATATAAGATTGAGTTAGATTATATTGTACTTGGGTTGTCCGATTTCGATTTGATTATCGGTACTGATATGTTGACCAAGTACAAAGTTACCGTTGATTTTTCCAGAAGATTGAAAGATTCAGATTGATATGATTGATGAACGGAAATTACGGTAAGGATTCTAGATTTAGAATTCCTTGGATATGAACGATGTTGAGGATTCGATTATTACGGAAAGGAACGGAGGGATTCCTTATGTTTTCAGTTGATTTACTGAAATCGAGCCTATCATTGGCTGATTTGCCAGTGGTATATGAAATTGCTGATGTTTTCTCAGATGGGATTTCAGAGTTGCTTCCAGTCAGAAAGATAGATTCCAGCATTGAATGAATGCCAGGTACAATTCTTATTTTTGAAATACTGGACAACTAGTACTGATTGAATTGAAAGACTTGAAAGACCAGTTAAAAGATTTCTAGCCGAGAGTTACATCTGATTGAGTGTTTCTATTTGGGATGCCCCAGCTAGGTTTGTGGGTTGATGAACCCTGTGTTCAGAAGTATTTTGATGATTTTATGCTCGTTTTATCTATGATTGATTCATCTATGATATCCTGAGATATATCTATGATATCCTGAGATATTTGAAGCATATGACTGATCAGATTTGAAAATTGTATTGAATATTCTGAGAATTGAAATGTTGTATACAAAAACTATTGAGATGTGAATCTTGGCCGAGACAGATTGTATTCGGAACATGTTAGATCCGAAGATAGTATATCGGTTGATCTTAACACAGTTGAAGTCGTGATCAGTTGGCTGAAACCGATAGCATTGTCAGAAATTACAGTTTTATGAGTTAAGCAGATCAGTATCGATGAGTGATGTTTCGAATCTGAGTGAATATTGCTGTTGTTCTGAATTCGTGTTTGAAACAGATAGTAGACAGCAGAGAATTTATATTGTACAGTCCGAACCAGAGCTGATTTTGAGAATTAAAGCAGTTCAGAAAGTTGATCAGAATGTGCAGAACTCGATATCGACAGTCAGAGCAGAGCATCGATCAGAGTAACAGGTTTTTGACAGTGTGTTATATGTTAATAATCATTTTTGTGTGCCGAATATTTTAGATTTGAAACGAGTCGATTCAGCGTTCATCCTGCTGACAAAAAATGAACAATGATCTGAAAAGACAGTTTTTGAGAAAAACAGATAAAATCAGATATTGCAGAATTTGTATCAAAATGTCTAAATTGCCAGCAGGTAAATACATAAAGATAGAAACTAGGAGGATTATTACGTAATTTGCCTATTCATGAATGGAAATAGAATCACATTTCCATGGATTTTGTAACGAAGTTACCGAGATCCTCCCGAGGTTGTGACACGATTTGGGTCGTGATTGGCAGATTGACCGAATTCGCATGTGTTATTTCATACAAAATGATGTACAGATATGATCTAATGACAGAGATCTGTGTCCAAGAGGTGGTCAGACTGCATAGAGTACCGAAGTGGACCGTGATTTTCGGTTACTTCCCACTTTTGACAAAGTTGTAGTAGGCTCTAGGTACGAAATTATGTTTGAATACTGCATATCATCCACCGACTGACGGAAAGTCAGAGTGGATTATCCAGATCTTGGAAGATATGTTTAGAGTTTTAGTGCTTGATTTTAGCACTAGTTGGCAGGATTTATTGCCATTTTGTGAGCTTTCGTACACCCACAGCTATCAAACGAGTATGGAGATGACACCGTTTGAAGCGTTGTACGGTAAGGAGTATAGATCCCCTCTTTATTGGGACGACATATATGAGGTTCCTGAGATTGGACCTGATATGATCAGAGATATGACAGAAAAAGTGAAGCTGATTTAGAAGAAAATGAAGGCAGCTCAAGATAGACAGGCCAATATGCCAAGGTTTGACATAGACCGTTAGTATTTGAGGTAGGAGACTGAATATTCTTGAAGATTTCACCTTTCGGAGGAGTTGTCAGATTTGGCAAGAAAGGGAAGTTGTTTCCACGACATATTGGGCCGTACGAGATTCTCGAGAAGATAGGAGATCGTATCTATCGACTCGTATTACCGCCTTCTTTATCGGAGATACCTAATATTTTCATGTATTGTTATTGAGGAGATATCAGTCTGATGCTTCACATGTTATTCAACCAGACGAGGCCGAACTGGATGAGACATTGAGTTAATTCGAGAAGCCGATTCAGATTTCTCGATCGTAAAGAAAAGCAACTCTGAACGAAGATTATTCCACTTGGGAAAGTTCAGGGGAATTGTTATAGCATCGAAAAGTTATCTGGGAGAATGAGTCAGACATGAGACAGAGATTCCTAGAATTATTTTATTGATGTGAGTATTCTTATTTCGCTTTTATTCTCCATTCCTTATTGAATCTGATGGATATTTGATTTGATATCTGATTGAATTGCTAGTGATTTCGGGGAAAAAATCATATCTTAGTGGGGGGAGAAATGTAAGGCCCGAGAATTTGATTATCATAATCTGAAATGATTTGTAGATAAATTGATGTGATTATAGAGGGAACGGATCATACTGGGAAAGACGGAAGAAAACATGAAATATGTGCGAGGATAGAACACCTCGCGCATATGCGCGACAAGGAGCCGCGCATATGCGCGACAATGGCAGAATACCTCGCGCATATGCGCGAGAAGTGTGCGCGCATATGCGCGGGCTGTGCAGAAGCTAAATGCCATGTCCAGAGAACCTCGCGCATATGCGCGGAAGTGGTGCGCGCATATGCGCGAGCTGTCGAGAAGCTAAGGACCGAGACCAGTAGGTCTCGCGCATATGCGCCGATTGAGGTCGCGCATATGCGCGAGACGTGTTGAACAAAGAACGAGCCACTTGCCCTTTATCATGCAATATATATATATACTTGTATCCTTTGGCGTCAGAACAAACGAGAGAAAGAGGCAAAAATCCTTCCGAGAAAGAATCAAGTTCTTGACACTAGATTTTGATTTACGAACAATCCGTCTGTCCGAACTTCAATCCGATTTCGGTATCGTGTTTCTATCGACGCAGGCTTCAACTGAACGTAAGTTTTGTTACGTTTTGATATGATTTGAAATTATGATACTTCCAGAATCGGATATGATTGATATATGCTGTTCTTGACATAGTAGACATCGTATAATTGAAACCGGATCGAAGAACAGATACCGTATGAGATTGTTATGAATTTTCAGAGTTGATTTGATTGTGATTAGACCGAATTGATATCAGAATTGTGTTGTTATCGATTATGAGGTGTTGGGATTGATATCTGATTGATAATTTATTGCTGGGTATATTGATATTATTCAGATTTGGATCAGATGAGTTATTGATTCGTATATACTTATATTGTATTGCCGGTATTGCCGGTATTGCGAGCTTTTACAGATTTGAGATTATGATCTGTTATTGTTGAGATTATGGGTTGTAATGATATTGATTATGAGCCGTGTTATTATATTTGTGATGTTGTGATTGACGGGGTTATTGAGATTGTATTGTTATGCCGTCGAAACAGCAATAGATTGATATTAATCAGATTCGCTATTGATTGAGATTGTATCGTTGTATAGTTGACATTGATTAGATTATGTCTAGATTTGAGTATTGATCAGAACATGTCTTGAATTGAGTTGTACATTGACACAGTATATTCGATATTGTCATTACCAGATTGAATATGGACAGAGTTGAATTCGAGACTTCGACTTCGTCAGAATGAGAAGAGAAAGGTATAAATTAATGTTGATTCGGGATTGCACAACTCGAGTTTGATTCAACTTGAGTTTCCCAAAATCATATACTGAGTTGTCATTGCCTCGATATGTTGCAATGTTTGAGATTGTTATGCTTATTCTATTGATTTATAGTTAAGCATATGTGATATGTAGAGTTATGGGCTGATGTGCCTAGTCCTTGGGCTGATGTGTGTTGCGTGTTTTCTTAATTGCTTGCAAGTGCACAATGTCAAGTTGTAATAAAATGTATTTTCGAGTACAAATGTCGATCTCACGAGGAGTATGTATATAAATGTATATTAATGCTTGTAATTAAAATCCGAAAGGAGACACTTTAAGAAATTTGATGAATTGAGATATCTGGAAACAATATTTTTGATTATTTCTTGATTCGAATTCGAAGCGGAGTTGTAGTCTGTTTTTGTATTCGTTCTAGATTCACACAAAATCACAAATAAAATAGATTCATAGGTTTGATACCTTGTCTAGAACTCATGGGTAAAAGAAATATTCGATCACATAGAGTCTACGAATGAAGTGGGTTAAATATCTCTCATTTCCCCCTCGAATAGATTATTCTTTTTTGTTTCCAAAAGGCTCTTGTTATGTTGTTTGGGGGGGGGGGGGGGGGCACTCATCCATAAACCGGTTACTGGTACAAATAACATAAAGAAATGTAACCAACGTTTATTGGAAAAAGCAACCCCAAAGTGATGCAAACGTGGTTGATCAAGCACCAAAGAAAACATGTGATTCGTTGGTATTGCCCGAAGGACCTATAACGAGGGGACATAGCAAGAAGTTTAAAGAAGCACTCCAAGGACTCATGATGAACTACCAAGGAGAATCTACAAATTGGATGACTAAATTAGAAGAGGTTGGGAATCATGGGAATAATATTGGAGGTCTTTGGAATGTTATTCAAGTGCAATTGCCGAAGGTCCAGCGTACCCGTGCTAAAGCAGGGACCGCACCCGCGGTCCATGATAATTAAATTTAAGAAAATTTCCCGAAGCTGCACCGCACCCGCGGTCAAATCATTAGCGCACCCGCGGTCTGTTTCCGAAGCTACACCGCACCCGCGGTCTTTTGGCGCACTTCCGTGTCAAAGTTTCTAGTTATCTTATTTAAGCCTTTTCACACAACTTTTCTTATTTTTATTGTTTATATAATGTATTGTAAGGGGGATGAATGAAATCATTGAAGGTTGATATCAAATTATTGGAGATTTCTCTCAATTTGCAAGGCTTGTGCTTTGTGTTTATCAAAATCAAACTTATCAAAGATTGCATCTTTGTGGCGTTTGTCGATTGTTCTTCGCACGGATTGTCAAAACAAGTTCTTTGAAGGTTCGTTTGAAATTCAATTGTTTTATCGTTGATATTTGTTGCTAAGTTATAATCGCTTAGAGGTGAATATCACAAAATCGTTACTTGTTTCAAAAGATCGGGACAACACAATCGTTCCTTGTTTGTTATTGAATTGAGGGTGCGATTTCTATATTCGTTCTTGCCTTTTATTCGTACGAGGATTCGTATCATTTGGTATCAGAGCTTCTGGTTCTGTTTGATTCAAGTAAGTTATCATTTTCAGATCTGTTTAAAAATTCGTCAGATCCGTATTATACTTTTGTTTCTATTGTCATATCTATCAAAAACAAAAACAAAAATTCGTTCTGTTTCAGTTTTGTGTTATCCTTTGTTCTATTTTAAGATCTGCATTATTTCTATCATCCTTTGTTATTTGATAATCCAGAATTTTCGAAAAAAAAAAAAAATTTGTTCTGTGTTATTCTATCGTTCTTGTTTTTTGTGCAATCCAAGTGAGACAGTTGCAAGTGTTCACAAGTTGAATCTTGTTGGTTTGATAGAAAGAAAATAAAAAGATTGAGCACACCTTTGAGAGAACTATCAAATTCGAGTGAAAAACATTTGAGTGCGAGTGTTATTTCTTTGGAGTGATCGTGAGAATTTGGGTGAGGAAAATCTTTTATTTCTACTAACATTTTATTGCAGGTACAAAATCTGAAATTAAAATGGAAAGGGAAGTAGGAGAGAGTTCGAACCAGGGGTTGTCTAAGGTTCAAATGGAGGCGTTATTTGAGCATTTTAGTAGAATGATGAGGGCCGAGTTGGATCCTTTATATGAGAGGTTGGATAGGCTTGAAGTTAGCACTAGTGAAAATAAATCTAAGCCTAAAGGTTTGGGTACAGTCGAAGAAGAAGAGGATGATTATGAATTGGGAGTAGAAGAGGAGAGTCAAAACGAGAACTGGGGTAGGAGCAGAAGAGGTAGAGGAATTGGTAGGGGAAGAAGAGAAGCCTTACGTGGTAGGTACGATGATGGGAATAAGGAAGATAATAACATAGGTAGCATTAAGATGAAAATTCCGTCGTTCCATGGTAAGTCGGATCCAGAGGCTTATTTAGAATGGGAAAAGCGAGTTGAATTCGTGTTTGATTGTCACCATTATTCTGAACAAAAGAAGGTTAGGTTGGCCGTGGTTGAATTTGTTGATTATGCACTTATCTGGTGGGATCAATTAGCGACCACTAAGAGAAGATGCAATGAGAGGCCTATAGAAACTTGGGCTGAGATGAAAAGCGTAATGAGGAAGAGGTTTGTACCAAATCACTACTATAGAGAAATGTTTAAGAAGTTACAAACTTTGAGACAGGGTGTGAAGAGTGTTGAGGACTACTTAAAGAATTGGAAGTAGTCATGATTAGAGCAAACATAGATGAGGATAGTGAGGCTACTATGGCTCGTTTTCTGTGTGGTTTGAACAGGGAAATTCAAGACCAAGTGGAACTTAGACATTACTTGGATCTAGATGAAATGGTGCAGATGGCGATAAAAGTGGAGCAACAACTGAAGAGGAGAGGAGTTGGTCGTACCACACAATCTGGTAATACATCAACATCTTGGCGTTCCAACGTTGTTAAACGTGAAGAAAGCAAGGTAGTGGTCAAACCCAAAGTTGACATTAAACAGGAGGCGCCTAAGCAAGGAGTGCAAGGTAAACCTGAAACTACTATTAATCGTTCTAGAGATATTAAATGTTTTAGGTGTCAAGGAGTTGGCCATATTGCTAGCCAATGTCCCAATAAAAGAGTGATGATGTTGAATAATTATGGGGAGTATGAATCTCATAGTGAGGGAGATGATGGAGAGGATGAAGATGAGATGCCTGCATTAGAGGATCCTGATGAGGGATATGAGGCAGTTGTGGGCGAAGCATTAGTGACTAGGCGTATAATGAGTACCCAAGTCAAGGAAGAAGAAACTAACCAAAGGGAAAACTTATTCCATACTAGGTGTTTTGTCAATGGCAAGGTTTGCAATCTTATTATAGATGGAGGAAGTTGTACCAATGTTGCTAGTTTTGAGATGGTTGAAAAATTGAGCTTGTCTACTTTGAAACATCCTCAACCATATAGGCTACAGTGGTTGAATGACTGTGCTGAAGTGAAAGTGAACAAACAAGTTTTGGTTGCGTTTTCGATTGGGAAGTATAATGATGAGGTATTGTGTGATGTGGTACCAATGCATGCTTGTCATATTTTGTTAGGAAGACCATGGCAATATGATAGACAAGTGACACATGATGGGTTTAGAAATAAATATTCTTTTGTACTCAAGAAAGAACCCATTGTTTTACTTCCTTTGTCCCCAAAGCAAGTGTTGGAGGACCAATTGAAAAAAAAAAAGAGAGATGAGGCCGAAAAAAAGAGTGAATTAAAAAGTGAGATGGCCTTTGAAAACAAAAATGACATGGCTAAAAGAAAACGTGAGATAGCCATACAAAAGAAAAATGAGGGAAAAGAAAATGAGAGGAAAGAGGTCAAAAAGAAACATATATGGCCCAAAAGAGTGAGTTGAAACAATTGTTGCACACACATGATCCACTTGTGTTGATTCTTTACAAAGAGATTCTTTTTAACACAAGTGATATAGCCGGATCCCTTCCGAACATTGTTCTTTCACTTTTGCAGGAATTTGAAGATGTATTTCTGGAGGAGCTACCTCAAGGATTACCACCATTGAGGGGGATTGAGCACCAAATTGATTTGGTACCCGGAAATGTATTGCCAAATCGTCCAGCTTACAGAAGCAATCCGGAGGAGACTAAGGAGCTACAACTACAGGTAAGTGAGTTGTTAGATAGGGGTTTTGTGCGTGAGTCCATGTCTCCTTGTGTTGTACCTGTTTTACTAGTTCCTAAGAAAGATGGCTCATGGCGTATGTGTGTGGATTGTAGGGCAATTAATAACATAACCATCAAGTATAGGCATCCCATACCTAGATTAGATGATATGTTAGATGAGTTGCATGGTGCATGTATTTTTAGTAAAATTGACTTGAAGAGTGGTTATCATCAGATTAGGATGAAGGAAGGTGATGAGTGGAAAACAGCATTTAAAACCAAATATGGGTTATATGAGTGGATGGTAATGCCTTTTGGTTTAACAAACACTCCTAGTACCTTTATGAGGTTGATGAATCATGTCTTGCATGCTTACATAGGAAAATTTGTTGTGGTTTATTTTGATGATATTCTTGTGTATAGTAAAGATTTAGAAGAGCATGTTGATCATTTGAGACTTGTACTGACAACACTTAGGGCTGAACATTTATATGCTAATCTTAAGAAATGTGATTTTTGTACAAGCAAACTTGTTTTTCTTGGTTTTGTGGTAAGTTCACAGGGGATACAAGTGGATGAGGACAAGGTAAGTGCTATTCGAGATTGGCCAACGCCTGCTAATGTTAGTCAAGTTCGAAGCTTTCATGGTCTTGCAAGCTTCTATAGGAGGTTTGTAAAAGATTTTAGCACACTGGCGGCACCGATGATGGCAGTGATTAAGAAGAACGTTCCATTCCACGAGGAGCAAGAGAAGTCTTTTAATAATATTAAACAAAAATTAATTAATGCGCCTTTACTTGTTTTGCCTGATTTTTCTAATACTTTTGAAATTGAATGTGATGCTTCAGGTGTAGGTATTGGTGGGGTTTTGATGCAAGGAGGACGACCAGTGGCGTACTTTAGTGAGAAACTCAATGGAGCAGCACTAAACTATCCAACGTATGATAAGGAGTTGTACGCGCTTGTGAGGACCTTGGAGATGTGGCAACACTACTTGAGGCCTAAGGAGTTTGTGATCCATACCGATCATGAGTCTCTAAAGTACCTTAAGGGACAACAGAAACTGAACAAGCGGCATGTTAAGTGGGTGGCATTCATAGGTACATTTTCCTACATAATCAAATACAAACAAGGTGAGGATAATGTAGTGGCTGACGCACTATCACGGAGGTACGTATTAATCTCTACCTTGGAGTCGAAAATCTTGGGATTTGAACATATGAAAGAGTTGTATTTGTTGGAGGATTTTAAGGAGATATTTGAAACATGTATGCATGGTCCACATGACAAATTTTATTTGCATAATGGGTTTTTATTTAGAGAAGATAGATTGTGCATTCCTAAGTCATCAATTCGTGAGTTACTTGTGAGGGAGGCACATGGTGGTGGTTTGATGGGGCACTTTGGTGTGGCTAAAACTTTGAGTTGTTTGCATGAGCATTTTTATTGGCCACATATGAAACGTGATGTTGAGCGTGTTTGTGAAAAGTGCATTACTTGTAGACAAGCTAAGTCTAGAACACAACCACATTGATTGTATACACCACTTCCTGTTCCTATTGAACCTTGGATTGATATTTCTATGGATTTTGTTTTAGGTTTGCCAAGGACTAAGAAGGGGAGGGATTCAATATTTGTTGTTGTTGATAGATTCTCTAAAATGGCACATTTTATTGCTTGTCATAAAACCGATGATGCATCCAACATTGCAGATTTGTTCTTTAAGGAAGTCGTTAGGTTGCATGATATGCCTAGGGCTATTGTATCTGACCGTGATGTTAAATTTTGAGTTACTTTTGGAAAACTTTGTGGGCTAAGCTTGGCACTAAACTGTTGTTTTCTACTACATGTCATCCTCAAATGGATGGACAAACTGAAGTTGTTAATAGAACTCTAGGAACACTTTTGCGTGCTATACTAAAAAAGAACTTGAAAAATTGGGAAGAATGTTTGTCATTTGTTGAGTTTGCTTATAACCGTAGCGTGCATTCTACTACGAATTATTCACAATTTGAAATTGTTTATTGTTTTAATCCTTTAACTCCTTTGGATTTGATGTCTTTGCCTGTGAGTGAAAGGTTGAACATGGATGGCAAGAAGAAAGCTGAATTCGTTAGAAGTTTGCATGAGAAGGTCAAGAATAACATCGAGAAGAAGAATTTACAATATACGAAGCAAGCCAACAAAGGGAGGAAAAAGATGGTTTTTGAAAAGGGAGATTGGGTATGGTTGCACTTAAGAAAGTAAAGATTTCCAGAAAAATGACGTTCGAAGCTCTTACCTAGGGGTGATGGACCATTTCAAGTGCTTGAAAAGATTAACGACAATGCCTACAAATTAGACCTACCAGGTGAGTACAATGTCAGTTCTACTTTTAATGTTAGTGATCTTTCGTTGTTTGATGTAGGAGATGATCAAGATTTGAGGACAAATCTTTTTCAAGAAGGGGAGAATGATGCAAACGTGGTTGATCAAGCACCAAAGAAAACATGGGATTCGTTGGTATTGCCCGAAGGACCTATAACGAGGGGACGTAGCAAGAAGTTTAAAGAATCACTTCAAGGACTCATGATGAACTACCAAGGAGGATCTAAAAATTGGATGACTAAATTAGAAGAGGTTGGGAATCATGGGAATAATATTGGAGGTCTTTGGAATGTTATTCAAGTGCAATTGCCGAAGGTCCAGTGCACCCGCGCTAAAGCAGGGACCGCACCCGCGATCCATGATAATCTAATTTAAGAAAATTTCCCGAAGCTGCACCGCACCCGCGGTCAAATCATTAGCGCACCCGCGGTCTGTTGCCGAAGCTACACCGCATCCGCGGTCAAACAAGCACCGCACCCGCGGTCTTTTGGCGCACTTCCGTGTCAAAGTTGCTAGTTATCTTATTTAAGCCTTTTCACACAACTTTTCTTGTTTTTATTGTTTATATAATGTATTGTAAGGGGGATGAACGAAATCATTGAAGGTTGATATCAAAATTATTGGAGATTTCTCTCAATTTGCAAGACTTGTGCTTTGTGTTTATCAAAATCAAACTTATCAAAGATTGCATCTTTGTGGCGTTTGTCGATTGTTCTTCGCACGGATTGTCAAAACAAGTTCTTTGAAGGTTCGTTTTGATGTGAATCTTTGTACGAACGAATAGCAAACACGATTAAAATCAAATCGCGCCCTCAATTCACTGACGAACAAAGAATCGTTGTTGTCCCGATCTTTTGAATCAAGTGTGTGTGTTGTGATTTTCACCTCTAAACTATGAAAAGTCTAGCAACAAATAATCACGAGATAAACAACCGAGATTATAACGAACCTTCGAAGAACAAGTCGACGACAATCCGCACAAGCACGATCGACAAACGCCACAAAGTTAAAAACTTTGATAAGTTTGATTTTTGAATAACAAAGCGAATCTTTGAAAAGACTGAGAGAAAACTCTAAACTTTGATAAAATATCAAATAATGAATCTGAAAAGTCCTCCAAAATTTTGTGCAACATATGTTTATATCAAAAGATAACAAAAAAAAATCTGGTTGCCATAATAATTAAAACTCTAACTAGGAAACTAGGATTCTTCCCGAAACTGACTCGCGCCCGGGCGGTAGAATATTACCGATCGAGCGCCAAGGCTTCTGTACTACTCGCGCTCGGACAGTAAGTATGGCGCTCGGGCGGTAATATTTGACCGCTCGGGCGCCGATGCTGCTGGACTCAACTTCATCTATCACTTGAATAATGTTCTTGTGACTTCCAAACTCACTTCCATGCATCAAAAACCCTCCAGCACTTTGCACCTCGCTTGTAAGACTTTCTTCATTGCTCATAAGTCCGTGCAACGCTTCCTTGAACTTCTCTAATCGTCCCCTCGTGATTGGTCCCTCCGGCAACTCCAAAGGGTCCCATGCTTTCCTTGGCGCCTGACCATCCGTGTTTGCATCATCCTCCCCTTCTTGAAAAGGATTTGTCCTCAAATCCAGCTCGTCACCTACATCAAACAACGACAAGTCACTAACATTAAAAGTAGAACTCACGTTATACTCACCTGGTAGGTCGAGTTTGTAGGCATTGTCATTGATCCTGTCAAGGACTTGAAATGGTCCATCACCCCTAGGTAATAGCTTTGAACGTCTCTTCTCGGGGAACCTTTCCTTCCTCAAGTGTAACCACACCCAATCTCCCTTCTCAAATACCACCTTCTTCTTTCCCTTGTTGGCTTGCTTGGCATTTTTCTCATTCTTCTTTTCAATATTGGCCTTGGCCTTTTCATGCAAACCCCTAACAAATTCAGCTTTCTTTTTGCCATCCATATTTAACCTTTCACTCACAGGTAAAGACATCAAATCCAACGGAGTCAAATGATTAAAACCGTAAACAATCTCAAATGGCGAATAATGTGTAGTTGAATGCAAGCAACGATTATACGCAAACTCAACAAATGGTAAACAATCTTCCCAATTCTTTAAGTTCTTTTTAAGAATAGCACGCAAAAGTGTTCCTAAAGTTCTATTGACAACTTCAGTTTGTCCATCCGTTGGAGGATGACATGTAGTAGAAAACAACAATTTTGTGCCAAGTTTAGCCCACAACGTCTTCCAAAAGTAACTCAAGAATTTAACATCGCGATCGGAAACAATAGTCCTAGGCATGCCATGCAACCTAACGACTTCTCTAAAGAATAGGTCCGCAATGTGAGATGCATCATCAGTTTTGTGACAAGCAATAAAATGTGCCATCTTAGAAAACCTATCCACAACAACAAATATAGAATCCCTCCCCTTCTTTGTCCTAGGCAACCCCGAAACAAAGTCCATAGAAATATCAACCCAAGGTTCACTAGGGACGGGAAGTGGCGTATACAAGCCATGTGGTTGTGTTTTAGATTTAGCTTGCCTACAAGTAATGCACTTATCACAAACACGCTCAACATCACGTTTCATGTGTGGCCAATAGAAATGTTCATGCAATGCACTTAAAGTTTTAGCCACACCAAAATGTCCCATTAAGCCAACCCCATGTGCCTCCCTCACAAGTAGCTCACGAATGGATGATTTAGGGATGCACAACCTATCTTCTCTAAACAAGAAACCATGATGCAAATAAAATTTATCATGTGGACCATGCATACAAGTTTCAAACAAACTCTTAAAGTCCTCATCTAGCACATACAATTCATTCACATGCTCAAACCCCAAAACTTTTGACTCCAAGGTAGAGATTAGTACGTACCTTCGTGACAGTGCGTCGGCCACTACATTTTCCTTACCTTGCTTGTACTTGATGATGTAAGGGAATGTCTCTATGAACGCCACCCACTTGGCATGCCGCTTGTTCAGCTTTTGTTGCCCCTTAAGGTGCTTTAGGGATTCATGATCCGTATGAATCACAAACTCCTTAGGCCTCAAGTAGTGCTGCCACGTCTCTAGGGTCCTCACAAGTGCGTAGAACTCCTTATCATACGTGGGATAGTTCAGCGCTGCTCCATTGAGCTTCTCACTAAAGTATGCCACCGGCCGCGCTCCTTGCATCAACACTCCACCAATACCTACACCTGAAGCATCACATTCAATTTCAAAAGTATTAGAAAAATCAGGTAAAACAAGTAAAGGAGCATTAATTAATTTTTGCTTGATAATATTAAAGGACTTCTCTTGCTCCTCGCCCCAATGAAATGGAACGTTCTTCTTGATCACTGCCGTCATTGGTGCGGCCAACGTGCTAAAATCTTTTACAAACCTCCTATAGAAGCTTGCAAGACCATGAAAACTTCGGACTTGACCAACAGTAGTAGGCGTTGGCCAATCTCGAATAGCACTTACCTTGTCTTCATCAACTTGTATCCCTTGTGAGCTTACCACAAAACCAAGAAAGTCAAGTTTGTTTGTACAAAAATCACACTTGTTTAAGTTAGCATACAAATTTTCAGCCTTTAATGTGATTAGTACAAATCTCAAGTGATTAACATGCTCATTCATGTCCTTGCTATACACTAGAATATCATCAAAGTAAACAACAACAAACTTCCCTATGTATGCACGCAAGACATGGTTCATTAACCTCATAAAGGTGCTAGGAGCGTTAGTTAAGCCAGAAGGCATGACCATCCACTCATATAACCCGTATTTGGTTTTAAAAGCAGTTTTCCACTCATCACCTTCTCTCATCCTAATTTGGTGATAACCACTCTTCAAATCAATTTTGCTAAAGATACAAGCACCATGCAATTCATCTAACATATCATCTAGCCTAGGTATGGGATGCCTATACTTAATGATTATGTTATTGATTGCCCTACAATCTACACACATACACCATGAGCCATCTTTCTTAAGAACTAATAAAACAGGTACCGCACAAGGTGACATGGACTCACGCACAAAACCCCTATCTAACAACTCACTTACCTGCCGTTGAAGCTCCTTCGTCTCCTCCGGATTGCTCCTATAAGCTGGACGATTTGGCAATGCACTCCCGGGCACCAAATCAATTTGGTGTTCAATCCCCCTCAAAGGCGGTAGTCCTTGAGGTAGCTCCTCCGGAAATATATCATCAAATTCCAGCAATAGTGAAATAACAATGCTCGGAAGGGAACCGGCTATATCACTTGTGTTAAAGAGGATCTCTTTATAAAGAATCAACACAAGTGGTTCATGTGTGTGCAACAAGTGTTTCAACTCACTTTTTTGGGCCATATATGATTTCTTTTTGGCCTCTTTCCTCTCATTTTCTTTCCTCTCTTTTTCTTTCCTCTCATTTTTCTTTTGTATGGCTATCTCACTCTTTTTATCACTCTTTTTTTCAGCCATCTCATTTTTGTTTTCAAAGGCCATCTCACTTTTTAGTTCACTCTTTTTTTCGGCCTCATCTCTTTTTTTTTTTTTAAATGGTCCTCCAACACTTGCTTTGGGGACAAAGGAAGTAATACAATGGTTTCCTTCTTCAATACAAAGGAGTACTTATTCTTGTATCCATCATGTGCCACCCGCCTATCGTACTGCCAAGGTCTACCCAACAAGATATGATATGCATGCATGGGTACCACATCACACAAAACCTCATCCACATACTTCCCAATAGAAAAAGGCAGTAGCACTTGTTTTGTTACCTTCACTTTCGCACAATCAACACTATTTCTACACTAAGGCAGTAGCACTTGTTTTGTTACCTTCACCCGCCTCATATCCCTCATTAGGATCCTCTAACGCAGGCATCTCATCATCGTCACTCTCACTTTGGGACTCATATTCACCATAGTCATTTAAGATCATCACCCTTTTATTAGGACATTCACTAGAAATATGCCCTAACCCTTGACACCTAAAACATTTAACATCTCTAGATCGATTAGAAGGAGTTTCAGATTTACCTTGTACTCCTTGCTTAGGCGCCTCTGGTTTGGTCTCAAATTTGGGCTTGGTCACCACCTTATTCTCCTCACGCTTCACCGCATTTGATCTCCAAGAAGATGATGAACCCCCAGTTTGATTGGTGCGGCCAACTCCACGCCTTTTGAGTTGTTGCTCCACTTTTATGGCCATTTGCACCATCTCGTCTAGATCCAAGTAGTGCCGGAGCTCCACTTGATCTTGAATTTCCCTGTTCAAACCACAAAGAAAACGAGCCATGGTCGCCTCACTATCCTCCTCAATATTTTCCCTAATCATGACTACCTCCATCTCCTTATAGTAGTCCTCGACACTCTTCAACCCTTGCCTCAAAGTTTGTAACCTCTTAAACATCTCCCTATAGTAGTGATTGGGCACAAACCTTTTCCTCATGACCCTCTTCATCTCATCCCAAGATTCAATAGGTCTCTCATTATACCTCCTTCTAGTGGTCACTAGTTGATCCCACCAAATGAGAGCATAATCTAAGAATTCCACCACCGCCAACCTCACCTTCTTTTGTTCGGAGTAGTGGTGACACTCAAACACAAACTCTACCCTCTTTTCCCACTCTAAATACGCCTCCGGGTCAGATTTCCCATGGAACGATGGAATTTTTATCTTAATGCTACCCATGTTACCATCTTCCCTATCCACATCATATCTACCCCGTACGGCTCCTCTTTTTCCTCTACCGTATCCTCTACCTCTTTCATTCCTACCCCAATTTTCATTTTGACTCTCCTCATCTCCACCCAAGTCATACTCCTCATCCTCTCTACTCAAATCCTTAGGTTTAGACTTACTCCCACTAACACCAACCTCAAGATTATCCAACCTTTCATGTAACGACTCCATTTGGGTCGACATCATCCTACTAAAATGCCCAAATAACGCCTCCATTTGAACCTTAGACAACCCCGGGTTCGAACTATCTCCTACCTCCCTCTCCATCTAATTTCAAACTTGTACCTGCAAGAAAACGTTAGTACAAACAAAATAATCCTCACCCAAATGCTCACGGTCACTCCAAAGAAATTCACTCGTCTTTTCTCACAAATTTTTTTTTTTTTTGCTCACAACAAATACTCACTAATCACTCCAAAGAAAATTCACTCACACTCAAGTAATGTCACTCAAGTTCGAGAGTCCTCTCAAGGTGCTCAAGCTTTGTATTTGAATTTATCAAACAATCAAGTTTAAGCTTGTGAACAAATGTGATCGACTCACTTGGACTGCGTAGAGAAGTAATTTGAAGATCAATAATAATAATAATTTTTTTTTTGACTGTGTGAGGCAAGTGTGTATGACTCACAAAAAGGAATAGAACAAAATATCAAAAAGAAATAATTGTGGATTTTCGGATTTTTTTTTTTTTTTGCTGAGTACTATTCGAAAATCCCAAAAAAAAAGACACCAACAAATTTCGAGAATCACAGATTCACGAAAAAATCTACGAAGAACGATAGACCAAAACAGATCTGAAAACAAACGAAGAAATAATACAGATCTGCAAATTTAATAACAAGATAACTTGCTTGAATTTCAATGAACCTAAGCTCTGATACCAAATGATGTGAATCTTTGTACGAACGAATAGCAAACACGATTAAAATCAAATCGCGCCCTCAATTCACTGACGAACAAAGAATCGTTGTTGTCCCGATCTTTTGAATCAAGTGTGTGTGTTGTGATTTTCACCTCTAAACTATGAAAAGTCTAGCAACAAATAATCACGAGATAAACAACCGAGATTATAACGAACCTTCGAAGAACAAGTCGACGACAATCCGCACAAGCACGATCGACAAACGCCACTAAGTTAAAAACTTTGATAAGTTTCATTTTTGAATAACAAAGCGAAGCTTTGAAAAGTTTGAGAGAAAACTCTAAACTTTGATAAAATATCAAATAATGAATCTGAAAAGTCCTCCAAAATTTTGTGCAACATATGTTTATATCAAAAGATAACAAAAAAAATCTAGTTGCCATAATAATTAAAACTCTAACTAGGAAACTAGGATTCTTCCCGAAACTGACTCGCGCCCAAGCGGTAGAATATTACCGCTCGAGCGCCAAGGCTTCTGTACTACTCGCGCTCGGACAGTAAGTATGGCGCTCGGGCGGTAATATTTGACCGCTCGGGCGCCGATGCTGCTGGACTCAACTTCATCTATCACCTGAATAATGTTCTTGTGACTTCCAAACTCACTTCCATGCATCAAAAACCCTCCAGCACTTTGCACCTCGCTTGTAAGACCTTCTTCATTGCTCATAAGTCCGTGCAACGCTTCCTTGAACTTCTTCAATCGTCCCCTCGTGATTGGTCCCTCCGGCAACTCCAAAGGGTCCCATGCTTTCCTTGGCGCCTGACCATCCGTGTTCGCATCATGTTTGAAATTCAATTGTTTTATCGTTGATATTTGTTGCTAAGTTATAATCGCTTAGAGGTGAATATCACAAAACCGTTACTTGTTTCAAAAGATCGGGACAACATAATCGTTCCTTGTTTGTTATTGAATTGAGGGTGCGATTTCTATATTCGTGCTTGCCTTTCATTCGTACGAGGATTCGCATCACAAAGATTTGGGACCAAAAGCGGTTAGTGGTGACCGTGGAATAAGTTTCTTCAGATTGAGTTGGGTTAAAAGCACGGAATGTATTTGCACCATCACCATCTTCTAATAAAATATTTTCTACGGTAGCACCATGAATAGCACATAACAAAGCAGCGCCCAATACACCGGCAACTCCCATCATATGAAATGGGTTCAGTGTCCAATTATGAAATCCTTGAAAAATGAGGATAAATCGAAATATAGCTGCTACACCAAAACTAGGTGCAAAGAACCAACCAGACTGCCCTAGTGGATAAATCAGGAATACAGAAACAAAAATAGCAATTGAACCAGAGAATGCGATTGCATTATAAGGTCGTAATTGAACAGACTGGGGACAGGAGTTCATTTTGGCCATAGTACTAAGAAATGGAATCCTTGTGTAATTTCTTGTAGCTATGTTATAAAAATCCTTCTTATTCATTAGCCAAGAATCCTATAGTTATCTACTCCCTCTCCCGAGTGTTAAATAGATATTGGTTATCTAAAATTTGATTGCAATGTTCCCATCAACAATCTACAAATAAAAAACACATCAAGCACTAGATTCTCCATAGGCTTCAATAGCAATATAGGCTCTCCCAAACTCTATAAATACCATTGATGTATTTTTCTCTTTTCTTGTTTATAATTTCCTTTTCCAAGTGATAAATTGTAAACATATAAATCATTCAACTCATGGCCAATAAATTGAAAGCATTAAGATTAGAACAATACAAATGAACAAGATGAAGAACTTAAATAACTTAGTTCATAGGTTCCAACACATGGTTTCTAGTTTTGTTCCATCATTTCTCTAGAAATAAAAATTAGTTCATAATAACACAAGCAAAACAATAAAATATAGTTCTAAAACAAGACATATCAAATGAAAAATAAAAGAAAGAAGATCTTAGAACAAGATTTTGAAGTGCTGTTTCCGTCCCCGGATTTGTGCAAAAGATTTCTCAAGAACTAGAAGAACTTGAGTCTTCAATAATTTCCAGCAGCCTCCACTTCTTATTTTGATCCCCAATACCCTAGATGGTAAGTAAATGATGCCTTTTTATAGTCCAGACAAGTCTCAAATCGTAGCACACCATTTTCATAGACTTTAATGCGCAGCCCACAAAGTTACAGATTTTTCGGACTCTGTTTTTCGAAGACCGCGGGTGCGCTGCTATATAGACCGCGGGTGCGCCGCTCTTTCGGGGAAAACTTTCATTTTCGAACTTCAGTGACCGCGGGTGCGGTAGAACAAGGACCGCGGGTGCGCTACAGCTTCGGCAGTGATAGGCTCTTAATAGTTTGTATTTTTGTTATCATATCTCTCATCGTTACCACTTTTAACGTGCTTAATTGACATATTTTTGTGTGCTTTATTGTAGGATGAAGTTTTCTATTCATGCGATAAATTTGGGCTAAAAAAGGTGATTTTATATCACAATTAAAGTTGCCGATATGATATTAGTGGAAAACTTAAACAAAAAAATTCAGAAGTCGTTTTTGGATAAGGCGTGGCCACGCCTCGTGACTACTCCTCAGCTGCCTAAGGAGAATCAAGGAATTTTCATATCAAGAAATAAATACAAGATAGAGTTTTTTCCATAAAAAACTCTATATTTTTTGGATATTTTCTAGTATCTTTTTATTTTTAGTGATTAGGTTTTATTTTAGGTTAATTGGTCTTTAATTGGTTTTTTATGTTTTGGGCTTTTAGCTTAATTTTTTAGACCCAAAATACCTACCTCACGTACAGAGAATGGGGCGCAGCCTTAAGAATGAGATTTTTTTCCAATCACAAGGGATCTCACGTGAAGAATACACAAGATATTCTCTCCAACCAATCTCCCACAACTCACGCACAAGAGAAGAAAAATAGCGCAAGAATTTCTCAACCTTATCTCCACATCTTTAGGCTAAGTTTTATTTTTTGATTCAAGGGATATTTTTACTATTTCGATTTATCACTGTGAGGCTTTTTGCACTTTAATTTAATATTCGTGTTTTGTTCAAGTATTCGTTGATTTATGATTTATTTATATGAAAGTTATATCTCGGTTAATCTGACAATTTAATTTGATATATAATTTTCTACTGCTATCCATGATTTCAGTGATCCGTAATTGTCATGAACGATTGGTACATGAGTAGCGATAGATTAGGTGTGTTGTGCTATCATAGCATATTTAATCTAAATAAATCAACGAAACTCGATCTATCAATTGCAGCTATCTCGGTTGTTAGATTTAGGATTAACTGTTTTCACAAAACGAAAATGCTATTTTTAATTAATATGGAACGCTATCGTGCCCAGTTAATTATTAATAAGTTTTGACTGGATGCTGGGTTCGGTCAATTATTTTAGGAAAACACAAGAATTTTAGCGGCTATCCCTATAATTCTAAAGTTAATTGCTTGTAATTGCATGAATAAATATATGTTAGACGATGAACAGTGATACAATTGAATAGTAGAAATCCCTTGAATCGAGCTTGATAATATTAATTTTCATTTAATTAGTTTTTCATCTTGATTTGTTATTTCTTCTTGCATGTTAAATTATTTCTAGTATTTTACGCACAAGAGAAGAAAAATAGCGCAAGAATTTCTCAACTTTATCTCCACATCTTTAGGCTAAGTTTTATTTTTTGATTCAAGGGATATTTTTACTATTTCGATTTATCACTGTGAGGCTTTTTGCACTTTAATTTAATATTCGTGTTTTGTTCAAGTATTCGTTGATTTATGATTTATTTATATGAAAGTTATATCTCGGTTAATCTGACAATTTAATTTGATATATAATTTTCTACTGCTATCCATGAATTCAGTGATCCGTAATTGTCATGAACGATTGGTACATGAGTAGCGATAGATTAGGTGTGTTGTACTATCATAGCATATTTAATCTAAATAAATCAACGAAACTCGATCTATCAATTGTAGCTATCTCGGTTGTTAGATTTAGGATTGACTGTTTTCACAAAACGAAAAATGCTATTTTTAATTAATATGGAACGCTATCGCGCCCAGTTAATTATTAATAAGTTTTGACTGGATGCTGGGTTCGGTCAATTATTTTAGGAAAACACAAGAATTTTAGCGGCTATCCCTATAATTCTAAAGTTAATTGCTTGTAATTGCATTAATAAATATATGTTAGACGATGAACAGTGATACAATTGAATAGTAGAAATCCCTTGAATCGAGCTTGATAATATTAATTTCCATTTAATTAGTTTTTCATCTTGATTTGTTATTTCTTCTTGCATGTTAAATTATTTCTAGTATTTTATTTAATTCATATCCAAAATCCCCCCTTTATTTGCATTTTACTCGAAAGGAATTATTCCCCGTTCCCTGTGGATTCGACCCTGCTCACCATTACACTAGTTTTATTTAAAGAGTAGGAATTTAAGTTTGGTGGCACAACGACAGCGCACCAGGAAAATTTTCTGAAATTCGATTTTCATTGACCGCGGGTGCGCTCTCTTGTTAGCGCGGGTGCGCTGGAGCTTCGGCAATTTTTATCTTTTACACTTTCAAATTCAACACTATACTACTCTAAACTCTCATTCTAAGCTTCAAACTAAAACAACAAAAACAACAACAAATCACATAAAATCTGCTTAAGAATCACAAAATTCTAAGTTAAAAACAAGTAATAAAAGTACAATAAATTGCACTTATCAAACTCCCCCAAACTTAATATTTTGCTAGTCCCGAGCAAAACAAAACAACACTAACAAACAAGTCATGAAATATTTTAAAGAACTTGGCCTAAGATAAATTAACAACTCTTCATGCATTCACAAGTCAAATCAATCCAACCATTTTTTCATCCGGATAAAATCATGCAATCGGTTAATTTTCTTAACTTCTAATTTCTTCAACTCATGTTTCAAAACATTCTCAATCGATTTCAATTTTTACAAACACAAATCAAGAGGTCCTTTATGGTAAAGATTGGGTTCAAAGCCATATTCATTCAAGAAAGGAATACCAAATAAATATTTGATGCAATGAGGTGTGTGTAAAATTGTTCAGATTCATACTCAATGGAAGTGTTTATCGATTGTCCATAGGCTAAATCCTCCCCACTCTCCACTAGTATATTGGACAACTATGACTTGGTCAATAGGATTTGAAATGCTTGTAATGTTAGGCCTTGGCTCATGGCTACAAATGAAGATTAGGAATTCAAATAAGGGAGTAAGTTGAATTTTATCTCTTTTGCAAACTCCATTTCTTTCTTTCATCTCCATTTTTTTATTCATTTCATCTCTTTTTTCTCCCATATTTCTCCAATTTCTTCAATGTAACATCATTCATTTTTCTTTTCTTTTGTAGGAGAATTTTCATTTCTTTGATCCTTTGAATTCTTACTCCCTTGAGAAGGTAGGAAATTAATGTTTAAGATATTCAATAGGGTAGTAAATGTGAGATATTTGAAAGGATATCGAATAGGGGTCTTTTACACATATTAACGTGTGCCATTCGAATTCATATAAGCTCAAAGAGGTGACAAATGATAAATTATTTTTATTTGGTAGCTTGAAAGGCTCAATCGATCCAAAAAAATCACCTAAATCATTCCTAAATCATAGTTTGTCCGTATTTCGCCTCGAGTGTTGTTTGGATAGCTCTAGACAAAATCTCAATTCACTAACACAAAGTAGAATCTAATCATCGTGAAAAGTGATGTCTCAATGCATCAACCAAATACATATATATTCACAAGAAAAGTGCTTGGCTTCCAAGAAATTTCAAGAACACAATTCTTTTCTCATATAGGCTCAAGAGGGCTTCAAATGAATATTTATGAACAATATAAATAGGCCCAAATAAAATCAAAGATTGCCTCAATCATATATGTGTGTGCAAAAATATATTTCAATATCAAATGAAAATCGCAGAGTTGTTTAGAATTTATAAGTCTCAAATTTACCAAATCTCATGATTGTTCTCTAAATTTTTCAAATTGATTGATGAACATTAATGAAATGCATGACCTTTCTTCTCAATACAAAATTTTTTTCATCATTGGCCATTTCAAATAAAAAATTTCATGACTATGACACTACAAACACACAAGCAACAAACCCACAAGAAAAAAAAATAAAACACTCAAATAAAACTAAATAAAAAGAACAACACACAAAATAAAATAATATCTCTCCCCCAAACTTAAATATGTGCATCGTCCTCGATGTAAATGATTATGAAAGTTAGACGAATACACATACCTCGGGCAACGACCGTCAGTGGTCATCGCCATCCTCATCATCTGCGTCATCTTGTGGTGGTTGGAACTCCGGGGGGTGGTATATGGGTGGCCACTGTGGAGGAGGTGGAAATGGATTACCAGAGGTTGAAGCTGATGGAAATTGCTGAGCTAAGACAGACGTAAAATCCATCATATATCCCATAAATGTATCAGTCCTAAACCGAAACTCATCCATGTCTTGGAGTTGATTTCGCATTTCTTCTTCCAAATGGGTCAACCTAGCTTTCATATTTCCTTGTTGCGGTTGTGTTTGTGGTTCTTGAGCTTGAGCCTGGGCACGTCTTTCTGCAGCTCTTCTGTTGAATTTCCCTTCAGCTCGACGTGCCGCAGCTTGTTCACCTCTCACTGCCCTATGTGGTTGAACTACCACAATGACATTTTTCGGCTTTAACAATTCTTCATTTACTGCCCAAGTCACTCCCGCATTCTGGCATAATGCAGTGATAAGAGAAGGGTGGAGGAGTCCACTAGAAGAGTTACCTTTTGCATAATCAAGTATCGAACTCTGAAGCAATTGACCTAAATCAGTTGTCTTCCCCATCATGATGCAAAAAGTCAGGATTGCCCTCTCCTTGATGACAGTGGTGGTATGCTCGGTAGGCTTAATCCTAGCAGAAATAAAGGAATACCAATCTTTGGCAACTCTTTTCAGATCAGATTTGGCTAGGCTGACATGCACATCTTCTCTCATTCTCCACTCCGCTCCCTCTATGCATATTGTTTGAAGAATATTATTATAATCAACTTGCTCAGTCCGGTATTCTTCATATTCACCATGCATACATAGAGGTATACCATACAGCGTATTGATAGTATGTGCATCAAAAGCGACCATTTTACCTCACACCAAAAACCTTCAATTGTTCATGCTTAACCTTAAGGTTAGCATAAAATTCTCTTACCAACGAAATGACAGCATCTTGTGGCTGCTTGCCAAACTTCCCAATGCCGAGCAGTAAGCATTAATCCAATTTCAGTTCGGGGGAAACTCAGATCAAATCCCCTTTCTTTTATAATGCTTTTGTTCAAAATTTTTCCATAGTTTTCCTCCGCTTTCTCGTCCCAAAACCTGTTTGCATCATAATTTGCAGATGATGATGCACCCTTGGATTGTTTCTTTCTTGGAGGCATTTTATCAAACACCTTCAAATCACCAACTTCCCCTTTAATCCAATTCACAAAACTATATGATTCTTCACACCCCCAAACTTGTTATCCACAATAACAACACCTCAACAATATACACACCAATACAATCAAAAATATCAACAATGTATTCCACTAAAATTCAATTTTTTCTCCATAGCCAATAACACCACTAATTTCGAATTTCAACAAATGTACTGTGGATTTGCTCACCTTGAGTGTAGAAATGTTTCTTGAAGAAAAAAATCAAAGCTCCATTCAAACCTTGGTTGAAAATTTTCGAGTCCCCTTTTCACACCCTAGGTTTTGTGTTGAATTTGTGGAATAAGATGGGTATTGGATGGAATAATTGAAGTTATGTAGGTGTGGAGTGGTAAATTTATGCTTGAAAGAACAAACTTTGAGTGTTGAGTGTGTTTTTAGTGGAGGAATTTCGAAGTGGAGGAGAAATTTTTGAAGAAGTGTTCTTCGTTTATGCGTAAATGTTGCCCCATTCTGATTTTAAAATCAACCACCGCGGGTGCGGTAAAACAAAGACCGCGGGTGCGGTATGCTTTCGGAAATTTCTTGAAAATTTTTCTTCATTGACCGCGGGTGCGGTCTCATTGTTAGCGCGGGTGCGATCCAATATATACCGCGGGTGCGGTGTGCTTTCGGGAATTTCTTGAAAATTTTTCTTCATTGATCGCGGGTGTGGTCTCATTGTTAGCGCGGGTGCACTTAGCTCTCGGGAAATTTTCAATATTTGATTTCTGAGACACCGCAGGTGTGATCCAATATATACCGCGGGTGCGGTATTCCTTCGGGAAATTTTTCTCTTCTCCAATTTTTATTCCTGAAAAGAAAACAATTGGGATTCATTAGATTTGGGAAGATACAAGCACACACTATACTAAAAGTACACAACCAAAAATAATCATAATAAAAAAAATAAAAGCAAAACCGAAAACAAAATGCAAAAGATAAACAAAATTTGGGTTGCCTCCCAATACGCGCTTGGTTTAACGTCTTCAGCCCGACTGTCACTAGTCTGATCAGTTTGGTTCGCTCAGCTTGACACTGTCGATATTCCTTACTTCAGTCCCAGAGTACGGCTTAACCCGCTGTCCATTGACCTTGAAGGTTCTCCCATCACTGCACTTTAACTCGATAGCCCCATAAGGAGACACCGTTTCCACAACAAACGGCCCTGACCAACGCGACTTTAGCTTACCAGGGAACAACTTCAGACGAGAGTTGAACAGTAATACTTGTTGTCCTGGTTTGAGCTCCCTTCGGACAATAATTTTTTCATGCCACTTCTTAGTTTGCTCTTTGTAGATCTTGGCATTCTCATATGTGTCGTTTCGGAATTCATCCATCTCGCTCAACTGTAGTTTTCTAACGTCGCCAGAAGCTTTCAAATCAAAATTTAATTTCTTCACAGCCCAAAATGCTCTATGCTGCAACTCCAACGGCAGATGACATGCTTTCCCAAACACTAGCCTATAGGGATACATCCCAATAGGCATCTTGAATGCAGTCCGATAAGCCCATAACGCATCATCCAACTTCATAGCCCAATCTCTCTGGTTGGTGTTGACAGTCTTTTCCAGTATTTGCTTAATTTCCCGGTTGGATACTTCAGCTTGTCCATTTGACTGAGGATGATATGCTAGTGCCACTTTGTGCTTCACATTGTATTTAGCCAAAAGTGAGTTGAAAATTCTATTGCAAAAATGCGTACCTTCGTCACTTATGATGGCTCTCGGTGTTCCAAACCTAGTGAAGATATTCTTATGCACAAATTTTGCTACAACATGAGAGTCATTAGTATTGGTGGTGACTGCTTCCACCCATTTCGACACATAATCAACAGCTAATAAAATATAAGAATTACCAAAAGAAGGGGGAAAGGGTCCCATGAAATCTATGCCCCAAACATCAAAAAGTTCCACTTCCAAAACATTTGTCAGTGGTAATTCATGACGCCTAGATATGTTTCCTAACCTCTGGCATCTATCACATGACTTTACTAAGGTATAACTATCCTTAAACAAACTAGGCCAATAAAAACCAGATTGCAATACCTTAGCTGCTGTTCATGATGCTCCAAAATGTCCACCATATGGTGAAGAATGACACTTCTCCAAAATTTGTTGAGCTTCGATACCCTCCACGCATCTCCTAATCACTTGGTCAGCACACCTCTTATATAAAAATGGATCATCCCAATAATAGAACTTGATGTCATGGACGAACTTCTTCTTCTGATGATAGCTCAAATCAGGAGGAAGGGTGCCACAAGACAAAAAATTAGCAATATCAGCAAACCAAGGAAGTATAGAATTTACCTTGAAGAGTTGCTCATTAGGGAATGTTTCTTGTATAGCTCCCTCTTCTTTCTTCTCCTCCAGCTCAAGCCTTGACAAATGATCAGCTACCTGATTTTCACTACCTTTTTTATCCTTGACCTCAAAGTCAAATTCTTGTAATAGCAAAATCCACCTTATCAAGCGTGGTTTTGCATCCTTCTTGGTGAATAGGTAGCGAATAGCTGCATGGTTAGTGAAAACGATTACCTTTGTGCCAATCAAATAAGGTCTGAATTTGTCGAAAACAAATACTACTGCAAGCATCTCCTTCTCGGTTGTAGTGTAATTTTGCTGTGCAGCATCCATCGTGCGGCTTGCGTAGTAAATCGTCCTAAACATCTTCTCCCATCTTTGGCCTAATACAGCACCCACTGCATAATCACTTGCATCACACATTAGCTCAAAGGGTTCCTTCTAGTCCGGCACTACCATAATCGGTGCAGTTACCAATGCCATTTTGATCTTCTCGAATGCCTGCAAACAATCATCATCAAATATAAAAGTCGACTCTTTTTCAAGCAAGTTACACAGAGGTTTAGAAATCTTAGAAAAATCTTTGATAAATCTACGATAAAACCCGGCGTGTCCTAAGAAACTCCTTATCCCTTTGATGTTCTTCGGTCGTGGAAGCTTTTCAATTGCAACCACTTTGGCTCTGTCTACCTCTAATCCCTTTGAAGACACTTTATGTCCAAGAACAATACCCTCTTGGACCATAAAATGACACTTTTCCCAATTAAGAACTAAGTTCTTTTCTTGACATCTCTGCAAAACAAGGGAAAGGTTATGTAAACAGTGATCAAACGACGAACCAAATAGCGAAAAGTCGTCCATGAAGACTTCCATTATTTCCTCCACCATATCTGCAAAAATGGCCATCATGCACCTCTGGAAAGTGGCAGGTGCATTGCATAACCCAAAACGGCATTCTCCTAAAAGCAAACGTGCCATAGGGACACGTGAAAGTTGTCTTCTCTTGATCCTCCGGTGCTATAGCAATCTGGTTATAACCTGAATAACCATCTAAAAAACAGTAGTGACAATAACCAGCAAGTCTATCAAGCATTTGATCTATAAAAGGTAATGGAAAATGATCTTTACGTGTGGCATTGTTCAACTTCCTATAATCAATACATACTCGCCATCCAGTCACAGTAGGAGTAGATATTAGTTCATCATTTTCATTCTTTACCACAGTCATTCCACCCTTTTTAGGCACTACTTGCACAGGAGATACCCAACTGCTGTCAGAAATAGCATATATAACTCCAGCATTTAACAATTTCAACACTTCATTTTTCACTACCTCTTTCATGGCTGGATTTAGCCTCCTCTGGTGATCCACATAAGGAGTATACGACTCCTCCATCAAAATTTTATGCATGCATATAGTGGGACTAATCCCCTTGATATCAGAAATAGACCAACCAAATGCAGTTTTAAATTTTCTCAACACTCTCAACAATTTCTCTTTTTCAGTACAAGTTAGAAAGGAAGAGATGATTACCGGATATGTCGAATTTTCACCTAAAAATGCATAACAAAGGTGGCTTGGCAGTTCCTTTAATTCAGGAGAAGGTGCTTTTACCTCAATTTTCTCATTTACATTAAACTCTTCATGCGGTGCATCTTTTCTCCTTTCTTTCTGCAGTGCTTCAAGAGCCACCCGTTGCTCTTTCACTCAAATTTTCTTCATCAACAGTTCCAGCAGCACCTATCAAACAGCTCTCCAAGGGATCCCTAGTTCCTGCACAATCAAAGGACATACATGAGTCTAAAACATCAATGCTTTTACAAGTGCTTACCTCATCTGACTCCTTCATGGCGTGATATATATTAAAAATGACAGCTTCTCCACCAACTCTCAAGGTGAGTTCTCCTTTGTGTACATCTATTAATGCTTTTCCAGTGGCTAAGAAGGGTCGCCCAAAAATCAATGGAGCATCTTGATCTTCTTCCATATCAAGTATTACAAAATCAGCAGGGAAGATAAACTTGTCAACTTTTACCAAAACATCTTCAACAATTCCACGAGGATAGGTGAGTGACCTATCTGCAAGTTGCAAAGTTATAGTGGTTGGTTTTACCTCCCCTAGCTTCAAGTCCCTATAAGTAGAAAATGGCATAAGATTAATACTTGCTCCAAGATCACATAAAGCTTTATTAACTTGAGTACCACCAATAATGCAAGGTATAGTAAAACTCCCTGGATCTTTTAGTTTTTGTGGTAACTTCTTTTGGAGAATGGCGCTGCACTCTTCGGTCAACTTCACTGTCTCGAAATCTTGCAACTTCCTCTTCTTTGACATCACATCTTTGATGAACTTTGCATAGTTTGGCATTTGCTCTAAAGCATCAGCAAATGAAATGTTGATGTGAATCTTCTTGAAAATCTCCAAAAATTTTGCAAATTGATCATCCAATTTCTTCTTTTTGAACCTCTGCGGATATGGAAGAGTTGGCTTAAATACCGGAGGTTGTTCAACTTCAACTTCAGCTTTGGATCCCTCAGTTTCCTCTTTTTCAACTGTCTTCTCCTTGTCCATTCTCTCCTTGGAACTTTGCACCTCTAGTTCTCTTCCACTTCTCAAAGTTACAGCTTTGCATTGCTCCTTTGGATTCACTTCAGTATTACTTGGAAATTGACCTCTATTTTGATCTCTCAATGCATTAGCCAATTGTCCAATCTGTGTCTCCAATGATTTCATTGTGGCACCCATATTTCCCATTTGAGTTTCCATGCCATCAAGACGAGATTCAGTCCTAGCCATCCTTTTACTAGATTCAGCAACAAATGTCCCAACTAGATCCTCAAGTGAAGGTTTTCCTTCCCCCTTTGATGTATTGAACCCCGGTGGAGGATTCAACACATTCTTATTATTAGCATATGAAAAATTCTCATGATTTCTCAAACTAGGATAATAAGTGTTAGGGGGAGGGTTACCTCGATATCCTCCGTAGCCACCGAAATTCCTATTGTTGATATAATGAGCCTCATCAGGAATGTGTGGTTCTTCAGTAACAACCGATGCATTTTCAACCTCTGTTGTACTAGCTTTATTCATAGCTGCAATTTGAGTTGTTAAAGCTGAAACTTGTGTGGTGAGTGATGTAATAGGACCTATGGCATACATCCCAGCTGGCTTCTTTACTCGAGACCTCTCAGATGGCCACTGATAACTGTAAATGGTCATCTGTTCAAGCAAATCATATGCTTGATCAGGTATTTTGCAAATATCGTGCCACCAGCTGCTGCATCCACAGTGCCTCTTGTTTGTCCATTCAAACCATTGTAAAACAATTCAATCTGTACCCAATCTTTAAAACCATGGTTTGGACACTTCCTCAACAACTCCTTATACCGTTCCCATGCCTCATATAATTGCTCAAAGTCAGTCTGCCTAAAAGTACTTATCTCAATTTTCAACTATGCAGACTTCGCAGGTGGAAAATATTTAGCAAGAAACTTGGTTGCTAATTCTTGCCATGTACTGATACTCCCCAAAGGAAGCGATTGGAGCCATCCTCTTGCTTGGTCCCTAAGAGAAAAAGGAAACAAGCGCAATCGAATTATATCATCAGAGACACCATTTATCTTTACTGTGTCAGTGATTTCAAGGAATGTTCTGAGATGTAGATGAGGATCTGCTGTAGCGGCTCCCCCAAACTGATTCTGTTTAACCATGTTTATCAATGCGGGTTTGAGCTCAAAGTTGTTTGCATTAATAGTCCCTCGTGCTATGCCCGAGTAATGAGCATTTAGTACCGGCCTAAAATGATCTCTGATAGGTATTGCAGGGGGTGGATTTTCATTATCTCTGTTGTCAGCCATTGCTTGAATCTCTTCTCTTCTTGCCTTTCTTAATCTTCTTGCGGTTCTTTCGATCTCAGGATCAAAGATAAGCAAGTCAAGATTTGGCGATCTTTGCATGCACTGTCAAACAAAGACAAGAATCAAATCAATGTTTAATGTAATCCAATAGAAACAGCTCTAAATTAAAATCAAGACTAATTGGTAACAATACTAATATAAATTTATAATAAACACTCCCCGACAACGGTGCCAAAAACTTGTTGCGTGTTTTCTTAATTGCTTGCAAGTGCACAACGTCAAGTTGTAATAAAATGTATTTTCGAGTACAAGTGTCGATCCCACGAGGAGTATGTATATAAATGTATATTAATGCTTGTAATTAAAATAGTCTCGATTTTATTTAGAAAAATCGATTAAAAGATTTGTTTGCAAGAATAACTAAATTGAAAATGGATTTTTAAATAAAATATAACACCAAACTTTAGCAAATAACAATGGAATAAAAGATCTAGAGGTCCGATTTCACTTAACTATCCACCATGTGTAATTTCTTGTAGCTATGTTATAAAAATCCTTCTTATTCATTAGCCAAGAATCCTATAGTTATCTACTCCCTCTCCCGAGTGTTAAATAGATATTGGTTATCTAAAATTTTATTGCAATGTTCCCATCAACAATCTACAAATAAATAACACATCAAGCACTAGATTCTCTATAGGCTTCAATAGCAATATAGGCTCTCCCAAACTCTATAAATACCATTGATGTATTTTTCTCTTTTCTTGTTTATAATTTTCTTTTCCAAGTGATAAATTGTAAACATATAAATCATTCAACTCATGGCCAATAAATTGAAAGCATTAAGATTAGAACAATACAAATGAACAAGATGAAGAACTTAAATAACTTAGTTCATAGGTTCCAACACATGGTTTCTAGTTTTGTTCCATCATTCCTCTAGAAATAAAAATTAGTTCATAATAACACAAGCAAAACAATAAAACATAGTTCTAAAACAAGACATATCAAATGAAAAATAAAAGAAAGAAGATCTTAGAACAAGATTTTGAAGTGCTGTTTCCGTCCCCGGATTTGTGCAAAAGATTTCTCAAGAACTAGAAGAACTTGAGTCTTCAATAATTTCCAGCAGCCTCCACTCCTTATTTTGATCCCCAATACCCTAGATGGTAAGTAAATGATGCCTTTTTATAGTCCAGACAAGTCTCAAATCGTAGCACACCATTTTCATAAACTTTCATGCGCAGCCCACAAAGTTACAGATTTTTCGGACTCTGTTTTCGAAGACCACGGGTGCGCTGCTATATAGACCGCGGGTGCGCTGTTCTTTTGGGGAAAACTTTTATTTTCGAACTTCAGTGACCGCGGGTGCGGTAGAACAAGGACCGCGGGTGCGCTACAGCTTCGGCAGATTTTCTGAAATTCGATTTTCATTGACCGCGGGTGCGCTCTCTTTGTTAGCGCGGGTGACCTAGAGCTTCGGAAATTTTTATCTTTTTCACTTTCCAATTCAAAACTTTACTACTCCAAACTCTCATACTAAGCTACCAAACTAAAACAACAAAAACAACAACAAATCACATAAAACCTGCTCAAGAATCACAAAATTCTAAGTTAAAAACAAGTAATAAAAGTACAATAAATTGCACTTATCAATGTGCCTAGTCATTGGCTGATGTGCCAAGTCTTCAGCTGAGTCGCCAAGACACCGGACGTTTGGTCGTATCGATGTTGCTTAGGAAAAGAGCAGCTCCTATCGTCGAGATTTGATACAGAGAAGACCAGAGTCCGTGAATGAGAACGTACCACCACCACGATCGGGAGAGTAGGTGGGTGTTATGTTCTTATTCAGATCGGGATCCCTAGATTAGGAAAGAGTCGAGTCAGAGATTGTGAGTCAGAGTTTGATTTACAGCTTTATAACGTTTCATGACTTTCAGATTTGATACATGTTATTGATACTTATTTCATGCTTTTATATCTGTTTATATGATTGCATGTATACATGATTTATACTGGGAATGTAGTTCTCACCGGAGTTATTCGGCTGTTGTCTTGTTTGTATGTGTGCATGAAAACAGGTGGGACAGGATCAGGGTCAAGACGAGGACGAGAGAGGACTAGTTTAGCGTGGAGATTCGGACCCAGAAGTAGATCTGTTTCATTACCGGACATGTAGTGAATGAACAGTAGTTGTTATGATTCACTTTTGTACAGGACTTGTACTTAGATCTGGATATTGATCTTGTAAATGAAATAAGAGTTATTTCATATGTTGCGTACTCTGGTATTTTAAAAAAAAATTTAGCCCCTGTTTATTAATTGATCTAATTATTGCCAAAGATGATTAAGAAATGAATTATCGTCCAGGTCCCCACATATTCCAAGATCGATCTGAGATCTGGATATCATCAGTTGAGAGTCAGAGATTCTGATATCTCGAAGACAGCATTTAGAACCAAGTATGGACATTATGAGTTTATTGTCATGCCATTCGGTTTAACAAATGCTCTAGCTGTATTCATGGGATTGATGAACCCTGTGTTTCAGAAGTATCTCGATGATTTTGTGATTATTTTATTGATGATATTTTGATATATTCGAAGAATATGATTGATCATGCTGAACATCTGAGAATTGTGTTGAGAACTCTGAGAATTGAGAAATTGTATGCCAAACTGTCGAAATGTGAATTCTGGTTTAGACAGGTTGTATTTCTGGGTCACATTATATCTGGAGATGGGATTTCTGTTGATCCTAGCAAGGTTGAGGCTGTGATCAGTTGGCCGAGACCGACATCTGTGCCAGAGATACGCAGTTTTATGGGTTTAGCAGGATATTACCGTCGATTTATTAAAGACTTCTCGAGTATTGCTAAACCGATTACGCAGCTGACTCAGAAGAATGCTCCATTTGTTTGGTCAGAAGACTGTGAGTCCAGTTTTCTTGAGTTAAAGAAGAGACTGACCAGTGCTCCGATCTTGACGATTCCATCAGGTACTGGTGATTTCGTTGTTTATTGTGATGCTTCTCACAGAAGATTGGGTTGTGTTTTGATGAATCGAGGACATGTTATTGCTTATGCCTCAAGACAGTTAAAGCCACATGAGTCTCGCTACCCAATTCATGATCTTGAATTGGCAGCCATCGTATTTGCACTGAAGATATGACGACATTACCTATACGGTGAGAAGTTTGAGATTTATTCTGATCACAAGAGTTTGAAATATCTGTTTTCACAGTCAGAGCTGAATATGAGGCAGCGAAGATGGCTTGATTTATTGAAAGATTTTGATTGTGAAATCAAGTACTATCCGGGGAAATCCAATGCAGCATCTGATGCACTGAGTCGAAAGGTATGTTCCTTATCCTTATCGACGATTGGTGTTTCGAATTTGATAGAAGATTGCTGTTTGTCTGGATTAGTATTTGAGACAAATTGTAAACCGTTGAGATTATATGTTGTCCAAGTCGAACCAGAGTTGATTTTGAGAATTAAAGCGGCTCAGAAAGTTGATCAGAACGTTCAGAACTCGATAGCGATGGTCAGAGCAGGGCATCGATCAGAATACCATGTACATGATCAGGTACTGTATGTGAATAATCGTCTTGTTGTGCCAGATGTTTCAGAGTTGAAATGACAGATATTGTCAGAAGCGCACAGTAGTCGATTCAGTATTCATCCTGGTGGCAGAAAGATGTACAATGATTTGAAAAGACAGTTTTGGTGGAAACAGATGAAAGCTGATATTGCTGAATTTGTATCCAAATGTATGAATTGCCAACAGGTGAAAGCCGAAAGAAAGAAACCAGGAGGACTGTTACAGAGATTATCAATTCCTGAATGGAAATGAGATCACATTTCCATGGATTTTGTAACGAAGCTACCAAGATCCTCCCGAGGTTGTGATGCGATTTGGGTCATGATTGACAGATTGACCAAATCAGCATGTTTTATTCCGTACAAGATGACGCACAGACATGACCAGATGGCAGAGATTTATGTCAGACAAGTGGTCAGATTGCATGAGGTGCCGAAGTCGATTGTATCAGACCATGATCCTCGGTTTACTTCGCACTTTTGGCAGAGTTTACAGCAGGCTCCAGGTACGAAGTTACATCTGAGTACCGCATATCATCCACAGACTAACGGACAGTCAGAGCGGACTATCCAGACACTGGAGGATATGCTTAGAGCTGTAGTGCTTGATTTTAGCATTAATTGGCAAGATTCGTTGTCACTTTGTGAGTTTTCGTACAACAACAGCTATCAGACGAGTATAGAGATAGCACCATTTGAAGCGTTGTACAGTAAAAAGTGCAGATCCCCTATGTATTGGGATGATATTTCTGAGGTACCTGTTGGACCTGATATGATCAGAGATATGACAGAAAAAGTGAAACTGACTCAGAAGATGATGAAGGCAGAGCTCAAGACAGACATGCCAAATATGCCAATGTTCGACATAGACCATTGGTATTTGAGGCAGGAGACCGAGTATTCTTAAAGATTTCACCTTTCAGAGAAGTTGTCAGATTTGGCAAGAAAGGGAAGTTGTCTCCACGTTAAATTGGGTCATACGAGATTCTCGAGAAGATAGGAGATCGTGCCTATCGACTCGCTTTAGCGCCTTCTCTATCTGGAATACATGATGTCTTTCATGTATCGTTATTGAGGAAATTCTTTCCGATGCTTCACATGTTATTCAGCCAGACGAGGCCGAACTTGACGAGACACTGAGTTACTTCGAAAAGCCGATCCAGATCCTCGATTGTAAAGAAAAGCAACTCAGAACGAAGACTATTCCACTTGTGAAGATTCAGTGGAGTCGTCATGGCATTGAAGAAGCTACCTGGGAGATTGAGTCAGACATGAGACAGAGATTCCCAAAGTTATTTCATTGATGTGAGTATTCTTATTTAGCTTTGATTCTCCATTTCTTATTGAATCTGATTAGATTGCCTGTGATTTTGGGGACGAAATCAGATCTTAGGGGGGAGAAATGTAATGCCCGAGATTTTGATTGTTGTAATCTGAAATGATTTGTAGATAAATTGATGTGATTATAGACGGAACGGATCAGATCACGAAAGACGAAAGAAGAATTGAAGTATGCGCGAGGAATGAGCTTCGCGCATATGCGCGATCGGAAAAGGCGCATATGCGCGAGGTAGGCAGAGAACCTCACGCATATGCGCGACTAGGACCCGCGCATGTGCGCGAGTATGGCAGAGAGTTGCAAAGAACCTCGCGCAAATGCGCTGGGCGAGGGCGCGCATATGCGCGAGTTGCTGTGAAGGATACGCGCCGAGACATAATGTCTCGCGCATATGCGCCGAGGTAGGTCGCGCATATGCGCGAGACGTGCAGCACCTAGAGTTAGCCACTTGCCCCAAGCCATGCATTGTATATATATCTACAAACGATTTTGTCCCTCAGAATCAGTAAGAAAGAATCGAGAAAGGCTTCTGAGAAATTGCCAGAAATCCTTATGCTTTTTATTTTAGGAATTTGAAGTTTGTGCAAGATCCGCCCGTAAAAATTTCAATCCGACTTCAGTACTGTGTTTCTATCGACAAAGACTTCAACTGGACGTTAGTTTTACTACATTTTGATATGATTTGAAAATATGCTATTGAAGGAATCGGACATGATTCAGATATGGTGTTCTTGACATAGTAGACATCGTATAATCGAAACCAGATCGAAGAACAGATACCGTATGAAATTTTTATGATTTTTCAGAGTTGATTTGATTCAGATTTGATATCAGATTTGTATTGTTATTGATTATGAGTTGTGAATTGGTATATACTGATTTTGTATTACCGGGATATATCGAATTGTACTGTTATGCCGTCAGAATTTGATAAGACGGAGATGTCTCGAGTTGAGTTGTATATTGATACAGTATATTCGATTGTCATTGCCAGATTGAGTAGTGGCAGCGGCGATTTCAAGACTTCGTCAGATCTACAAAAGAAAGGTATAAATCAATGTTGATCCTGGATTGCACAATTCGAGTTTGATTTAACTTGAGTTTCCCAAAATCACATACTTAATTGTCATTGCCTCGATATGTTGCAATGTCTGAGATTGAGATGCTTATTCTATTGATTTATAGCAACGCGTGTATTGAGTCATGAGCGGAGATGCCTAGTCATTGGCAGGATATGCCAAGTCTTTGGCGGATATGCCAAGACACTGGATGTTTGGTTTATATCGATGTTTGCTTAGGAGCAAATCGGCTTCTATCGAGAAGATTCGGTATATTATGCCAACGTTCAGGAACCAGGATCCCTAGATTAGAGATGAGTCGAGTCTGAGATGATGAGTCACGAGTTTATTTACAGTTTTACATCATTCATGTATTCGGATTTGATACATGTTATTGATAACTGTTAAATGCTTTTATATATGTTTTTATATGACTGCATACTTACATTGTTTATAGTGAGATTATATTCTCACCGGAGTTATCCGGCTGTTGTCGTGTTTGTATGTGTGCATGACAACAGGTGGGACAGGATCAGGGTCAGGAAGAGGATAAGAGAGGACAAGTTAGCGTGGAGATCCAGATCAGAAGTAGATAGGCTTCAGCACTTGATATATAGTAGTTGAACCCTAGTTTGATTTGAATGTATTGAGTACAAGACATGTACTTTACTTTTGATATGTATATCAGATTGATTACATTACGTTTCCCTATTTGTATATATAAAAAATTTAGACCCTGTTTATTTAATTGATCTAATTATTCTCAAAGATGATTAAGAAATGAATTAGTGTCCGGGTCCCCACAATTTTTTGGGTTATTTTTCTCAAATCAAAAGACCAAAATGCTGTACAACTGATTAAGCTTTTCAAAAAGATTATTAAATGAAAAATCAGTTGGAATAGACAGTAGGTCTGATCGAGGGACTGAATTTGTCAATCAAAATTTTTCTCAATTTTTAGAAAATACTGGAAGTAGGTATGAGTTTTCAGCAGCTAGAACACCTCAGCAAAATGTTGTAGCCAAAAGAAGAAATCGAACTCTTAAAGAAGCAGCTAGAACGATGCTTGCTGATTCCGGTATATTTCAAAAATTTTGGGCAGAAGCAGCGTGTTATACTCAGAACAGATCAATGATTAATAAAAATAATTTGAAAACACCGTATGAGATCTGGCATGGACAGAAAAGTGTGGTGTCCTACTTCAGAATATTTGGCTGTAGATGTTTTATTCATAATAATGGCAAAAATTATTTGAAAACTTTTGATATTAAATCTGCTGAAAGAATATTTCTGGGTTATTCATCAATTAGTAAAGCTTATAGAGTGTTTAATAAATGTACTTTGAATGTAGAAGAATCAATTCATGTCTTATTTGATGAATCTGCACTAACTGATAAGCCAATTGATTCAGTTGAGCTAACTGATCACTTTACAGAAATCATTTTGGAGGATGATAGTGAAGCAGGAGTTCACATCAATTGAAATACCCTTCAAACACCAGAACCAGAAGTAGTGGATCAAACGGTTGAACAAGAAATTGTTCCTAACAATCAGTTGGTGGGACAACAAGATGATATCCAAATGTCAACTGAAACTGCAGCAACTGAAACTGAAAGAGACATTCAGTTACAAACTGAACCAGTTGCTGAAGTCGATCCGACTAATCTCAACTACAGATGGAACAAATCACACCCACAAGGATTAGTGATAGGTAATCCATCTGATCCGGTAAGAACTAGAAACCAAAATTTTTTATTTGTTCATTCAGCATTTGTTTCTCAACTTGAACCGAAAAAAACTGATGAAGCTCTAGTTGATCCCAACTGGAAAAATGCTATGCAAGAAGAGCTAAATAAGTTTATCCATAATAATGTTTGGACTTTAGTTTCAAGACCAGTTTCTAAAACAATTATAGGTGCAAAGTGGGTCTACAGAAACAAATAGGACAAAGATGGTTCAGTTGTGTGCAACAAAGCGAGATTGGTAGAAAAATGATATAGGCAAGAAGAAAGAAGTGATTACGACGAGACATATACACCAGTTGCACGACTGGAAGCAATCAGAATATTTCTCACCTATGCCTCCTACAAAGACTTCAAAGTGTACCAGATGGATGTCAAGAGTGCATTCCTGAATGGTTAGTTGCAGGAAGAAGTGTACGTTGAACAACCACCAGGTTTTGTAAATCACTCTTTTCCTGATCATGTTTATCACTTAAACAAAGCTTTGTATGATTTTAAACAAGCTCTCAGAGCTTGGTATGAGACTTTATCAAAAATTTTAACTGATCATGATTTTACTGTTGGAACAGTGGATAAAACATTGTTCAAATTTTCAAAGAAAGATCATATTTTACTTGTACAAATTTATGTTGATGATATTATTTTTTGGTCAACTAACCCCAAATTATGCTAGAAGTTTGCCAAGTTAATGCATGATAAATTTGAGATGAGCATGATGGGTGAACTGAAGTTCTTTCTTGGTCTGCAAGTGAAGCAATTGGAAACTGTTACATTTATCAGTCAAACAAAATATACGAAGGAACTGCTTAAAAAATTTGACATGGAGACATATTCAGCTGAAAATACTCCCATGAATTCATCGATTAAATTAATTAAAGATGAAGGGAGAATATAAGTTGAGACGCCACTTTACATAGGTTTATAGGTTCTTTACTTAACTAACTGCTAGCCGTCCTAATATTGTATTTGCTGTTTGTATGTGTGCTAGATTTTAGGCAGACCCTAAACAATCGCATTTTCCAGCTACCAAACGAATATTGAAATATCTTAAAGGCACACAAAATGTGGGTTTATGGTATGCTAAGGACTCATCTTTCAATTTAGTTGGCTATTCAGATGTAGATTATGCAGGATTTATACTTGATCATAAAAGCACCAGTGGATCATGCCAGTTTCTAGGAGACAGAATGATTTCATGGCTCAACAAGAAGCAAACATCTATAGCTGAAAGGGGATCGTTTAAGGTGCCCGCTTGCGCAATGGAAGTTTCAAAATTATTTTTCTAGCAAAAACCGAGCACCCTAAACACTATAGTGTGTAGCAAATACAATAAAACACAAAATATCATACATAGGGTGTTTTAGAATTTTACCTATCAATCTTAAAAGATTGATGATTGCTCCAACTTAGTTGTCAAACAACTAAGCTCTAAATGGCAAGATTGATCTACAAGCTTCCCTTGAGCACTCCTTGCTCAAAATCAAGCCCACCACCAACAAGGAAGATCCACCTTACACTTGCACTAGGAAATGTAAGGTGTGAGGCCCGGGGCCGAAGAGGGCGGGGGGTGATCGCCGGTGACATCAGTTGCACGGACAATGAGCGGCTCCTGGCAGGCTTCTAGGTGGAGGGAACATGAATGAACCGACCCACACAGGAATGAGAGGGATTCCGAGACTGTTCAATGTAATGGACTGTACAGTTGAAGAGGGCTTAAAAGATTTGATTTATACTACTCATATCACGAAGGTGCATCTTCTTTTCGGTAGCTTATCACATAAGAACTCCAAAGTTAAGCGTGCTTGACTTGGGGCAATTTTGGGATGGGTGACCTCCTGGAAAGTTTCCTATGGTGCGTGAGTGAGGACATAAGCACGCTGGGAAGACTCGTCTTTATACAGTGAGGATAGTCGTCGAATCTGGGGCGTTACAGTTTGTATCAGAGCCGACCTCTCTTAGTACGGTGTGGTTCGGGGACGAACCAAGCGGAAGCTGGTGGGCATGTGAGGCCCGGGGCCGAAGAGGGCGGGGGGTGATCGCCGGTGCCATGAGGTTGCACGGACAATGAGCGGCTCCTGGCAGGCTTCTAGGTGGAGGGAACATGAATGAACCGACCCACACGGGAATGAGAGGGATTCCGAGACTGTTCAATGTAATGGACTGTACAGTTGAAGAGAGCTTAAAAGATTTGATTTGTACTACTCATATCACGAAGGTGCATCTTCTTTTCGGTAGCTCATCACACAAGAACTCCAAAGTTAAGTGTGCTTGACTTGGGGCGATTTTGGGATAGGTGACCTCCTGGGAAGTTTCCTAGAGTGCGTGTGAGTGAGGACATAAGCACGCTGGGAAGACTCGTCTTGATACAGTGAGGACAGTCGTCGAATCTGGGGCGTTACATAAGTCATTTTTCTTTGAGAAGTGTGTGCATTCATCAACAATTGAAGAAGCAAAAATGAAAGAGAATATGGCATGTAAATTTCGGCCACTGTAGTTTAGGAGAGAAGGGGAGACATTTTTCTTGGTTGTTTTAAAAATTATAGTGTGTCCCAAAGGCTTGCATGCCTATTGACTCAAAAAGTTTTCTCCAACCTTTCACCTCCCAAGCATGCAATTCTACTTGGGTTTGTAACAATTACAAATCCCATGGACTTTAATTTAATTGTCTCAAAGAAATTTGAGACCAATTAAACCTTACTTGATTTTACTCAAGCCCACTAGTTGATTAATTATTTCTAATTGGGCTCTACAATGCCCAATGTTGTCTAATTAATTCAACACCTAAATTAATTTAATTATTTGGACTCTACCAAATCCACTAATGTTTAATTAATTCAACACTTGAATTAATTTAATTTAGTCCATAATAATGTTTATGAAAATCACAATTTTCAAATACATTATTTGTTTGATCAACTTTTAATTTAGGAACACTTCCATAAATTAAAAGTTACATTCTACTTATAGAAGTCATACTTCTATTGTTATTTACGCTTATAAACTCCTTTATAAGCCTTTCAACACATTGAACTATTTTCACTTCTCAACGGGATCTAGAAAGTAAGCACTTGTGTGGCCCTCAATGGTTCATTGATACAACTAGACGTGGGTTCACATCTACATGTGATTCGGGACTAAACATGTCCTTATATGAGCATATCTCAATTGCTCCATTCTTAGTTATCAACTTCTTGATAATAAGAACGTCAGAACTCAAGTGTTATAGTACCCAACCAATCATGTTAAACGCCTAGCAGAATTGCTTTGTAATGCCCTAGATTGTATGTGGATAAAATGAAAAGATGAAGTGTTGCTTGAAGAAGGGACCGCACCCGCGCCTAGAGAAGCACCGCACCCGCGGTGCATGGACAGAAAGTTAACCATTTTTACAGTAGGGTCACCGTACCCGCGGTCCAAGAATGAGTGCACCCGCGGTTGATGGACAGAGAGTTGGAAAGTATTTACAGAAATGACACTGCACCCGCGGTCCAAACGTAACCGCACCCGCGTTGATGACACCGCACCCGCGGCCTTATATGTAGCGCACCCGCGGTCGACGTTTATGCAAAGTTGGGTGGACCGCTGAAGCCTGAGCGCACCCGCGGTTCATGAACTACCGCACCCGCGGTCATGCGTGTTACTTGAAAAATATGACACTTGCCCCTCAACATGCAAGATATATATATGACTTGTGCGTCCTCTCTTCATTCTCCAGCTGGAAGGAACGAGAGCAAAGGTTCAGAATTCCTCAACTCTCATTATAACTTAGATTTTGAATTGCGAAAGATCGAGCCACCCGAATTTCGATCCGATTTCGGTTCTGAACTCCTCTCATCAAAGGCTTTAAGGGGATGTAAGTTTCATTCATTTCCTGCATGATTTGAAATATTGATGTCGGGGAAATTGTGAATTACACTAGATTATGTGTTCATGTGAAGTTAGTGACTATATATTCGTAAACGGGTCGATTATCGGATATCATATGCAATTGTTATGATTTTCCAGCATATTTAGAGTTAAATATGCATGTTTTGAGTATTATTATGTGCTTATAATGATGATTATGTGTTGAGACTTATGAATTGGTGATATATGTTGAGAGGTGGATTGACCGGTATCGAGAGATTACGTCGTTATGCCGTCAAATTGTACCGAGATCAAGTATTGAATTGGATATGTGTTGATTGAGATTAGAGATTGATAGAATATGTATCAACATTTCCATTTCAGATTTGATAGTGACAGATTCGTCATCAAGACTTCGACATCGACAGACATTGTGCGACGAAAGGTATAATTCATGTTTTGTTTGGGGAAGACACAACTCAAATGTGATTTAGTTTGAGTTTCCCAACAAAATCACAGACTAGAATTATTGTTTATCTTTTGATATGATTGTGATTTGTTTATAGATTTATATTCAAATCTCTTGATATGATGATGCCTTGTTTATAGATTTATATTCAAGCCTTTGAGATAGGAGAGTCATTGGCAGACTTGCCAAACTAGATGTTCGGTGGTATCGACGCTTCGGATCAGATTCACTCCGATTGCAGACATTCGATACAGACTTGACCGAAGTCTAGGAATAAGACGTACAGTTACCCCGATTGGGAGGGTAGGTGACAGACAGTGACGTCTTGTTCACACCGGGATCCCTAGAGTAGAGTCGATTCGAGTCAAGACATGATTTGATTTGAGTTGCATGTTTAGATAGATCGGTTTCATAGACTATGGAGCCATTGTTATTGCTTTTATGCATGATTTATGATTTCGTATCAGCATGTATACATGTTTTATACTGGGATTTGTTCTCACCGGAGTTTCCGGCTGTTGTTATGTCTGTATGTGTGCAAAACAACAGGTGGGGCAGGATCAGGGTCATGACAGAGATGAGAGATGGACATAGCGTGGTGATCACGGGCGCAGAAGATCACTAGTGATGTTGTACTTGATTTGTACTACTTGTAGTTTTTGGTTTGTATTAAACCCTAGTGATGTGTTGGTAGTAAGACATGACTTGTAAATTATATGTGTTGTAATTAAATAAAGAAAGATATTATGTGTAGTGGTTACATTTGAATTAATGTTAAAAAGCAAAATTTTGACCCACATTTTTGAATAAAGATCCTATTAATCCCGAAAGGAATCGAGTTAGAGCCCGGGTCCCCACAACAGGTGGTATCAGAACAGTAGGTTCCGTAGACTGAGATAGAATAGAATGAGCGGGGTAGATCGAGTCTTCTTCCTTGCTTTTGATATGCTAGCATGATTTAATGCTTTCCCTATTATATGTTGTATTGTATCTGAGTTGATTTACAGCATATACTTGTAAAGACTGAATCAGAACCGATTCTGGATCAGAGGTATATGATCAGAGGAGGGCTGAGACAGATTGTATAGATCGTATCCTAATCTGTTTGATAATCAGATATGCCGCCTAGAAGAATACCACAACCAGCTGCAGGTCAAGTGCCGGAACAGGGTAGTACGTCAGGTACTCAGATGGATGTTACTGCGACACCGATGGAGACTTTGTTGAAGAGATTTCAATCATTCCATCCACCTACCTTGAAGGGCACAGAAAATGCAGTGGATTGTGAAAGCTGGTTGGATGATATAGAAATGTTATTTGAATCACTTGCCTATACAGATGAACGTAGAGTGAAGCTGATTGGGCATCAATTAGAAGAAGTGGCCAAGAATTGGTGGCTAACGGCGAAACGAGCCTTAGAACATCGAGGTATTGATATTACTTGAAAAGTCTTTAAAGATGAATTTTATCAACGTTTCTTTCCAGTGTCGTATCGAAAAGACAAAGGGGCCGAATTCGCCAACTTGAGACAGGGTCAATGGAACATAGAGGAGTATGTTGCCAAATTCTCGTCCTTACTTCGATTTGCACCTTACGTAGCAGGGAATGATGAGGCAGTGGCTGATCAGTTCATAAATGATTTGAATCCGGATATCTTCACTTTAGTGAACACGGGGCGACCCAACACTTTTTCTGAGGCGCTAAATCGAGCGAAGGGAGCAGAGGCTGGCTTGATTAGGCAGCGAGGAGATTCCTATAGTGTTCAGGGTCAGAGACCGCCACCGTTCGCCACACAGTTTACACCACCTCCTCCTCGATTTGATAGTGGAATCAGTGATAGTGGGAAGAAAGATTCTTTGGAAGCTAAGGGTAAGCAGTTCAAGAGAGCAGGGAGCAGTTCATCGAGCTCCAGTGGGTCAAGACAGAGAGGTCCTGGCCAGAGTACAGATCTGACAGGTGTATATTGTACTACTTGTGGAGGCCGACATGCCACAGAGCAGTGTCAGGGAGTGATGGGCAGATGTAACATATGTAAGCAACAGGGACATTTTGCCAGAGTTTGTCCCCAGAGAGGTGCACAGAGATTTCAGAGTGCAGGGTCATCAGCATCAGTGACTCAGCCTGAGAGACAAGCTTCGTCTGTGCATTCCTTCCGGCCCACGCCTACACAGTCCCAGCCTAGAGCCAGAGGTGGCCAGACAGTGAGCCAACCTCCCAGACAACAAGCTCAGGTGTTTGCATTGACGGAAGAGCAAGCCCAAGATGCACCAGACGATGTGATTGCAGGTAACTATTTTCTTTGCGGTTATCCTGCATATGTATTGATAGATACAGGTGCATCACATACATTCATATCAGAACGTTTTGCATTGACACATGCATTGCCTGTAGAGTCATTGTCTACTGTAGTGTCTATTTCTTCTCCGTTGGGAAGTGGTCTGATATCTGTGACTTCAGTTAGACATTGCTTACTGCAGTTTGAAGGACATGAGATCGATTTAGAATGTATTGTACTTGGTTTATCTGATTTTGATTGTATTGTCGGGATTGACATGTTGACTAAGTACAGAGCCACCGTAGACTGTTTTCACAAGATTGTCAGATTCAGACCTGAAATGACAGAGGAGTGGAAATTCTATGGTAAGGGTTCCAGATCTCGGATTCCCTTAGTATCTGCTCTGACTATGAGTAGATTGTTGCAGCAAGGAGCAGAAGGGTTCCTTATTTATTCAGTAGATTTACTGAAATCGAGCCTGGCATTGGCAAATTTGCCAGTAGTACGGGAGTTTGCAGATGTATTTCCTGACAAGATTCCAGGGTTACCTCCAGCTCGAGAGGTAGATTTTAGTATTGATCTTATTCCAGGTACCGTTTCTATTTCGAGAGCTCCGTATAGGATGGCACCTATAGAGTTGAAGGAATTGAAAGCACAACTAGAAGATCTTCTAGCCAAGGGATATATCAGACCCAGTGTATCTCCTTGGGGTGCACCAGTGTTATTTGTGCGAAAGAAAGACGGTTCTATGAGATTGTGTATAGATTACAGGCAGCTGAACAAGGCAACGATAAAGAACAAATATCCTTTGCCATGTATCGACGACTTATTTGATCAGTTGCAGGGATCATCTATCTATTCCAAGATCGATATGAGATCTGGATATCACCAGCTGCGAGTACGAGATATTGGTATACCAAAGACAGCATTCCGAACCAGGTATGGACATTACGAATTTATTGTCATGCCTTTTGGTTTAACGAATGCTCCAGCGGTGTTCATGGGACTAATGAACCGTGTCTTTCAGAGGTATTTAGATGAATTTGTGATTGTTTTTATTGATGATATTTTGGTGTACTCTAAGAATTTGGATGAGCATGCCAATCATTTGAAAATTGTGTTGCAAACATTGAGAAATGAAAGATTATATGCGAAACTGTCAAAGTGTGAGTTTTGGCTGAGACAGGTTGTCTTCTTGGGTCATATCATATCTGGAGACGGTATTTCTGTAGATCCGAGTAAAGTGGAAACTGTGACCAGTTGGCCGAGACCGATTTCTGTGCCAGAGATACGCAGTTTCATGGGTCTAGCAGGGTACTATAGACGATTCATCAAAGATTTCTCCAGTATTGCGAAGCCGATTACCCAGTTGACACAGAAAAATGCGCCGTTTGTGTGGTCTGCGGATTGTGAATCTAGTTTCTTAGAGTTGAAGAAGAGGCTGACCAGTGCACCTGTCTTGATGATTCCTTCGGGTACTGGTGATTTCGTTGTATATTGTGATGCATCTCACAGAGGGCTAGGATGTGTTCTTATGCAGCGTGGTCATGTGATCGCATATGCCTCTAGACAGCTGAAGCCACACGAGATTCGATACCCCATTCATGATCTTGAATTGGCGGCTATCGTATTTGCCTTGAAGATTTGGCGTCATTATCTTTATGGTGAGAAATTTGAAATTTATTCTGACCATAAAAGCCTGAAATATCTGTTTTCTCAGTCAGAGTTGAACATGAGGCAGCGTAGATGGCTTGATCTACTGAAAGATTTTGATTGCGAGATCAAGTACTATCCAGGGAAGTCAAATGCAACAGCAGATGCCTTGAGTCGAAAGGTTTGTGCCCTATCCTTATCGACGATAGGTGTTTCGAATTTAGTTGAAGATTGTTGTTTGTCTGGTTTAGCATTTGACACAGATAGTAGACCGCTGAGACTTGCTTCGATTCAAGTTGAGCCAGATTTGATTATGAGGATTAAAGAGGCACAAAGAACAGATCAGAATATACAGCAGTCAATTCAGATGGTCAGATCAGGACATCAGTCTGAATATCAGGTACGTGATTTTGTCCTATATGTGAATAACCGTATTGTAGTGCCAGATGTTTCGGATTTGAAACAACAGATATTGTCAGCAATGCACTGTAGTCGGTTCAGCATTCACCCTGGTGGCAGAAAGATGTATAACGATCTAAAGACACAGTTCTGGTGGAAACAGATGAAGTCAGACATTGCCGAATATGTGTCTAAATGCTTGAATTGCCAACAGGTGAAAGCCGAGAGAAAGAAACCTGGAGATTTACTTCAGAGCCTATCTATTCCAGAATGGAAATGGGATCACATTTCCATGGATTTCGTGACGAAGTTACCTCGATCATCCCGAGGTTGTGATGCGATTTGGGTAGTGATAGACAGATTAACCAAATCAGCGTGTTTTATTCCGTATAGGATGACGTACAGACATGATCAAATGGCTGAGATATATATCAGGGAGGTAGTCAGATTACATGGTGTGCCAAAGTCTATCGTATCAGATCGTGATCCACGATTCACTTCACACTTTTGGCACAGTTTGCAGCAGGCCTTAGGTACGACATTGCACCTGAGCACTGCTTATCATCCCCAGACAGATGGACAGTCAGAGCGGATTATCCAGACTTTAGAGGACATGTTGAGAGCTGTAGTGCTAGATTTCGGCACTAGTTGGCAATATTCACTACCGTTATGTGAATTCTCGTACAACAACAGCTATCAAACGAGCATAGAGATGGCACCGTTTGAGGCATTGTATGGCAAGAAGTGCAGATCTCCGTTGTACTGGGATGATATATCTGAAGTACCAGAACTTGGGCCTTGTATGATTCGGGAAATGACTGAGAAGGTGAAGATCATTCAGAAAAGAATGAAGACGGCACATGATAGATAGGCCAAGTATGCCAATATCAGACGTAGACCATTAGTATTTGAACAGGGAGACAGAGTATTCCTGAAGATTTCTCTTTTCAGAGGCGTTGTCAGATTTGGCAAACGCGGGAAATTGTCTCCTAGAAACATCGGTCCATATGAGATTCTTGAAAAGATTGGCGATCGAGCATATCGATTGGCTCTTCCTCCTTCTCTATCCGGGATACATGATGTTTTTCATGTATCGATGCTGCGTAGATACATGCCAGATTATTCTCATGTCATTCAGCCTTACGAAGCTGAGCTAGATCAGACGTTGAGTTATATTGAACAACAGATACAGATTCTTGATCGGAAAGAGAAACAACTCAGAACAAAGACTATTCCACTAGTGAAAGTCCAGTGGAATCGTCATGGCACCGAGAAAGCGACTTGGGAGACAGAAGCAGATATGAGACAGAAATATCCCGAGTTATTCTCATGATGTGAGTATTTATTCAGCTTTTGACTTTACTGTTGTTCGTACATACTTTGATTAATTGATTTCACGTTCGAGGACGAACTAATACCTAAGAGGGGGAGAAATGTAATGCCCTAGATTGTATGTGGATAAAATGAAAAGATGAAGTGTTGCTTGAAGAAGGGACCGCACCCGCGCCTAGAGAAGCACCGCACCCGCGGTGCATGGACAGAAAGTTAACCATTTTTACAGTAGGGTCACCGCACCCGCGGTCCAAGAATGAGTGCACCCGCGGTTGATGGACAGAGAGTGGGAAAGTATTTACTGAAATGACACCGCACCCGCGGTCCAAACGTAACCGCACCCGCGTTGATGACACCGCACCCGCGGCCTTATATGTAGCGCACCTGCGGTCGACGTTTATGCAAAGTTGGATGGACCGCTGAAGCCTGAGCGCACCCGCGGTTCATGAACTACCGCACCCGCGGTCATGCGTGTTACTTGAAAAATATGACACTTGCCCCTCAACATGCAAGATATATATATGACTTGTACGTCCTTTCTTCATTCTCCAGCTGGAAGGAACGAGAGCAAGGGTTCAGAATTCCTCAACTCTCATTATAACTTAGATTTTGAATTGCGAAAGATCGAGCCACTCGAATTTCGATCCGATTTCGGTTCTGAACTCCTCTAATCAAAGGCTTTAATGGGATGTAAGTTTCATTCATTTCCTGCATGATTTGAAATATTGATGTTGGGGAAATTGTGAATTACACTAGATTATGTGTTCTTGTGAAGTTAGTGACTATATATTCGTAAACGGGTCGATTATCGGATATCATATGCAATTGTTATGATTTTCCATCATATTTAGAGTTAAATATGCAGATTTTGAGTACTATTATGTGCTTATAATGATGATTATGTGTTGAGACTTATGAATTTGTGATATATGTTGAGAGGTGGATTGACCGGTATCGAGAGATTACGTCGTTATGCCGTCAAATTGTACCGAGATCAAGTATTGAATTGGATATGTGTTGATTGAGATTAGAGATTGATAGAATATGTATCAACATTTCCATTTCAGATTTGATAGTGACAGATTCGTCATCGAGACTTCGACATCGACAGACATTGTGCGACGAAAGGTATAATTCATGTTTTGTTTGGGGAAGACACAACTCAAATGAGATTTAGTTTGAGTTTCCCAACAAAATCACATACTAGAATTATTGTTTATCTTTTGATATGATTGTGATTTGTTTATAGATTTATATTCAAATCTCTTGATATGATGATGCCTTGTTTATAGATTTATATTCAAGCCTTTGAGATAGGAGAGTCATTGGCAGACTTGCCAAACTAGATGTTCGGTGGTATCGACGCTTCGGATCAGATTCACTCCGATTGCAGACATTCGATACAGACTTGACCGAAGTCTAGGAATAAGACGTACAGTTACCCCGATTGGGAGGGTAGGTGATAGACAATGACGTCTTGTTCACACCGGGATCCCTAGAGTAGAGTCGATTCGAGTCAAGACATGATTTGATTTGAGTTGCATGTTTAGATAGATCGATTTCATAGACTATGGAGCCATTGTTATTGCTTTCATGCATGTTTTATGATTTCGTATCAGCATGTATACATGTTTTATACTGGGATTTGTTCTCACCGGAGTTTCCGGCTGTTGTTATGTCTGTATGTGTGCATAACAACAGGTGGGGCAGGATCAGGGTCACGACAGAGATGAGAGATGGACATAGCGTGGTGATCACGGGCGCAGAAGATCACTAGTGATGTTGTACTAGATTTGTACTACTCGTAGTTTATGGTTTGTATTAAACCCTAGTGATGTGTTGGTAGTAAGACATGACTTGTATATTATATGTGTTGTAATTAAATAAAGAAAGATATTATGTGTAGTGGTTACATTTGATTTAATGTTTAAAAGCAAAATTTTGACCCACATTTTTGAATAAAGATCATATTAATCCCAAAAGGAATCGAGTTAGAGCCCGGGTCCCCACACGCTTACATGATTCCCTAGGTATCAAATGATAGTGCCTGCAAGAACCATTAAATTATGGTTAGCGTACAGTACGGTCCCTTCAACTCATATATCCCGACCGATTCTACAACTATTGGTATATCGAGAGCTGTCAAAGAATCGATACTATGTGTCATGTCGTAGTTGCATCGATGGTATAATCTATGAAACTCATTTCATAATTACTACCATACTCTGATCAGAGATTTCATACTACATATACATGATATCACATAGGATATCCATACCCGAAGGTAAGCGGTGACTCCCCGGCTACAATGCATCGACTTCTATATGTTTCGACAAAACACCCAACCTTGCCACCTGATGACCCCATGAGAGTCGGTAAACAAGGAAAAGTGCAATGCTAGCACATAGAGTCTCAATGTTGTCCCGGGTCATAAGGATTAATGGTGTACAACCTTAAACTAGGACGTTTCCACTCGATAAGTGAGAACCATTTGGAAAGTCCTTTATGGAGGGTTGTTCAGTGCACTCTACCAGGAGATCCTATCTGCATGCTCGGACATCACAATGTCCCCTACCAATTAAACATGGTACTCACATCGCAGATACTAGTCTCAAACTCGAGCGGTCTATATCCTTCTTAGCGGCGGCTGAATCGGCTAGGAACTGTTTAGAATATACAGTATTCCAAATATGAGTTTCATGATACTCATCATATGAGCATCTTATATTCTTTCTACTATTTTATATTCAAGGAATTTATCTATGCAACTAGCATGGGTATACAGATAAAGATGTGCCAAAACAATAATTTCAAATATTATTAAAATAAACATTGTTTATACATAGAGTTTCATTATGAACACTCGGCCAACACTCGGCTCGACGGTTTAAAGGATATGAAATTTGATGATTTATGTTTGAAGGGATATCTAGAACCTTGAAACAATTGGGTTATAAGGTTATAAAGAATGGTAACCAAAAGCATTATAAGACGAATCAAAATTTGGCTTGAAAGTTTAACTGCTAGTGAATTAATACTGTAGCAAATTAAGAATTTAGAGTGATAACAATTTAAGATAAAGTTGATCAGTTAGTTAAGTTATAAGAGTAGACATGGATCTAACAAAAATTTTGGAAATTTAAGTTTGATGAATCATAATTTTTAATCATGATCTTAAAAGTTAAAATTATACATTTGTTGGAATTTAATTTTTCTTAAAAAAAATTGGGTATGATCGGTGGTTTGATTACTTGATAGACGCATATAAGAATTGAGGTAGACACCTGGTTTTAAGAAATTTTTGAAAGTCATCGAGAAACTTGAGAATAAGTGAATATGTGTGTTGGGATTATGTTATCTAATAATATTTGGGTTGCGTAAGCTAGAATTTTAAGTTTATGAAATAGGTGTTCGTACAAAAATTTTGGGTGAAATAAAAACCAAAAGAAACGAGTTGTGTTCATCATAGGTTATCAATGAATGAATATTAAGATTTTTATCGAATAAGAAATCTAAATTCTTGATATGGGGATTCTAGAATTTATAGGTTATAATTGAAGTTGATTTAGAGTTAGTCCATCATTATCGGAGAATTTATTAAGTTTTATACGTTAGTATTAATTAAGTATTAAGGATGCGTAAGAATGCGACATTCGCTTCAATGAGGAAAATCCAAAAGTCTTAGGTCTCAACTTTATTGTAATTGAAAAGGAAATAGTTTAAGCATGTAATTGTTGCTAGATTGATTTTATTATTTAGATAGAATATAGGTATCGTATATTTTGGGTTTTATGGATTAACACTACTCGAACTTAAGATTTGCAACAGCGTTATATTGGGATGTACTTCTAAATAGTTAGGTTATGTAAGTTTTGTGCGGTAAGATAAAGATTCGATTCAAGGATCTTAGTCTAATATTATTATGGGGTTGAGATAAGGTTTAACTTTTAAGTATTTTACCCAAGATAGAAGTTCATTAAAAAAAAAAAAAATTGGTGCTAAGATCTCCTAAGTGGAACTACATAAAGGCCAATACTTGGATTTGAAGCCTTAACATATCTTGAGTTCAATAAATTTAAGAAAGGATGCTGCTAAGATTTCAATATTGAGATATAATAGATCAATGAACATCTTGGGTATATTATAAAGAAAGTAAGATAGGATAAGTTTGGACTGTCATTTCTAATATTGGGAATTACGACAAACAAATTTCAAAATTAGAGGACATAGTAGAATAAAACTAAGTTACTATAAATCGTCTTAAGTTGAGGTTCACAAACGAGGATTTTTACAGGCAATATAATTAGGATCGAGGAGACATAAGGACATCTTAAGATTTATTATTTTATCAGAGTAGCTCCGCGGAAGCGTGGACCATTGGGATACTAGAACTAAGTTTAAACTTTGTGATTATCAAGGATAAGCGAATTTCGGAGACGAAATTCAATTTAAGGGGGGGAGATTGTAAGGTCTCGAAAATTGAAAAGTCTATGTGAACCACATGTATGCAAGTTCTTAAATTTCTTTGGTATTTTTTTAATTTATTTTAAAGCATTAAATGCTTTTTTTATTTCATTAAATGATGTTTAATTATTTTTATGCATTTTATGCATAATTCATGTATGATAGTAATTATTTCATGAAATTTTAAAAGTTCATGCACTATGATTTTTAAGTTTCATTTCACGCCCGAACGATGAACGGAGATTGGGGAATTATCAGAAAATATATTTTAATTACATGATTAATTTTCATTAATTATTTTAAGGTGTTTTAAAAGTATTTTTCAAAAATGAGATTTTATTAGATATTTTTACCCGCGGGATATTATTTTTAACAGTACATAAATTTATCGAATCGGGGGACTTTTCAAGGGTTCGGCTAATATTTTCAAAATCTTTCCGACCCAAAATATTTTTCGGGAGTGTGCTAGGATTTATTGGGCTTACTTTTGAACTTTTTAGGCTTAAAACTCTTTTAATTAATTAATTTAGGGCCCATTAGGTTTGTGTTTGCTATTTAATTAAGTACCTAAACACCCATTTAACCTAAATCTATTCTCCCATCAGCCGACACCCCTTATCCCCACAGCATACTCTCGTTTTCAACACCCCCAGCAACGGAAGGGCTTCGGCCAGTACTTGTTCTTGCAAGAATAATTCCCCGGTGCATTCGATCTTCGTTACCCTTGCGTGCAACATCATCAGGCATGCTTTGTATCATCCTTTTTCTCATCATACATGTTTTATTATACTGATGTTTGTGTTCTTGAATGGGAATTCCAATCTAGCTTAGTACATGAAGAATTTTTGGTTCCTACTTATGTTCTTGCATTCTTTTGATTGCTACTCACGTTTTCAGCCGTGGGTTTAGGGGCTTTGTTACATTGGTTTAGGACTTATAAGTGTTTGTAAGATATGATAAAATGTTGGAAAAAATTTGGTTGAATTTCGAGGTGATTCGGGTTAAAACCGGGACTCCGGTCCAAGTTTTAAAACGGATCAATTAAGTTTGAGTTTGGACTCGAGTTTACTCTTTTAAAAATGTTTTGGGACATTTTAAGGAGTTTGGTAAGCATCGGGTCAATTTTAGAGGTCCAGGGGTGAAACGATAATTTTCGGGTTTCCAAGGGCAAAATGGTAATTTTGCACCCGGGATGAGATTTTGGTCAAGACAGTGCCCTGAGCACAAATTCATGATATTTTAAATGTTTATGCATCATGTTTACGATTTTTAAGCAATTATGATAAATATGTTGCATGCTTGGTTTTAAGGAAAAATGTTACGTTTATGCATGTTTTTATTAAGTGATGAAAATGATGTTATTTTTGAAGGATGAGAATTGGTTGTAACTGACAATGTATATATATACGATGACATGAGATATGATGAGCTGAGGCCCGAGCTCAGTGGGCGGGTAATGCTATCTCTGATGTCCCCTGCCGCCGGGTACCACAGTTTTATAAATGGATCAATCGATAGAGCTGATACGAAAGTCACAACTAATGAACTGAATTCAATTAAAAGAAAATGTATACGTTTATGATGACATGAGATGACATGATTTAACACGTAGATGCTGATACGATTATACATGCTATGATTATTACCATGTTTTGACAGGACACGTTTACGTATACGATTTTTACTGCAGACACGAAATGTGTGGTGATTATTCTATTTTTCACTGCTGTGTGCTATGTATATGTACTTGTTATTCTTGGTACAGGTGTGTTGAGTCTTTAGACTCACTAGGCATGTGTGATGCAGGTGAGATTGATGATGAGGAGACTGGAGGTGCCGAACTCTGAGTAGGCAGATCTGGTGGGCGACACGACCCGAGGGCCTATGATTTTTCCGCACATTATGATTTTTGGTTTTGGAGAGGAAACGATGAGTTTATACGCTGTTTTATTTTACAGTTGTTGTTAGGATTTTACTCGTCTTTACTCCAGAATATTTTATTGGTAATTACTCGTGATGATTTTTAAATGATGTTTTTAAGTAGGAATGCATGCATGCGATTTTAATTAAATGATTATTTTCAAAATGAGAGTTTTAAAAAGAAATAATATAAATATTTTCGCACTTTTAAAACGGGTAGACGTTTCAGATACAATTGCTGGCTGACATAGTTGCCAAGGGTGTTTTTGTCAAGGCAGGCTCATTTGCTGCCCCCACCCTTGAAAAATTTCAGGTTATGACAGGAGACTGAACTGGTCGACCATCATTTTCAACATACTGAAAAATATGGTTCGGTCTTCCAAACAATCAAATGGTTTTCATGTGCCACTCAACTACCTGCTGAATAAATCTGGTTTGGTGGATGACTCAGCTGAGAAGTCATCCAATTCAATGTCTTCAATTCCAAGAATGTTCTCAGCAACCAAAGACAAAGCTGGACATCTCTCCTGAGCAGTTTATCAAGATCAAGAAGGAGATTGGGAGCTGTCAAATCAGTCAAGAAGGCCAGAACAAAGGATTTGGCAAAGACAAAGAAAATCAAAAGGAAATTGATTGTCAGCGAAATTGAATTGGAGAAAACTCCATCTCCGAAAATTGGTAAGAAGCCAAGGTCTCAGAAGACCAAGCCAGCTGAAGTTGAAGCTATTCCAACTGATCGCATGCAAACTGGAGCTGAAACACCACTATACCAATTCGAGCAGTTCCAATTGCATCATCAGCTGAAAAACTCAACAAACGAAGCCAACTGCTCCTCCAAAAAAAATTATCAGCGAATCTGGTTAAAAGCTGACATTGGTTGGACTTCGCGCACCACCCATCATTGTCGACATACCAAATGTTCTACCAATTGCTCGACCTAAGGGTGTGGTCATTCGAGAGAAGGTGGATGACACCAACTCAGGGCTGAGCATTTCTCACGTCCTAACTGATCCAAAAGGTAAAGTCAAGTTCATTGAAGAGCCCAGACCTACCAACCCGATTCAAGCTCACATCGATCTTGTATGGAATGAAATAAATGAGTTTTCTGAATCGAAGTTGGAAACTTGTGATGAATGGGTCAGATATAGGACTGAAGTGTTTGTCAAGCGTTTGAGGAAGACATCAGTTTTAAACAAGTTCATCACCCTGGATACAATAGTCCTAAAGACAGTTAAAGCTGTCACAATCGCTCAAGCACTGGAGAGGAGAACCTATTTTTTTGATCTGATGCGGGTGAAAAAACTAGCTGAAGTAGCAGCTCAGGTGAGAAAGAATTATGATCCGATCAGTCCAACTTCCTACAATGACAGAGCAGTTTTTCAGTAGCTGGACTCTGAACTCTTATCGTTACAAATGATGACAACTGTACATACCAGTTAATTCCCAGAGCCCAACATCAGCGGAGCAGGCTGTAACATCTATAGCTCAGCAAGAGTCATCCAATGAACCAGTTGCTAAACAAATTTCTGAGCAAGTGTGTAGAGGCCCGAAATTCGTATTTGAAAATTTGCGGAATAATTTAAAATTTTCTCTTTAAATGAATAAAATGCCTCATTCATAAAGTATACTGATAAAAAGGTTCCATGTTTAAAGTAACAGCGGAATAAAAGTGCAAATAACAAAATAGCAGCGGAAGTAAATATCTGTTTCAAAACAACAATTTAAAATAATTCGTCGTGATAAAAATGAGTTTGCATAAAAATGATAAATAAACTGATATGAGGGTCCTCGGGTTTCTACTACTGCCGACCCAAGCTAGCTCACTGGTCCCCGCCCTCGGTCCCGAATTCATCAGTACCTACAACAATCAAGTCTAGTGAGTCTAAAAACTCAGCATGCATATATCGTAGATAACAAGTAAATATATCATAAAATTTCATGCCATGAAAAGATATCATATCGTAAGATGTAACTTGAAAATCGTGTCATGAATAATTATAAATACGTGCATAACTGAACTGAAAATCGTGATAGAGCCCTGTCATGAAATAGCATATAATAATTTTCTGTTGAGAATATGTTCTATGCAAGTGGCCCATAACATGAACTGAATCGTCTGATCAGACTAAACCACAGTATACTGGGCGGTAGAGATCATCACAGCCCTTGGACTGGATATCTGTACCAATACATGAACATGAACCGGTCAGTGACCACTGGATGAAGTAATAATCTCATGATAAGCTGCAATCCCATGAGTGTGAAATGGCCACAAGCAATATCGCATATATCTCAAAAATAAACTTTTATATTATTATGCACGTAATATAATAAAATGTCCAGTATTAATTTACCGAATGGGTTGGATCGTTCCCAGGCTCGCTGCGACCTAATTCTTACATGAAAAATATGCAAATGATTTTTCCTTGAAAATAACTTAGTCATTGAACCCAAAAACGGGGCCAACTAGCCCAACAACTAAATTTCTAACCATGACTCCGTACCAACCCAAACCAACATCGAACCATCATTTAGCCATGATTAAAATACACCTAAAATGATGAAATAAAGCTCCTAAAATTTTACAAGTCGAAATTTTGTGAATGGAGGCCAAAAACAAGAAACGCTCTTTCGAGAGTTACTTTGGCACATTGCACCGTAAATTCTCGTACGACCTCCAAACTTAACCGAATCACAAACGGCCAAAAACATGACCTTCCTAACTTGATGAGGTACTGTACAGTCCAAGGCCATAGGCTAAAAGCCAACCAAGAACTTAAACGAGCTTCCGAACCGAAGCACCAAGTTGCTGTCCAAAATTACAGCAGTAGCGCTTGCGCTTCCTTGAAACGTTTGCGAGACTAATGGCCATTGGGGATTGAACCACTGACCAGAGCCTCGTACCAACATCCTAAGGTGGGGCTTGAACCATGGCTAAGGGCCCTAGGTCAGCCACAATCCAAGCAACACCAGAAACATCACCACGCTTCCACCAAGAACCAAACTGCACGCGTGGGATGTCTCACTTGTTCTTGTCGTCATGTATCATTCCAGTGGCCATAGGATCAACCATGGCATGATCTAGACCCCATGAGGTATTGTGTGAACCGTGGTTAAGGTCTAAAAAGCCAACCAATATCCACACCACCACCAAAATCGAAAGATACACATGCAGGAAAAATAAAGGGGATCGAAGGGCACTTGTCTTGTTTTATTTAAAAACCGAGGGAACCATGGACCAAGCCTTGAAAGGCCAACTTGGTCATGTCTTAGACATACAAGGAGATGTTCTAACCATGGCTACAGCCCCTAGGGCAGCCAAGATCAGAATCTTCACCGTAGACAATAACCATGCAAATCGAGACACAAAAATGACATGCTGGGGAGTTGCTGTCAAAATGTGATGCAAGGGGGAAAGAGGCTGAAACCAATGGACAACTCCCTTCCTAACACACCCTATATCATGTCTAAAAGCAGCCTTGAGCCCCTGGAAATCGAGCCAACCCTGCAACCACAAAAACAACAAAGAACGTGAAGTGCATGTGGGAACCGAAATTTTGTGCAGATTTTTCTTTGAAAGTTGCTGTCCAAATTCGGTTTTGCCATGGAAATCATGATCATGTAATGTTTTAAAATATTTATATAACTTGATTGAAGAGCAAAGAAATAATATAAACATGCCTTGGATTTTTTTGAAACGAAAACAAATCAATACGACGACGCGGCGCGGCGGAGACGGAGTTGCTTTTCTAGCTTGCTTTTCTCTCTTACTTTCTCTCAAGCCTCACACGATTTTTCTTGTTGAATGCTCTGAAATTTTTGGTGGAATGGAGAGGGAAATGGCTAAGAGGTGAATGAGGAAGTTAGCAAGATAAAAGGGAGGAAATGAATCTTTCTATCCTTGTGTTTGGTAGATAAGGAATGAAGTGTGATTTGATATTATTTGCTTGAGGGATGATTTGATAGGGGTGATGGCCGATTCTTGCTTATCAAATATGGGTAGATAATTGCTTAATTAATAATTTTAGTTGATTCAAAGGTGAGGGATTATCTACCAAGAAAAGGGATAAGGAAAGGAATCAAAGTTTGTGAGTTGTCAAATTTAATTCAAATCTTTTAATGAGGTGGCCGAAATCTTACTTGATAAAATGGGTAGAAAAATTGTTTAATTAATAATTATTGGGGATTTAAAGTTGAAGGAATTATTCTACCATGAAGGGGTAAGGAAAGATATCAAAAATGGAGAGTTGACAAATTAATTAAATCCTTAAAAGGTGATGGCCGAAAATTACAATAAAATGGAGGGGGAAATATTTCTTAATTATTGAATTTTAAATCTTTTTTGTTTTATATACCCATTAAATATTTTAGTGAATTAATAAATTAATTATTGAACCTAAAAGAACTTATTTACTACTTATCTCAAATTACTTAAATAATTCCTTAAACTTTTTTTTACAATAAAATAACTTATTATTTATCTTAAATAAATTCTGGGAATGTTTTCTTAATATTAAATTTTATCTCAATACTCAAACTCCAGTCCGGCCTCACTTATTTAACTGAAAAGATAGTAACTAAGCTACTGCGTAAAATAATAAAATTTAAAGAAAAGAATTTAAATCCTCATGCATAAAAAATCATTTTAATTTAAATACTAGAAATTATGCATGGCTTATACGTAGTCTGATTTACGGGTTCTACAACTCTCCCACATTTAAAAGAAATTTCGTCCTCGAAATTAAAACTTAACGAATAGCTCGGGGTACTGACTTCTCATCTCTGGCTCAGACTCCCACGTAGCTTCCTCCTCTAAATGATTAAGCCATTTGACTTTCACTCGCTTAACCAGCTTGTTCCGAAGCTTCTTCTACTGTCTATCTAAGATCTGCACTGGTCTCTCCTCATAAGACAGGTTCGGAGTGAGCTGCAACGGCTCGAAGTTCAAGACATGCGAAGGAGTGAGCTGCATGTGAGGCCCGGGGCCGAAGAGGGCGGGGGTGATCGCCGGTGCCATGAGGTTGCACGGACAATGAGCAGCTCCTGACAGGCTTCTAGGTGGAGGGAACATGAATGAACCGATCCAACACGGGAATGAGAGGGATTCAGAGACTGTTCAATGTAATGGACGGTACAGTTGAAGAAGGGTTAAAAGATTTGATTGGTACTACTCATATCACGAAGGTGCATCTTCTTTTCGGTAGCTCATCACATAAGAACTCGAAAGTTAAGCGTGCTTGACTTGGGGCAATTTTGGGATGGGTGACCTCCTGGAAGTTTCATAGGGTGCGTGTGAGTGAGGACATAAGCACGCTGGAAAGACTCGTCTTGATACAGTGAGGACAGTCGTCAAATCTGGGGCGTTACAGTTGGTATCAGAGCCGACCTCTCTTAGTACGGTGTGGTTGGGGGACGAACCAAGCGGAAGCTGGTGGGCATGTGAGGCCCGGGGCCGAAGAGGGCGGGGGGTGATCGCCGGTGCCATGAGGTTGCACGGACAATGAGCGGCTCCTGACAGGCTTCTAGGTGGAGTGAACATGAATGAACCGATCCAACACGGGAATGAGAGGGATTCCTAGACTGTTCAATGTAATGGACTGTACAGTTGAAGAAAGTTTAAAAGATTTGATTGGTACTATTCATATCACGAAGGTGCATCTTCTTTTCGGTAGCTTATCACATAAGAACTCGAAAGTTAAGCGTGCTTGACTTGGGGCAATTTTGGGATGGGTGACCTCCTGGGAATTTTCCAAGGGTGCGTGTGAGTGAGGACATAAGCACGCTGGAAAGACTCGTTTGATACAGTGATGACAGTCGTCAAATCTGGGGCGTTACAAAGTGACTGTTCTTACTTCTAAAGATGCTCAACCATCATCTTTCTCTGCTCCTACAAAATCTCTTCCAGTTAGTCTTCAGCTGTATACAGATGCAGAGTTGTCACTGGAAAATGTCAACGAAAGTGATACAATTAGTTGCCACTGATATCCAGCTGAATCTTATAACTGATCAATCAGTTAAATACCATAGCACAACAGAACAACTAGCCTCAGAGGCTGTGTTCCAAAAAGCTGAAGAACTAGTTCAGTTGATTGCTACGACTGAACAACAGAATCAAGCTGAAATGGCTCAGTTGCACTCAGACCAAATAGAAGATGTGCAAGTGCCAACTGAAGAGCCAACCAGCTCAACTGTTGCTCAAACTTCTACCTCTGCTCAAGACACTCATCAGGAAGCAGTTGAAGAAACTATTGATGAACTAGCTCAAGCTGAGACTGAACCACCACGGTTTGCCATGGTTATTTTCAATGAATAGAAACCCTGTCTCGTGAGATGCCTATGGCTGCTGATATTATGATTGAAGAAATACAGTCCAGTTTGCACAATTTAATTTCAACTGTTTTTGATATGAAGTCAACCCAACTGCTGCACATGTTAAAGATTGATTCTATAAAAGAAAATACTATGAAAAGCCTCCACCAGGTTACTAAAAATATTACTTCCTTATTTCTCCAAGTAGATCAGTTGAAGAAGGACACAGTGACAGTACCAGCTCTTTTCAAAACTCAAGACATGCTTATCAATCGGATTGATTTCATACAGAAAAGCATTTCAAAGAGAATTGATTTGATGCAGTAACAAATGTTAAATGCTATATCCCAAGTCACTTCAGAAGTCCGTATTTTATCCAAACGAGTTGGTGGTGTTGACAAAAAAGGGGGAGAAGAGCAGCAACAACAATCAAAGAAGAGACCAAGTCAACCAACCGATCAAGAACCGGCTGGTAAAAGAGCCAAGAAATAAATATCAGTTAGAAGACATTCTCTATTCATTCATTCTTTGATTTGGCAGAGTATCAGTTAGAAGACATTCTTTAATTCTTTTATTTAATTCTTTCATTCTTTGAACGAATCTGTACAGTGAAAGATTATTTGCAAATGAAAGATTATTTTATCTACAAGGTACAGTTCATATCATTTCTTGAATTCTAAGTTTTGTCAAACACCAAAAAGGGAGAAATTGTTGGAATCAGAATTTTGATGTTTGACAAATTGAGCGTTTGAAGATTACAGAACTGATCAACTCAACTGAATGTAACTGAACTGAAATGACTTGAACTGAAGTTGCCCGACTGATAATTAATGCGCTAAACAAACGAAGACAACTGAACTGATTAAAGCTAACTGAAGCTGTGTAGCGAACTGAACTATCAGTTAAGGCTAATCAGTTACACAGTCAGTTCATCGAATCAGCTATAAAGTCAACTGATAAATTAGCTTGACACGTCATCAGCTAAAGAGCGTAGCCAACAACCGACAATTTGTACAAGAGCCTTCTGCAACTTGTAGTGGGAGCAGGACATATCAGAATGCCAGAATTTACGATTTTCAGAAGAATGATGACATGTCTACTCAGGGCAACTCAATAGATATATGACATTTAAACGCTTTCAATATTACCGTTGGGAACAAATCCTATAAATAGCCAAGAAGATCAGCTGAGAAGAAGATAGTGATAGTTAAGAGAGACATTTATCGAGTTAACAAGAACAAGAACAAGCAAATCATTCTCACTTAGAAAAAGCTCACACTTTATTCAACATATTCATAACTTTCATGCTATATTTCGAGCACTAGCACAAGCATTTATTGTTACTATATTCGATCTTTTTACATCAGTTGTGCTTAGAAAAATATATTATTTGTGTACTGATAAAATTGCAAAGATACTATGAGTTTCAGTTTGGCCACTGAAGTGAGTTATTACAACTTCTGTAATTAATCAAAGTCTTTTAGTGAAAAACCTATCATTGAGATAGAAGGGGTGACGTCAGAGCATTTGAAGTCTCCGAACATCTATAAATCTTTGTGTTCTTTATTTCTCAAGTATTCAATCTGTCTTTCAGTTTATTTCCGCACTTTAAGTTAACTGATTGACATTGACAACAAGATTATCGAATTTAGTTTATCACTAAACTGATTCATCCCATCGAAAAGATTTGAAAATCGTAGAGTGTTTATTCAACCTCCCCTTTTAAACACTTTCACTCACCCAATCGATCCTAACACAAGTCAATATTCTAATCAGATTGAGTAAATTGATCTATTAAAAACATGTTCTAAGTGTAGAAACTGCTCAGATAACTTTGTGAGTATGATATAAAAAAGCAACAACTCAATTTTCTTCAACTCACTTATCAGCACATATGTTAATCTTAGCAGCAGAAGTAAATAGTAGGAAATAAAGAGACTAAAAGTTGTTTAGAGAAGTTCGAAGAGTAAGCTTATATGTCTTACCTTCTTCTGTTTTGAGAAAAATTCCACTAGAAGATTTGATCAATATAATAATTGTACAAACTCACTTAAGCTCGGTTCCACGACATTAATGAGCTGAAACTCCTAGTACTCTTTTCTTCAACTTGATCTATGACGTCTACTAATTTAAAATACTACTAATTTTTTTTTGAAAGCTAATACACGAGTCCCATTTAAATGCATGCATGCAGGACTGCTGAAAAATATGCCTTTTAAAAATAATTGTAACCAATTACCCGATAAAATACTGCGGTTTAAAAGTAGCTGACAAGTAAAATATTGCAGTTTAAAATTGCCGACACGGCCGAAAAATGCGTTCGTAAAAATAATTCAAGTAAACATCCTGATCATCATAACCATAACAAAAATCAACGTATCAAAATGTTCATATCCACTCAAACTCATAAAAACGTGATATGCGGAAAAGTGTGGTCCTTGGGTCGTGTGCGCATATCCAGCCCTGCCTACTAAGAATTCGGCACCTCCTGTCCCCTCATCTTCATGTTCACCTTCATCATTCACACCTAATGTGTCTAAAGACTCAACACACCTGTACCGTGATATCAAATACATATACATATCATGTAGCAGTGAAAAATACCGTAATCAACATACATTTCTTGATCATGAAAAAACGTATGCGTAATCGTAACCTGTCAAAACATAATAATAATCATAGCACATATCATCATATCAACATATACGTGTTCATTTTCTTAATTTTAATTCCGTTCGTCAGATGTGACTTTTGTATTATCATGTCAGTCGATGGATCCTTCTACGTGTAACCGAGGTACCCGGCGGCGAGGACAATAGCGACAACATTACCCGTCCACTGAGCCCTGGCCTTACATGTCATTGTGTTGTCATGTCATCATATTAGTCACAACCAACTCCCATCATTCAAAACATATCATCATATTCATGACTTCATAAAATCATGCATATACGTAATTTTTCCTTGAAACCAAGCATGCAACGTATTTTCATAATTACGTAAAAACCATATACGTGATGCATAAACATTTAAAAAAACATGATAAATTGATGCTCAGGGCGCTGCCAGGGCTAATATCTCAACTCGGGTGCAAAATGACAATTTTATCCCTGAAAACCCAAAATGACCATTTTATCTCTAGACCTCTAAATTTTGACCCCAAGCTTACCAAACTCCTTACAACATCCCAGAACATATTTATAAGCATTTTTTAGATGTAAATGTGAGCCTGTTTCAAAACTTAATTGATTCGTTTTAAAATTTGGACCGATGTCCCGGTACCTGAATCAACCCGAAACTCTACCAAAACTTTCCAAACTTAAACCACAATTTGGTAACACGAGACCAGACCTTAAACCACCCAATTCGATCCGTTGCAGCTTGCTCCAGATCTGTCATATGAAGAAAGACATGTACGAATTCTAGACAGACAAGAGCGGAGATTTCAGAGCAAAGTGACCAAGTTGGTCAAATTCCAGTGGCTGAATCAATCAGTGGAGGAGGCCACTTGAGAGGCCAAAGCAGATATGAGAAGTCGCTACCCGGATTTTTTTGGTAAGAATTAATTTTGAGGACGAAATTTATTTAAGAGGGGGAGGAATTGTAGAGCCCAAAATCAGTACACGTAAACCTATGCATTCATTAAATTGTAAAATTATTTATTTAATTTTTAAAATTATTTTTACAATGCATGATTTATGATTTTCATTATTTTAAATTATTACATGTTTATTTGATTCACGTTAAAATGTTTTCTTGAGTTCTATGTTTCAAACGAAATTCAACGCGGGATCGGGAAAAGAGACCAGTGACGATTTAGGCGATTTATGAATAATGTAGTATTTTAATTCAAGTCATGAAAATTGGTATTTTAAATGATTTATGTAATTTTAAGCACTTTAAAGCCTAATTTAATTTATTAGATGATTTTAAGATTTTAAGCTTTTCAAAAATGCTAATTTGAATAATTGGGGATTTTAAATCTTGAAAATTTAACATTTGTGCATTTTATTTAACATAAGGGGTGCTAGTAATTAGTGGGGGATTAGTATTTTATTTAGCATGTTAATTAGATATTAGTATTTTTAGCCCTAATTAATCCCCTAATTAACTCCCTAATCAACACACACACTCACATGTTATACACACACTCACACACATCGGCACACACACACATACACTTTGTGTTTTCTTTTTTTTTTTTTAGAGGAAAAGCTAGGGTTCTAAGATCCCTTTGAGCAGCCACCATCTCAACCCCTTTCTGTAACGACCCGAAAATCAGACTATGTATAAGCCATGCATAATTATTACTATTTAAATTTAAAAATGATTTTTATGTATATATATATATATATATATATATGAAGGGTCTAATTCATTTTGATATTTGGCAAGTCATAACTATTTATTTTAAAAGCAAAAGTTTAGTTTTATTTTTCAGTTAAATACGCGAGGACGGACCGGAGTTTGAAAATTAGAGATAAGATTAATAATAAGAAAGACATTCCTAAATTTAATTTAAGTCAAAGAATAATTTAATTTAAAGAAAAAGAAGGTCCTTGGGATTTAATAAATTAATTAGAGTTAAGTTGGTAAATAAGTTCTTTTGATTAATATTTAATTAAAGCTTAAAAAAAATATGTAAATAAATGGAGGATGAATTAATCTAGGTATAAAATAGTCAAGAAATTAAACATAACATTTTAATACTTAAATTTTAAGTCAAGTATGCCATGCAATGTTCTATTCTAAATTAAATTGTCATTCATAAAAAAAAATATATAATGAATGTATTAAACCTTAAGAATTTAAAATGCAAGAAATAAAACACTAGCATACCATGCAAGAGGTAGTAATAATATTATGTTAAGACAATTCAAAAATTGTAGTAAACCTCATTCAAATCACCTCATTAGCCTTTAAGGTGAATACAATTCCTCACCTTTAATTCATTAGTTATTAGTGAATTCAAACACAATAATATACCTAGAGTCTTCCTTAACCCATCATGCTAGTAACTGAACGAAATCATGCAACAAAATGAGGAAAGGAATCAGCAACTAAGGGAGAAGACACAATTCAAAAACCCATTCAACTCTTGCACTTGTAACTCCTAACTAAATGCATATTATTACCCCCTTAACACCTCCTATAACACCCTTCTTCATTGCCTAACAAACCTACACCCTCACCTTCGAAAATGCATCAGAATATCAGCAGCTTAATCGTGTAAGAACAGCACAAGAACAAGAAAGGAAATCCAACTCGGTTCCGCCGCGCCGTATTGTCGTATTGGTTTGTTCTTCTTCAAAACGATTTCCAGGCATGTATATGTTGCTTCTTTGCTCTTCAATCAAGTACTATAGATATTTTAAAACACCATATGCTCAGGATTTATGAGGCAAAAACGTGATTTTGACAGCAACAATACCAAGGTTTCTGCATAGATTTTTTTGGCTTATGCTTGGTGACTCACGGTTTTGAATTGTTTGGTGCTTCAGGAGGTTGTCTCGTTTTCCAGGCACACAAGGCTGCATTTAGGAATAAATTAGAATGTGTTAGGATGTTTTTGGTTCAATGGTTCAAGTCCATACAAGCACAACAAAGAAGTTACAGCAACATTTCCATCATTTCCATGAGTTACAGTTTTATGTTCAAGTTTCTGTCATTGGGTGTTTAAAGTGGGGTTTCGAATCTTGGTTGTCTTAAGGACTGTAGCCAGGGTTAGAATCATTCCTTATCATGTCTAGGACGTGATCAAATCATCCTTTCAATATTTGGTTCACGGATCCACAAGATTTTTAAATAACTAAGTAAGGTGCTCATCGGTTTTAAATTTTGAATTTCGGTGTGGGTATGAGTTCGGTTTTTGGGTGTTGCTTGGATTGTGGGTGGCTCCTAGCCCATAGCCATAGTTCATACAACACTAAATCATGTCTAGATCGAGCCATGGTCGATGAAATGGCCATTGGAACGACACAAGATAATAAAACAATTCAATACATATCACTACACAGAAATTGAGTTCTCGGTTGGGATGTTTCAGTGTCTTAGGTAATGGCTTGGTTTATGGTTGGCTTTTAGCCCTTAGCCATGGTCCAAGCCATGCCTTAGGATGTTGGTAAGAGTCCTTGGGTGGTGGTTCAAGCCCATAGTCATAAAATTCAGGAATTTCACTACAAAAGATACAAACTGTCACTACTGAAATTTGACAGCGGCTATGGTTTCGGTTTTTGGGGTGGTATGAGTTCTTGGTTGGCTTTTAGCCCATGGCCTTGGACTGGAAAGTACCTCAATGAGTTAGGAAGGTCATGTTTTTGGCCCGTTCATAATTTGGTCGAGTTTAGAGGTCGTACGAGAATTTACGGCGAAAGGTGCCAAAATGACTCTCGAAAGAGCGTTTTATGTTTTTGGACTCCTTTCACCTATTTTCGTGTTTTACACTTATTATGCATATTTTTCAGTATTTTGTGGTATTTTTAATCATGGTTCAACGTCGGTTTAATGTTGGGTTGGGTTGGTACGAAGCCATGGGTAAAAATCAAATTATTGGTTCTATTTGTCTCGTTTTTAGTTCGATTGTTAAGTTTTTGTCAAGTTAAGATTTATTGCATGTGCCACATATTAGAATTGAGTCGCAGCAAGCCTGGGAACGATCCAACTCATCCGGTAAAAATAAGGTTATAATTATATTACGTGCATAAAAATATAAAATGTTTATTTTTGAGATATATGCTATATGTCTTGTGGCCACCTTATGCTTATGGGTTTGGAAGTCGGTAGGCGCAACCGAGGACCTCTCCGCCTGGTGACTTACGACCGGTTTATGGTTATGTATGGGTACGGACATCCAGTCCAAGGGCTGTGATTGATCTCTACCGCCCAATATACTGTGGTTTAGTCTGATCAGGCGCTTACGCTATGTTATGTGCCACTTGCTTAGAAACATTATCTCTACCAGAAAATTATGATATGTTATGACAGAGCTCTATTGAGCAAAGCTTTTACGTATGATTTTCAGATATGCACGTAGTTATAATTATTCATGATACGATTTTCCCCGTACGCCTTACGATACTTTATTTTTAAGTTGCATGCGATTTTATGATATATTTTCTTGTTATTCACGATATATACATGTTGAGTTTTTAGACTCACTAGACTTGATTGTTGTAGGTATTGTTGAGGCCGAGACGGAGGGCGTGGACCAGTGAGCGATCTTGAGACAGCAGTAGTCAACCCGAGGACCTCATGATTTAGTGTATGCACTTTTTATTATTCAAATTCAGTTTTAATACGTTGGATTATTTTAAATCGATGTTTACGTTAGTTTATTTTTAAATTGTTGGTTGAAACATTATTCGCTTCCGCCGTTATTTTAAAGTTAAAAATTATTTACATGTTTATTTTAATTAAACAGAACAAGATAATTATTTATTTAGAAAAATTTTTATAATTCCGCAAAATTATGAATACGAAATACGGGCCTTTACATTTTCCCTTGCATATTTCTGGATATTTACATCTGTTGGAACATTTAATAGTCGCAATCTTGATTTTGATGTTAACAAAACTTGTTTATTTGTTTCTAATGAGTTTATCTAAGTGCGTAGAAACTGAAACTGACCAGGCTTCGAACTGATCAGTTACCAAGCTTAAACTAAATATATTGAGACGCAAACTGAAAGTGCCAACTGATTGATCGTACTGAACAAGTACAACTGAAGTATCAGAGCAGTTCAACTGATTGTCCCGTTGAAAGGTGTCTCAGCAGAAGACCTTCAGAATCCCGGCCAGCTGATGAAGTGTTCAACTGATGAAGAGCCCAAACTGACCAGTTCTGCTAAATCAGTGAAATCAATTCAACTGACGAATCAACTGATTTCACCTCACAAGTTCAACTGACCATTTCAGAACATCAGTTAGGAGCAAACCAGTTTGTAGATATGACAAGCTTAATCCAGCTGTGCACAAAGGTACAAAAGCTATTGTACGATCAAGGTACAATAAGGGACGTTGCAGTAGCGCTTAAAGCCAAATGTTCCAGCTATCTATTTGGGGGAACAAATTCAAACTCCAACGAAGGGCACGCATAATGCTTATTAGCTTTGAAGAAGCAATCAGCCCAGAGGGAATACTTCAACGTGTTATCAGCTTTGAAGAAGCAATCAGCCCACAGGTAATACTTCAACGTGTTATCAGCTTAGTTTTAGAAGCTTATTTCCCTCAGTGTGTAAGAAAACTTTCGGGTAGTTTTCAGAGATCAGTTCTCACACACACACACACCCCACCACTCAAATACGGTCTTGCACAAAGACGTAAAACTTGTGTATGCAGTCTTTGACACACAGACGTTAAAAAAGTGTTGGCTGGAATGTGATGCCTTCAATCTAGACTAGGAGTTCAGTTAGGTAGTGGTTAAGTCTTAAGCTGGGTGGGTTTGTACAAGGTGTTGTATAAATCAAAGTCTTCTAGTTGATCCTACTCTAGGTGGTAGAAGGGGTGACATAGGAGTAGTTGAAGTCTCCAAACATTCATAAACATATCTTGTGTTATTTCTGTTTAACTGCTTGTTTTTGTTCTTAACTGATTTGATCAGTTCAGCTGATATCAGTTCAGTTCTGTCCATAACTGAACTGATATAAGCCAGAAGTGATCCAATATAATTTTCTGTTATTCAGTTGCACAAGTTATAAAATCGATCAGTTTTTCTTAACGAAGGATTACTTTTAGTATTTTCCACTTGGTTTGTAACCAAACTCGATCTAATTCATCGATGTATACATTCTTAGAACACGAGCTATTACTGCTCATTGAGAATATTCATGTATTTGAAGCATTATATGTATTGGGTGCTCAAACGATTTCGATCCATCAATTGGTATCAGAGCTTGCTGTTCTAAGAAGGACATTTGAAAACTGATATTGTTTTTTAAAATGTGTTTTAAAATGGTTTTCAAAACCCTCTGATAATATTTTATATGTTTGCTGTGTTATTTTTTTGTTTAGATGTGTGCAAGATTTTTGAGTTCAACTGATAGTAGGATAGCTAAACAGATCAGCGGACAAGATTTAAGTTGCCAGCTTACCAGTTCAAGTGATCAACAGACGAAATCCAACTACCAGCTGAAACTGATGAGTTAAGTGGAGCTTAATCATCATAAGTGTCGCCGCCTCATTGCCATATCAGATCCTAGTAGTTGATCGTTGCGGTTCAGCATCAGTTGAGTCCAGTTTGCATCAGTTTGACCAGTTAGCCAGCACAGAGATCAAGTCCAAGGCAATTAGCTGTTCTTATTGTAAAAGAAACTCAAAACCGATACAGCATTCCAAGCATTCTAGGCGATCAATTGTTGGTACACTAAGTTCTATTTTATATAAACTGACTGATACTTGATGTTATTGATATTTGCTAAGTATAGCATCAATTCCCTTACATAAGATGGTGTGCTTTATATTAATACAAGGGACGCGTAATGGATTAAATTAACATCATGTGTATCCAGTTAGTTTGCATGTAACTGAACTGATTTTTCTAGTTTATATGTTGTCTTAACTACTTGAGTGTTTATTGCTTTAACTTATTTTAAAAATCGCACAACGCTTATATTTTTGAGAGGGAGTTTTTTATTCAGTTCTTGAGGGGGAGCTATTCTTTAAAATTGATTTTAAATTTCCTATCCCTCGAACTGAAAAAATTGTTTTCAAATCATTTTATTTAGTTCTTAAGGGGGAGTTTTTCTTTCTGCTATCCCTCGAACTAAAATTCTTTTATTCGCTTTAACGTTTTTAAACGTTTTTATTCTCACCAAGGGGGAGAACTATTAACTGTTAAAATTTATTTTAAATTGCTTTTACTTTTCAAGTTTTGTGATCATCAAAATAGGGGTAGATTTTTGGAACATTTCATGTTCGCAATCTTGATTTTTATGTAAACAAAACTTGTTTATTTGTTTCTAATGAGTTTACCTAGGTGCGCGAAAACTGAAACTAATCAGGCTTCAAACTGATCAGTTATCAAGCTTAAACTGAAGCTATCGAGACGCAAACTGAAAGTGCCAACTGATTGATCGAACTGAACTAGTACAAATGAAGTATTAAGAGCAGCTGATAGGTGATTCAGCAGAAGACCTTCAGAAGCCCGGCCAGCTGATTAAGAGCCCAAACTGACCATTTCAACTGAATCAGTGAAATTAGTTCAGCCGATGAGTCCACTGATTTCACCTCACCAGTTCAACTGACCAGTTTAGAACATCAGTTAGGAGCGAACCCATTTGCAGATATGAAAAGCTTATTCTAGCCGTGCACAAAAGTACAAAAGCTATTGTACGATCAAGGTACTATAAGAGACGTTGCAGTAGCACTTAAAGCCAAATGTTCCAGATATCTATTCGTGGGAACAAATTCAAACTCCAATGGATTCATTCACTGAGTCTCATTGTACGTTCAGTCAAACACCTATAAATAGAAGCCGAAGCTCAGTGAAGAAGATGATGAGAGTTGATAAGTGGGTGAAGATCAAAAGATGAAGGGCACGCATAATGCTTATCAGCTTTGAAGAAGCAATCAACCCAGAGGGAACACTTCAACGTGTTATCAGCTTAGTTTTAGAAGCTTATTTCCCTCAGTGTGAAAGAACACTTTCGGGTAGTTTTCAGAGATCAGTTCTCATACACACACACACAACACCACTCAAATACAGTCTTGCACAAAGACGTAAAACTTGTGTATGTAGTCTTTGACACACAGACATTAAACTAGTGTTGGCTGGAAGGTGATTCCTTCAGTCTATACTAGAAGTTCAGTTAGGCAGTGGGTAAGTCTTAAGCTGCGTGAGTTTGTACAAGGTGTTGTATAAATCAAAGTCTTCTAGTGGATCTTACTCGAGGTGGTAGAAGGAGTGACGTAGGAGCAGTTAAAGTCTCCGAACATCCATAAACATATCTTGTGCTATTTCTGTTTAACTACTTTTTTTTGTTCTTAACTGATTTGATCAGTTCAGTTCTGTCCATAACTGAACTGATATAAGCCATAACTGATCCCATGTAATTTTCAGTTATTCAGTTGCACAAGTTATAAAATCAATCGGTTTTTCTTAACGAAGGATTACTTCGAGTATTTTTTGCTTGGTTTGTAACCAAACTCGATCTAATTTATCAGTGTATACATTCTTAGAACACGAGCTATTGCACCTCATTGAGAATATTTATGTCTTTGAAGCATCATATGTATTGGGTGCTCAAATGATTTCAATCCATCAACATCCTTTTTTGAGCAAGAATCGTGTAGAAAGCGTCTCCCGGTCATCTTCCGTAATCCACCACGTCGATATTCGTTATCTTCGTTAGTTATAACGCAAAGGCATGAATAATTTTTCATTTTTGAATCGATCATGTCATAGTAAATATTTTGATGCATATTGTATGTAAAAATCCGGTTATGTTATGCAAAATTTGAACGAAAATTTTTGAATCCATTTTGAAACAATTTTTAGATCTCTAAAACTGAATCTGTTGTCATTTCGACTCCTATGAATTTTCGGTCGATGTTCTGGAAAAACTTTCAACATATAAAACGTAGTACTTTTTGATATTTTTGATTTGACCGTAAATTCGTAATTTTCAGACAAGAAACGAGTGAGTTATGATCATTTTCATGTGATTGCTCAAGCTGTGTTGTCATCAAAATGTGTTCTTCATGTTTTCTTGAGGTTTATTGGTTGCAGGATTTTGTTATGTCAGGTGACGTGATCAGACGCTATTTGGTGTTTCGTTTCGGGTCGGTAAGAGTTTGGTTACAATAGAAGTCGTAGGGAAGAGAATGGGTAGAAGATGAATTATTTGGGTCTAGCTCGCGCAGAGTTAGCGTTGCAATGCCTGCGTTTCATGTAGGGTAGTGTCGCGGCATTGGAATGCAGCGCCTAGGGGCTTAACCAGCACTGCAGTGCTACATTACAGGCGCCTAGGCGCTGGTCCGAGATTTTTAGGAGCTTTAGGTTTAAGTGTTGTTGCTTTGTTTGGGTACTAATACATCGTTATGGCCTAGCTTGGTGAGGGTTATATTAGCTGATTTGAAGCTTGAATAGGAATCATTGAATTATGGTTTAAGCGAAGTTCATGTCTTCCATTGCTTGGAATATGTTCATACTCCATATCAGGGTCTGTTCGGGGTTCGATGTCATGGTCTAGTATGATGATTAAAAATGGTCAAGTCCCGAGTGGTCTTGACGTCGTAAGTTATATAATTAATTCGGTGGTGAGTATTATTGGTACGGTTAAGCTATGGAATTTAAGTTGCATTAATAATGTATTAGTATAAATGTGCAGCAGTAGCCCAAGCGAGATCCAATGAATCCCTCAACATTATGTAAGTATGTTCGATGTGTAAAAAGAAAATGTTTTATGTTTTTGAGGTATGCGAAATGTCTTGTGACCAATTATGTTACGGGTTTGGAAATCAAAGTACGTGTCCGGGGACCTCTCCACCCCGATAAAGCATGATCGGGTTTCGATCAGGATTGGGAAGCGGTAAAGCATGACCAGGGACTAATCCACACGGTAAAGCATAACCGGAGATCTTATGTATGTGGGAGTGGACGTTCGGTCGAAAGGCTGTGATGATCCCTTCCAGCCCAATACTGTGGTTTAGTCCGATCAGGCGCGTTATGTTATGGGTCACTTGTTTTGAAACATATCTTTTCGCAAAATGATGATGATTATGCATGTTTAAATATGTATGATGCAGCACATTTATGAAAAAGTTTATAAAATGATGGCACGTCTAAGTTTAAGTATATTCAGAGTTTAATTAAGTATGTGCTATTTTAAAATGCATGTGGATTTATTTTATATTACTTGCTATTCTCAGTTTATACATGTTGTGTCTTTAGACTCACTAGACTTGATCGATGCAGGTGAGGACGAGTACGAGGAGATGAGAGGTGGGGATCAGTGAGATGGCTCGGACTATGTGGAGGTCAAACCCGAGGACCGCTTATGTGTTTAAGAAGTTTATGCATGTTCAATTCATTCACTCTAATTTTAACGAAATTACTTTATGTGGTTTTAAACAAGTACTTTTTACAAGCTCTTCTATATTTCAAATATTTGGTCAATAATTTTATTTATATTAAATTTTCAAATATTATTACTTATTCAAGAAAAATTTTATTTTTCGCAAATAGTAAGTAATATTAATTTTAAAGTGCTGTACGTTACAATAAACGTGGTACCCGGCGGCTGTCGGATATCAGCGACAATATTACCCATCCACTGTGCCTAGACCTCATTATCATTGTATACATATATCGTCAGTCACAACCAGTTCACATCCTTCCAAAATCTCATCATTTTCATCACTTATCAAAATCGTGCATAAACGAAATTTTTCCTTAAAATCAAGCATGCAACATATTTTTCATAATTTCATAAAAATCATGCTCGTAACACAAAAACATTTAAATACAACATGCCAAATGGTGCTCAGAGCGCGGCCAGGACTAAAATCTCGACTCAGGTGCAAAAAGATCATTTTGCCCCTAGAAACCTAAAATTACCATTTTACCCCTGAGCCTCTAAATTTCGACCCGAAGCTTACCAAACTCCTTAAAACATCCCAAAACATGATATAAACATTTCTTAGCTTAAACTCGAGCTCGTTTCAAAACTTAAACGATTCATTTTAAAACTTGGACCGAAGTCCCGGTTTTAACCTGAATCAAACCGAAACCTAACCAAATTTCTCCCAACTTTTACCACACCTTAAACACGTCTTAACAGCCCTTAAACCATCTAGACCAGTCCACTAAACCCTTCGAAGATCCTCTACAAGCTTTTGGAAAAATCGGCACTTGCACTTCTCAAACCCTAGTCGCACCAACTCGTCGTTTTGCCAACCCTAGACCTAACCAGTTAGGACCAGTCATGGACCAGCACCTTCTAGACCACCCTAGACCCTCCTGGACAAAACCATCTCAAGGACACAGCCCCATGCACGCCACAACACACGTACACCCTAGGCACACCCAAAACTTGCTCAAAATCCTTCCCATTTGCTCGATCGGTTTCATGGTCACATCCAGTTATGTCCGAGCCATATCAGACTATGACTCAGCCCCACCAGGGTCTGGTCCAAGGCAAGGAATGACTCTTGCACCGCAGCGGCGCTCGAATCCTCTGATATAGCCAATAACAACCAACGCGACCGAAAGAAACCCATCGACTTAAGCTATCACTTGAGCTCCACTCGAATCCAGCCCTTAGACAACATAAAACTCGACGTTAACAGAACCTCAGTAACCCTCTCAGCAGTCCCCTTGCACAAAGATCAAAAAAGACGTGAGTTACAAAACATGAATGCATTTTAAATCCAAAAACTTGCATAAAACCGAACCCTCATGCTAGCCGAAAGGAATCCTCATTTATTTACACATATATCAGCAATAATATGGTCTGAATGAAGATATAAAGAAGATACATGCGTGCCTTAGCGATTAAACAATCAAAAGCTTGAATATCTATGCGCAGGACGTGAATCGGAGAGGCAGGGAGAAGCTTTACTTGAAAAAGAGCTCTGGCCAAGCCTTTGGCTGCTGAAAATTCGCGTGGAGGCTGCTGGTGGAGGGTTAGGGATGGCTGCTAGGGTTGTATTAGGTTTAGGTTTAGTATAGTGTAGTTTTTAAATAATAAACAAAACACTAATGGCCCTAACTTGAATTTTAAAAGGATTAAAAGGGTTTTGAGCTCATTAAGCAAATAAACCCAACAAGCCCAATAACACTCCCAAAAAATATTTTGTTTTGATACGTTTTAGAAAATATTGTCTGAACCCTCAAAAAGTTCTTTGAAACCTGGCGAGTAAAAATACTCAACCAATGCCCATTTTCAAAAAATACCCTTAAAACACTTCAAATTAATTAATTAATATTAATCATTCAATAAAAATATCTTCCTGATAATCACCGGTCTTCGTTTCTCGTTCGAGTACGAAATGCAACTTAAAATCATAATGTATGAAACTTTAAAATAATCATACAATAAACTCTAACCATGCAATAATCATGCATTAAATGCATAAAAATCATTAAACACATCATTTAAATAAAACTCTAGATTGCAATGCATACAGGTTACATAGATCGAATTTCATTGACCTTGCAGTTACAATTGATTCTCACAATGCAACAACACTCTTTTATAAAAGAAAAGTGAGAATACAAAGTGCGCAATATTGATCCTTAATCGATCTGTTGGGAAATTGAGTGTGTGCAAGAACAGCATAAAGATGAATCTTTTGAGGTATGTTGTGCGATTTGAATGCTTGATGAAGATTGATAAAGCAATAGTAGTTTTTTCGAAAGTTCTTTAGTCTTGATTATTCCTTATTTATAGGTGTTGTAACGACAACAAATATATCTAGTACTCATATATGTACTTGATGTCCAACATTCATACTGATATAGCCACGTGTCATTTTTGTTTTTTCAAATATAATATCGGCTATTTCAAATTCTTTGGACACTAGCTGAAAGGACTAACCAACATATCTTCTTTTGTCTATTTTTTCTGAAAAGTTTATTATAAACTCATAGATAATAGAGAATGTTGACAGACCGGCCTTCAAATTGATCTGTTCTGTTCGAATAGCTTGGTTCAAATTGTGCTGATTAATATACTAGATCAGATCGAAATAGTGAACATCTATGTGAGGGGCCGTGCTCCAAGGGTGTTCATCAGTTGGTTCGGTTCGGTTTTCTGTCTTTTAGTTTGGTTTTTTCGATTTTCAGTTTTAAAAATATATAATCCGATATCCGAACCATTTTCTTTGAGTTCGGTTCGGTTCGGTTTTCAATGAAAACGTTCGGTTATTTCGGTCGGTTAATTTTGTTTTGGTATAATTATTTAAATTAATAATCTAAATATATTGTAAAATACAATACGTTAACTTTTTACATGTTTTCTTAGTAAAATATTTAAATATAAAGTCTAAATTAATTAAACAAACAACAATCAACTAAAAATTGTTTAAAATGGTTCTTCTTCACTGAATATCTTATCAAAATATATAATAAAAATAAAAACATAAAACAATTATTAATTTAATGAAATTTTTATTTTTTAGATTTTGACATATATAATCTGAAACCGAACCAAATAAACTTCGGTTTTAACATTTATATCTGAATCACAAAATTTGGCTTTCGGTTCAGTTCGGAATTCGATTTTTTCGGTTTGGATTTTCGGTTTTATCCGAAGTTTGGACACCCCTACGTGCTCTTGATTAATTTTTAATTATCAAACAACCACGATTTATTAGTATAAATAGCGAAAACGAGTAAAAAAATCATTTTGGGCCTACAAAAAATTCGGCATGACCTCCACATAAATAAAGAATATCAAAAAATCAAAACAACAAAATGTTTATACTCGAAAATAGAGTCCAATAAACCAAAGAGAATACCAATCTCATGCAAAGCCGGTCAGGCTCGATCACACCAAAATAAAATCCAACATTCAAGGATACAACCATACAAATACACGAGGCATTTTCTTGGAAAATGACTCAATAAATAGTATAAATATTCGGGGACTCTGAACTAAAATAATTCACTAGGCTCCACTGGAAGACGCTTTGCCAGCTGCATCAAAACTACATGTACAACCTGCTATGGAATCACAGAACGAATCACAGCAGTCCCGAGGTATATGAGTCAAACCCCAGTACGAAAATAAAATAAATTACAGCATATATAAATGACATGCAATGAAATCAATGCAATGCAATGCATGCAGGGTACAAAATAATATCGGGTATCAAACTGGATCCAAAGATACGATAGAAACAATTGTCACCACATGTGTCAGAGTTGTGACGTGTCAAATACTCTCTCTGTAGAGCCCGAAAATCAGTACACGTAAAACCCATGTATGTATTTAAATTGTTAAATTAATTATTTAAGTTTAAAATGATTTTAGAGATGTATGATTTATGAAATTGCATTATTTTAATTATTTATGTTTTTAAGATGCACGTTAAAATATTTTCTTGAGTTTTATGTTTCAGGCGAATATTTGATGCGGGATCGGGAAAAGAGACCGGTGATGATTTAAGCGATAAAAAAAATGTGGTATTTTATTTAAAGTCAAGAATTTTATATTTAAATGATTTAGGAAGTTTTTAGCATTTTAAAATTTAAGTTAATTTTTTTAGATGATTTTAAGTTTTAAACTTTTAAAGTTTATCAATTGTGTATTTTATTTTAATTTTGGGATTTTTGTAAAGTAATAATGAGTAAGTTAATTAATCAGATTGCTAACTAGTCAATTAAGCAAAATTTTTCCTAACTATAACACACCCACACGTTTTACTCACCTTGTGGCTTAATACACACCACACACACATTCAAGTTTTCACACACACACCCCTTCACTATAAACAACACACACACGTTTCTTTTGTTGGAGAAGCCAAGGGTTCTTGAGGCGATTTCTTTTCCGCAGCCACCATCCCCTTTCCCTACGAATTCTAAGAAGATTTTCGGTCATTTTTCTTCAAGAAATCGCGCAGCAGACGTCAACCGATCGTTTTCCCCGTATTCCACCGCACCGGTATTCGTCATCTTCAATCGTTTCAAGACCAAAGGCATGTATAATCTTACGTTTTATGCATCGATCTCGTAATAGTAGATATTTTGATGTATGTTATGCATAAAAGTTTGATTATTATGAGCAAAGTTTGAGCGATTATGCATTGAGTCGATTTCTGAAATATTTTAGATCTCAATTCGGTTCCTGTGAAATTTCGGTTCGTTTTCTGAAAATATTGTCAACATATAAAACGTAGTACTCTTCGATACCTTCGATTTGATAATTAATTCAAAATTTTTGGTCAAGAAACAAGTGAGTTATGGTTATTTTTGTGTGACTGTTCAAACCTTTGATCTTATGAAAATGATGTTTATCATGTTTTGAAGTTTTTGAGTTGTAGGTTTCGTTGGGCATCACCGGGCTTGTGCTACTGCATTTAGGTATGTTATGGGATGTGTTTAGGTGTTATTTGGTGGTTCGTTTGAGTCGGGATTGGCTTGGGATGTAATAGAAGTTGTAGGAAGCAAAACGATGTCGAATTACGGGTTATTGTTGTATTGAAGTTTCTTGTCGATGTTTGGGGATGTTTGGGGTGTTTGTACCGGTTTGAATCAATGTAATAGTATTCTAGGATGAGTCTTGAGGTGTTGGTTCATGGTCCTTAGGCTTGGGTTGGAAGAATAAATCATTAAGTTAGTGAATTTCCACGTCCATAGGCTACACGGACCCCTTCCCGGACCTCGACACGGAGTCCGTGTCCTTTTTCCTTCAAAAATACAAAATTTTCGTGCCTACCCGGACCCCTACACGGGGTCCGTGTACCCCCCTCAAAAAAAAATTAAAAAAAAAATAAAAATAAATTTTTTTTATTTGCTTCGGGGTTCTATATCATGGTTTAGAACGATGGTTAAAATTTATTTATGTAAAAATATAGGATTTTGTTTTGGGTTCTATATCATGGCTTAGTAAGATTATTACTACACGAGGTCAAGTCCCGAGAGACTTAGAATGTCATATGCTATTTATTTACTTCGGTGGTGAGCACGAGTACCTACGTCTAAGCTATGAAAGATAAGTGTTTGAACTCATGTTTGTATGTTGCAGCAGCGGGCCCAAGCGAGATCCAACGAATCGCTCAACGTCAAGTAAGTATGTTCGACGTGTAAAAGATAATACTTTTAAGTTTTTGAGGTATGCTAAATGTCGTGTGACCAAATTATGAACGGGTTTGGAAGTCGGCGAACGTGGTCGAGGACCTCTCCACCCCGGTAAAGCATGACCGGGTTTAGATCAGGATTGGAAAGCGGTAAAGCATTACCAGGGACCAATCCACCCGTTAAAGCATGAACGGGGATCTCATGTATGTGGTAGTGGACGTTCCCTGCCCGCCCAGACTATGGTTTAGTCTGATCAGGCGCATTTATGTATGAGTCATTTTCTTTGAAACATATCTCTACGCAAAATGATGCTATGTATGCTCAAGTATGTATGATGCAATCATGTTTAAGAAAAGTTTTATGATGATGGCACGTCTACGTTTATGCTATTACGTTAAAGTTCAAGTATGTTTATGCTATTACGTTCAAGTTTTAAGTATGTATACTCTAATTTAAAGATGCATGTGGTTTTATTACGTATTACTTGTTATTACCAGTTTATACATGTTGAGTCTTTAGACTCACTAGACTTGATCGATGCAGGTGAGGATGACTTTAAGTAGATGAGGGGTGGGGACCAATGAATCGACTTGGACTGAGTAGGAGGCTAAACCCGAGGACCGCCCATGTTTTTATGAATACTTTTATGCATGTTGTTTCAAATACTATGATTTTTTTGAAGTGTTTTTGATGTTTAAACGATTATTTCTTTTGGAAAATTTGGTTGTGGTTGTTTTTATTTCAAATGTTTTAGACGGGAAATTTATTTTAATGCAAATTTGAAAGTTTATTTTGTATTTAAGAAAATTTTTATTTTTCCGCAAATTTCAAGTAGTTTAAAAGTACGGCACGTTACACTCTCGGCCCTGCACATCTGTGTCAGGGGTGTCAGTCTGCAGAACTACTTGGCCCTTCCGCTAGTTATTAGAGTTGTGATGTAATAGCCGATCGTTCATGTCTTTTATTATGAATTACGGTATTTTTATTGTGATGGTTTATGGCTTTACATTATGATATGAATGGTAATGAATGTTATAGAATGTAATAAATAATGGATGGATAGAATAAAAGGTTGAATATGAGTTAAATAGGTAATAGAAGTACTGAAACGGTATGAAACTGTGGCAGTAGTTTTGGTTTTTAGCATAATGTTTTGTATATTGATCCAATTGATGTGAGGCTACTTTCATTAGAAAGATAATACATAAGGCTATAACTTTCATGTTTTGAGTTTTGTTCAAATCATTGTGGAAGACAAGCCAAAAACGCCCCGAAGTGTGTCGTGCTTATCGTCGTTCCTACAATGACACATGTTGGGAGAATGGGCATAACTATTTACTTAGACCTTCAAATGACATGAGGCCAATTTAAGATAAAAGCCAAGACATAGGGCTACAACTTTCATGTTTACCACTTTTTCTAATTAAGAAAGGAAGGAGCGTTTCGGAAGCGATCTTTAATGTGGCTGTGCGCAGAGCGGCGCCCGAGCGGTAAGATTCGACCGCCCGAGCGCGCCCCGTTCTAAATTTTTGAGTTTTGGGCAGTAAGTTCGGCGCTAGGGCGGTAATATGTGACCGCCCGAGCGCCCAGCAAGTTAAAAAGCGTGTTTTGAGGTTTGTGATGACATAAAATCGAATGGGATCACTTTTTTTTCACTTTTCCTCATTTCTTCTCTTCTCTCCATCGGGTTGGAAACTAGGGTTCTTCATTTCTCCTTCAATCCAACTTCTTCCAAGACATTAATCTTTGATTGAAGCCTTAATCTTTGCTTGGAGATTAGAAGTTCTTCTCCTCAAGAGTCTAAGAACAAGGTAAGAAAGCTTATTTCCTTGGGTTAGTGATTGAAGAGAAGATGTTGGGTTGTTTGGTTTGGGTGTTGAGGTAAAGTTGTTAATATAATGATTGATGGTATTATTATTATTATTGTGTTGTAGGAATCCCTCAAGAACTAAGCAACTATGTAACGCCCCGAAAATTTAAAGGTCTACGCGAACCACAAGCATTTGAGTTATTAAACTCTTTGTATTTTAATTAAATGTTTTAATTGCATTAACTAATTATGTTGTGCATATTTGCATATTTAAAATTATATTTTTCTACATGATTGCATTAAAATATATTTTTAAAGGTTATTCGAGTTGCGATCGAGGAACAGAGACCGATGGCTGAAAAATAGAAAATGTTTTTAATTATTTAAAACAAGGGTGATACTTTTTCTTATTTTTGAAAATAAATGATTTTTGAGGTGATTTTATACGCCGGGACGTAAATTTTATCGGTGTTGGTTTTTCAACAAAAATGCGAGCTTTTTGGCAACCCGGCTATTAAATTCGCAAACTTATTTTACCAAAACTATTTAAAAATTTTAATTAAATCCTAATCAAGCACTAATGGGCCTAAACTTATGCTTAATAGGCCTCAAGCCTTGATTAGTGAATTGATTAGTATAAAATATGTAAAGCACACCCCATAATCTATGCAACCCTACGCCCACTTTTCAGAACTTCCATTCTCTCCCAAATCACCAAATACACGACACACACACCAACAATTTGGTAGAGGAAAAAGTCGAAATTTCCAAGGAAAAGTTCAAGCCAAGGTCTTGCTCCGTTCTTCGCAATCGTCAACTATTTTTCGTGCGTAAAATACGCAAAAGCACGCCATATTCTTTTCTTCAAATATCTATTACACCATAGTAATTGTTTAAGCATATTTTGAATGAAAACATGACACACAAATTGTTATTTTCGTAGCTATCTACATGCATGAGAATTACTTGTGATTTTTGCTTCCAAATTCATGTTTTTATTTTGTTTAAGGGGCTGCCATGGATAGGGTATTAATATGGGTTGGTTTTTAGCCAAAAACATGTTAAATAATAAAGAAAACCAGGCTGAAACCGAAGGAATAGAAACAGAATAAGGGGCCGAAGGTTTGTTTGAAATTTTAAGGTGCAAGTTTCGGTTGGTTGTGCATGGGGCAAGAGGGCTCGATCAGGTCTGGTGTTTGGGTCCTAAGGGTCATGGTTAGGTCCTTGGAAGAGTCATAGGAGGGCTGGGGCGCGAGCCTTGGGCTGGGGAAGAGTCCACGTGAAGTGGGAGTCTCCCCCAAGCCACGCGCAGGAACTAGTCGGGAAGAAGGGGGCTGCAGGGGGGCTAAGGGCGAGCTGGGTAGGGCCATCAGGGTCCAAGGGTCATGGACAGGGGTAGGGGCAGGGGCTGGAGTGGAGGGGTTAGCCGCTGGCTCGACTGGAAGGGGGTTAGCATGATGGATGGAGGAACGCGCAGGTTGTTCCCTTGGATTCAGGTGCTTCGTGCTTGGGGTTCTTGGGGCTGGGCTGGTCTGGGTTGAGTCTAGGCGTGGTCAAGGGATGGTGAGGGTCGTGTGAGCTCGGTGGTGGCTCGGCTGGGAGAGTCCTAGTTGGGTTAGGAGTCCTATTGCATCAAGGAACACACACACAACATGCAGAATTTTGGGTCTCGGTTCCAGGGAGTTTGAGCGAGCTAGGGGCTTGTTTTTTGGACTGGGCTTGGTCAATAGGGTTCCTAGGTGAGTTGGCTAGGTTTTGGTTCAAGGTGGCTCGGGAGTGGCTCGAGTAAATTGGGAGATGGCTCGATGGGTTCGTTAGGTTGTCAATTTCGAAAATTATAAGGCTAAAATTGATTCCATGGGTCCACGGGGGTGTCTCATGACTTGAAAGGGTAGAATAAATCTTTAAAATGTTATGTTTAAAATTTGGGATCAAAATAACGAGTTTTGGATCTATTCGGGATTTAATCGCCGCACGAAACGCTAATTAACGAGTTAATTGAAACGCCTAGTTTTAGACTTATAAAATTATGAAAATTTATATTTAAGCTTAAATAATTATTAAAAGTCTAAGTTTTTAATTTGGAAATTTTATATTAAGGTTTGGTTTAATTCAGGATTAAAACGTGTTAATACGTCTTATTTAAAGATTAAATTAAAAGTCATCGATTAAGCTAAATAAAAATATGGAAAAATTCATGTAGGCTTAAATAATTATTCGGAACATGTTAGAGTCACTAAATTCAAGAAAAAGTCAAATTCGAGGAATTTTACGTCCAGGGGTAAAACGGTCCTTTTACACCTATAAATTAGTAAACGTCGTGGTAATGCCCTGAATGCTGTTTTATGTGCTAATATCATTATTTTCTATAGTTATGGATGTTTATGGAATTTTTTATGTTAAAATGATATTTTAAATGTTTATGGGATTTTATATGTTAAAATGATATTTTAAATGTTTAGGGAATTTTATATGTTTATGATTTAATATATCAAAATGTTATTTTAAATATTTTGAGGTTAAAACGTCATTTTAAATGATTATGAAATGTTCATGATTAAATTATGATTTTTAAATGTCTATGGGATTTTTATGAATTAAGGAAGACATTTAAAAGACAAGTTGCATGCTTGGTTTCAAAAACAAAATTATATGTAATGCATGATTTTTATAAATTGATGAGAATAAGAAACGTTGAATGAAGTGAAGTAATTGTGACTATTACGTGGTTACATTGGAGATATCGTGAGGGTTATGGTCCCAGTGGAAGTCCGATGATCGTACTTCTATTGTTACCATTGAGGATATGAGGATATGAGGTTTGAGGTAAGAATGAGAATATCGTGAGGGAAGAAGGCCCCAGAGGGAGCCCACTTATGGGAGAAGGCACCAGAGGAAGCCCCGATGATCGTATTTCTATTCCAAAGAGGATAGGCCAAGGCTCAGTTGACGGGTGAGAGTGTCGCTGATGTCCCCGCCGCCCAATACTGTGGTTACATGTAGATGGATCCATCGACTTTTGAGATTTGAGGAAAGTCACAATTAACGATCTGAATTCAACATAAGAAAAGAAAAAGGAAAAGGAAAAGGAAAAATGTTTATGATCATGAAAAATGTATTATGTTCTGTCATGTTGAGGAAAAAGAAAGGAAAATGTTAAGGTTTATGTGATGCATGTCATGAAAATATTTATGCTTAAAGTTGATGCATCGTTATGAAAATATTTCTATTTAAAGTTCATGCATCATAAAAAGGTTTACGAAAATGTTCATGTTTGAAGTTTATGCATCTTCATGAAAACGATATTTTAAGTACAAGTATTTTTCACTGTTATATGTTGACTGTATTACATATTACTTGTTACCAAGTGTTAGAGTATGTGCACGTCGAGCCAAGTGTTTTCCGAGTGTTCACAATGAAACTCTATGTATAAGCAATCTTTATTTTAATAATATTTGAAATTATTGTTTCGGCAAATCTTTATCTGTATACCCATGCTATTTGCATAGATAAAGCCCTTGAATATACAAATAGTAGAAAGAATATGAGATGCTCATATGATGAGTATCATGAAACTCATATTTGGAATACTGTATATTCTAAACAGTTCCTAGTCGATTCAGCCGCCGCTAAGAAGGATATAGGCCGCTAGAGTTCGAGACTAGTATCTGCGATGTGAGTACCATGTTTCATTGGTAAGGGACATTGTGATGTCCGAGCATGCAGATAGTTGCTCCTTGTAGAATGCACTGAACAACCCTCCATAAAAGGACTTTCCAAGTGGTTCTCACTTATCGAGTGGAAAAGTCATAGTTTATTGTTGTACACCATTAGTCCTTATGACCCGGGACAACATTGATACTCTATGTGCTAGAATTACACTTTGACTTGTTTACCGACTCTCATGGGGTCATCAGGTGGCAAGGTTGGGTGTTCTGTCGAAACATATAGGAGTCGATGCATTGTAGTCGGGGATTCACCGCTTAACTTCGGGTATGGATATCCTATGTGTTATCATGTGTATGTAGGTTGAAATCTCTGATCAGAGTATGGTGGTAATTATGAAAGGGGTTTCATTGATTACACCATCGATGCAACTACGACATGACACATAGTATCGATTCATTGACAACTCTCGATAAACCAATGGTTGTCGAATCGGTCGGGATATATGAGTTAATGGGACCGTACTGTACGCTAACCATAATTGAATGGTTCTTGCAGGCACTATCATTTGATACCTAGGGAATCATGTAAGCGATGCTGCTAGACGTTTAACATGATTGGTTGGGTACTATCAGACTTAAGTTCTGACGTTCTTGTTATCAAGGAGTTGATAAGTAAGAATGGAGCAATTGGGGTATGCTCATATAAGGACATGTTTAGTGTGAATCACATGGAGATGTGAACCCACGGCTAGTTGTATCAATGAACCATTGAGGGCCACACAAGTACTAGCTTTCTAGATCCCGTTGAGAAGTAAAAATAGTTCAATGTGTTGAACGGCTTATAAATGAGTTTATAAGCATAGAGAAAAATAGAAGTATGACTTCTATGAGAGAAATGTAACTTTTAATTTATGAATGTTTTCCTAAATTAAAAGTAGGCCAAGTGAATAATGTATTTGAAAATTGTGATTTTCATAAACATTATTATGGACTAAATTAAATTAATTCAAGTGTTGAATTAATTAAACACTAGTGGGCCTAATAGAGTCCAAATAATCAAATTAATTCAAGTGTTGAATTAATTAAATAACATTGGGCCTTGTAGAGCCCAATTGGAAATAATTATTTAACTAGTGGAGTTGAGTAAAATCAAGTAAAGTCTAATTGGGCTCAAATATGTTTGAGACAATTAAAAAGTCCATGGGCCCCTTGTAAATGTTACAAGCTCATTAGGTTATGCATGCTTGGGAAGTGAAGGGGTGTGAATACTTTTGATTAAAATATTGCATGGAATGCAACTTTTTTGGATCAACTTTTCCCACACCCAAGACAAGTCTTCCCCCTCTCATTATTCAACAAGTGTGTTGGCCGAAAATTTGAAGGGAACTCTCTCAAAATTTTTCTCTCATTTTTGTGTTCTTCAATTGTTGGAGAAACAAGTCACTTCTCTTTGAAAAAGCCTTACATTTTCTAGTGCAAGTGTGAGGTGGATCTACAAAGTTGGTGGTGGGCCTAATTCTTGAAGGAAAGGAGGAGAGCTTGTAGATTGCCATCCCATTCAAGAGCTTTGTTGTTTGATAACAAAGTTGGAACCATCATCAACCTCAAGAGGTTGATAGGTAACGATTTTCTCAAAACACCCTATGTATGATTTTTGGTGTTTGTTGTATTTGCTACACAAAATAAGAGGTGGCCGAAATTTCTTGATGAAAAATCAAAATTTTTAACTTTCGTTGCGCTTCCAGTCACCGTAACCGATCCCCTTTCAAGTGGTATCCGAGCTATGGTAACGATTTTGTGTAGCATTTACAAGATATTATATTGAGATTGATTTCTAACCGCATGAGAACAAAATTTTGCAACAAAATCAAGGCCACATTGGGGCACATATCGGCAGCTTGTTGCTGCCCATTTCGGGCAGCCCAAGCTGCCCGAGGGGCTGTCCGAAACGGGCAGCAAGGGCTTTGGGCTGCCCGAAACCCCCCCTTTTAAAATAAAAAAAATTTTTTTGTTGCCGGAATCCGGCGACGGAGCTCTGACGACGGCGATGACGATTAGGGTTTCCAAAAGTGTTTTGGATTATCAAAGTGTCATGGGCCTTGAGTTGTTGGGCCATTGGATGGCTAATATATTTGTGAATTTTGAATGGGCCAAAATGTTTTTGGTGAAAAATAAGTTTTTGGGCCCTTAAGTTTAAAATTACAAAAGTTACAAATATTTTCTCATAAAATAAATATTTTAAGTTGGACTTTAAATATTTATAGTAAATGGTGATTTACAAGAAATTCGGTTATAAATAAATTAATTTGAAAGTAGACAAAGGTGTTTGTGTACTTTGTTAATTTAGTTTATAATCGCGGCGGTTAGTGATTGGATCAAGATATATAATATTGGATCAATTAATTATTTTGATAATTAATTGATGGTGTATGATATGTGATATTATGCATGAAGGATGATCAAAAGCCCAAGCCCAATTTGCTAAGTGTATGCTAGGATATTTTGTGTTGAATGATTGTAATAATTATCAATTTATAAAGTGGGCTTGGTTTATGGCCCGTTCCCACCCCCATAAGATGTATCCCTATTTGCCATGGATATTTATTTGTAAATATTAGTATAGTGGATGATCAAGATTGGAAGATGCTGGCCATGATGATTATGAAGATCGAAGACATGTAAATATTGGAAGCTAATGTAATAGTTGCATTTGCATCCCTTGCATTACCCTAGGATTGGACCTAGGCCCGTGTTTAGCTCACACGGGCCATTAGTATTGGAGCGATTGATCATCATTGTTTTGTTTACTGTTTATAATATATGCATGATATGTTATAAATAATGAGTATGTGCGTTATTATTATGATAATAACAAAGTTGCATGAATCCGGCAAACATACGATCAAACATGGCGAGCTTTTAAATAAAATTAATGATGAGACCTTTCAAAATTAAAAACCCTCATTTTGAATAAGATTCAAAATTAATATCAAGCCCGAAAAGGGGAATTATAAATTTGTTTATAATTTCCATGTCTTCCATCGACAATGGGTGCATGATGAACGCTACCCGTACTCGGGGCTCGGCTCATATTATTAGGGGGCCCTGGGTGCCGGAAAGCTGTGACATCCATTGACATGGTGATGTGAACTACGTGGAACTCCCATGATTTCGGCTCATATTATTGGGGGAACTCATGGCGACCGTCCATCAAGGTTCAACATCGATGGGTAAGGCTTGACACGTGAAGATGAACGGCGTCATATTATTGGGTCCTAATCAAACATGAGACAAAAATTTACGTAGAGGGTTGCATTGTGATGCAATTGGAAACTACCTTTGAGGAATTGTGATTGGCTGATATTATTCGGGATCATAATTCGCTAATTGGACCTTACGTACCTACTGAGGAAAGGAGTTTCCCGTTTTCACTAGAGGGTAGTGAAAGATGTCAAAACAGTGGGAGCAAATATTTATGAAGTAAAAGTCCAAACTTCATATCTTACTAAATATTTTAAAATAGTCATCAACATTTATCTGTTTTTACTTTTCATTACAAATTGACAATGTCTTCGATTCGCAATCCGATATCTGCAATACTCGACAAACACATATTAACTGGACCTAATTACCTCACTTGGCTAAGAAACCTGAAAATCGTCTTGAATTCGGAAAGGGTAGCATATACACTGACTGAGTCGCCCCCTGTTGAGGCTCCGACTGACTGCACTCCTGAGGAATTGCAGGCTTACAAGGAATGGTGTGACCATGACTTGATAGCCAGGTGTTATATGCTGACTTCTATGAATGATGAACTGCAGAGGCGTTTTGAGGATGCAAAGAGTGCTGCTGACATTCATTTGCATCTCAAGGAGCTCTTTGGTGAGCAAACACGGCCACTTAGGCATGCTACCGTCAAGGAGCTGATCACTTTGCGCATGCGAGATGGGGCCTCGGTCCATGAGCATGGCCTGAAGTTGATTGGGCTCGTGGACAAGCTCGTTGGCATGGATCTGATCTTGCCTTCGGAGTTGACCACCGGCGTGTTGCTGTTATCATTGCCTAGCTCATTTGATCCTTTTGTGGTGAACTTCAACATGAACAAGATGGAGCCGACCCTTGAGGAGTTGGTGAATATGCTTGTTACGTTTGAATCAACCATCAAGAAAGAGAAGTTAATTTCTTTATGTGGGTTCTTCATCTGGTACAAAGATTGATCCACATGGGAATGGAAAGAAGCGTTCTTTCCAACGTCCCAAGAAGAACGTGCCCTTGATGAGGCAATGTCCGAATCCCGTTGAGGCAGCCAGACCAGTTAAGGCTGACAAGACTGATGATGTATGTCATCACTGCAAGAAGCCTGGACATTGGAGGCGTAACTGCAGGGAATATCTTGCCCAGAAGAGTTCTGGAAACGGTATGTTCTAAATTGAAGTAAACATTTCAATTAACTTTACTTCTTGGGTATTAGATACTGGTTATGGTTCACATCTCTGTAATGATTTACAGGTGATGGGAAGAAGTAGGAAGCTTAAGGAAGGTGTGACCTTCTAGAGGATGGGCAATGGAGCAAGAGTTGCTGCCAAAGCTATTGGAGATGTTTACTTGCTTATGAACAATTATTTTAAGTTAATTTTAAGAGATGTTTTGTTTGTACCGGATTTGGTGAAAAACATTGTTTCCATTTCTATGTTGATAAAGATGGATATTCTTGTTTATTTAGCAAAGGTGTTTGCAACATTTACAAGAATGAATGTTTGATTGGTACTGGTGAACTTGAAAACGATATCTATAACTTAAAATTGAAAGATATTTCATTAAATGTCCATTCAAAGGCAGACACCATATGAGATATGGATGGATAAGCCACCCAAATATTCTTGTCTTAGAATATGGGGGTGCCCTGCTTATGTGAAGCAGGTAGTGGGAGATAAATTGGATTGTCGATCCATTTTATGTTACTTTGTAGGATATCCAAGGAATTCAGTTGGATATCATTTCTATCATCCCCAAGAAACAAATGTGTTTGTTTCTAGGAATGCAACCTTTTTGGAAAAGGAATTTCTATTAGATAGAAAAGGCGAGATGATAGAACTCGAAGAGGTTCGAGAGACACCCACAGTTGTAGAACCCACACCCGAGGAGCCAAGAGAGGAAATACAAGCTCCTAGAAGATCCGAGAGAGTCTCGAGACCACCTATGAGGTATGGTCTGCTTCTTGAAGAGGGCCATGATGAGCCTAACCTTAAATGTGATCCAAGGACCTTCAAGGAAGCGTTATCTGATGTAGATTCATCCAAATGGCTTGAAGCTATGGAATCTGAGATGAATTCCATGCATTCGAACCAAGTGTGGAATCTCGTGGATCCACCTGAGGGAATTGTTCCCATAGGGTGTAAATGGATTTACAAGAGGAAACTTGGGGCGGATGGGAAGGTATTGACCTTCAAGGCGCGATTGGTGACAAAAGGATATACTCAAAGACAAGGAGTTGACTTTGAGGAAACCTTTTCTTCAGTTGCAATGTTCAAGTACATAAGGATATTGCTAGCCATAGTTGCATGGTATGACTATGAGATATGGCAGATGGATGTTAAGACAGCCTTTCTTAATGGGGATATTAAGGAAGAGATTTACATGTCTCAACCCGAAGGGTTTACATCTATCGGAAGTGAGCATATGGTATGCAAACTTCAAAGATCTATTTATTGTCTAAAACAGGCATCTAGGAGTTGGAACCTCATATTCGTCAGTACAATCAAAGAGTTTAGTTTTGATAAGAATCTTGAGGAACCTTGTGTGTATAAGAAGGTCAGTGGGAGTGTTGTGACATTCCTGGTGTTTTATGTTGATGACATTCTAATCATTGGGAATGATGTAGGAATGTTGCAATCAACTAAAATATGGTTAGCAAGTGAGTTCTCGATACAGGACTTGGGTGAAGCATCTTTTGTATTGGGAATACAGATCTATAGAGATAGATCAAGAAGATTGCTTGGTCTCACCCAGTCCACATACATTGATACCATCGTGAACCCTGTCATGGCGTGTCCCTATCCAAGTCTATGTCTCCCAAGACTGATGCAGAGATAGCGGCGATGACAAGCATTCCTTATGCATCTGCGATTTGTAGCATCATGTATGGGATGATATCTACGCGTCCTGACGTGGTTTTCGCACTAAGTGTAGTGATTGGATATCAATCGAACCCCGGTCTTCCACATTGGAAAGCTGTGAAAGACATCCTCAAGTATTTGAGAAGGACCAATAAATTGTTCTTGGTCTATGGGGGTGGAGAACTGAAATTGGAAGGCTATACCGACTCTAGCTTCCAAAGTGATATCGATGACTCGAAGTCAACCTCTGGATTCATATTCATGCTCAATGGTGCTGCTGTCTCTTGGAAGAGTTCCAAGCAAGACACTACAGCGGATTCCACCACTGAGGCAGAATATATTGCTGCATCAGCTGCAGCAAAGGAGGCTGTTTGGATAAGGAATTTTGTCCAAGAGTTGGGCGTCATTCCTAATGGAGTTGCTCCTGTCCCGGTGTTTTGTGAAAACACGGGAGCTTTAGCTCAAGCAAAGGAGCCAAGGTCTCATCAGAAGTCCAAACATGTATTGAGAAAGTACCACATCCTCCGAGAGATTGTGGAAAGAGGAGAAGTGTCGATTGACATAGTCGGCTCTGCAGATAATGTTGCTGATCCACTAGCTAAGCCTTTCCCTGGACCATTATTCGAGATGCATCGCGAATCAATGGGTTTGAAGCATATGGGTAGTTGTCTCTAGTGCAAGTGGGAGATTGTTAGAGTAAGTGCCCGTCGAGCCACGTGTTGGCCGAGTGTTCACAATGAAACTCTATGTATAAGCAATCTTTATTTTAATAATATTTGAAATTATTGTTTTGGCAAATCTTTATCTGTATACCCATGCTATTTGCATAGATAAAGCCCTTGAATATACAAATGGTAGAAAGAATATGAGATGCTCATATGATGAGTATCATGAAACTCATATTTGGAATACTGTATATTCTAAACAGTTCCTAGTCGATTCAGCCGCCGCTAAGAAGGATATAGGCCGCTCGAGTTCGAGACTAGTATCTGCGATGTGAGTACCATGTTTCAGTGGTAAGGGACATTGTGATGTCCGAGCATGCAGATAGGTGCTCCTTGTAGAGTGCACTGAACAACCCTCTATAAAAGGACTTTCCAAGTGGTTCTCACTTATCGAGTGAAAAAGTCCTAGTTTATTGTTGTACACCATTAGTCCTTATGACCCGGGACAACATTGAGACTCTATGTGCTAGAATTACACTTTGACTTGTTTACCGACTCTCATGGGGTCATCAGGTGGCAAGGTTGGGTGTTCTGTCGAAACATATAGGAGTCGATGCATTGTAGTCGGGGATTCACCGCTTACCTTCGGGTATGGATATCCTATGTGTTATCATGTGTATGTAGGTTGAAATCTCTGATCAGAGTATGGTGGTAATTATGAAAGGTGTTTCATTGATTACACCATCGATGCAACTACGACATGACACATAGTATCGATTCATTGACAACTCTCGATAAACCAATGGTTGTCGAATCGGTCGGGATATATGAGTTGAAGGGACCGTACTGTACGCTAACCATAATTGAATGGTTCTTGCAGGCACTATCATTTGATACCTATGGAATCATGTAAGCGATGCTGCTAGGCGTTTAACATGATTGGTTGGGTACTATCAGACTTAAGTTCTGACGTTCTTGTTATCAAGGAGTTAATAAGTAAGAATGGACCAATTGGGGTATGCTCATATAAGGACATGTTTAGTGTGAATCACATGGAGATGTGAACCCACGGCTAGTTGTATCAATTAACCATTGAGGGCCACACAAGTACTAGCTTTCTAGATCCCGTTGAGAAGTAAAAATAGTTCAATGTGTTGAACGGCTTATAAATGAGTTTATAAGCGTAGAGAAAAATAGAAGTATGACTTCTATGAGAGAAATGTAACTTTTAATTTATGAATGTTTTCCTAAATTAAAAGTAGGCCAAGTGAATAATGTATTTGAAAATTGTGATTTTCATAAACATTATTATGGACTAAATTAAATTAATTCAAGTGTTGAATTAATTAAACACTAGTGGGCCTAATAGAGTCCAAATAATCAAATTAATTCAAATGTTGAATTAATTAAATAACATTGGGCCTTGTAGAGCCCAATTGGAAATAATTATTTAACTAGTGGAGTTGAGTAAAATCAAGTAAAGTCTAATTGGGCTCAAATATGTTTGAGACAATTAAAAAGTCCATGGGCCCCTTGAAAATGTTACAAGCTCATTAGGTTATGCATGCTTGGGAAGTGAAGGGGTGTGAATACTTTTGATTAAAATATTGCATGGCATACAACTTTTTTGGATCAACTTTTCCCACACCCAAGACAAGTCTTCCCCCTCTCATTATTCAACAAGTGTGTTGGCCGAAAATTTGAAGGGAACTCTCTCAAAATTTTTCTCTCATTTTTGTGTTCTTCAATTGTTGGAGAAACAAGTCACTTCTCTTTGAAAAAGCCTTACATTTTCTAGTGCAAGTGTGAGGTGGATCTACAAAGTTGGTGGTGGGCCTAATTCTTGAAGGAAAGGTGGAGAGCTTGTAGATTGCCATCCCATTCAAGAGCTTTGTTGTTTGACAACAAAGTTGGAGCCATCATCAACCTCAAGAGGTTGATAGGTAACGATTTTCTCAAAACACCATATGTATGATTTTTGGTGTTTGTTGTATTTGCTACACAAAATAAGAGGTGGCCGAAATTTCTTGATGAAAAATCAAAATTTTTAACTTCCGTTGCGCTTCCGGTCACCGTAACCGATCCCCTTTCACCAAGATTATGGTGTGTTGAGTCTTTAAACTCACTAGGTGTGATGGGTGCAGGTGAGTTTGAGGGAGGTCTTGACGGATGATTTAACTGGACTGAAGGCGCACACAACCCGAGGACCAGCGCTTCTACTTTTCCGCATTTACGTTTTATGATTCAGGATTTATGTTAAAGATTTTAAGACTATTTATTTATGCTTTTGAGAGATTTTTGAGAGGTTTAGTATGGGATATACCTTTCAAATTTATTGCTTTTTAGGGTTGGTAAAATATGCGACGATTTCATTTTATGACTATTGCACTTGATTTTCAAAATGCTAGTTGGTTAGTATTTTATTTTAAAGGGTAAAATATTTTATAAAAATATTTTCATGTGGGAACATGCCGAAAAATTGAGTGTTTATAGAAAAAAATAAAAAATTCTAGTACTTTTAAAGCAATAAAAAGGGCAGACGTTTCAAACTACTTGTATATTGAGTTGTAAGTAGATTCTTCCTTTGAACGCTTCTCATGAGCTATGTATATGATAAATGAAGTTTCTACTTATTTTAGCTCCTTTAAATCATTGATTATGTATATTGTATGTAATGATATATTGAAAAGAAATGAAATTGTTGACAAGAGCAAAGTAAAGGAGCTAATTCTTTAGCACGCACAGCACATGTTTGATAAAATGTTTCAATGAATGTTTTTATGGCTTGATGGTTATATGGTATTGTGGTGTTACCTATGATAATTCTAAACCAACTTGACTGAAGTTGATCAACATAATGACATGTACTGTGACTGATTTTGACTGAGACGTACATGTGTACCATTGACTGATGACCTATCATTGCCATACGAATGAAAAGAAATGAATTGTTCTATAGATGCCATCTTATAATTGTTATATACACATTTTATTGACTGTGGCATATTACAGTTAAGAAATTGTATGGATTTCTTCTTTACACTGTGGTATATGTAATTGTTATTTAAAGGTCTACTTGCTGAGTTTTTATAACTCATTTCAGTTATGTTCATGAGATGCAGATGCAGGTAACCGAGATTGATAAGGCGTGGTGTCGAGACGGAAGAAGGAATTATGCCAACCTTGGAGGAAGGATGAAATGATTATTTTGTCAATGGATGGTTAAAGAAAGTATTTTGTTTTGTAATGGTTGGAATTGGCTAATATATTTTGTTGTAACCCACCTGATATTTTGGGAGTTTAAATTTGTCTCCATTATTTTGGTAATCAAATGGAATGCTTTTGATTTTGTATATATTTATGTATTAGTTGTGGGAAATTTTTATAGCGTATTGGTTTTATTGTTTGAGACAGGTTATGAGTTCTTTTTTACGGGGAAACTTTGCCAAAATTTTTAAAGTACATACTTTCCTCCAAGTTTATTTTTAAAGCTTCCGCATTATAGAGTTTATTTTTAAAAAAAATGGGTTAGGGTGTCACATTTAGTGGTATCAGAGCAGACGTTTTTCGGACCAATGTTTGGCACATGACTTCTTCTATTGGCGACACTTCGGTATGTATATTTCTGCATCTCATTGATGTACTGATATGATGATAAGTATCTTTAATGGTATGTTGATGATTTAAAATGATTTTAAACTGAGATGCAATGTAGGAGATGCCACCTAAGAGGAAAGCTGTAGAGGGAGAAGATAGTTCCTCATCACGAGTTGTTGATGAGTTTAGTAAGTTGCTCAAGGAGCAAGCCAAAGTTCATGGAGATCAGATCCAACAATTATTTAGATTGCAGAACCCAGTACAAGGGAGAGGTAGAGGTCTTGTGAGACAGGAGCCCAATTCAGAGGGAGCGTATGAAATATTTAAAAGAATGAATCTACCTGAGTTCGTGGGAAGTGCGTACCCTCCTATAGCTATGGAATGAGTTAAAGCTATTGAAGCAATCTTTGACTACCTGCACTTTGAGGATAATGATCGAGTTAGTTGTGAAGTGTTTCTTCTGACCAAGACTGAACGCATTTGGTGGGAGGCCATGAAGGTAACTGTCAACGTTCAAACCCTCCAATGGAATGAGTTCAAGGAGCTATTTTATGACAAATATTTCTCCACGAATGTCAAGACACAGAAAGTGAAGGAGTTCTTGGAACTAAAGCATGGCAACTTGAATGTGAATGACTATATATTGAAGTTCGAAGAAGGATGTCTGTTCGTTCTTTTTATTGCTTCGAATGACAAAGATCGAGGGGAACACTTCATGAGAGGCTTGAGAGCTGAGATCAAGAGGGATGTCAGAATATGTCTAAGGCCACAACGTACAAAGAGATCGTGGAGAAAGCTCTTTTAGCGGAATATGACGAGAAAGAGATTGAGAAGGAAAGGCAATTGAGAAGACAGAGCTTTAATCAAAAGATCCAAACTTCGAGTCAAAGTTGGAAAGGGGGATACAAAGAAAAAGGAAAAGAAGAACATCGAGGTAAAGCTCATGTGGTTCAATCTGAGATGAATAGGCTTTTATGTCCCAAATGCAACAAGCCACACAAGGGGTGAATGTCTCGTAGGGAGCAACAAATGTTACAAATGTGGAGGTGCAGGTCACATTGCCATCAACTGCACCCAATCTTTGGGCCGAGGACGAATCCAAGGGCGCATCTTCTCTTTGACCAAAGAGGGTGTTAATCCAGATACGTCGGCTATATCAGGTACTATTATGATTTCAGGAAATGTAGCCCTTACTTTAATTGATACTGGAGCTAGACATTCCTTTATGTCTAAAATTTTCATGAGATCATTGGGTATTGCACCTATATTTGAACATCTCCAGTTTAATATTGTGCTTCCTTTGGGTGATATGATTTGTCCTACAAGTTTGATTAAATCTTGTCCTATTCAAGTGAGTGAGAGACTCTTATTTGCTGATTTTATTGTGATTCCTATGATAGAGTTTGATGTGATTTTGGGTATGGATTGGCTATCATCGTATCATGCAGTGATAGATTGTGTTGAAAAGACGGTGCGATTTTCGATAGAGGAAGGTGACAACAGGGTCTTCAAGCGTTCAGGTAATTCGCTTGACACTTCTTTTATTACTTGCTTGAAGGTGAATAAGATGTTGGTTAAGGGGTGTCAGGGATTTCTGGCGTCAGTAATGGATGTGAGTAAGGAATATGATGTGGATGTGAATAATATCGAAATTGTTCGAGATTATTTGGATGTCTTTGCCGATGATGTGCTGGGGTTGCCACCCGATAGAGAATTCGAATTTGTCATTGATTTTGTACCTGGTATTGCTCCTAATTCTAAAGCCCCTTATCGAATGGCACCGAGTGAAATGAAAGAATTAAAGAACCAATTGCAAGAACTATTAGATAAGGGCTTTATTAGACCGAGTTCTTCACCATGGGGGCACCAGTGTTGTTTGTGAAAAAGAAAGATGGGTCACTACGTTTGTGTATTGACTACCGAGAGATCAATAAAGTTACAATTAAGAACATGTATCCTTTGCCACGAATTGATGATCTTTTTGATCAATTACAATGGGAAACGGTAGTTTCTAAGATTGATCTGCGATCAGGATATCACCAATTGAAGGTGAAAGAAAATGACATACCTAAGACTGCTTTTCGAACTAGGTATGATCATTATGAATTTCTGGTAATGTCTTTTGGGTTAACAAATGCGCCGTTAGTTTTTATGGATCTTATGAATCGAGTCTTCAAGCTTTATTTGGATAGTTTCGTCGTTGTATTTATTGATGATATTCTCGTTTATTCGAAAACTCGAGAACTTCATTGAGAACATTTGAGAATTGTGTTGCAACAATTGAGGGATAACCAGTTATATGCCAAGTTAAAGAAGTGCGAGTTCTGGTTGGACCAAGTGACTTTTCTAGGCCATATTGTTTCTAAAGATGGAATTACCGTGGATCCAACAAAGATAGAAGCAGTGAAAAAGTGGCTTATTCCTACGACAGTTTCTGAGGTACGAAGTTTTCTTGGTTTGGCAGGTTACTATTGTCGTTTTATAGCCGATTTATCAAAGATAGCCTTGCCATTGACCGCATCGACAAGAAAGACAGTTAAATTCGAATGGACAAATGAGTGTCAACTAAGTTTTCAGGAGTTGAAGGATAAATTAACATCGGCTCGAGTGTTGTCACTTCCTGAAGGAGTTGAGGACTTTGTAGTGTTCACTGATGCTTCCAAGAAAGGACTTGGTGCTGTATTGATGCAGCGTGGTAAAGTAATTGCTTATGCTTCCCATCAGCTAAAGGATTATGAAAAGAATTACCCGGATCACAATCTTGAGTTGGCAGCTGTGGTATTCGCTTTGAAGGTCTGGCGACATTATTTGTATGGAGTAAAGTGTGAAATTTTCTCAGATCCTAAAAGCCTTAAATATCTGTTTACTCAAAAGGAATTGAACATGCGTCAGAGGAGATGGTTGGAACTTGTTAAGGATTATGATTGTACTATTAGTTACCACCCTGGGAAGGCGAATGTAGTTGCAGATGCATTGAGTCGGAAATCAGGAGTTGTGTTGATGAGTTCTATGATTCAAAAACCTTTATTGTTGGACTTGCAAAGGAATGAGATCGCTTTGGTCGAGAAAGGTATGATAGCTCGACTTTCAGTTTTGGTTATTCGACCTACTTTGAATGACAGGATTAAAGATGGACAACAGAATGATAAGCAATTACTGGAAATGAGATATATTGCTGAGCTGAAAGGAAATTCTGAGTTTGGTTTAAACAGTGATGGGTTGATGACTTTCAGAGGTCGAATCTGTGTTCCTATCGGCGATGATATTCGATGAGATGTTTTGATTGAGGCGCATACCTCACCATATTCGATACATCCAGGTAATACCAAGATGTATCAAGATCTTCGTCGACTTTTCTGGTGGCCAGGTATGAAGAAGGATATTGCGCTGTATATTTCTGAATGTCTAACATGTCAGCAGGTTAAGATTGAGCACCGAACACCTGCAGGATAGTTGCAGTCATTGCCGATAACTCAGTGGAAATGGGAACACATCACAATTGACTTTGTTGTCGGACTTCCGAAGACGAAGAAAGGTTATAATTCCATTTGGGTTATTGTTGATCGTTTAACCAAGTCATCACATTTTCTTCCTGTCAAGACAACTTATTCGATGAATCAATATGCTGAGGCTTATGTTCAAGAGATTGTTAGACTTCATGGGATACCAGTGTACATCTGAATTCTGGAAGAGTTTGCATAGAGCTTTGGGTACAAAGTTGGCCTTCAGCACAGCTTATCATCCTCAGAGTGACGGACAATCAGAACGAGTTATTTGGATTCTTGAGGACATGTTAAGAGCATGCATTATTGATTTTCCTGGAAGTTAGGATTTGAAGCTTCCTCTTGTGGAATTCACATATAATAATAGCAATCAGTCCTCGATTGGCATGGCACCTTATGAAGCTCTGTATGGGAGAAGGTGTCGTTCACCTTTGTTTTGGGATGAAGTAGGTGAAAGAAAGATGTTAGGACCAGAGTTGGTTCAACAAATGGTTGATGTTGTAGCATTGATTCAAGAAAGAATGAAAACTGCCCAGTCTCGACAGAAAAGCTATGCAGATGTTTGAAGAAGGCCTTTGGCATTCAAGATAGGTGATCATATGTTTGTTAAGATAGCTCCTCTCAAGGGAGTTATGAAATTTGGAAAGAAGGGGAAATTGAGTCCTCGTTTTATTGGACCTTTCGAGATTCTCGACAGAATTGGCGAGCGAGCTTATCGAGTGGCTTTGCCTCCAGATTTGGATAGAGTGCATAATGTATTTCATGTCTCAATACTTCGTAAATATGTATCGAATCCAACTCATGTACTTCGTCACGAACCACTAGACTTAACGCCAAATTTGAGTTATCATGAATGACCGGTACAAATACTGGATCGAAAGGTTAAAGTGCTTAGAAACAAAGATATTGGGATCGTGAAAGTGTTATGGAGTGATCATATAATCGAAGAAGCAACATGGGAACCCGAGGAAGAGATGAAGCAACGTTATCCTGACTTGTTTACGTCTTGAGGTAAATTTCGGGAACGAAATTTTTATAAGGGGAGGAGAATTGTAATAGCCGATCGTTCATGTCTTTTATTATGAATTACGGTATTTTTATTGTCATGGTTTATTGCTTTACATTATGATATGAATGGTAATGAATGTTATAGAATGGAATAGATAATGGATGGGTAGAATAGAAGGCTGAATTTGAGTTAAATAGGTAATGGAAGTGCTGAAACGGTATGAAACTGTGGCAGTAGTTGTGGTTTTTAGCATAATGTTTTGTATATTGATCCAATTGATGTAAGGCTACTTTCATTAGAAAGATAAGACATAAGGTTATAACTTTCATGTTTTGAGTTTTGTTCAAATCATTGTGGAAGACAAACCAAAAGCGCCCCGAAGTGTGTAGTGCGTATCGTCGTTCCTACAATGACACATGTTGGGAGAATGAGAATAAATATTTACTCAGACCTTCAAATGACATGAGGCTAATTGGAGATGAAGGCCAAGACATAGGGCTACAACTTTCATGTTTACCACGTTTTCTAATTCCGAAAGAAAAAGGCGTTTCGGAAGCGATCTTTGATGTGGCTGTGCGCAGAGCGGTAAGATTTGACCGCCCGAGCGCGCCCCATTCTGAATTTTTGAGTTTTGGGCAGTAAATTCGGCGCTAGGGCGGTAATATGTGACCGCCGGTTTGGGATGGCATAAAATCGAATGGGATCACTTTTTACTCACTTTTCCTCATTTATTCTCTTCTCTCCATCGGGTTGGAAGCTAGGGTTCTTCATTTCTCCTTCAATCCAACTTTTTCCAAGACATTAATATTTGATTGAAACCTTAATCTTTGCTTGGAGATTAGAAGTTCTTCTCCTCAAGAGTCTAGGAACAAGGTAAGAAAGCTTATTTCCTTGGGTTAGTGATTGAAGGGAAGATGTTGGATTGTTTGGTTTGGGTGTTGAGGTAAAGTTGTTAATATAATAATTGATGATATTATTATTATTATTGTGTTGTAAGAATCCCTCAAGAACTAAGCAACTACTTGTATATAGGGTTGTAAGTAGATTCTTCCTTTGAATGCATCTCATGAGCTATGTATATGATAAATGAAGTTTCTATTGATTTTAGCTCATTTAAATAATTGATTATGTATATTGTATGTAATGATATATTGAAAAGAAATGAAATTGTTGACAAGAGCAAAGTAAAGGAGCTAATTCTTTAGCACGCACACCACGTGTTTGATAAAATGTTTCAATTAATGTTTTTATGGCTTGATGGTTATATGGTATTGTTGTGTTATCTATGGTAATTCTAAACCCACTTGACTGAAGTTGATCAACATAATGACATGTACTGTGACTGATTTTGACTGAGACGTACATGTGTACCACTGGCTGATGACCTATCAATGCCATACGAATGAAAAGAAATGAATTGTTCTATAGATGTCATCTTATAATTGTTATATACGCATTTTATTGACTGATGGCATATTACGGTTAAGAAATGGTATGGATTTCTTCTTTGCACTATGGTATATGTACTTGTTATTTAAAGGTCTACTTGCTGAGTTTTTATAACTCATTTCAGTTATGTTCATGAGATGCAGATGCAGGTAACCGAGACTGATAAGGCGTGGTGTCGAGAGGGAAGAAGGAAATATGCCAAGCTTGGAGGAAGGATGAAATGATTATTTTGTCAATGGATGGTTAAAGAAAGTATTTTGTTTTGTAATGGTTGGAATTGACTAATATATTTTGTTGTAACACACCTGATATTTTGGGAGTTTAAATTTGTCTCAATTATTTTGGTAATCAAATGGAATGCTTTTGATTTTGTATGTCTTTATGTATTAGTTGTAGGAAATTTTTATAGCGTATTGATTTTATTGCTTGAGACATGTTATGAGTTCCTGACTATTAAAACCTATGGAAAATAATTTATTTCCATCAAATAAATATTCAACTCTTGGCCAAATAGAAGTTTGGTTTTAAGGTCATAACTCAACCAAAACGTAACCAAAATATACTTATCATACATGGCTGGAATCTTAACTCAAAATCTCATATTTCATCAGAAGACATCAGAAAAAGATTTGATAATCTACACAATGATATACGCCCAAAACCAGAAACCATGAAAAATTAATTTTGTAACAGATTTTGGTTCGACATTTATAAGTATAAAATTCATATCTAATTCATTATTGACTCAAATAAATACTCTAATTGTAAATGAAAGATAGCTCAAATATCTACTTTTTCCTAAAAGATTCATAATCGCAGTTTATTAATCCCAGAATTAACAAGAACAAGATGCTACTCACACAATTCGTGGACAGAAGTATGTAACTGAGCAGTTTCAGTGAAACGCGCATAACTTATTCAATTCTTAATGGAATTTAATGATTCGAGTCTCATTTCAAAGATAACACATAGATCTACAATTTTTATTTTAACCAAAGGTCCTGAATCCAACTTCACAAAGGCCATATGCTTGAATTACACTACCCATTATACACAACTCAAACACAGAGTTTGATTTGGACACATTTTGGGCGAGAAATCATATCAAATCTGTTTCTAATTGGAATTCTATTTTCCAAATGGCTACAGAAAGCTAACAAATAGATATACGAGTTCTATTTGAACCACAAGCGAGATTCTTAGTACACAATACACATAAACCCGAAAATCAGAAGAAAAGCTGCAAACTCATAACAGAACTCAATAAGAATTCCATGAACAAAAATTGAACCTCTAGGCTTAGAGATTACCTTCAATAGCTTCCTATGAACTGAAATGAAGCTAGAAACAAACTCTACACACTCTAAGGAACCAATAAAAATGGCAAGCAAGAAGCTAGAAAACGAAGCAATAGCTCGGCAGAACAGGGCAGCAGTAAGAAGAAGATTTTCTACAATGATTATGGGCAAGGAGAGCTGAGGGACTACTGACTAGCTTCAAAGAAGATTGTTCAAAGGTTTCCAGAGGCGAGCTGGGCAGCGCTGGACATGAAGTGAGGAAGCAAGGTGCAGGGGAAGAGAGGTGTGACGTGACGTTGGGGTGAAGGTTTTCCTCATTATCCAATAATACACACATATATAAACATATACATGATATGTAGTATTTAATATTTAGCAAAAATTCTAAAATGTGACCCGGTCCAATTTATAAAAACTCTCGTGTGCCACTAAACTGTGATATATATTTTAATATTGTTTATAATTGCGATATTTTCTAATACATATTTTCAACACACAATTAAATTTATTTGGCTTAATTATTTTACTTTTGCACTTTAAAAGAATTATTTCTAATTCTTGCCAAATATTGGTTAATTAAATTTGGGTTCTCACAATCTCGATATGTCGGTTCAGTTTAGCTGATAACATAGTAGGTTGATCATCGTACTAGTATCTTGTTTATTTCAGTTTAATAGTTTGCATTAATATGAGCTTGAGTTATCTCGGTTTAGTTTATGATCACCAAAACTTAAATATAAATCTTTCCTTAGCACTCAACTTCGGAATATTCACAAATTTCATGAAGTTTCAATACATGTATCAGTGAAAACCAACCCATCACTTCGTAATATCTGGCTTAGTTGGCTTCTCTTTCGACGAATTGATCTGGACTTACCCATTTGCAAGATGTCGATTACGATTTGATTGGGGTTCAGTGTATCGATTTTTACTAACTTCCTCAATTTTTACATAAAGTGGTTTGCTTACTTAGCGCTTGCGCTACAACTAGCAAGCAACCCCTTCGCTAAGAAGGGAACATAAAAAATAAACTTTAAAGGAAAGTCGTAAAGCATCTAGCTGGGAAAACTATTCCTCTGAACTCAAATCATATTTGAAATAAAGACAATTGAGTTTGGGATAGTAATGGTTTAGGTGTTAGCTTCTCTTATTGGGGCGATTTATGCCAATCATCTGAAAGATTTGAATGCTATTAAAACGTTTACTACTCGTTTTTCTTTAAAATGTACTAGAAATATTTTTTCTTTATACCATTCGGTTGAACATACATACATATTTATATATGTGTGTGTATGTGTGTGTCTATATATATACATATATTTGCACCATTTAAAATAAAACAACCAATCTTATTATTTAAAAATCCAAAAGAACGCGGTGCAAAACGTAAAATCGTAAATCGTGAAACCAAACCTAAAACTAGTGTAGGGTCTAGGAAAATCGAACGACGTAACCCGACGGCATGCAATCTAGGGTTTTATAAAATTATGTGTTTAAAGATTTTTATGTATTTTATTTCATGAGTATTGCATGGATATGTGTTATTTCATGGTTATTTTGTAAGGTCCAAAATTAAGACGACGTAACTCAACTGCATGCAAATCTAGGAATATGAAAAATGACTAAATAAATGATTTTAATTACTTAAGTTATTATGTGACATGCATGATATTATGTTAAATAGGATTTCATTATCATTATGCATAAAACTATATTTTTAAGGGTTATTCAAGTTGCGATCGAGGAACAGAGACCGATGGCTGAAAAACATAAAATATTTTTATTAAATAATTAATTTTAATTATTTAAAATATGAGTGATGCTTTTTCATATTTTTGAAAATAAGGTGTTTTGAGGTGATTATATACGCCGGGACGTAAAATTTTATCGATGTTGGTTTTTCAACAAAAAATACAAACTTTTTGGCTACCCGGCTAATAAATTCACAAACTATTTTAACAAAACTATTTTAATATTTTAATTAAACTCTAATTAAGCACTAATGGGCCTAAGATGTATGCTTAATAGGCATAAGTTTAATTAATGGTTTAATTATTGTATAATATGTTAAAAATCACCCCAAACCCTATACACAAGTTGTAGAACCCGTAAATCAGTAGACGTATAAGCCATGCATAATTCTAGATTTTTTAAATTTAATTGACTTCATTGCATGATTATTTTAAATGCATTTATTTGAAGTTAATTATTTATTATTTCAGTTCAGTAGTATGATTTTTAGCATTTCAGTATTTTCAGTGAGGCCGGATCGGAGTTGGAGTTTTGAGATAGAATTTAAGATTCGAGAATTATTTCCAGAAGTTAATTTAGCTAGTAACTAAGTTCATTTAAGTTAGAAAGGGAGGTTTGAAGATTTAATTTAATTATTTGAGGTGATTAAGAAATGGATTCATTTAAGTTATTAAATTAAGGGGTTAGCTCACTAAATTATTTAAAGGATTAGTAAGGCTTTCAAGGATTATTAGTTGACTAGATAATCAACATTTCCCTTTATTTTATCATGCATATTTCGGCCACCACCTCCTAGAAGCATCCACCAACTCATTTGATATCAAACCATAATTCAAAATTCAAATTCAAAGGGAGTGGACTTGGTCTTGATCCTTCCTTATATCTTGCACCCACTTCCCTCACCCTCCTAACCATTTTTCCCTCTCTCCTTTCTTTCGAAATCTGAGTGAAAATAAGACCCTTTTCAGAGGTAAAAATCGTGAGCCATAGCTAGGGAGAAAGGCAAGAAAATCGAGTTCAAGGAAGGTAGACAAGAAGCGCTTCACCTCCTCCGTGCCGCGTCGTCGTTGTTTCGTTCGTTTTCTTTCGAAACGAAACCAGGCATGTCTAGATTTCTTTCAAACCTCAATCAAGTCATATTATCATTTATTTTTCAGTACATGATCATGTTGTAGCAAGCAAAAAAAATCGAGATCCATGTCAAAATATTTTGGAACACACATGCAAAATTTTCGACTTCCCTTGACAAGCTTCACGTTTTTCTGAGTTTTGATGGTTTCAGGTATTGGATCGACTCCAGGCTCCCAAGGCGGCTTGTATACATGTAGTAGGATGCATTAGGACCATGTTGGTCCATTCAAACCAGCCCCATACTTGCTGGAAAACCGAAATGACAGCAAGTTCCCCATAAGTGCAGAAATGTGATTCGAAAATTCAGTTTGGATGTCAAGGAGGAAGGATCTGATCTTGGCTGCCCCAAGGGCCTTTAGCCATGGTTGGATCACTTCCCTAGCATGTCTAAGACGTGACTAAGTTGCCCTTTTGGTGGCTTGGTCCATGGTTCATCGGTTTTTAATAAAAACGTCAAAACAGCCCCCTCCCCTCTCGGCCCCTTTGGTTTTGACAGCACATGTACTTCGAGTTGGTTGGCTTGGTGTGGATCTTGGTTGGCCTATGGCCCTTAGCCACGGTTCATATCATGCTCCTAGATGTCTAGATCGTGCCATGGTCAATCAAATGGCCACTGGAACGACACAAGACATCGATCATAGCATAAACACTACACACGCACGCATGAGGGCCCTCGGTGAGAACTTTCGGGTGGTTGCTGGAATGAGGCGAATTGTGGCTGGCCTAGGGCCCTTAGCCATGGTTCAAACCATTCCTTGGGACGTTGTGGAGAGGCTTTGGTCGGTGGTTCAAGCCCCAATGGCCAAAAGTCTCGCAAACGACGCGATGCAAGCTAGGTCGCAGCTGCTGTAAATTACAGCAAGTTGCTGTGTCGGTTCAGAGGCTCGTTCGAGTTCTTGGTTGGCTTTTAGCCCATGGCCTTGGACTGGACAGTGCCTCATTGAGTTAGGAAGGTCATGTTTTCGACCGTTTGTCATTTGGATCATTTTTGAGGTCGTACGAGAATTTACGGTGCAATGTGCCAAATTGACTCTCGAAAGAGTGTTTCGTGTTTTGGCCTCCATTCCACCTAGATTTCGACCCTATCATTTTAGGAACATTATTTTATGATTTTTCAGCGTATTTTAATCATGACTATACGTCAGTTCAGTGTCGGTTCAGGTCGGCTCGGAGTCATGATTAAATGCGAAGTCATTAGGCGTCATAGTCGCATCTTTTGAGCGTAAATTGCATAGTTGGTCATGTTTAAACTATTGCATATTTTTCATGGCACAGTTAGGTTGCAGCGAGCCTGGGAACGAACCAATCCAATCCAGTTGGTAAAATTACAGGAATTTTCATTACGCCAGTTAATTATTTTACGTGCATTAAACAGAAAATGATTATTTTTGAGATTTATGCGATATGGCTTGTGGTTCATTCACTATGTGGGAGTGTTATTTTATACGGTCGCCAGTGACCGATCAGTTCAGTATGGTACCACCCGGTCGCCAGTGACCGGCCAGCTCAGTTCAGTTTCAGCCTCCCCGGTAGCCAGTTACCGATCAGTTCAGCTTAGTGCAGTGGCCACAGGCGTAAAACATAATCTCAACAGAAAATTTTACCAGATATTTCAGTACAGGCTCCAAGGAGCAAATATTTTTACAGTGATTTCCAGTTCAGTTATGCACGTATTATAATTGCTCAGTACAGATTATTTTCAGTATGCCTCAGGACAGGATATTTTATCCCATGCATATTTTAAATTCAGATTTTTACTCGTTACCTGCGATTTATGCATGCTGAGTCTTTAGGCTCACTAGACTTGATTGTTGTAGGTACTGATGAGGCCAGGGCCGAGGGCGGGGACCAGTGAGCCAGCTTGGGTCGGCAGTAGTGGCACCCGAGGACCTCAGTGCAGCAGTTGTTATGTTTTTCCGCAAACAATTTTTATCAGTTGATGGATATTTTTAAATTGTGATTTTTGGAAAACCTTATTTTCTTCCGCTGCAATTATTTTGAAATATTGAACTTGTTTCACCAGTGATTTTATGAGCGAGGCCATTAAGTTCTTTAAAAAAAAAATTTTTTTTAATTTTCCGCAAATTTTCAAGCAAGTAGTTCGAGGGCCTTTGCAGTTGGTATCAGAGCGGTGGTTCTGTATAGGGTTTCACTACTACTGACCGCGAGAAGCTCACGAAGCCACGCCTTTGGTCTGTAAGTTTTTTCAGTTCAGCATTTTGTTCAGCATTTCAGTTATAGCATGAATTATTTTGTCAGCATGCTTCCAGATTTCGAGTATTTCAGTAATAAATTATGGAATTATGCATGTTAGTTACGTATGGGTTATGTTGGAACAGTATGCCCCCTAGACGCATTTTAGAGCGCAACAGAGAGGAGGAGCATCGCCGAGAAGACAGGGAGGAGCGTAGACAGGAGGGAGACCTACCACCTCCTCCACCGCCCCCACCGGACATGAGTGCCCAGATGTTAGCTGGGATGGCACAGTTCTTCGCACAGTTTGCGGAGGGCAATGCCGCAGCCGTAGCCGCAGCCGCAGCCAGGCCGACAGGGCCCGAGGCTGTTTATGAGCGATTCATGAAGATGCGCCCGAAGGAGTTCTCTGGGGCATCAGACCCCATGGTTGCCGAGGGATGGATCAAATCCCTCGAGGTTATCTTCGATTTTATGGAGCTGGGGGACGCAGACCGAGTCCGATGTGCCACCTACCTGTTCAATGGAGACGCCCGCTTATGGTGGGAAGGAGCTTCGGTAGCCCTGACATTGGCTACACTTTCTTGGACCCGCTTTACGGAGGTTTTATACTCCAAGTATTTTGCTGAGGAGGTTCGCACCAGGCTGACCACCGAGTTCATGAGTCTGAGACAGGGGGATATGTCGGTAACGGAGTTTATCCGTAAGTTCGAGAGGGGCTGTCACTTTGTGCCCCTGATAGCGAATGATGCCAAAGCCAAGCTGATGCACTTCCTAGTGGGTTTACGGCCGATCTTGCGCCGGGATGTTAGGGTATCTGACCCTGCTACTTATGAGGTTGCCGTCTCCAAGGCCTTAGCCGCAGAGCAGGATCTGCGGGATATCGAGAGGGATCGCCAGGGCAAGCGCCCAGTCCAGGCACCGCACCGCCCTCCTCCTCATCAGCATCAGCAGCAGAATAAGAGGCCTTTTCATGGACCGCCCAGGAACAGAGGCCAGCAGCAGCAGCAGCAGGGACGCCCAGCCCCGAGGACTCAGGAGCACCCAGTCTGTCCCAGGTGCTCACGTCGCCATCCTGGAGCATGTATGGCTGGCTCAGGAAAGTGTTTTAAGTGTGGCAGTCCAGACCACATGTTGCTGCAGTGTCCTCAGAGGAATCTGCCTACCCAAGGCAGAGTTTTTGCTCTCCATGCCGCGGAAACCAACCCGGAGACTATGTTGTTGACAGGTACCTTTAAACTTTAAGTTATTATTTGAATTTCCGTGTTTTGGGAATCGGGATTTAGATTTTGAACCTAGAACTGTTATAGGATTGCATGCTCTACTCAGATTTATTTCGGGGAAATTAAGCTAGAGGAACCTTGACCTTTGCATGTCTATAAGTTTAGACCTTGTAGTGGGATTCAACTTAGAGCTCCGCTCTTTCAGGGAGAATTTTTATATCTGGTTCCGCTACCAAGACCTTGATAGATTCAGGGGCCACTCACTCGTTTATTTCGGAGGTCTTTGCAAACTTTCTCAAGATCCAGACCATTGGGCTAGATACAGCCTTTTCAGTAGTGTTGCCGTCAGGAGAGGAGATGGCAGCTACCAATGTTATCCGAGATATAGACCTTGAGCTGCCCGGTAATCTTGTTTATGCGGATCTGATCGTGTTACCGATGCCGGAATTTGACATCATCCTAGGGATGGACTGGCTATTGAGGAACAGAGTGTTGATAGACTTCCAGCGGAGATCCATTCTTGTCCGACCGCCTGGAATGGAGCAGTTCTTATTTGAGCCGGACAGGTACTTTTCTTTACCGCGCATTATTCCTTATGTTCAGGCTAGGAAGCTCATGCTTAGAGGGTGTCGGGCATTTCTAGCAACCTTTTTATCTGTCCCCGAGGAACCCAGCCAGTCAGCCTCAGATGTTCCGATTGTTAGAGATTTCTTAGATGTTTTTCCCGAAGACGTCTCTGGTATGCCACCCGAGAGAGAGGTGGAGTTTTCCATTGAGCTTATGCCAGGTACGGCTCCGATATCCAAAGCGCCGTACCGTCTAGCACCGACAGAGATGGCAGAGCTTAAGAAGCAGATCCAGGAACTTCTCGACAAGGAGTTCATTCGCCCGAGCTTTTCTCCATGGGGCGCGCCGGTCTTATTCGTGAAAAAGAAGGATGGCTCGATGAGGCTTTGCATTGACTACCGGGAGTTGAACAGGGTTACAGTGAAGAATAAATACCCACTGCCGAGGATTGAGGATCTGTTTGACCAGTTGTAGGGAGCTTCGATTTTCTCCAAGATAGATCTGCGTTCTGGTTATCACCAGTTGAGGGTGAGAGGTGCTGATGTTTCGAAGACAGCTTTCAGGACTCGTTATGGTCACTACGAGTTCCTTGTGATGCCGTTCGGTCTGACGAATGCGCCAGCGATCTTCATGGATCTCATGAATCGCGTATTTCAGCCGTACCTCGACCAGTTTGTGATAGTGTTCATAGATGACATTCTCGTCTACTCCAAGAATCGGGAGGAGCACAGCAGGCATCTGACCACAGTGTTGCAGACATTGCAGAAGCACAGATTATTCGCAAAGTTCAGTAAGTGCGAATTTTGGTTAGAGAAGGTGGCGTTTTTGGGCCACATTGTTTCTAGCAGTGGCATTGAGGTAGACCCGGCGAAAGTTGTAGCAGTTAGAGATTGGGTTGTGCCTCAGAATGCATCCGAGATCCGCAGTTTCCTTGGACTAGCAGGATATTACAGAAAATTCATTCAGGGATTCTCATCCATTGCCGTTCCACTCACAGCACTGACAAAGAAAAATGTGAAGTTTGTGTGGAGCGAGGAGTGTCAGAAGAGCTTCGATACTTTGAAGCAAGCTCTTATTTCAGCACCAGTTTTGGCCATGCCATCAGGGCCCGGTGAGTTTGTCCTTTATACTGATGCTTCGAAGCTTGGTTTAGGTGCAGTTTTGATGCAGCATGGGAGAGTGATAGCGTATGCTTCTCGACAGCTGAAAATCCACGAGAAGAACTACCCCACCCATGATCTGGAGTTAGCGGCCGTAGTTTTTGCTTTGAAGATTTGGAGGCACTATCTGTATGGAGAGAAGTGCCAGATCTTTACCGACCACAAAAGCCTCAAGTATTTCTTTACGCAGAAGGAGCTGAACATGCGTCAGAGGCGTTGGTTGGAGCTTGTGAAAGACTACGATTGTGACATTAGCTACCACCCGGGTAAAGCTAATGTAGTTGCGGATGCTTTGAGCAGGAAAGTCGCAGTGATGGCTCATTTGACGATGCAGAAACCTCTTCAGATCGAGATGCAGAGGTTTGATCTTGAGACTTACCCTCGAGGTAGAGTTCCTCGTTTATCTACCTTGACTATCCAGTCCTCTCTTATTGACCGTATTCGCAGCGGTCAGGCAGCAGAAGAGCAGTTGGCACAGTGGAAGAAGAGAGATGAAGCTAAGGGCAGTGTTTTGTATACAGTCAGCGACGGTATTGTGAGATACCGAGATAGGATATGGGTTCCCAGCAGTGATTCTATCCGAGCAGACATCTTATCAGAGGCCCATACGTCCCCGTACTCCATTCACCCTGGGAGTACGAAGATGTACAAAGATCTGCAGCTATTGTATTGGTGGCCAGGGATGAAGAAGGACATCAGGCGTTTTGTATCCGAGTGCCTGACTTGCCAGTTAGTGAAGGCCAAGCATCAGAGACCAGCAGGTTTGCTCAAGCCTCTTCCTATTCCCGAGTGGAAGTGGGAGAACATCACCATGGACTTTGTGACCGGATTGCCGAGGTCAGCCAGAGGATCGAATGCTATCTGGGTGATTGTAGATCGTCTTACCAAATCAGCGCACTTCTTGCCTATTAAGACGACTTTCACCATGGTTCAGTATGGAGAGCTGTATATCCGAGAGATAGTCCGACTCCATGGTATTCCAGTTTCTATCGTATCCGACAGAGATCCCAGATTCACTTCCTCGTTTTGGAAGAGTTTGCATTCGACTTTGGGTACGAAGTTGCTGTTTAGCACAGCTTTCCATCCGCAGACAAATGGACAGTCGGAGCGAGTTATTCAGATCTTAGAGGACCTTCTCCGTGCTTGCGTCATTGATTTCTCTGGGAGTTGGGAGTCGAACTTACCATTGGTAGAGTTCACCTATAACAACAGTTTCCAGTCGTCTATAGGTATGGCTCCGTATGAGGCGCTGTATGGCCGCAAGTGTAGATCTCCTATTCATTGGGATGAAGTAGGAGAGAGAGCAGAGTTGGGTCCAGAGATTGTTCAGCAGGCAGCAGATGTAGTAGTCAAGATCCGTGATAGGATGAGGACTGCTCAGAGCCGACAGAAGAGTTATGCCGATCAGCGGAGGAGAGAGTTAGAGTTTGCAGTGGGCGATCATGTCTTCGTGAAAGTGGCACCTATGAAGGGTGTCATGAGATTTGGGAAGAAAGGGAAGCTCAGTCCGAGATTCATTGGACCGTTTGAGATCCTTGACAGAGTTGGGACGCTTGCTTATCGTGTTGCTCTTCCGCCGAATCTGGCCGGAGTACACAATGTCTTTCACGTCTCCATGCTGAGGAAGTATATGGCAAATCCTTCGCATGTGCTGAATTTAGAGCCGTTGCAGCTTACTCCGAACTTATCTTATGAGGAGAGACCCGTGCAGATCCTAGAGAGACAGGAGAAGAAACTTCGGAACAAGTTGGTTAAGCAAGTCAAAGTCAAATGGCTCAACCATTCAGAGGAGGAAGCTACGTGGGAGTCTGAGTCGGAGATGAGGAGTCGATATCCTGAGTTATTCGGTGAGTTCTAATTTCGAGGACGAAATTTATTTAAGGGGAGAAGGATTGTAGAACCCGTAAATCAGTAGACGTATAAGCCATGCATAATTCTAGATTTTTTAAATTTAATTGACTTCATTGCATGATTTATGGACCGGAGTTGGAGTTTTGAGATAGAATTTAAGATTCGAGAATTATTTCCAGAAGTTAATTTAGCTAGTAACTAAGTTCATTTAAGTTAGAAAGGGAGGTTTGAAGATTTAATTTAATTATTTGAGGTGATTAAGAAATGGATTCATTTAAGTTATTAAATTAAGGGGTTAGCTCACTAAATTATTTAAAGGATTAGTAAGGCTTTCAAGGATTATTAGTTGACTAGATAATCAACATTTCCCTTTATTTTATCATGCATATTTCGGCCACCACCTCCTAGAAGCATCCACCAACTCATTTGATATCAAACCATAATTCAAAATTCAAATTCAAAGGGAGTGGACTTGGTCTTGATCCTTCCTTATATCTTGCACCCACTTCCCTCACCCTCCTAACCATTTTTCCCCCTCTCCTTTCTTTCGAAATCTGAGTGAAAATAAGACCCTTTTCAGAGGTAAAAATCGTGAGCCATAGCTAGGGAGAAAGGCAAGAAAATCGAGTTCAAGGAAGGTAGACAAGAAGCGCTCCACCTCCTCCGTGCCGCGTCGTCGTTGTTTCGTTCGTTTTCTATCGAAACGAAACCAGGCATGTCTAGATTTTTTTCAAACCTCAATCAAGTCATATTATCATTTATTTTTCAGTACATGATCATGTTGTAGCAAGCAAAAAAAATCGAGATCCATGTCAAAATATTTTGGAACACACATGCAGAATTTTCGACTTCCCTTGACAAGCTTCACGTTTTTCTGAGTTTTGATGGTTTCAGGTATTGGATCGACTCAAGGCTCCCAAGGCGGCTTGTATACATGTAGTAGGATGCATTAGGACCATGTTGGTCCATTCAAACCAGCCCCATACTTGATGGAAAACCGAAATGACAGCAAGTTCCCCATAAGTGCAGAAATGTGATTCGAAAATTCAGTTTGGATGTCAAGGAGGAAGGATCTGATCTTGGCTGCCCCAAGGGCCTTTAACCATGGTTGGATCACTTCCCTAGCATGTCTAAGACGTGACTAAGTTGCCCTTTTGGTGGCTTGGTCCATGGTTCATCGGTTTTTAATAAAAACGTCAAAACAGCCCCCTCCCCTCTCGGCCCCTTTGGTTTTGACAGCACATGTACTTCGAGTTGGTTGGCTTGGTGTGGATCTTGGTTGGCCTATGGCCCTTAGCCATGGTTCATATCATGCTCCTAGATGTCTAGATCGTGCCATGGTCAATAAAATGGCCACTGGAATGACGCAAGACATCGATCATAGCATAAACACTACACACGCACGCATGAGGGCCCTCGGTGAGAACTTTCGGGTGGTTGCTGGAATGAGGCGAATTGTGGCTGGCCTAGGGCCCTTAGCCATGGTTCAAATCATTCCTTGGGACGTTGTGGAGAGGCTTTGGTCGGTGGTTCAAGCCCCAATGGCCAAAAGTCTCGCAAACGACGCGATGCAAGCTAGGTCGCAGCTGCTGGAAATTACAGCAAGTTGCTGTGTCGGTTCAGAGGCTCGTTCGAGTTCTTGGTTGGCTTTTAGCCCATGGCCTTGGACTGGACAGTGCCTCATTGAGTTAGGAAGGTCATGTTTTTGACCGTTTGTCATTTGGATCATTTTTGAGGTCGTACGAGAATTTACGGTGCAATGTGCCAAATTGACTCTCGAAAGAGCGTTTCGTGTTTTGGCCTCCATTCCACCTAGATTTCGACCCTATCATTTTAGGAACATTATTTTATGAATTTTCAGCGTATTTTAATCATGACTATACGTCAGTTCAGTGTCGGTTCAGGTTGGCTCGGAGTCATGATTAAATGCGAAGTCATTAGGCGTCATAGTCGCATCTTTTGAGCGTAAATTGCATAGTTGGTCATGTTTAAACTATTGCATATTTTTCATGGCACAGTTAGGTTGCAGCGAGCCTGGGAACGAACCAATCCAATCCAGTTGGTAAAATTACAAGAATTTTCATTACGCCAGTTAATTATTTTACGTGCATTAAACTGAAAATGATTATTTTTGAGATTTATGCGATATGGCTTGTGGTTCATTCACTATGTGGGAGTGTTATTTTATACGGTCGCCAGTGACCGATCAGTTCAGTATGGTACCACCCGGTCGCCAGTGACCGGCCAGCTCAGTTCAGTTTCAGCCTCCCCGGTAGCAAGTTACCGATCAGTTCAGCTTAGTGCAGTGGCCACAGGCGTAAAACATAATCTCAACAGAAAATTTTATCAGTTATTTCAGTACAGGCTCCAAGGAGCAAATATTTTTCCAGTGATTTCCAGTTCAGTTATGCACGTATTATAATTGCTCAGTACAGATTATTTTCAGTATGCCTCAGGACAGGATATTTTATCCCATGCATATTTTAAATTCAGATTTTTACTCGTTACCTGCGATTTATGCATGCTGAGTCTTTAGGCTCACTAGACTTGATTGTTGTAGGTACTGATGAGGCCAGGGCCGAGGACGGGGACCAGTGAGCCAGCTTGGGTCGGCAGTAGTGGCACCCGAGGACTTCAGTGCAGCAGTTGTTATGTTTTTCCGCAAACAATTTTTATCAGTTGATGGATATTTTTAAATTGTGATTTTTGGAAAACCTTATTTTCTTCCGCTGCAATTATTTTAAAATATTGAACTTTTTTCACCAGTGATTTTATGAGCGAGGCCATTAAGTTCTTTAAAAAAAAAATTTTTTTTAATTTTCCGCAAATTTTCAAGCAAGTAGTTCGAGGACCTTTGCACAAGTCACGCCCAATTCAGAATTACGGCACACACCAATTCTCCCTAGCATCACACGATACACACACACACACATCTTTTTGAAGAGAAAAGCTCAAAGCTTCAAGGGTTTATCAAGCCTAGGCCCTCCTTGTCATCGTTCTTCGTTGTCAACGAATAATCGTGCGTTTAAAACGCAAAGACACGCCATACATCTCCTTTTCTCGTCTATCACATCGTACTAATATTTTAAATTATGTTTGTATGGAAAGCATGATGCTTGTATGAAAATTTTCGTAATATTGTTTATTCATGTGATAATCTCATGTTTTCATGTTCCAACTTCATGTTTTATGTCATTTTAGAGGCTGCCATGATTAGGACATGATCAAACCAAGTTTTTACATGATTTAGAGTCCAAGAACCACACCCTAAACACTACTTAACCGAAGGAAACAAGCAAACAAAAGATGGAGTCGATTTTGTTGTCATGGTGTTTGGGTGATCGGGTTTCATGTATAATGGGCTGGCTTGGTCTTGACTTGTGGTCAGGACTAGCCAGGGACGTGGTTCAGGCAAGGGGTGAGTCTTAACCAGGTTGGGGCTCGAGTCATGGGGGCTGGAGTAGGACTCCTACCCGAGAAGCCCTTGTGCAGCGCGCAAATCGCGCAGCTTGTGTAGGGAGGTGGGCTCGGTTCGGGGCTCAAGGGATGGGCTAGGGTGATTCTTTAGGGTTCTAAGGAGAGGCACTAGAGGTTGGTTCAGGGGTTGGGCTTGTTGACTAGCTCCTAGTAGCAACAACATGGAGCCCATGCTTGTGGGGAGTTCTCGGCCAAGCTGTTGGTTGGTTGGGGGGCTTTGGGTTTTGCTTTCGGAATGTTCCTAAGGGTTCCAAGGGTCCAGTAGGATGCCTTAGGGGGATGGTCAGGGTGGGGTCCACCATGGCTCTAGGGTGGCTCGAGAATTTCGCACCATGGCTTGAGGGGTTCAAACATAGGTCATGTTAGGTTTTTTAAAGTTAAAAAATAATCAAAACACGGATCACGGGGGTCGAGTCATGGTTCATAAATGCTAAAATAATATAAAAAGATTAAGTTTTAAATTTAGGAATTTTATTCTAAGGTTTGGGATTTTACGGGATTAAAACATCTTCAAAACGATTAATTAAATATTAATTTAAAAGTCTAGTATTTAAGCTAAATAAAATTATGGGAATCTTAACTTAGATTTAAATAATTATCTGGGACATGTTAGAGTCAATTAAATCATGAAAAATTCAAAAACGTGGAATTTTGCGTCTATGGGTAAAACGATCATTTTACACCCGGGATTAGTAAACGTCATGGCAGTGCTCTGAATGTTGTTTTATATGCTAATATGATTATTTCAAATGTTTATGAATTTTGACATGTTAAATTAAGATTTTTAAATGTCCTTGGATTTTTATGATTTAATGTTGACATGAAAGAAATGTCGCATGCTTCGTTTCAAAAGAAAAAAAAAAGATATGTTAAGCATGATTTTATAAAGTTATGAAAATATGAAACGTTGAAGGAAGTGAAATAATTGTGACTAATGAGGATATGAGGATATGATTGAGGATAGGCCAAGGCTCAGTTGACGAGTATATGTCGCTGATGTCCCCGCGCCCAGAACTATGGTTACATATAGATGGATCCATCGACCTTTTGAGGATTGAGGAAAGTCACAATTAAAGATCTGAATTCAATAAAAAGGAAATATGTTTATGATCATGAGAAAAGGATACATGTTATGATTGAAGTAAATGAAAAAGGTTGAGGTTTATGTTATGCATGTTATGAAAATATTATTTTTACGTAAAAGTATTTTCACTGTTACTTGTGATTTTATACATATTATTTGTTATAAAGATTATGGTGTGTTGAGTATTTAGACTCACTAGGTGTAATGGATGCAGGTGAGTTTTAGGAATGTCATGATGGTTGACTTGACTGGACTGAAGGTGTACATAACCCGAGGGCCAGCGAATCTACTTTTTCCGCACACGATTTATGAATACGATTTACGTTAAAAGATTTTTAAGACCATTTATTTATGCTTTTGAGTGAGTTTTGAGAGGATGATACTTTTCACATTTATTTCTTTTTAGGTTTGGTAAAACATTTGACAATTTCATGTTTTGACTATTTTCTTTGGATTTTCAAATATTAGTTGGTTGATGTTTTACATTTAAAATGGTGCAAAATATTTTATGAAAATATTTTTAAGTATATGTGAGTGGTCGGCCGTTTCATTTTAGGTTTTAAAAATAAAAAAAATTCTAGTACTTTTTAAACATTAAGAAAGGCATACGTTTCAATTTTAAAGTTTCATACGTTTAGGGTTTTAAGTTGCATTTCGCGCTCGAAAGGGTATCGGAGACTGGAGATAATCAGAAAAAATATTTTTATTGAATAATTAATTTTAATTATTTAATATAAGTTGTATTTAAGGGAGAATTTCAAAAATGGGCCTTGGTTGGGTATTTTTACTGGTCGGATCGTATTTTAAATCGGTACGCAAATTTTATCGATTCGAAGGACTTTTTGAGGGTTCGGGCAATATTTTCAAAAACGTACCTAAATGAAATATTTTTCGGGAGTGTTATTGGGCTTGTGGGTTTATTTTAGTGCTTATTGGGCTCAAAACCCTTTTATCCCTTTTGAATTTTAATTAAGGGCCCATTAGTGCATGTTTATTTAACTTAAACACTACCCAACTAAACCCTAAACCTAATCCCTCAAGGTGGCGGTCCCTTCCCTCTCATTCATCAGCTTTTCAAAAGGAAAACCAGCAGCCCCCTTCGAAATCCTCCTTAGTTTTCAAGAAAAGCGCATCCCCGCCTCTCCGGTGCAAGCCCTACTCGCATAGCTTCACGTTTTTGAGCTCGTATACCTTAAGGCATGCCTTGTATCATCCTTTTTCTCATCATTCACGCTATGTATGCTGATATATGTATATTTTCATGAAAAACTCTTCGATTTAGCATGTACTATCATTTTTGTACGGTATAACGTGGATTAATGCATGTTTTTTTTTAATCATACCTCACTTTTCTTAGAGTTTGTGTAAAGGGCTGCCGATTTTATGTTGCTAAGGGGATGTATACGTCGAGGATTATGGTGTCAAGGGGCTGGAGTCGGGTGAGGCTCGAGTTCTAGCATAGGCCGAACGAGTTTCTTGGGTTTGCGGCTTGGTTGAAAGTAGATTGGTTTTTGGGGCCGAGCCGGCGATGCAAGGGCCGATCCAAGCCATGGACCAGACCCTGGTGGGTCTGAGACACGGCCTAGGGGGCTCGAACTGTGACCTCTACTAATTTAAAATGCTGCTAAAATTTTATTTATTTGTTGTAAAGCTCACAATTTTCGAAAGTAAACATAGAAATATTTTGCGTACATGCAATCCTACTGAAAAATATACTTTTAAAAAAAAGAATAATCGTAATCCTATGGCAGATAAAATACTGCAGTTTAAAAAATATTTGACAAATAAGACATTGCAGTTTAAAATTGCCGATACGGCCATAATATGTGTTTGTAAAATAACTCAAGTAAACATCCTGATAATCATCACCCTAACCAAATCATCGTATCAAAATGTTCATGTCCACTCAAACTCATAAAACGTGATGTGCGGAAAAGTGTGGTCCTTGGGTCGTGTGCACACTTCCAACTTACCTATTCAGAATTCGGCACCTCCTGTCCCCTCATCGACATGCTCACCTGCAACATTCATGCCTAGCGAGTCTAAAGATTCAACACACATGTACCGCGATAACAAATACATATCTGTGGGGACCCGAACTGTTAATCATCATTAGGATCAATTAATTAATCTGGGTCTAAAATTTTTTTTTTAACATACATGAGTGCGCAACATATGAAATAATTCTTATTTCATTTACAATATCAACATCTGATCTAAAGTACAAGTCTTGTACGAAAGTAAATCATAAAAAACTACTGTTCATTCACTACATATCAGGTGATGAAACAAATCTACTTCTAAGTCCGGATCTCCATGCTAATCTTGATCTCTCATCCTCTTCTTGACCCTGATCCTGTCCCACCTGTTGTCATGCACACATACAAACACAACAACAGCCGGATAACTCCGGTGAGAATATAAATCCCAGTATAAACCATGTATACATGCAATCATATAAACAGATATAAAAGCACGAAACAGATATCAATAACATGTATCAAAATCTGAAAGACATGAATCAATATAAAACTGTAAATAAACTCTTGACTCATCATTTCAGACTCGACTCATCTCTAATCTAGGGATCCCGGTTCCTGGACATTGGCACAATATACCGAATCTCCGCAATAGAAACCGATCTGATCCTACGCAACATCGATATAAACCAAACATCCAGTGTCTTGGCATCTCCGCCAAAGACTTGGCACCTCCGCCAATGACTAGGCACCTCCGCCTATGACTCAATACATGCTTTGCTAAAAATCAATAGACTAAGCATATAAATCTCATCAATTGTAAATATCAATGCAATAAAGTAATGTATGTGGTTTTGGGAAACTCAAGTCAAATCAAACTCGAGTCGTATATTCCCGGTTCAACATTGATTTATACCTTTCTTTTCGTAGATCAATCTGATCAAGTCGAAGTCTCGAATTCGAAGTCTATCAATACTCAATCTAGCAATGACAATATTGAGGAGTACAATATCAATATACAACTCAATCAATACTGGATATAATCAGAACTCAATCTAATTCTGTTTCAACGGCATAACGGCACAATCTCAATATACCCAGCAATAAAATATCAACAGATATCAATCTCAATAACTCATAATCGATCGATAAACAAACTCAATCTGATATCAAATCTGTACAATCTCAATCACATTAAATTCTGAAAATCATAACAATTTCATACGGTGTCCGTTCTTTAATCTGACTTCAATTATACAACGATAATAATATCAGGAACAAATAATATCAGTAATATCAGGATTTCCTCCATATTATATTTTCAAATCATATCAGAAAGTAATAAAACTTACGTCCAGTTGAAGTTCTCATCGATAGAAACACGGTACCAAACTCGGATTGAAAATCAGACGGTTGGATTTCACAAAATCACAATTCTAGACTTCAAGAACTTTGAAGCTTCCCTGAAGATCTTCTCGATTCTCTCTTCTTGCCCATCTGAAGAATTGAAGGATTTATATATATATCATGCATGGCAAGGATAGGTGGCTTCATCTATGTGCAGCACGTCTCGCGCATATGCGCGACCTCCCTCAGCGCATATGCGCGAGACATTCGGTCTCGGCATATTATCCTTTCCTCAGCTCGCGCATATGCGCGACCTCCCTCAGCGCATATGCGCGAGACATTCGGTCTCGGCATATTATCCTTTCCTCAGCTCGCGCATATGCGCGTCCCCTTCCGGCGCGTATGCGCGAGGTTCTCTGCCATACTCGCGCATATGTGCGGGTCCTGGTCGCGCATATGCGCGAGGTTCTCTGCCTACCTCACGCATATGCGCCCTGCTGGGTCATGCATATGCGCGAGGGCTCAGTCCTCGCACATAACAATTTCTTCTCCGGTCTTCCCCGGTCTGATCCTTTCCGTCTATGATCACATCAATTATGAATAAATCATTTCATATTACAATAATAAAATTCTTGGGCATTAAAATATACATTGCACACAGAAGTGAAAAAAAAAAGTATAATCAACATACATTTCATGAACTTAAAAGCATAAATGTAAACGTGTCGTATAAAATGATAACGTCGTATAAAATGATAACGTGTAAAAACATTCCCCAAAATATCATCATATACGTATACCTTTTTCTTTTAATTGAATTCAGTTCATTAGTTGTGACTTTCGTATATGCAAAATTGTATAATCTCTATTCGATGGATCCATCAAATATAATCGCGTACCCGACGACGAGGAAATCAGCGACAACATTATCTGTCCACTGAGCCTTGGCCTCAGCTCATAATATCTCATATAATCATATTAGTCACAACCAACTCTCATCCTTCAAAAACAGTCATCATATTCATCACTTAATAAAAACATGCATATACGTAAATTTTCCTTAAAACCAAGCGCGCACCGTATTCTTCATAATTACGTAAACATCAGATACATGATGCATGAACATTTAAAAAAATGATAAATTTGTGCTCAGGGCGCTGTCAGGACTAAAATTCACCTCGGGTGCAAAATGACTATTTTCCCCTGGAAACCCAAAATGACTGTTTTACCCGTGGACCTCTAAATTTCGACCCGAAATTTACAAAACTTCTTAAAACATCCCAAAAAATATTTATAAGCTTTCATTAGGTGTAAACTCGAGTCCGTTTCCAAAACTTAAACGATTCGTCTTAAAACCTAGACCGGGGTCCTGGTTTTAACCCGAATTAACCCGAAACTTAACCAAATCTTTCCAAACTCGAACCATGACTTAACTATGCTAGACCAGCCCCTAAACCAATATTTCCAGACCACCTATGAAGCCCAAAAACCTAGCCAAAATTTGCTGTGAAACAAATTTGTGCGTGAAACTCCAACCCTAGTGCACCAAACTTGGGTTATTCGAATCTAGAATCTACCTACTTGGACCAGCATAAAACGAGGCCACCTAGGACCATGACCAGCCCGAGGACTCACTCATGGACCAACCCAAGCCCAACCCTCAGTGCCAAGTATGTGCACCACTCGAATCCCCAAGAGCAGGCATGGCGACACCCTACTCGGGATACAATCGACCCTAAAATGATCCACCTCATTCCTAGCCGAGGCTAGCTGGTTATGGACCTACCATAGCCTCGGTTGGACCCTCCTGGATCGTACCTCAGCATGATGTAGTCCTCCCATAGCCGAGCCTCCCCTATTTTCAACCAACAAGTTTCGAACCCTAGTCTCCTAGGATAAAGAACATCGGCCTTCACCCAAAAACCGAGCACACCCTAGACTCTCATCATCATGACACCTTAAAAAGCAGCACACTCGACCCTAATCGACCAGAAATCGGTTTCATGACAAACTTTTCACAAAACGTGAGAATCATGCAAAGGAGATCGAGTTTCATGACAAACTTTTCACAAAAACGTATACACTGAAAGGGGATCGTTTAAGGTGCTCGCTTGCGCAACGAAAGTTTCAAAATTATTTTTCTAGCAAAAACCAAGCACCCTAAAGACTATAGTGTGTAGCAAATACAATAAAACACAAAATGTCATACATAAGGTGTTTTAGAAAATTACCTATCAATCTTAAAAGATTGATTATGGCTCTAACTTAGTTGTCAAACAACTAAGCTCTTCAATAGCAAGATTGATCTACAAGCCTCCCTTGAGCACTCCTTGATCAAAATCAAGTCCACCACAAACAAGCTAAATCCACCTCACACTTGCACTAGAAAATGTAAGGCATTTTCTTTGAGAATAGTTTTCTTTCAATCAACAATTGATGAAGCTAAAATTGAAGGGAATTGACTTGAAAATTTCGGCCAACTTGTTTTAGGAGAGAGGGAGGAGTGTTTTTCTTTGTGCTTGAAAAAGTTAAAGTGAGCATGTGCATGCCATGCCTTGGATATTGAAAAAGTTGCCTCCAATCCTTCACCTCCCTTGCATGCTTTCTACTTCAGCTTGTAACAATTACAAGGCCCATGGACTTTTTATTTAAAAGTCTCAAACACATTTGAGACCATTTAAACTTTACTTGATTTACTCAAGCCAACTAGTTTAATAATTATGTCTAATTGGGCTCTACAAGGCCCAATGCTTGAATTAATTTAATTATTTGGACTCTACTAGGTTCACTAGTGTTTAATTAATTCAACACTTGAATTAATTTAATGTAATCCATAATAATGTTTATGAAAATCACAATTTTCAAATACATTATTTATTTGGCCAACTTTTAATTTAGGAACACTTCCTCAAATTAAAAGTTACATTCTCCTTATAGAACTCATACTTCTATTTTTATTTACGCTTATAAATCCATTATAAGCTGTTCAATACATTGAACTATTTTAGCTTCTCAACGGGATCTAGAAAGTTAGCACTTGTGTGGCCCTCAATGGTTCATTGATACAACTAGTCGTGGGTTCACATCTCAATGTGATTAGGGACTAAACATGTCCTTCTAAGAGAATACCTCAATTGCTCCATTCTTAATTATCAACTCCTTGATAATAAGAAAGTCGGAACTCAAGTCTGATAGTACCCAACCAATCATGTTAAATGCCCAGCAGCATCGCTTACATGATTCCCTAGGTATCAAATGATAGTGCCTGCAAGAACCATTCAATTATGGTTAGCGTACAGTACGGTCCCTTCATCTCATATATCCCGACCGATTCGACAACTATTAGTATATCGAGAGCTGTCAAAGAATTGATATTATGTGTCATGTCGTAGTTGCATTGATGGTGTAATCTATGAAACCCCTTTCATAATTATCACATACTCTGATCAGAGATTTCAAACTACATACACATAGGATATCCATACCCGAAGGTAAGCGGTGAATCCCCGACTACAATGCATCGACTCCTATATGTTTCGACAAAATACCCAACCTTGCCACCTGATGACCCCATGAGAGTCGGTTGTAATGCCCGAGATTTTTATCATTTAATCCAAAATTATTTAATTGATGAATTGATGTGATTATGGAAGGACAACTCCGAGAAAGAAATTGGAGAGCATAGGATATTGTGAGTGCGGAGTCCAGCAGACCTCGCGCACATACGCGGAGTTGAGGCGCGCATATGCGCGAGCAGCAAATGCCGAGACAGTAAGTCTCACGCATATGCACGAGACAGGGCACGCATATGCGCGAGCTGGTGTAATGTCCGAGTGCCGAGATAGAGAGTCTCTCGCATATGCGCGAGGCAAGACGCGCATTTGCGCGAGTAGATGGATTTGCCAAGCGCTGAGACAGAAAGTCTCGTGCATATGCGCGATGATCGGGCGCGCATATGCGCGAGCAGTGATGTATGAAAAGGTGACACTTGTCTTGCCATGCACTTGAACATGTATAAACCCCTCCAACCTCATTCCAATTCAGAAGTTGCAGCTAAGAACCGACACTTCCATGAAGAAATTCCTCAAGCTTTTCATATTTTAGAATTTGATTGTGCAAGATCCGACCGTCCGATTTTGAATCAGAGTTTAGTTCCTTGTTTCTCTTGTCAAGAGCTTCGAAAGGATGTAAGTTTTATTAATTTCCTGTTCGAAAATTTGTTATTGGAGAAATCGTAATTTGATTGATATTATGTGTTCTTGAGATTATGGTAAGCCTATAATCGAAACCAGATCGAAGAACAGACAGTGTCAGTAATTGTTATCATTTTTCAACCTATGTTTGAATGAGATTGTACATAGTTTGAGATTATGGGTTGTATTTGTTATTGATTATGAGTTGTGATTTGTATCTATTGATATTTGAGTTGACGGGTATATCAAGATTGCGCTTTTATACCGTCGAAACGTAATTAGATTGAAATTGATCATGCCATGTCCTGCTTTGAGGTGTATGTTGATATTGTACTTCTCAAAAATGTCATTCCAGATTTGGTATTGAAGACTTCGAAGAACGAACAAAGCAAGATTGAGATTTGTTGCGTCAATCAGTAACTACGAAAAGAAAGGTATAAATCAATGTTAAACTGGGAGAGATAAATCGAGTAAGAGATAGCTTGAGTTTCCCAAAACCACATACTATATTGTTATTGCTTTGATGTATTTACAATTCTTGAGATTAATATGCTTAGTCTATTGAGTTGTAACAAAGCATTTAATTTGAGTCTTTGGCAGAGGTGCCAAGTCACTGGACGTTTGGTTTATATCGATGCGCTTAGGAGCAGATCGACTCCTATTTTCGATACTCGATATAGTGTGCCTAAGTCCGGGAATGAGGACGTACCACCATCTCGATTGGGAGGGTAGATGGGAGACTTTTTATGTTCTTATTCAAACCGGGATCCCTAGATAAGAGTCGAGTCATAGATTAAGAATTAAAGAATTTGATTTAAAACTTTGTACTGATTTATGCTTTCATGGATTATGATATATGTTGCTTGACAAATGTTAAATTCTTTTGTATATGCTTGTATGAAATGCGTGTATACATTTTTTATACTGGGAAATATGTTTCTCACCGGAGTTATCCGGCTGTTGTTGTGTTTGTATGTGTGCATGACAACAGGTGGGACAGGATCATGATCGAGAAGATCATGAAAGATTGAGATTAGAGTGGTGATCCGTGCTTAGATGTAGAAAATGGTTGTTCCACACTTGTTATGTAGTTGTTAAACACTTGTTTGTATGACTTTATTTTGAACAAATTTTGTACCTTTGATCATGTTGTAGATATTGAACTTGATCTTGTAAATTGAATAAGATGGGACATATCTTGTTCTAGTATTTTGAACATTTGTGTATAAAGTGTTAAACAGTTAAAAAAAATTCGACCTAGTTTATTTAATTGATCCATTTAATCCCAATGATGAGTTAAGAAAATGAGTTAGCGTCCGGGTCCCCACAGCAGGTGGTATCAGAGCCGTACATTCCTTAGACTGAAATAGAAGCGAGTGAGCGGGGTACATTGAGTTTTCTTTCTTGATTCTATGATACTAGCATGCGATTTATTGTAATGTTGATTGCATAATGATATGCTAGTATGACAGCATGTTTTATTGCTTTAGAAAATACATGTTTACCTGATTATCTGATTTGATTGGAAACTTGTATTATTGGGGAATGAATCAGAACCGATTCTTGATCAGAAGTACGATGATCAGAGGAGGACTGAGACACATTTGTTAGATTTGACTACTAACCATTTTGATAATCAGATATGCCTCCTCAAAGAGTCCCAGAACATGGTAGTACATCAAATAATTCGATGGATGTTACAGTGACACCCATGGAAACACTGTTGAAGAGATTTCAGTCATTTAGACTGCCGATTTTGAAAGGCACTGAGAATTCTATCGATTGCGAGAGCTGGCTGGATGATATTGAGATGTTGTTTGATTCACTTGACTACACAGATGAGCGTAGAGTCAGACTGATTGGGCACCAGTTACACGAGGTTGCAAAAAGCTGGTGGCTCACAACCAAGAGAGCTTTGGAGCATCGAGGTACGGTAATTACTTGGAAGATCTTCAAAGCTGAATTTTATCAACGATTCTTCCCAGTATTGTACAGAAAAGACAAGGGTGCAGAGTTTGCTAACTTTAAACAGGGTCATCTGAATATTGAAGAATACGTGGCAAAATTCTCTACCTTGCTACGTTTTGCTCCTCATGTTGCTGAGAATGATGAAGCCGTGGCTGATCAGTTCATCAATGGACTGAATCCCGATATTTTTACACTGGTAAATACAGGGCGACCAAATAATTTTGCTGATGCCTTGAACAGAGCAAAAGGAGCTGAAGCGGGCCTAATCAGACAACGAGGAACTTCGTATGTTGCTCAGACACAGAAAGATCAACAACCTTCAGCCCAGTTCCACCAACCACCTCCCAGATTTGATAGTGGTGGTAGCAGTAGTGGGAAGAAAGATAATCTGAAAGCCCGAGGGAAACAGTTTAAGAAGTCTGGAAGTAGTTCATCTAGCTCCAGTGGTTCACGACAGACCGATTCTGGCCAGATATATACAGGGGTCTATTGCAGAACATGTGGAGGAAGACATCTAACAGAGCAATGCCAAGGAGTTCTTGGTAGTTTCAATATCTGTCGACAGCCGAGATATTTTGCCAGAGTCTGTCCACAGCGAGGTTCTCAACGATCCCAGTGAGCAGAATCATCTGGATCAATGGCTCAGGCGGATAGACGATCATCTGCTGTTCACTCCTTCCAGCCACCCACTACCCAGTCACAGCCGAGGCCAGGAAGAAGCCAGACCGATAGTCAGCCTCCGAGACAGCAGGCCAGAGTGTTTGCATTGACTGAGAAACAGGCCCAGGAAGCACCTAATGATGTGGTTGTAGGTAACTGTTTTCTTTGTGGTCATCCTGCTTATGTGTTGATTGATAAGGGTGCATCCCATACCTTTATCTCTTAGCGATTTGCATTGATACATGATTTGCCTTTTGAGTCATTATCTGCCGTAGTATCTGTCTCTTCACCTTTGGGGAGAGGTCTTATATCAGTGAAGTCTGTTAGACATTGTATGCTGCAGTATGATGGTAATGTGATAGAGTTAGATTGTATTGTACTCGGCTTGTCTGATTTTGACTGCATTATTGGTATCGATATGCTAACCACGTACAGAGCTACCATAGATTGTTTTCAGAAAATTGTAAGATTCAGACCTGAGATGGCTGACGAATGCAAATTTTACGGTAAGGGTTCCAGAGCTCGAATTCCTTTGATATCTGTTTTTATCTATGACTCGATTATTACAAAAGGAGCAGAGGGATTCCTCGTGTATTCAGTAGATGTACTGAAGTCGAGCCCTTCATTGGCAGATTTGCCAGTGGTATGTGAGTTTGCTGACGTCTTTCCAGATGAGATTCCGGGTTTGCCTCCAGTCCGAGAAATAGACTTCAGCATTGAACTAATACCAGGTACAGTACCTATTTCTAAAATTCCATACAGAATGTCACCAATTGAATTGAAAGATCAACTAGAGGATTTACTAGCCAAGGGTTACATTAGACCGAGTGTTTCTCCTTGGGGCACTCCAGTACTTTTTGTCAGAAAGAAAGACGGTTCCATGAGACTCTGCATTGATTATTGGCAATTGAACAAGGCTAAAATAAAGAATAAGTATCATTTGCCTCGTATTGACGATCTATTTGATTAGTTGCAGGATTCTTCTGTTTATTCCAAGATCGATCTGAGATCTGGATATCATCAGTTGAGAGTCAGAGATTCTGATATATCAAAAACAGCTTTCAGAACCAGGTATGGCCATTATGAGTTTATAGTCATGCCGTTTGGTTTAACGAATGCTCCAGCTGTATTTATGGGTTTGATGAACCGTATATTTCAGAAAATATCTTGATGACTTTGTGATTATCTTTATAGACGATATTCTGATTTATTCAAAGAATTTGATTGATCATGCTGAGCATCTGAGAACTGTACTGAAGATTCTGAGAGCTGAGAAACTGTATGCAAAGCTATCGAAATGTGAGTTTTGGCTGAAACAAAATGTATTTCTGGAGCACATTATATATGGAGATGGTATTTCTGTTGATCCTAGTAAAGTTGAGGCCGTGATCAATTGGCCTAGACCGACATCAGTGCCGGAAATACGCAGTTTTATGGGTTTAGCGGGCTATTATCGCCGATTCATCAAAGATTTCTCTAGTATTGCTAAGCTGATTACTCAGCTAACTCAGAAGAATGCCCCTTTTGTTTGGTCAAAAGCATGTGAATCTAGTTTTCTGGAATTGAAAAAGAGATTAACCAGTGCTCCGGTGTTGACTATCCCGTCAGGTACTGGTGATTTTGTTGTTTATTGTGATGCTTCTCACAGAGGACTAGGTTGTGTTTTGATGCAGCGAGGACATGTTATTACTTATGCCTCGAGACAGTTGAAACCACATGAGATTCGCAACCCGATTCATGATCTGGAATTGGCTGCCATCGTACTTGCATTTAAGATCTGGCGACACTATCTATATGGTGAGAAATTGGAAATTTATTCTGATCACAAGAGTTTGAAATACCTATTTTCACAGTCCGAACTGAATATGAGGCAACGTAGATGGCTTGATTTATTGAAAGATTTTGATTGTGAAATCAAATATTATACGGGGAAATCAAATACAGCAGCTGATGCACTGAGTTGAAAGGTATGTCCTTTATCCCTATCGACGATTGGTGTCTCGAATTTGATTGAAGAATGCTGTCTTTCTGGATTAGTAGTTGAGACAAATTGTCAACCTCTGAGACTTTATACCATTAAAGTTGAACCAGAACTGATTTTAAGTATCAAAAAAACACAAAAAGTCGATCAGAATATTCAGAATTCGATTATGATAGTCAGATCAGGGCATCAATCAGAATATCAGGTTCGTGATAATGTATTATATGTGAATAACTGTCTTGTTGTGCCAGATGATTCAGACTTGAGACAACAGATTTTGACAGAAGCACAATGTAGTCGTTTTAGTATTCATCTTGGTGGCAGAAAAATGTACAATGATCTGAAGAAACATTTTTTGTGGAAACAGATGAAATCAGATATTGTAGATTTTGTATCCAGATGTTTGAATTGCCAACAGGTGAAAGCAGAAAGGAAGAAACCAGGAGGTCTGTTGCATAGCTTATCTATTCCAGAATGGAAATGGGATCACATTTCCATGGATTTCGTTACGAAGCTACCACGATCCTCCCAAGGTTGTGATGTGATTTGGGTCGTTATTGACAGATTGTCCAAAAAATCAGCGTGTTTTATTCCTTACAGAATGACGTACAGACACGACCAGATGGCAGAGATTTATGTCAGAGAAGTGGTCAGATTGCATGGAGTGCCTAAGTCTATTGTATCAGATCGTGATCCTCGATTTACTTCACACTTTTGGCATAGTTTACAACAAGATCTAGGTATGAAATTACATTTGAGTACTGCATATCATCCTCAGACAGACGGACAATCAGAAAGGACTATACAGACATTGGAGGATATGCTTAGAGCGGTAGTGATAGACTTTGGCACTAGTTGGCAAGATTCCTTGCCACTTTGTGAATTTTCATACAACAACAGCTATCAGACGAGTATAGAGATGGCTCCGTTTGAAGCGTTGTACGGCAAGAAGTGTAGATCCCCTCTCTATTGGGATGATATCTCCGAGGTACCTGAACTTGGACGTGACATGATTCGAGATATGACTGAGAAAGTAAAGCTGATTCAACAGAGAATGAAGACAGCTAAGGATAGACAGGCCAAATATTCAAATATTCGACGTCGACCTTTAGAATTTGAGCAAGGAGATAAAGTATTTTTGAAGATTTCTCCTTTCAGAGGCATTTTCAGATTTGGCAAACAAGGGAAGTTCTCTCCACAATATATTGGTCCTTATGAGATTCTTGAGAAAATAGGTAATCGTGCCTATCGACTCGCTATACCTCCTTTTCTATCTAGAATACATGACGTCTTTCATGTGTGTATGCTGCGGAAATATCTTCTCGATGCTTCTCATGTTCTTCAGCATGACGAGGCAGAACTCGATTAAACTCTGAGTTATTTTGAGAAACCACTTCAGATTATAGATCGTAAAGAAAAGCATCTCAGAACGAAGACTATTTTGCTAGTGAAAGTTCAGTGGAGTCGTCATGGCATTGAAGAAGCTACTTGAGAGACAGAATCAGACAAGAGACAGAAATTTCCAGAGTTGTTTCAATAATGTGAGTTCCTTATTTAGCTTCAGTTATGTCTTCTTATTTTATATGATTTGATTGCTTGCGATTTTGAGGACGAAATCATGTCTCAGAGGGGGAGAATTGTAATGCCCGAGATTATATCATTTAATCTAAAATTATTTAATTGATTAATTGATGTGAATATGGAAGGACAACTCCGAGAAAGAAATTGTAGAGCATAGGATATTGTGAGTGTGGAGTCCAGCAGACCTCGCGCACATGTGCGGAGATGAGATGCGCATATGCGCGAGCAGAAAATGCCGAGACAGTAAGTCTCGCACATATGCGCGAGCTGGTGTAATGTCCGAGTGCCGAGACTGAGAGTCTCGCGCATATGCGCGAGGCAAGACGCGTATATGCGCGAGCAGATGGATTTGCCAAGAGCTTAGACAAAAAGTCTCGCGCATATGCGCGAGGACCGGGCATGCATATGCATGAGCAGTGATGTATGAAAAGGTGAAACTTGTCTTGCCATGCACTTGAACATGTATAAACCCCTCCAACCTCATTCCAATTTAGAAGTTGTAGCTAAGAACCGAGACTTCCATGAAGAAATTCCTCAAGCTTTTCATATTTTAGAATTTGATTGTGCAAGATCCGGCCGTCCGATTTTCAATCCGAGTTTAGTTCCGTGTTTCTCTTGTCAAGAGCTTCGAAAGGATGTAAGTTTTTTTTTAATTTCCTGTATGGTTCGAAAATTTGGTATTGGAGAAATCGTAATTTGATTGATATTATGTGTTCTTGAGATTATGGTAAGCCTATAATCGAAACCAGATCGAAGAAGAGACAGTGTATGCAATTGTTATCATTTTTCAGCCTATGTTTGAATGAGATTGTACAGAATTTGAGATTATGGGATGTATTTGTTATTGATTATGAGTTGTGATTTGTATCTATTGATATTTGAGTTGGCGGGTATATCGAGATTGCGCTGTTATGCCGTCGAAACGTAATTAGATTGAGATTGATAATGCCATGTCCTGCTTTGAGGTGTATGTTGATATTGTACTTCTCGAAAATGTCATTCCAGATTTGGTATTGAAGACTTCGAAGAACGAACAAAGCAAGATTGAGATTTGTTGCGTCAACCAGGAACTACGAAAAGAGAGGTATAAATCAATGTTAAATCGGTAGAGATAACTCGAGTAAGAGATAGCTTGAGTTTCCCCAAACCACATACTATATTGTTATTGCTTTGATGTATTTACAATTCTTGAGATTAATATGCTTAGTCTATTGAGTTGTAGCAAAGCATGTAATTTGAGTCTTTGGCAGAGGTGCCAAGTCACTGGACGTTTGGTTTATATCGATGCGCTTAGGAGCAGATCGACTCCTATTTTAGATACTCGATATAGTGTGCCTAAGTCCGGGAATGAGGACGTACCACCATCTCGAATGGGAGGGTAGATGAGAGACTTGTTACGTTCTTATTCAAACCGGGATCCCTAGATAAGGTCGAGTCATAGATTAAGAGTTAAAGAGTTTGATTTAAAACTTTGTATTGATTTATGCTTTCATGGATTATGATATATGTTGCTTGACAAATGTTATATGCTTTTGTATATGCTTGCATGAAATGCATGTATATATTTTTTATATTGGGAAATATGTTTCTCACCGGAGTTATCCGGCTGTTGTTGTGTTTGTATGTGTGCATGACAACAGGTGGGACAGGATCAGTGTCGAGAAGAGCATGAAAGATCGAGATTAGAGTGGTGATCCGGGCTTAGATGTAGAAACTGTTTGTTCCACACTTGTTATGTGGTTGTTAAACATTAGTTTGTATAACTTTATTTTGACAAGTTATGTAACTTTGATCATGTTGTAGATATTGAACTTGATCTTGTAAATTGAATAAGATGGGACATAACTTGTTTTAGTATTTTGAACATTTGTGTCTTAAGTTTTCAACAGTTAAAAAAAAATTCGACTTAGTTTATTTAATTGATCCATTTAATCCCAACGATGAGTTAAGAAAATGAGTTAGCGCCCGGGTCCCCACATCGGTAAACAAGTCAAAGTGCAATGCTAGCACCTAGAGTCTCAATGTTGTCCCGAGTCATAAGGACTAATGGTGTACAACCATAAACTAGGACGTTTCCAGTCGATAAGTGAGAACCACTTGGAAAGTTTTATATGGAGGGTTGTTCAGTGCACTCTATCAGGAGCACCTATCGGCATGCTCGGACATCACATTGTCCCCTACCAATGAAACATGGTACTCACATCGCAGATACTAGTCTCAAACTCGAGCGACCTATATCCTTCTTAATGGCGGCTGAATCGACAAGAAACTGTTTAAAATATTCAGTATTCCAAATACGAGTTTCATGATACTCATCATATGAGCATCTCATATTCTTTCTACTATTTGTATATTCAAGGACTTTATCTATGCAACTAGTATGGGTATACAGATAAAGATGTGACAAAACAATAATTTCTAATATTATTAAAATAAACATTGTTTATACATAGAGTTTCATTGTGAACACTCGGCCAACACTTGGCTCGATGGGCACCTACTCTAACAATCTCCCACTTGCACTAGAGCCAACTACCAATATGCTTCAAACCCATTGATTCGCGATGCTTCTCGAATAATGGTTCAGGTAAAGGCTTATTTAGTGGATCATCAACATTATCTGTGGAGCCAATTTTGTCAATCGACACTTCTCCTCTTTCCACAATCTCATGGAGGATGTGGTTCTTTCTCAATACGTGTTTGGATTTTTGATGAGACCTTGGCTCCTTTGCTTGAGCTATAGCTCCCGTGTTGTCACAAAACACCGGGACAAGAGCAACTCCATTAGGAATGATGCCCAACTCTTGGACGAAATTCCTTATCCAAACAGCCTCTTTTGCTGCAACTGATGCAGCAATGTATTCGACCTCAGTGGTAGAATCCGCAGTACTGTCTTGCTTGGAAATCTTCCAAAGACAGCAGCACCATTGAGCATGAATATGAACCCAGAGGTTGACTTCGAGTCATCGATCGCTTTGGAAGCTAGAGTTGGTATAGCCTTCCAATTTCAATTCTCCACCCCCATAGACCAAGAACAACTTATTGGTCCTTCTCAAATACTTGAGGATGTCTTTCACAACTTTCCAGTGTGGAAGACCAGGGTTCGATTGATATCTACTCACTACACTTAGTGCAAAAGCCACGTCAGGACGTGTAGATATCATCTCATACATGATGCTACCAATCGCAGATGCATACGGAATGCGTGTCATTGCTGCTATCTCTGCATCAGTCTTGGGAGACATAGACTTGGATAGGGACACGCCATGACACATTGGTAGATTTCCTCTCTTGGACTCATCCATTGAGAACCGCTTCACGATGGTATCAATGTATGTGAACTGGGTGAAACCAAGCAATCTTCTCGATCTATCTCTATAGATCTGTATTCCCAATACAAAAAATGCTTCACCCAAGTCCGGTATCGAGAAATCATTTGCTAACCATATTTTAGTTGATTGCAACATTCCTACATCATTCCCAATTATTAGAATGTCATCAACATAAAACACCAGGAATGTCACAGCACTCCCACTGACCTTCTTATACATACAGGGTTCCTCAGGATTCTTAGTAAAACCAAACTCTTTGATTGTAATATCGAATTTGAGGTTCCAACTCCTAGATTCCTGCTTTAGACCATAAATAGATCTCTGAAGTTTGCATACCATATGCTCACTTCCGATAGATATAAACCCTTCAGGTTGAGACATGTAAATCTCTTCCTTAATATCCCCATTAAGAAAGGCTGTCTTGACATTCATCTGCCATATCTCATAGTCATACCATGCAGCTATGGCTAGCCATATCCTTATAGACTTGAACATTGCAACTGGAGAAAAGGTTTCCTCAAAGTCAACTACTTGTCTTTCAGTATATCCTTTTGCAACCACTCGCGCCTTGAAGGTCAATATCTTCCCATCCGCCCCAAGTTTCCTCTTGTAAATCCATTTACACCCTATGGGAATAGTTCCCTCAGGTGGATCAACAAGGTTCCACACTTGGTTCGAATGCATGGAATTCATCTCAGATTCCATTGCTTCAAGCCACTTGGATGAATCGGCATCAGATAACGCTTCTTTGAAGGTCCTTGGATCACATCCATGGTCAGGCTCATCATGACCCTCTTCAAGAAGTAGACCATACCTCATAGGTGGTCTCGAGACTCTCTCGGATCTTCTAGGAGCTTGTATCTCCTCTCTTGTCTCTTCGGGTGTGGGTGTGGGTGTCTCTCGAACCTCTTCGAGTTCTATCATCTCCCCTTTTCTATCCACTAGAAATTCCGTTTCCAAAAAGGTTGCATTCATAGAAACAAACACTTTTGTTTCTTGGGGTTGATAGAAATAGTATCCAACTGAATTCGTTGGATATCCCACAAAGTAACATAAATGGATCGACTATCCAATTTATCTCCCACTGTCTGCCTCACATAAGCAAGGCATCCCCATATTCTAAGATAAGAATATTTGGGAGGCTTACCCATCCATATCTCATATGGTGTCTTATCAAATGCCTTTGAATGGACATTGTTCAACAACAGTGCCGCTGTCTCAAGCGCATATCCCCAAAAGGATGGCGGAAAATCCGTGAACCCCATCATAGACCGAACCATGTCCATAAAAGTCCGGTTACGACGCTCCGAAAAACCATTCAATTGTGGTGTAGAAGGCGGAGTCCACTGCGAGAGAATCCCATTCTCCCTAAGATACTATCAGAACTCGGCACTCAGGTACTCACCACCTCGATCTGATCGAAGTGACTTGATGCTTCGTCCCAACTGTTTCTCTACTTCATTTCTGAATTCTTTGAACCTTTCAAAGACTTCAGATTTGTATTTCATCAAATACACATACCCATACCTTGAAAATTCATCGGTAAAGGTGATGAAGTAGGCATGTCCATGCTTAGTGGTGATGCTAATCGAACCGCACACATCGGTATGGATCAAACCCAATAACCCTTTGTGTAGTGCCCAAAATCAGTACACGTAAATTCCATGCATTTATTTAATGGTTAAACCATTATTTAAAATTTAAAAGTTATTTTAATGATGCATTATTTATTAAAATTGCATTATTTTAAATTATTCATGTTTATGTGATGCATGTTAAAATGTTTTCTCGAGTTTCATGTTTTAGGCAAATATTAGATGCGGGATCGAGGAGAAGAGACCGGGGACGATTTTTGGTAATTTTAAAACGTGGTAATTTATTTTAAGTTAGGATTGGGGCATTTTTAAATGATTTATAAGTTTTTAGCATTTTTAAAGTATAATTGAATTATTTATTTATTTTAAGATTTTAAAACTTTTAAAGATTTAGTACATGTGCATTTTTATTTTTAATTAATAGACTTTTAGTAAAGTTAGTGTTTGATTAACATTTAATTAGTTGTTAAATTTTAATTAAGCAATTTTTATTCCCTAATTACTACCTAAACTCACGCACACACATACTTTTACACACACTTATACACGACCAAAGCACACACACAATTCTCTACACTCTATTTCAGATTTTTTTAAAATAGAAAACCTAGGGTTCCTCCACTCTACAGCAGCCGCCCCTTTCTCTCAAATTCCAGCAAGGTTTTGTTGTGTTTTCTTCAAAGAAAATCGTTCCACGTTCGTCCCGAATCAACCTTGCATCTTTCTCCGCGTCGGTATCGTCGTTTCGATACTTTTAATTATCAAAAGGCATGTATAATCTGTTGTTTCTGCATCGATCTCATTATATCACGTTTTGTGATGTTGAATATGCATGAAAACATGTGTAGGTTATGTGGAAGTTTGAGCATAAACTTTTCGAATCGATTTTTGAACGTTTTTAGATCTGAGATTTCGTTTTTCACTGTATTTTGAATTGCTACTATTTTTTGGTCAAGTTTTTGGGAAAACTTTCAATATATGAAACGTAGATCTTTTTGATACCTTTGATTTGATATAAAATTCGAATTATTTTAATTAAAATTGAGTGAGATATGATCATTTTCGTGGGACTGCTCAAACTGCGTTTTTTGAAAAATTATGTTATTGACGTGTTCTTGAGAATTTCTTGTTGCAGGCTTCGTTGGAATCGTCGGAGGTTCCTTGCTGTGTTTAGGAGTGTCCATTTGGTTGATTTTATGAATTTTGAGGTGTTGTCTCGGGTTGGATAAGTTGTGCATGCATTAGAAGTCATAGGGAACTCGTGTGCAGAATTTTGGGGTGTGCTAGCGCAGGACTAGCGCCGCAGCGCTGCAGGTTCCTGCCAGCAAGCGCCTAGGCGCTGCAGAGCGGCGCTGCTAGTGCGCATCAGGCAGCGCCGCAGCACTGCGGGGCAGCGCCTAGGCGCCAGTCTGGCGCTGCAGCGCTGCACTGCAGCACCTAGGCGCTGTTTCGGGCAGATTTTTATGTTTCAATCTAGATGCTCTTGCTTCCTTTCGGTACTATTAAGTCTTTATGTCCTAGTATACTAAAAGTTAATTTAGATGTCATGGAGTTTGATTTGGGAACGTTGAACTATGTTTTAAGCAATGTCCGTACCTTCTATTTGGTGAGGAAATTCATACTTCTTGACAAGATTTGTTTCGGGGTTGAGTGAGGGGTTAGTATGTTGTTTATTGCGGTGAAGTCCCGAGCATTTGTAGAATGTCATAAGTTAGTAATTCATTGGGTGATGCATTCGATAGGCATGATTAAGTTGTGGAATTTAAAGTTCATGGTATCATGTTAGCATGTGCAGCAAGGTCCCGAATGAGATCCAACGAATCCCTCAACGCCAACTAAGTATGTTCGACGTGCAAAGAAAATACTTTTAAATTTTTGAGGTATGCTAAATGTCTTGTGACCAATTATGTATGGGATTATAAAGCGGTAAAGCATGTCCAGGGACCAATCCACCCCGTTAAAGCATGAATGGGTTTAGATCAGGATTGGAAAGTGTTAAAGTATGAACGGGGACTAATCTACCCGTTAAAGCATGAACTGGGATCTCATGTATGTGGCAGTGGTTCTTCCCTGTCAGCCCAATACTGTGGTTTAGTCTTATCAGGCGTATTTATGTATGGGTCACTCGCTTTGAAACATGCCTCTACGCAAAATGATGAAGTTATGTATGTTCAAGTATGTTCAAGTATGCAAGGATGTTTAAGAAAATTTTTATGACAATGGCACTTCTATGTATGTATGTACGTATGTTCAAGCTTTTGATATGCAAGTTCAGGTTTCAGTATGTACTTCCTATTTTAAAGTTGCTTGTGATTTTATTATTTATTACTTGTTACTTCCAGTTTATACGTGTTGAGTCTTTAGACTCACTAGACTTGATCGATGCAGGTGAGGGTGATTTCGAGGAGACTAGAGGTGGGAACCAAGGAGCTGGCTTGGACTGAGCAGGAGGCTAGACCCGAGGACCGCCCAAGTTTTTAAGTTTTTATGAAATGTCAAATACTCTGATTTCCACTACTGGTTATGAGATTTCAAACAAATACTTTTGTCAAACTTTATTTTTAGATCTTTTGTTGCAGCTACTTTTGGGACGTACAGTTTACTTTATCGACTTTGAAGTTTGGTTACTCTTTTAAGAAAATTTTTAATTTTTACGCAAATTTTAAGTAGCAAAAAGTACGTTACGTTACAATTGGTATCAGAGCGATGTTCTTGTTAAGGGTTATGCCTACTGCTGGTCGCAAGAAGCTCACGAGGTCACACCTCAAGTCTGTAAGTTTTAAAGTTTTGAGTTATGTTATGTATTAAGCATTAAGTCATGATTTCAGCATGTCCATGTTTTAAGTTCAGATTACGAACATCTTATACTATTGATATCACGTTCTTGCTTATGGGGTTTACGTGTTGGGTAATTTTTGGAACATTATTGTAGTACCCGAAAAAAAAACCAATATGCGTAGATATGTGCATAATTTCTATTATTTATTTTTAAATGGTTATTATTTTAAGAAATTGTTGATTTAATTGCATTTAAATCATTTACGTAATTTTTAAGGATTTTTAAATCGTGTATTTCAAATTTTAGCTTTTTAGATATATACGCGAGACCGGACCGGAGATGAATTTTATGATCTAAAAATATTCCTAAATTTATTTCGAGCTAAGAAATAATTTATTTTAATAAAATCAAGTGGATTTAAGTCTACTTTAATTAAGTAATCATCAATTTAATTGTAGGCTTCTTAATTCATCAAGATTATGCATAATTAACCTTTTAATCAAGTTTATCTAACCTAGGATTCTACTTAGCAAAACTTAAACAAATCCTACACCAATTGGAAAGACAACTCTCGGTCAATTCCACTCCACACAATCCCAACTTGACACCATTTAACTCCCCCAACAACAAAACAAAGGCCACCCATTCATCATGCATGTTTCCCTCCAACTTGACATCATTTACTCCTCCATGCATCACCTTATTTGACCACAAGCCTTCACCACTTTCTTCACTCCACCTAGCACGAAATTATAGAGATTTAGAAGCTCCCATTCTTGGCCAAGACAACAACAATAACAAGGTTTCTTCATTTTCGTTCCCGTGTCTCCCGGTCCGACGTATCGTGTTGTCTATTGTAAAAACAACTTAAGGCATGTTTCTATAATTCTTTTCTCTTCAATCAAGTCATATTATTATTTTATAACATCATATGTGCATGAAACTTGAAGCAAAAACCGAAATCATGTTAGCATTTTCGAAATAACATAGTGCAGATTTTCGGCTTCCACCTATGCCCTCACGGTTTGGTTGTTTTTGTTGATGTACAGGGTGGCTCGATTCCTAGGCTCCAAAGGCTGCTTATGGTCATGTCCCAGGGTGTGTTAGGGTCAAGTTTGATGAAGGGTTCAAGCCCCAAAACCGTAAGTTAGGTGCCCAACTCGGTACGCAAGAAACAAGTGTCATATTCGTATGTCATTTGCTGTCATTGGCTTGCGTAGGATGGTGTTCGAGCCATGGATGGCCTAGGGCTAGTAGCCATGGCTAGGACCCTCCCCTAGCAAGCATAGGACGTGGTCAAGTCGGCCCTAAGTTGCTTGAGCCATGTCCCAAGTTGTCGGACAGAAACAAGACAAGCAGCCCCTTCGGTTTCTATTTCCTTTCGGGTGAGTTGGTTCGGTTCTTTGAGGTTGGTGTGGATCTTGGGTTGCTTTTTAGCCCTTAGCCATGGTTCACACAATTTCTCGTGATGTCTATATCATGCCATGGTCAATCACATGGCCACTGGAATGATACATGACAGCAAAAACAAGCAACACCCCCACGCGTGCCATGTGTGTTCTCGGGTGAAGCTTGGAATTGTCGTAGGTGTTGGCTTGGATTGTGGTTGGCCTAGGGGCCTTACCCATGGTTCAAACCATACCTTAGGATGTTGGGAAGAGGCTCTGGTTGGTGGTTCAAGCCCCAATGGTCAATATCCTCGTAAACGAAGCGATGCAAGCATAGTTGCTGCTGCTGCTGGAATTTTTGGACAGCAGCTTTGAGCTTCGGTTCAGAGGTGTGTTTCGAGTTCTTGGTTGGCTTTTAGCCTATGACCTTGGACTGGACAGTACCTCATTGAGTTAGGAAGGTTATGTTTTTAGCCGTTTGTGAATTGGTTAAGTTTAGAGGTCGTATGAGAATTTACGGTGCGATGTGCCAAAGTGACTCTCGAAAGAGCGTTTCATGATTTTGGCCTCCATGCCCAATTTTTCTTGTATTACATCCCTTGGTATTTATTTTCCAATATTTTAGGTGTATTTTAATAATGACTAAACGATGGTTTGATGTTGGTTCGGGTTGGTACGGAGTCATGTTTAGATACTAAGTTGTTGGGCGTAATTGTCTCGTTTTCGGTTCGGTTATGATATGTTGGTCAAGTTAAGTTTATTTTCATGGTTCTCAGTTAGAATTAGGTCGCAGCGAGCCTGGGAAAGATCTAACCCAATTGGTAAAATAACACAGGAATTTTTTTATATTACGTTCATAAAAATATAAAAGTTTATTTTTGAGATATATGCGATATGTCTTGTGGCCACTTCACGCTTATGGGATTGCAGCTTATGGGATTATTAATTCACCCGGTGACCTACGACCGGTTTATGTTTATGTACGGGTACGGGTATCAAGTCCAAGGGCTGTGATGATCTCTACCACCCAGTATACTGTGGTTTAGTCTGATCAGACGAGCATGTTATGTTATGTTACGTTATGGGCCACTTGCGTAGAACATTATCTCAACAGAAAATTATGATATGCTATTTTATAACAGGGCTCTATCGAGCAAACATTTTACGTACGATTTTTCAGTTATGCATGTATTTATAATTATTCATGACACGATTTTTCACGTTACGCTTTACGATATGATATCTTTACATGGCATGAGATTTTATGATATATTTACTTGTTATTCACGATATATGCATGCTGAGTCTTTAGACTCACTAGACTTGATTGATGTAGGTACTGACGATGCAGAGGCTGAGGGCGGGGACCAGTGAGTTAGCTCGGATCGACGGTTGTACGAACCCGAGGACCTCACGTTTAGTTATTCAGTTTTATGTTCAAACTCTTGTTATAACTTTTATATATTTTAAGTTATTGTTTAAAACATTATTCAGTTTCCGCTGCTATGTTTATATTAAACCGTTGGGTTATTTTACGAAATATTTTATACGTTTCAAGTTTATTTATTTAAAAAGAAAATTTTTAATAATTCCGCAAAATTATGAATACGAAATACGGGTCATCACAGTTAGAATTATTAATACGAAATACGAGTCATCACAAGTATGCCTCCTAGACGTATAATTAACCGAGAAGCAAGGGATGAGGATAGAGAGGCTCGAGAGGAGGGGAGAGACGCTCCTCCTCATCCATCGCCAGATATGCAGGCACAGATGCTTGCAGGAATGACGCAGTTCTTTGCACAGTTTGCGGGGAACCAGGCTGCGGCAAATACAGAAGCGAGGCCCAAACCAGAAGCAGTATACGAGAGGTTCAGACGGATGAGCCCAAAGGAGTTCTCGGGGACCACTGACCCGATGATAGCCGAGGGATGGATTAAATCCATCGAGGTGATTTTTTCCTTTATGGAGTTGCAAGATGCAGATAGGGTCAGGTGTGCCACATTTCTACTGACCAGGGACGCCAGACTGTGGTGGGAGACCACGTTAGTGGCAGCAAACATGCAGACCCTTTCTTGGGATGGCTTTAAGGAGATATTCTACTTCAAGTACTTCACTGAAGAAGTACGATCCAGACAAACCAGAGAATTTATGACCCTGCGACAGGGAGACGGTAGTGTTGTAGAGTTTGTCAGGAAGTTTGAGAGGGGGTGTCACTTTGTGCCCCTGATAGCTAATGATGCCCAGAGTAAGTTGAGGCATTTTATGGATGGGTTGCGGCCGATCTTGCGCCGAGATGTTTGAGTTGTTGGTCCTATGACTTATGCAATTGCCGTGTCTAGAGATTTGGCGACAGAGCAGGATCAGAGGGATATTGAGGCTGACAGGCAGGGCAAGAGGTCATATCAGGCTCCACAGCAGCAGCAGCAGCGACCTTAGTTTAAGAGGCCGTTCCAGGGGCAGCCAGGGAAGAAGCCTTATTAGGGACCACCGAAAGGTAAGGGACCTGTTCCGCAGCAGAAGGGGCCTCCCCAGAGGCCGAGAGAGTACCCAGTGTGGCCGAAGTGCAATCGCTAGCACCCGGGACAGTGTTCGTATGGGTCAGACAAGTGTTTTAAGTGCGGAGCAAGTGACCACATGCTAAAGGAATGCCCTCAGTGGAGGCAGCCGACCCAGGGCAGGGTGTTCGCCATGCATGCGGAGAGGCGAACCCAGACACGACATTACTGATCGATAAAGTTTTCTACCTAAGCTCAGTATCATTTTGCCTTGCATGTTGAAATTTTATTTGGGATTATTAATGTGCTAGTATTATTTTGAGTCGCTTGGGATATTAATTCCTGCGATGCTTGAGGTTAATGTAGAATTTTGGGGATATAAGTTTTGTGTTGTGCTAACGTACCTCAGGAAATATTTTCATAAAGAGAGTATCCACGAAGGCTTTGATAGCCTCGGAAGCCACTCACTCCTTTATCTCAGAATCGTTCGCTAGTCATCTTGACGTCAAGTCTATTGGACTCGATGTGAATTATTCAGTAACAGTCCCATCAGGGGAAGAGTTGTCAGCTACTAGTGTGGTCAGAGACATTGATCTTGAACTGCAGGCCACCTAGTATATGCTGATCTGATAGTATTGCCGATGCCAGAATTTGATATCATTTTGGGAATGGACTGGCTGACAAAGAACAGAGTCCTGATTGATTTTCAGAAGAGATCAGTATTGGTTAGACCATTGGGCATGGAGCAGTTTCTATTTGAACCAGCCAGATAGAGAAGTTTCCCTCGCATGATCTCTTGCATGCAGGCTCGAATACTTATTTCTAAGGATCGTCAGGCTTTCTTGGCCAGCGTTATTTCCACACCTGACATGCCCACTCCGTTATTATCAGATGTGTCAGTAGTTAGAGACTTCCCAGACATCTTTCCTGACGACGTCACAGGTCTTCCACTAGAGAGAGAGGTGGAGTTTACAATCGATCTTATGCCAAGCACTGTGCCAATCTCTAAGGCACCGTACCGATTAGCTCCAGCTGAGATGTTGAAACTCAAGCAACAGATTCAAGAGTTTCTTGACAAGGAATATATCTGCTCTAGTTTCTCGCCGTGGGGCGCACCAGTGCTCTTTGTGAAAAAGAAAGATGGGAGCATGAGACTGTGCATCGATTACCGAGAGTTGAACAAGGTGACAATCAAGAATAAATACCCACTTCCTAGAATCGAAGACTTGTTTGTTAAGTTGCAGGGAGCTACAGTGTTCTCTAAGATAGATCTTCGATCAGGGTATCACCAGCTGAAGGTGAAAGATGCAGATGTGCACAAGACAGCCTTCAGGACCAGGTATGGGCATTACGAGTTCTTAGTGATGCCGTTTGGACTGAAGAATGCTCCAGCAATTTTCAAGAACCTCATGAACCGAGTATTTCAGCCTTACCTTGATCAGTTCGTCATAGTGTTCATTGACGACATCCTTATATACTCCAAGAGCCATGAAGAGCACAGTCAACACTTGAGTACAATTTTGCAGATTTTGCAGAGTCGTAAGTTATTCGTGAAATTCAGTAAGTGTGAATTTTGGTTGGAGAAGGTAGCGTTTTTCGGCCATATAATATCTAGTAGCGGTATTGAGGTTGATCCAGCTAAGGTAGCAGCAGTCCAGGATTGGGTCGAACCGAAGAATGCTTCAGAGATTCGCAGTTTTCTAGGCCTAACAGGCTACTACAGGAAATTTATTTAGGGATTTTCGTCGATAGCAGTGCCACTCACTTCACTGACTAAGAAAAATGCTAAATTTGAGTGGAGTGATGAATGTCAGAGGAGCTTTGATACCTTGAAGCAAGCTCTCATTTCGACGCCAGTGTTAGCCATGCCAACAGGGCAAGGAGATTTTGTGATATACACCGATGCATCTAAGCTCGGGTTAGGCGCAGTGTTGATGCAGCATGGCTGGATTATAGCTTATGCCTCCAGACAGTTGAAAGTGCATGAGAAGAACTACCCGACTCATGATCTCGAGTTAGACGCTGTTGTATTTGCTTTGAAAATTTGGAGACACTATTTGTACGGCGAGAAATGCCAGATATTTACTGATCACAAGAGTCTCAAGTATTTCTTCATGCAGAAAGAATTGAATATGAGACAGAGATGGTGGTTAGAATTGGTGAAAGACTATGATTGCAAGATTAGCTACCATCCAGGGAAAGCTAACGTCGTGGCAGATGCCTTGAGCCGAAAGGTTGCAGTCATCAAACAGTTGTCAGTACAAAGACCTCTTCAGTCAGAGATTCAGAGATTTGGGCTAGAGGTTTATCCAAAGGGCAGAGCTCCCAGACTATTTAATCTGACAGTCAAGTCTGATTTGCTAGACCAAATCCGTAGATGACAGCCTTCAGATGAGCAGTTGCAAAAATGGAGGCTGAAAGATGAGGCCAAGGACAGTGCAATCTACACAGTGTCTGATGGTATTGTGAGATACAGATGTAGAATGTGGGTGCCTAGTGTTGATTTGATCAGAGAGGATATTCTGACGGAGGCACATGCATCGCCGTATTCCATTCACCTAGGAGGCACCAAAATGTACAAGGATCTGCAGATTTTGTATTGGTGGCCAGGGAGGAAGCGAGACATCCGTCGATTCGTATCTGAATGCCTCACTTGTCAGCAGGTGAAGGCCGAACATCAGAGGACAGTAGGAATGCTCAAGCCGCTCCCTATCCCCGAGTGGAAATGGGAGAATATTACCATGGACTTCGTCACTGGGTTGCCAAAGTCAGTCAGAGGATCCAATGCCATTTGGGTTATAGTGGATCACTCACTAAGTCGGTGCACTTCTTGCCAGTGAAGACGACTTTCTCCATGACCCAGTATGTGGAGCTTTATATCATGGAGATCATTCAGTTGCATGGGATCCCAGTTTCCATTGTGTCCGACAGGGACCCGAGGTTTACATCGTCCTTCTGGAAGAGCCTACATACAGCCATGGGGACAAAGTTACTATTCAGTATAGCTTTTCACCCGCAGACAGATGGCCAGTCTGAGCGAGTGATTCAAATTTTGAAGGATTTATTGCGAGCCTGTATGATCGATTTCTAGGGGACTTGGGAATCTAAGCTACCTCTAGTGGAGTTTACCTACAACAACAGTTTTCAATCATCCATTGGTATGGATCCCCATGAGGCATTGTATGGAAGGAAGTGCAGATCGCCAATTTATTGGGATGAATTTGGTGAAAGAGCAGAACTTGGTCCAGAGATAGTTCAGTAGACTGCAGATGTGGTGGTCAAGATTTGAGACAGAATGAAGACCGCTCAGAGTCGCCAAAAGAGCTATGCCGATAAGAGGAGAAGAGATCTAGAGTTTGCAGTGGGTGATCACGTTTTTGTTAAGATAGCACCTATGAAGGGTGTTATGAGATTTGGGAAAAGAGGCAAGCTGAGCCCGAGGTTTATTGGGCCGTTTGAGATTCTTGACAGAGTTGGGACACTAGCTTATCGTGTTGCCCTTCCGTCAAATCTGGCCGGGGTACATAATGTGTTCCATGTATCAATGCTGAGGAAGTACCTAGATAATCCTTCGCACGTGTTGAGTTATGAGCTGTTGCAGTTGGCTCCAGACCTGTCATACGAGGAAAGACCCATCCAAATCCTAGACAGACAGGAACGTAGACTTCGGAACAAGGTGACCAAGCTGGTCAAAGTACGGTGGCTTAACCAATCAGTGGGAAGGCCACTTGGGAGTCCGAGGCAGATATGAGAATTCGCTACCCGGAGTTGTTCGGTAAGATGTAATTTCGAGGACGAAATTTATATAAGTGCGGGAGGAACTGCAGTGCCCAAAATCAGTACCCGTAAATTCCATGCATTTATTTAATGGTTATATCATTATTTAAAATTTAAAAGTTATTTTAATGATGCATTATTTATTCAAATTGCATTATTTTAAATTATTCATGTTTATTTGATGCACGTTAAAATGTTTTCTCGAGTTTCATGTTTCAGGCGAATATTCGATGCGGGATCGAGGAGAAGAGACCGGGGACGATTTTTGGTAATTTTAAAACGTGGTAATTTATTTTAAGTTAGGATTGGGGAATTTTTAAATGATTTATAAGTTTTTAGCATTTTTAAAGTCTAATTGAATTATTAAGTAATTTTAAGAATTTAAAACTTTTAAAGATTTAGTACATGTGCATTTTTATTTTTAATTAAAAGACTTTTAGTAAAGTTAGTGTTTGATTAACATTTAATTAGTTGTTAAATTTTAATTAAGCAATTTTTATTCCCTAATTACTACCTAAACTCACGCACACACACACTTTTACACACATTTATACACGACCAAAACACACACACAATTCTCTACACACTATTTCAGATTTTTTTAAAAGAGAAAACCTAGGGTTCCTCCACTCTACAGCAGCCTCCCCTTCCTCTCAAATTCCAGCAAGGTTTTGTTGTGTTTTCTTCAAAGAAAATCGTTTCACGTTCGTCCCGGATCAACCTCGCATCTTTCTTCGCGTCGGTATCGTCGTTTCGGTACTTTTAATTATCAAAAGGCATGTATAATCTGTTGTTTCTGCATCGATCTCGTTATATTACATTTTGTGATGTTGAATATGCATGAAAACATGTGCAGGTTATGTGAAAGTTTGAGCATAAACTTGTCGAACCAATTTTTGACCGTTTTTAGATCTGAAATTTCGTTTTTCACTGTATTTTGAATTTCTGAGATTTTTTCGGTCAAGATTTTGGGAACACTTTAAACATATGAAACATAGATCTTTTTGATACCTTCGATTTGATATAAAATTCGAATTATTTGGATACAAATTGAGTGAGATATGATCATTTTTGTGGGATTGCTCAAACTGCATTTTCTGAAAAATTATGTTAATGACGTGTTCTTTAGAATTTCTTGTTGCAGGCTTCGTTGGGAATCATCGGAGGTTCCTTGCTGTGTTTAGGAGTGTCCATTTGGTTGATCATGTGAATTTTGAGGTGTTGTCTCGGGTTGGTTAAGTTGTGCATGCATTAGAAGTCACAGGGAACTCGTGTGCAGAATTTTGGGGTGTGCTAGTGCAGGACTAGCGCCGCCGCACCGCACTGCGGGCGCCGCGGCGCTGCAGGTTCGTGCCAACAAGTTCCTAGGCACTGCAGCGCTGCTGGTACGCATCAGGCAGCTCCGGAGCGCTGCAGGGCAGTGCCTAGGCGCCAATCTGGCACTGCAGCGCCTAGGCGCTGTTTCGGGCAGATTTTTAGCTTTAAATCAAGGTGTTCTTGCTTCCTTTGGGTACTATTAAGTCTTTATGTCCTAGTATACTAAAAGTTAATTTAGATGTCATGGAGTTTAATTTGGGAACGTTGAACTATGTTTTAAGCAAGATCCGTACCTTCTATTGGGTGAGAAAATTCATACTTCTTGACAAAATTTGTTTCGGGGTTGAGTCGGGGGTTAGTATGTTGTTTATTACAGTGAAGTCCCGAGCATCTGTAGAAGGTCATAAGTTAGTAATTCATTGGGTGATGCATTCGATAGGCATGATTAAGTTGTGGAATTTAAAGTTCATGATAGCATGTTAGCATGTGCAGCAAGGTCCCGAACGAGATCCAACGAATCCCTCAACGCCAAGTAAGTATGTTCGACGTGCAAAGAAAATACTTTTTAGTTTTTGAGGTATGCTAAATGTCTTTGACCAATTATGTATGGGATTGGAAAGCGGTGAAGCAAGACCAGGGATCAATCCACCCCGTTAAAGCATGAACAGGTTTGTTCAGGATTGGAAAGCGTTAAAGCATGAACGGGGATCAATCAACCCGTTAAAGCATGAACTGGGATCTCATGTATGTGGCAGTGGTTCTTCCCTGTCAGTCCAGTACTGTGGTTTAGTCTGATCAGGCGTATTTATGTATGGGTCACTCGCTTTGAAACATGCCTCTACGCAAAATGATGAAGTTATGTATGTTCAAGTATGTTCAAGTATGCAAGGATGTTTAAGAAAATTTTTATGACAATGGCACTTCTATGTATGTATGTACGTATGTTCAAGCTTTTGATATGCAAGTTCAGGTTTCAGTATGTACTTCCTATTTTAAAGTTGCTTGTGATTTTATTATTTATTACTTGTTACTTCCAGTTTATACGTGTTGAGTCCTTAGACTCACTAGACTTGATCGATGCAGGTGAGGTGATTTCGAGGAGACTAGGGGTGGGGACCAAGGAGCTTGCTCTTTTATCGACTTTGAAGTTTGGTTACTCTTTTAAGAAAATTTTTAATTTTTCTGCAAATTTTAAGTAGCAAAAAGTACGGTATGTTACACTTTGGCTCGCTCCACATGGCCCTTAAAGGGAATTTTTGGTCATCTTTCCTTTTAGACAGGATTCACAAGTTGGGAGAGAATTAATATAAGACATATCAAACTTGGCCACTCCCACTAGCTTGTTCATCCTTCTTAGGAAAATATGTCCTAATCGAGCATGCCATAATTGTGCCTAATTTAGAGTATCTTGCATTCGCTTGTTTGTTGTTGTTATTGCTTGGATATTGTTTAGTGAAATATCTTTCACTTTTAAGTTATAGAGATCTTTTTTAAGTTCTCCAGTACCAATCATACATTCATTCTTGTAAATTTTGCAAACACCTTTGCTAAATAAACAAGAATATCCATCTTTATCAAGCATAGAAATGAATACAATGTTTTTCACCAAATCAGGTACAAACAAAACATCTCTTAAAATCAACTTAAAATCATTGTTCAAAAGCAAGTAAATATCTTCTACGACCTTGGCAGCAGCTCTTACTCCATTGCCCATCCTTAAGAAGGTCTCACCTTCCCTAAGTCTCCTACTTCTTCCCATCACCTGTAAATCATTACAGAGATGTGAGCCACAGCCGATATCCAATATCTAAGAAGTAGAGTAAATTGAAATGTTTACTTCAATATAGAACATACCGTTTCCAGAACTCTTCTGGGAAAGATATTCTCTACAATTATGCCTCCAATGTCCAGGCTTCTTGCAGTGATGACAAACATCAGCAGTCTTATCAGACTTTACTGGTATGGCTGCCACAACGGGATTCGGAGCTTGCCTCTTCAAGGGCACGTTCTTCTTGGGACGTTGCAAGAACGCTTCTTTCCCTTCCTAGGTGGACCAGTCTTTGCACAAGATGAAGAGCCCACATAAAGAACCGACTTCTCTTTCTTGATGGTGGCTTCAAACGTAACAAGCATATTCACCAACTCCTCAAGGGTAGGCTCCAGCTTGTTCATGTTGAAATTCATCACAAAAGGATCAAATGAGCTAGGCAGCGACTAGAGCAACACGTCGGTGGTCAACTCCGAAGGCAACGTAAGATCCATGCCAACGAGCTTATCCACGAGCCCAATCAACTTTAGGCCATGCTCATGGACCGAAGCCCCCATCTCGCATGCGTAAAGTTATTAACTCCTTGACGGTAGCATGCCTAAGAGGCCGTGTTTGCTAACCAAAGAGCTCCTTGAGATGCAAATGAATGTCAGTAGCAATCTTTGCATCCTCAAAACGCCTCTGCAGCTCATCATTCATAGAAGCCTGCATATAACACTTAGCTCGCTAGTCATGGTCACACCAATCCTTGTAAGTATGCAATTCCTCAGGAGTGCAGCTAGTCAGAGCCTTAACAGGAGGCGACTCAGTAAGTGTATATGCTATCCTTTCCGAATTCAAGACGATTTTCAGATTTCTTAGCCAATTGAGGTAATTAGGTCCGGTTAATATGTGTTTGTCGAGTATTGCAGATAATGGGTTGTGAATCGAAGACATTGTCAAACTCGTACTGAAAAGTAAAACAGATAAATGTTAATGACTATTTTAAATATTTAGTAAGATATAAAGTATGGACTTTTACTTCATAAATTTTCGCTCCTACTATTTTGACATTTTTCATTACCCTCTAGTAAAAACGGGTAACTCCTTTCCTCAGTAGGTACGTAATATCCAATTAGCAAACCATGATCCCGAATAATATCAGCCAATCACAATTCCTAAGAGGTAGTTTCCAATTGCATCACCATGCAACCCTCTACGTAAACTTTTGACTCACGTTTCATTAGGACCCAATAATATGACGTTGTTCATCTTTACGTGTCAAGCCTTACTCATCGATGTTGAACCTTAATGGACGATCGCCATGAGTTCCCACAATAATATGAGCCGAAATCATGGGAGTTCCACGTAGTTCACATCACCATGTCGATGGATGTCACAGCTTTCCGGTGTCCAGGGCCCCCCAATAATATTAGCCGAGCCCTGAACACGGGTAGCGTTCATCATGCACCCATTGTCGATGGAAGATATGGAAATTATAAACACCTTTATAATTCCCCTTTTCGGGCTTGATATTAATTTTGAATCTTATTCAAAATGAGGGTTTTTAATTTTGAAAGGTCTCATCATTAATTTTGTTTAAAAGCTCGCCATGTTTGATCGTATGTTTGCTGGATTCATGCAACTTTGTTATTATCATAATAATAACGCACATACTCATTATTTATAACATATCATGCATATATTATAAAAAGTAAACAAAGCAAGGATGATCAATCGTCCCAAAACTAAAGGCCCGTGTGGTATCAAGCATTTGATGTAAATTGATAACAACAAATAATTCATTTTTATACCTACAATAAAAATAAGTTAGCTAAATGAAAAGAAATAAAGAAAGAATATACAAAATATAAACAATCTTACTTCACCAAAAATGCATCCTCTTCACCTTGACATAATAGATTTAGCTTGTCATAAGCTTACTTTTGATCAACACTAAAATATCACTCATAGTAGAGAACATGAAAGAAAATATATTGGAACTTAGAACTTTGATACACACTCACACTATATTTTTCAATGAGATAGAATGAATCTCAAGCTAGCACAAGGCCTCTATTTATAGGCCAAATGAGAGAAAGGGTCAAAATTTTTATTAATGCAATGTAGTTGCAATAGTATTCTTTGTCTCCTCCAAGTTCAATTTCATGTCCCTTCTTTCAATGCTTTGTTCCACGACTTTAATCACCGAATTTGACTCTGCTCAAAACGGCAAACATGTGGGAAATTGTCTGTAGATGAATTTGGCCACTTGGTTCACCTCATTTGGTTAAATATTGAAATAGTTATGATTTATTTACTATATGATGGTCATAGTAAAAGTAAATTTGTCCTCCTTTTGATATTTGCACAATTTGATCATCTTAATGAACTTTTTAGGCAATCATGTCTTCTGCAAAGTTGTAGATAATTTCTCAAGGATTCCAAACATATTTGAGTCACCTCCATTTGAATTTTCTAGCTTGAGTTATCATTATTTTACCAACACGTAGAAAACCTGAAAATAAAACATATTTAGTAAGACAATTAAATATAAACAAACAACACTAAAATAACATAATTTTATAATTTTAATGAAACTTAAATTTTAAAATACAGGTTTTAACATATAATAAATTATTAATTTTAAGTTTCATCACACCCCCACACTATCTTATTACTAGTCCCTTAGTAATAAAATTTATCGAAAAATCACAACCTAGATTCTTTATTCCTTTTATATATTCAAATACAAACATATTTATTAAAAATAAAATCATATACCGATTTATATATATATATATATTTTCGTTTAATATAATAATATATAATTAGATGTGTTTTTATTATTATTCTTATTTTCACATAATATATAAAGTAACAATATATATATATATAATTTTTTTTAAAATTTCTAAATTTTTTATAATAATATAGTCAAAAAGATAATTCACACCACCCACCATAACATGTATAATATCAAGAATATTATTGTAAAAGCCTCAACTTCATATATTCTTTCAGGTCAAAATGTTTAAGGAATAGCTAGTTTTCACTCATGGAGTTGGAATGAATATTAACTCTCATTGAAAAATGCTAAGTATTAAAGCAGACAATTAATTAAACTAATATTGAAAACAAAATAGGAAAATTTGCAAAATATAAAATCCCTATTTTTTTTTATTGTTTTTTTTAAATAACGTGACTGCAAAATTTTACAATAACATGATAAATATATATATATATATATGTATATATATAAATATATATGTATATATATAAACATTTATATAACGGATACATCCGACTACCTTTGAAACTTATCTAGCACAAACAAATCTTTTTGTTTGTTTGTTTATTGTTTTTTTTTTGAACACAATATTGATGTTTTTAGAACACATTGATAGTACATCAATCAAATCTAAAAAAATTACAATGAATAAAGTATTTTGCAGTCCGTTATATATTTACTTTTTTTTTCTTTTTTCAATAAATATTTTTTTTAGGGGAGTTATATTCTTTTAATTAACTATTTTTTAATAATCAATAAAAGTTTATTAATTGTTTTCTCATTTCTCACCACTCACTCACAAAAGATGTGTGAGTATATATTATACTTTTACAAAAGAATTCTTTCAATTATACATGTTAACAACCATACAAACCATAACTTTTAACTATATTCTTATAAAAATTTTAGAAATTATTTTATTTGAAAACACATACAATAATATATATATATATATATGAACACATCTATTATATATTTTATATTAATTGATCAAAATATATATATAAATTGGTACATATGAAAAACTAATTTTTCTTTTAGTCTGTATTTTGAATATAATGAATATTAAAATCTAATGTATTGTGAATTTCCAATAATTATTAACTAATGCGTCTCAGGTGCATTTTCTGACACCTTACTCGACATTGAACTGAAAATTATTATTATTATTACTATATATAAGTATATATTTTAATTTTTATATAAAAAAACTAAGAGGAGAAGAAGAAGAAATTATTCATACCTTAAAGAAAAACATTAAAACATACCGTTGAATCACAAGTTTAGCATCACATGAATTTTCTTTTCTTACTTTTGGATGTTGGCCAATTAAGTTGATATAAGGATGGATCTGGTTCATGACTAAATCCTTGCAGTAAATCAATAAGTTCACCTTCACTTGTAGCAGAAACTAACATCATTCGCGAAGCTAATGAAATAAATCCATGTTCCACAACATCATCAAGAAACGATAACAGTTTATTATAATAATTGTTAACATTTAACAAACCAATTGGCTTATTGTGGATATTTAATTGTGCCCAACAAACAGTATGAAATATTTCTTCCAAAGTACCGAAACCTCCTGGCAAAGCAATGAAAGCATCTGAATGTTCAATCATTTGAGTAATTCGTTCATACATATTGTCCACTTTCATTTCTTCTCCTACTGTTGGTCCTATAAGATTGGCTAAGGTAATCGGAATAATGCCTAAAACTTCACTTCCACCTGCATGCGCAGCTTTTGCAACTTTTCCCATGAGGCCAACTTCACCACCACCATATACCAAATGAATATTTTTTTTAGCAAGTGTTATTCCAAGATTTTCTGCTACTTTTTCATAAATTGAATCTTTTCCTGCACTAGATCCACAAAACACAAATATTTTTTATTTTACTTACCGTGGACGTTGACATGCTGAGAAATATGTTTTTTTTTAATTGTTAGATCTCAGCATATGAATTTATAAGCGTAACATGCCAAAATCAATATTTAAACAGGAAATTATTATTATTAAAAGAAAATAAAAATGACAAAATTAAAACAAATATATACAGCGTAGTTGTGATTGTGGCTCACATCTTCCTCTGATTTTACGTTCAGTAACGGCTTCAACGCCTTCTATGAGTCGAGGATATGCTTCCCATCCAATTTTCTTATAAATTGGCAAACATGGTCTTTTAACGTCAGATTCCCAAGACGAAATTGTGTATATATATTTACTTATCTAAATAGATATGCGTTACTACAGTAGGATCTTTGTAAGGATGATTCCACCGTCCATATTGATATTCCTCCTGTTGAAATTGTCACCATAGTTTAAGAAGTTCATTTTGCACGTACCCACTAGAATGCGTATCAAGAACCTCTAGAAAATTATCCAAAGGCTCTTTACTCAGACCATTCTTAATGAATAAAATTTTATCTTCTCTATTCATTGATGTCATTCCAACATTTTTGCATTTTCTCTTACAAGTCCACCTTGCACATTTATGACATCCACCTATACGTTTAGCTCTTCGCTTTTTGGCATATGTGCTTTTACCAAATCCTGGCATATGTCTTATTATTAATTCACTTGCTTCCCCAACCAATCAGACTTTTGCTTCAATTATAAAACGGACATCATTCGGTATGCCATATGACATCATCAACCTTAGCTGCTCACATCTAGCTTTATAAATTTTTTTCAACGCATTATCAGGTAAACAAGAAAAATATTTACGAAGATTCATAGTACACGCATCCATATTATTATTATTGTTATATATATTTCAATTATTTTGGGAAAACTGAAGAAACCGACTTAAACAGTCACGGAGTACCGTTATCCGCCACTTAACCGGAAAATGAACTAGAATCTGCAAAACAAAATGAAAATATCAAACAACTATTGTGGATCATATAAAGGCATAAACTCATTATTAAGAATTTCATTTTCTATAAAAGGCTTAAGTCTTTGCCCATTAACTTTAAACACGTCATTATTTTTAGGATTTTCAATATCAACAGCACCATGAGGATAAACAAATTTGACTATAAATGGTCCTGACCACCTCGATCTTAGTTTACCTGAAAATAAATGCAAACGAGAATTATAAAGCAAAACTTTTTGTCCAATTTCAAATGACTTTCTCATATTATTTTTATCATGAAAAGCTTTAATTTTATCTTTATAAATCTTTGAATTTTCATATGTATCATTTCTTAATTCTTCAAGTTCATTTATTTGCAATTTTCTTAATTTAGATGCATCATCTAAATTAATATTAAATGCTTTAATTGCCCAATAAGCTTCATGTTCAAGTTCAACCTGTAAATGACAATGCTTACCAAAAACTAACCTATATGGTGACATCCCTAATGATGTTTTAAATGCAGTTCTATATGCCCATAATGCATCAGTTAATCTTAAAGACCAATCTTTTCGATTTGGATTAACTGTTTTTTCTAAAATTTGTTTTATTTCTCTATTTGCAAGTTCAACTTGACCATTACTTTGAGGATGATATGGGGTAGAAACTTTATGTGTAATGCCATATTTTCTTAACAAAGAAGAAAATGATTTATTTATAAAATGACTTCCCTCATCACTAATTAATTATCTAGGTATTCCAAATCGGCTAAAAATATTTTCTTTTAAAAATTTTATAACAACTTTATGATCATTAGTTCTACATGCAATTGCTTCAATCCATTTTGAAACATAATCAACAGCGACTAAAATGTACGTATATCCAAAAGATAATGGAAATGGACCCATAAAATCTATCCCCCAACTATCAAATATTTCAATAATTATGATTGGATTTAAAGGCATCATGTTTCGTTTTGAAATTGATCCCATCTTCTGACAGTTTTCGCAAGATTTGCAAAATAAATGCGTATCTTTGAATAAAGACGGCCAATAAAATCCACATTGTAAGATTTTTGTAGATGTTTTATTGGATGAAAAATGACCTCCACATGCTTCAGAATGACAAAATTTAATAACATTACTTACTTCATTGTCGGGTATGCATCGTCGAAAAATTTGGTCAGGACAATACTTAAATAAGTAAGGATCATCCCAATAAAATTTTTTAACTTCTATCAAGAATTTATTCTTATCCTGTGAATTCCAATGAGAAGGCATTTTATTTGTCACAAGAAAATTTACAATGTTAGCAAACCAGGGCATAATAGTAGCATAAAACAACTGATCATCTGGAAAATTTTCATTTATTGGTATTTCATTATGAGATGATTCAGTCATTATTCTAGATAAATGATCGGCTACAACATTTTCTTTTCCTTTTTTATCTTTAATTATAATATCAAATTCTTGTAACAATAAAATCCACCATATTAATCTTGGCTTAGAATCTTGTTTATTTGATAAATATTTTATGGCAGAATGATCGGTGCAAACAATAGTAGTAGAACCAATTAAATAAGATCGAAACTTATCTAATGCAAATACTACTGAAAGTAATTCTTTATCAGTAGTTGAATAATTTATTTGAGCACTATTTAAGGTTCTACTAGCATAATAGATTGCATAAGGTTTTCCTTCTTTTCTTTATCCTAACACATCTCCTATAGCATAATCAATTGCATCACACATTAATTCAAATGGTAAAGACCAATCTGGAGGTTGTAAAATAGGTGATGTAACTAAAAGATTAATAATTTTTTTAAAAGCATTTTCACATTTCTGAGTCCATTCAAATTGTGTATCTTTTGTTAAAAGATTTGAAATTGGTTTAGATATTATGCTGAAATTTTTTATAAACCTTCTATAAAATCCTGCACGACCCAAGAATGATCGAACTTCTTTGACCGTTTTTGGTGATGTTAAATTAGCAATAACATCAATTTTGGCTTTATCAACTTCAATTCCTTTTTCAGATATCACATGTCCTAAAACAATCCCAGATTTAACCATATAATGACATTTTTCCCAATTTAAAACAAGATTTTTTTCTTCACATCTTTTTAATACTTCTTCTAGATTTTTAAGACAATTTTCAAATGAGTTTCCAAAAACAGTTATATCATCCATAAAAACTTCTACATATTCTTCAATCATATCACTGAAAATACTTAACATGCATCTTTGAAAAGTAGCCGGAGCATTACATAAACCAAATGGCATTCTTTTAAATGCAAAAGTTCCGAAAAGACAAGTAAAAGTAGTTTTTTCTTGATCTTCTAATGATATAGGTATTTGATAATACCCCGAATACCCATCAAGAAAACAGTATAAGAATTTCCTGCTACTCTTTCTAGAATTTGATCTAAAAATGGTAGTGGGAAATGATCTTTTCTAGTTGCATCATTTAATTTTCTATAATCAATACACATACGCCAACTAGATGGAATCCTAGCTTGTAATAACTCTCCCTTTTCATTTTTTATAAAAGTGAAGCCGGACTTTTTAGGTAGTACTTGTGTTGGAATTACCCATTTACTATCTGAAATTGGATAGATAATTCCAGCGTCTAATAGTTTTAATACTTCATTCTTAACAACTTCCTTCATATGTGGATTTAACCTTCTTTGTGATTGTTGATATGTTTTAGCATTTTCTTCCAAGTGAATTTTATGTGTACAAATTAAAGGATTCATACTTTTTATATCTGATAGACATGAATTAATTGTGGCGATGAAAATAAAAACCAGCATACCAGCAGCACTCTTTAAGAAAACAGTAGACAAAAAGAAAATCAGAAGCTACTGGTCTAGTAAAACAAAAGCAGTAGAAAGGATAGAAAAACAGAATCAGTAGAAGATGTTGCCTAACGTGACTACTTTAAATGTTACCGTTAAAGTTACCAAGTACTAGTATTAATTGCAGCATTAAATACTATACAGAGTCATTTAATTCACTTTACCGAGTTTAGTATAAAACAGGACTGATTGTTTTATAGCTTTTCTGCAGGAACCTTTTTTTGGTAATAAAGCTGACTCTATCAGAAATCTGAAGACATCTTCTGATCATAAATGTTGAACTCAGTCGCTTATATATACATGGAACAAACCCTTACAGAAAGAGAACTCTACGCATAATATCTTTTCAAGGATCAACGCTATTTCACTCAACGAGACAACCTCGAAATTCCTTGATAACTTTGAGTTCAACACAAAGAAAAGTAGCACACGCTTCATAGCAAATATCTGATCTTTTGAAGATCATCCTGTGCTACTGATTCTTACACTCTTCACAATCTTTTACAACACTTATACTTTATCAGGAAGAGCTTGTAATCTGAAAAGAGTCTTTTCAGAACCTTTTGTATCACGTACTTTTTGAGTCGAGTAACTAAGAGTTTCAGTAGGCAAAGGTGTAAGTCCTTCTGAAGTGGATGTGTACAAGAGTTGTACTGTAATATCCAAAGTCTTTTATTTATACCTTCTGGAAACAGGAGAAGGGGAGACGTAGAAGATTTCATCTTCAAACTTCCATAAACAACTACTGCCCACTGTTATTATTATCTTTCACTTACTTCATCGGATTGTTTCCGCACCTATAATTGTAATCTAGGTGAAGGTATACGCAACAAGATAAACTACTATCTCTAATAGGATTTTAGTACCTCATCAAAAGAAAGGAAAAACGAGTAGAGTTTATTCACCCCCCCCCCCCCCCCCCCTAAACTCAACTTCGATCCTCAACAATTGGTATCAGAGCAGGTTATTCTTGTTCGTGAAAAACTACAACAGATGGCACACTTTAGCAAGATCCCTATGTTCTCTAAGGATGATTTTGATGATTGGAAGATTAGAATGCAAGCTCATCTTGCAGCACAAGATGATGACATGTGGTATGTCATCACAGATGGTCCATTGAAAATATTAAAGCCTAACACAGCTGTTGCTGTTACTGAGGGTGCACCTCAGATGCTTGAAAAACCAAGATATGAATGGACAAGTGAGGACAAGAAGAAAGCCAATCTTGACAACGTTGCGAAGGACATTTTATACAAGACACTCGACAAAAATACCTTCAGCAAAATCAAGATGTGCCATACTGCCAAGGAAATCTGGGAAAAATTAATTCAGATCTGTGAAGGAAACGAAGAAACAAAGGAAAACAAACTGTCTGTAGCCATGCAGAAGTTTGAGAATATGAAGATGAGGGCTGGAGAAACTATGAATGAATTTGATGAACGATTTAGCAGCCTCGTCAATGAACTCTCAGCTCTTGGGAAAGACTTTGGCAATAGAGAAATTGCATTAAAGGTAATGAGAGGCCTACCCAGAGAATGGGACGTCAAAACAATGGCAATGAGAGCTTCCAAGGATCTCAACAAGTTAGAACTACACGACTTGTTCTCGGATTTAAAGGCATATGAGTTTGAACTTGAAGTTCGAAGTGGAGAAGAGCCCTTAGCAAATCCACCAACCAAAGCTCTCGCAGCTACTGTTAACTCTACTACTACAGTTGCTCCAAGTTCATCTTCTGCTACTGCTTTAGAGAACACTTCTGAGAGAAGTGCTGAACAGATAAGCAATGACGCAATGTCATTATTTGTTAAGAATTTTTCCAGATTCATGAGAAAGAATCATAGAACATTTCAAAGTCTCAACCGCAATTTCAAAAAGGAATCATCACCTAGTGATATGGCATGCTTTAACTGTGGAAAAATAGGTCACTTCATTGCTGATTGTCCTAAACCAAAGAAGGATGACCAGAAAAGAAAGGATTACAAGAGGAATGACAAAAAGTCCAGAAGAGATCGAAAAGCAATGATTGCTGAAGAAAGCAAATCCAAATGGGCGGACTCCAGTTCTGAGTCATCTGATTCAGAAAGTCATTCCAGTGACAGTGATGCAGAAGAAGTTAAATGTCTCATGGCAAACACTGATTCAACTTCGACATCTGGTGAGGTATTTGATTTTGATTCTAACGAATTCACACGAACTGATCTGGTTAATGCATTACATGACATTGTAGAAGAGTATTCTAGACTTTCTCAAACATTCGAAGAAGTTAAGATCGAAAATCAGAACTTAAAGGATCAGAACAGTAAGTTAACTTGCTTGCAAGTAGACAACTGTAATGATTTACAAGTTGAGATGAGTAAATTAAAAACGGAGAATGAAAGAGCAAAAGCAGATTACCAGAATATGCTTTCTGAAAACTAGAAGTTATCACTACTGGTAAATGCTTGGAACAAGTCTTCTATTTCACTGGAAAAGATGCAAGAGTTACAAAAACAATCTGGAGACAGGAGTGGTCTCGGGTTTTGTAATAATGAAGGCACCTCTGAAACAAATACTAAGCCAAAACTGGATATGTGCAAAGGGAAGTATATTCACTTTGTGAAATCCAGCGTGGTACAGAAACCAGAAGTACCTACTGTTTCAGTAGAAATGAATGTAAATCAGATGAACAGAAGAATGCACTATGGTCTGGGCTATGTTAAACCTAAGGAAAAAGTTGACCAGAGTTCTAGAATCATGAGTGGATTCAACTAAGGAAGACAACCTCCGATGAAGGTTAAAAACTACCAGTACTATAATTCTAAACCTGTTCAGGAGAGATACAGGCTGGACAACAGAAACAGAAGGGAAGAACAACATACTAGGATGCACAATGTTAAAAACAACAGACCATTTGTTGCACACACTTCCATGGATACCTGAAGTACAAAAATTGTACAAATGTGGGTCCCCAAAGGACTGATAAGGCTTGGACCCAAATAGATTTGGGTACCAGATACTAAAATTTGTTTTTGCAGGAACAGCAGAAGAAAACAGAAATCAGTAACTCTACATGGTATCTGGACAGTGGATGTTCCAGACACATGAATGGACAGAAAAACCTACTCTCCGAGATAATGAGTTGCACTGGACCAAAGATAACTTTTGGAGACAACTCAAAAGGTAAAACTGTGGGTAAAGGTAAGATTATCCATGGTAACATAACCATTAATGATGTGTTACTAGTTGACAACCTTTGTTACAATCTAATTAGCATTAGTCAACTATGTGATAATAGTTATTCTGTAGCTTTTCAGAAGCACTCATGTGTAGTTAGAGATTCTGCTGAAACTACTGTATTAACTGGAAAGAGAGAAGGCAACACCTACAGAGTCTCTTGGAACTCAAATCATGTCAACACTCCTACATGCTTAGTTGCCTCGCTTAGTAATAAACACTGGCTATGGCACAAGAAATTGAATCATCTGAATTTCAAGTCAATCAATCATCTCAAAAAGCAGAATATAGTTGATGGCCTACCTGATATTAATTTTGTTAAAAATCATGTTTGTTCTGCTTGTCAGCTTGGGAAACAGATAAGATCTAGTTTCAAGAACAAAGATAGCAACTCAACTTCAAGTTGTCTGGAATTACTGCATATAGATCTATTTGGTCCAATCCCTATCATGAGCTTAGGGATAATGAAATATACTCTTATTGAATTAGAAAGCCTCTGGAAAAGATCGATGCTACACCTCCGACTAAATGGAAGCAACAAATCTTTTTGATTGTTGACATTACAACTCCAGGAGTTTGATCCAAGGATCATTACGTAAAGAATGACATCTTCAAACTTCCTTCTGAACATTTTTGCTTCGGCTCCTGGATCAGACTCTAACTCTTCTTTAAATTGAGCTTTCATTTTAGATTATGAATGTTTAACTTCGTTTAAGTTGTGCAGGCATTTATAGTAATCTTCGGAAGACACAAAGACTCTTGCGACTGTTCATTTTCAACGATTCAGATTGAAAGATTGCCAAAAGTCGTTTGGTGTTTAATATCCACTTATTAATTGCATTTACCGAGGGGGAACAGTATCTTAGTCAGACTAAGATTTTTATACCTTTTTCAGAAAACAGATAGAGTATTTATCTTTTCGATAAAACAACAAGTCTGCTGATTTTGTCACAGTGCTCAAATATTTCAGCACTCTGAAACTTCCAGCAGACGTTATCATAAAACGACAAATCTTCTTCTGATTATGTTTAGTAACCGTCTGGACAGCCCGCCTATTTCAAATTTTTAAATCATTCACGTCTCTGACAAACTTTGCAAGTTTTTTTTTTTTCCAAACATTCAACCATAAACATACTGACACGTGTCCTTATGTTTACTTGACGGCTGTACATTCATTTTAAAATATCACCTTCTCATTTTTCACTTTTACCGTTTCAAAACTGTTGCTACTCAGCTACTGCTTTCTCTTAATCATCTTCTATCTACTGCAAATTTTATCTGATCCTTTCATCGTAGAGAAATGGCCGGAGCATACACTCTTAATGCACATCAAGTCAACTTTGCTTCAGTTCTCAATGTCAAAGATAAGAATCTTGTTAAAATGTTTCAAGACCTTGAGAAATTAGGACTTCGAAACTTCTTGGAAGCACCAGCTGTGATATACAAAAATGCTCTTCTGGATTTCTACGCTAAGGCAACTGTGCATGAAGGAAAGATCGTCCACTTTCAAGGAGATGCATCCATCTCCATTGATGCCGCACTATTGGGCGCAACTTTTCTCCTTCCACTTTCAGGTACTTCTGAACTATCTGATATTTCCAAGCTAAAAATGTCTATTGCTCTTAGCACTTTCTCAGCCATTGGAGAAGAATTGTCTCTTTCTTGCCACAAAAAGTTACTCAAAATGGAATATCAAATTCTGGCTGATATTGTGGCGAAGGCTATATTAGTCAAAGCTGGCACGTTCGAAAAGTTGACAAAGGAGAAAGTTCAAGTGATGGCTGCCATCACTAAGGGAACTAAAGTGGATTGGAGTCATTTCATATTCAGAATCATGAAAGACATGGTCATCAAAAAAAGTTCTGGATTTGCTGTTCAGATCAGCAAAATCCTCAAGGATGCTGGTTTCGCTTTTACAAGTGAACAGGATGGTGTTTCGGTAACAATGATTGATGCTAAGAATATACTCGCTTTAAGGCCCAAGACAACTGTGGCTGAATTTGTTGCCTTGAAAAAGGAGATTGGAGAGACTCTTTCTGAGAATCAAAAACCTCAACGAAAGATTAAAAGGAAAAGAGTGATCGTCTCTACTGATTCTGATAAAACAGTATCAGAAGAGTCTGCTGCTGATGTTCAACCATCCCTACCAACTCCAATCAAAAAGAAAGCACGGACTTTTCTTAAAATCAAGAAGACAGCAGCAATTTCTGAAATTGAAAAAGTGCCAATCAGACAGGTGTTTCCAGAAGTAGTTCCATCTGCACGATCCAATGCTCCTACTTCAGTGCAAGCTGCTGCATCTGTTCCAGCAACATCTACTGCTTCTACTTTCAGACCAATGTCTGGAATAGTGATTAGAGAACCAACAAGGGTGTCTTCTGCATTTCGACCCATTTTGCCTATCTCATCAACCGACAAAGGCAAAGGAAAGATGATTGAAGAACCACAACTTTTTGGACTCAGAACAACTGTGACCACAGGTGTTGATCTTCATTTGGCAGAAATAGAAAGCTCTGCCAATGATGACATGAATTTCTTTGACGAGTGGCACAAGGTCCGAATTTTTCATTCTTTTGCTTACTTCAAGACGAAAGGATCCTATGGGAAAATAATGAACGCTGAGAAGAGGGTATTTCAGCTTGCCAAAATAGAAAATGTAATCGAGGCATTGCATAGAAGAAGCTACATCCTCGAACAGCTGAAATGTCAGAAGTTGGAATCTGTTCTGAAAATTCTTAAATCAAATTTTGATCTTACAATTCCTACTGCTGTTCAGGATCAAAACGTCATTCTGATTCTAACTGACAAATTGAAACAGATGAGTGAGCAACTTCTTGATCAAGAAAAGGGCTTTGGCGAGCCAATTGAATATCAAGTCGGCCTTGTTCCAGACTTTCTACAGATCCAGACAGTTGAGGAACGGACTACAGCTTCACCAAAAGCTTCTGTTCTCAGTACTCCTGCATCACCAACAAGGCCTCTTCAGTCATCATCTCTTTTGACTGTGCATGTGAAGGACCTAAAACTCCTTTCTTGAAAATTTGCGGAAAATTAAAAATTTTCTTTTTAAAAGAACTTAAATGGCCTCATTCATAAAATCACTGGTGAATCAAGTTCAATATTTCAAAATATTGCAACGGAAGAAAATTAAGTTTGCCAAAAATCACAATTTAAAAATATCCAACAACAATCAAGTCTAGTGAGCCTAAAGACTCAGCATGCATAAATCGCATCTAACGAGTAAAAATCTGAATTTAAAATATGCATGAGTGAACATATCCTGTCCTGAGGCATACTGAAAATAATCTGTACTGAGCAATTATAATACGTGCATAATTGAACTGGAAAATCACTGTAAAAATATTTGCTCCTTGGAGCCTGTACTGAAATATCTGGTAAAATTTTCTGTTGAGATTATGTTTTACGCCTGTGGCCACTGCACTAAGCTGAACTGATCGGTAACTGGCTACCGGGGAGGCTGAAACTGAACTTAGCTGGCCGGTCACTGGCGACCGGGTGGTACCATACTGAACTGATCGGTCACTGGCGACTGTATAAAATAACACTCCCACATAGTGAATGAACCACAAGCCATATCGCATAAATCTCAAAAATAATCATTTTCTATTTAATGCACGTAAAATAATTAACTGGCGTAATGAAAATTCCTGTAATTTTACCAACTGGATTGGATTGGATCGTTCCCAGGCTCGCTGCAACCTAACTGTGCCATGAAAAATATGCAATAGCTTAAACTTGACCAATTACGCAATTTACGTTCAAAAGATGCGACTATGACGCCTAATGACTTCGCATTTAATCATGACTCCGAGCCAACCTGAACCGACACTGAACCGACGTATAGTCATGATTAAAATACGCTGAAAAATCATAAAATAATGTTCCTAAAATGATAGGGTCGAAATCTAGGTGGAATGGAGGCCAAAACACGAAACGCTCTTTCGAGAGTCAATTTGGCACATTGCACCGTAAATTCTCGTACGACCTCAAAAATGATCCAAATGACAAACGGTCGAAAACATGACCTCCCTAACTCAATGAGGCACTGTCCAGTCCAAGGCCATGGGCTAAAAGCCAACCAAGAACTCGAACGAGCCTCTGAACCGACACAGCAACTTGCTGTAATTTCCAGCAGCTGCGCAACTACAAGACTTGCGTTGGTTTCGAGACTATCGGCCATTAGGGGAGTGAACCACCGACCAGAGACTCTTACCAACATCCCAAGGAATGATTTGAACCATGGCTAAGGGCCCTAGGCCAGCCACAATCCGCATCACACCATAACTCAACCGAGGGTCCAACCGAGAGCAACGTGCATGCGTGTGTAGTGTTTATGCTATGATCGATGTCTTGCGTCGTTCCAGTGGCCATTTGATTGACCATGGCATGATCTAGACATCTAGGAGCATGATATGAACCGTGGCTAAGGGCCATAGGCCAACCAAGATCCACACCAAGCAAACACAAACCGAAACCAAAAGCTGTCCAACCGAAGTAGCCGAAGGAGTATAGGGGCTGTTGTGATGTATTTATTAAAAACCGATGAACCATGGACCAAGCCACCAAAAGGGCAACTTAGTCACGTCTTAGACTTGCTAGGGAAGTGATCCAACCATGGCTATAGGCCCTTGGGGCAGCCAAGATCAGATCCTTCCTCCATGACAAGAAACTGAATTTTCGAACAACATTTTCTGCACCTATGGGGACTTGCTGTCATTCTGAATTTCCAGCAAGCATGGAGCTGGTTTGAATGGACCAAAATGGTCCTAATGCATCCTACTACATGTATACAAGCCGCCTTGGGAGCCTGGAGTCGATCCAATACCTGAAACTCACAAACCAAAAGAAATCGTGAAGCTTGCCAAGGAAAAACGAAAATTCTGCATGTGTTGTTCCAAAATGTTTTGACATGTATCTCGGTTTTTGCTTGAATAAACATGATCATGTACTGAAAAATAAATTATAATATGACTTGATTGAGGTTTGAAAGAAATCTAGACATGCCTGGTTTCGTTTCGAAAGAAAACGAACGAAACGACGACGACGCGGCACGGAGGAGGTGGAGCGCTTCTCTTGTTCTTTCTAGTTCTCGATTTTTCTCCCTTTCTCCCTAGCTGTTATTCACGTTTTTTCTACTGAATATGGGTCTGATTTCGGTGGGGAGGGAGTGTGATGGAGTGGTTATGAGGGGTGAGGAGGATGGTGCAAGATATAAGGATCATATCAAGACCAAGTCTTCATGCATTTGAATTTTGAATTTTGAATTGCTATCAAATGATCTCTTGGGTGATTCAAGACTATAGTGGCCGATTTTATCATGCCAAACAAGGGTTAGGATAGTGGTCTAGTATTAATTAATTAAGGTGGAAAAATAGCTAAAAGAATTAGCATGCTAAACAACCAAGAATGGGTCAAAGGTGAGTTGGCAAGTCCTAGTTTGTTCTTCTAGGGGTATGGCCGAAAATGCATGATAAATGGTAGGGGGAAAATTGATTATCTAGTAATTTAATAACCCTTAAAAGCCTTACTAATCCTTTAATTAATTTAGTGAACTAACCCCTTAATTAAGTAACTTAAATGAGCTCATTTCTTAATCACCTCCAATAATTAAATTAAAATCCTCAACTAACTTAAATAATTCCTTAAACTTCTTTTTAACTTAAATGAACTTACTTGCTAGCTAAATTAACTTCTGGAAATATTTCTCAAATCTTAAATTCTATCTCAAAACTCCAACTCCAGTCCGGCCTCACTGAAATTACTGAAATGCTAAAAATCAATCTACGGAACTGAAATAATGAATAATTAACTTCAAATAAATGCATTTAAAATAATTATGCAATGAAGTCAATTAAATTTAAAAATCTAGAATTATGCATGGCTTATACGTCTACTGATTTACGGGTTCTACAGTGCATGAACTGGCTTCCGTTGAAGAAGTCATTGAGTCAATTGTTCCCACGTCCCCTACTACTCAGGAAGCAGTTCCAGCTACTTCATTGCCACAATCACCCTCTCCAACCGCAGAACAACATATGGCAGAATCAGATGCTGTATCTCTTTTGCCAAATCTAGAGAAATTTTCTGCTGCTCATCAAGCTGAAATGAAAGTTCTTCTGAACCAGCAATCTGAACCCATAACTGCAGAACAATCAGCTTCACCTACTGCCGTTGCTCTAACAGAAGAGAACTTGGTCTCCAACTTGGTTGCTCCTGATGAAGAGATTGTTCCTACCATAATTGCTGCCGAACCAAAAGTCTCTGCTATTCAAGATGAAACCTCTGCTGACCCTGGTGCTTCTACTGCTGTGATGGACACCACTTCCCTCACCACCAATCCAGTCTCTACTGCACTGATTGTCACTGATCCTGTTCAAACTCTTATGGACACTCGCGCTGCTGAAATGAGGCAACGCATGCTTGCGCGAACCCCCTCACCTGAATCAGAATCATTCAATTTGGAGTTTCAGATTGACGTTCTGCAAAGTGAACTCAATAACCTGTCTGATTTAGTCAAGCGGATGTCCCGTGAAAGCATATCAGAATTTAGTGGTGCTCAGATCTTCAGAGAACGAATGAGCAAACAAATATCCAAAATGGCGGAATCCGTGGAGAAAATGCATGCTGAAACCATTGTTTTCAGACAAGCTGTATCGAGAAATTATAGTCACATCGTGCTTGCTCAAACTGATATACTAAATCGACTCACCGAGCATGATGATCTCATTCGATCATTTTCCACCTCCATGGAAGTAATGGATGCCAAGATTGATTCTCAAACTCAATCTCTCACTACTCTCAATGATCGTATCTCTACTCAAGCTCCGTATCTGGAGATGTTAACCAATGGCATTCAAAACTTGTATGGAAGAATGAATGATCTTATGGCCCATGTGATTGCCGCTGATGCCAAAAAGGGGGAAGAAAAACGAAGAGATCCATCTGAAGCAGAACTAAGGCAATTAGAAGCTGAACCTTCAGATAGAAGATTTCAGGATCCTCAAGATGAAGAAGTCATTTACAGGGACATTGGAACTTATTGACAATTTACTGTGTTAATTTCATTGATATTATCCTTTTGCTAACTGATTATCTGTTATTTAACGCTTTCCTACTGTTTAGGTTTTGGCATCACCACAAAGGGGGAAATTGATAGACATGAATTAATTGTGGCGATGAAAATAAAAACCAGCAGACCAGCAGCACTCTTTAAGAAAACAGTAGACAAAAAGAAAATCAGAAGCTACTGGTCTAGTAAAACAAAAGCAGTAGAAAGGATAGAAAAACAGAATCAGTAGAAGATGTTGCCTAACGTGACTACTTTAAATGTTACCGTTAAAGTTACCAAGTACTAGTATTAATTGCAGCATTAAATACTATACAGAGTCATTTAATTCACTTTACCGAGTTTAGTATAAAACAGGACTGATTGTTTTATAGCTTTTCTGCAGGAACCTTTTTTTGGTAATAAAGCTGACTCTATCAGAAATCTGAAGACATCTTCTGATCATAAACGTTGAACTCAGTCGCTTATATATACATGGAACAAACCCTTACAGAAAGAGAACTCTACGCATAATATCTTTTCAAGGATCAACGCTATTTCACTCAACGAGACAACCTCGAAATTCCTTGATAACTTTGAGTTCAACACAAAGAAACGTAGCACACGCTTCATAGAAAATATCTGATCTTTTGAAGATCATCTTGTGCTACTGATTCTTACACTCTTCACAATCTTTTACAACACTTATACTTTATCAGGAAGAGCTTGTAATCTGAAAAGTGTCTTTTCAGAACCTTTTGTATCACGTACTTTTTGAGTCGAGTAACTAAGAGTTTCAGTAGGCAAAGGTGTAAGTCCTTCTGAAGTGGGTGTATACAAGAGTTGTACTGTAATATCCAAAGTCTTTTAGTTATACCTTCTGGAAACAGGAGAAGGGGAGACGTAGAAGATTTCATCTTCGAACTTCCATAAACAACTACTGCCCACTGTTATTATTGTCTTTCACTTACTTCATCAGATTGTTTCCGCACCTATAATTGTAATCTAGGTGAAGATATACGCAACAAGATAAACTACTATCTCTAACAGGATTTTAGTACCTCATCAAAAGAAAGGAAAAACGAGTAGAGTTTATTCACCCCCCCTCTAAACTCAACTTCGATCCTCAACAATATCTTTCAAAGTCCATCCAATTGCATTTTTATATTTTTTAAGTAATTTAATCAAATCTTCTTCTTGATTTGGCAAAAGAGTGGAAGAAATTACAACAGAAAATGTTTTATTTTCACCAAGAAATACATATTTCAATTCTAATGGTAAAACTTTTAATTCAAGTTTTGTATTATCATCTTCTTTAAAATTATTTTTAGACTCAAAACTTTCTATTGAAAAAACTTCAGATTGTTGATTTAAGTTTTCTTCTTGTATATTTTCTTCCACAATTGTTTCAATTTCATTATCATATTCATTTTCATTAATACTTGGTTGTTTACATAAATTGAACACATTAAGTTCTAAAGTCATATTTCCAAAAGACAATTTCATTATTCCATTTCGACAATTAATTAAAGCATTTGAAGTTGCTAGAAATGGTCGTCCCAATATTACTGGAATTTCATTATATACTTCTATTGGTTGTGTATCCAAAACAATAAAATCTACAGGATATATGAATTTATCAACTTGAACCAACACATCTTCTACAATACCTCTAGGTATTTTGATTGACCTATCCGCCAGTAAGAGAGTAACAGAAGTGTGTTTTAATTCTCCTAAATTAAGTTTTTCAAAAACTAAATAAGGAAGTAAATTCACACTTGCTCCCACATCCAACAAAGCTTTTTTTAATTTTATTTTCTCCAATAATACATGAAATTGTTGGACAACCAGGATCTTTATATTTTAAACTAGAATTATTTTGAAGAATAGAACTTACTTGTTCAGCCAAAAATGTTTTTTTCTTCACATGCAATTTTCTCTTTACAGTACATAAGTCTTTTAAAAATTTTGCATAAGAAGGTACTTGTTTAATAGCATCTAATAATGAAATATTTATCTTCACTTGTTTAAAAACTTCATAGATATCAGAATCACTTTTTTGTTTTTTATGATTTGTTAATGCATGAGGAAATGGTGGAGGTTTATTTGACTTATTTACTATTTCAGATGATTTATCATTCACCATATTATTCTTAAAATTTAAGGTATCATCATTCTCAAAAGTATCAGGATTATCATCCTTACTCTTTGATTTTAAATGATCCTTGTTTTCATTACTATATGGATCATTAACTATTTTACCACTTCTAAGGGTAATAACAGATTTTATTTGATCAATTTTTTCATTTTTTAATTCTTGATTTTGATTTTTAGGATTAGGTTGAGGTTGAGATGGAAATTTTTCTTTTTCATGAATATTAAGTGCAGATGCAAATTTTGCAATAGTTTCTTTCAAATCACTCATAGATTGACTGTTTTGAATATTGATAGACTCTTGCTTTTGGATAAATGCATGAATTACATATTCAAAGTTTTTTCTTGGAGGTGTAACATAAGGAATATAACCTTGATGATTTTGGTTATTTTGAAAATATTGTTGTGACGGTTGTGCATTATTATCATTCCTCCAACTAAAATTAGGATGATTTTTCCATCCAGGATTATATGATGGTGAAAAAGGATCTAGTATTGGTTTTTTATAATTGTTAACATAATTTGCTTGTTCATGGAGACATTCTTTAAATGAAGGTAATGTTGGACAATCTTTTGTAGCATGATCATGTGTATCACATATATGACAAGAATTTCTTGAATACTTTTTAATTGACCACTCTTTTTCATTTCTAATGACTCAATTTTTCTTGCTAAAGATGCAAGTTTAGCTTGAATATCTATATCATCTTTAAGATTATAGATACCACCCCCATTTGTTGAATTATTGTTTTTAGTTGTTGGTGGTTCTATTGTGCCAATATTATCCCAATTTTGAGCATTTTCTGCTAATGAATCCAAATATTCCATAGCTTCATTTGGGTTTTTATCTTCAAAAGTTCCATTACACATGAATTCTATCATTTGCCTATCTTTAGGTATTAGACCTTCATAAAAGTGAGAAACTATTCTCCATGTTTCAAAACCATGATGTGGGCATGTATTAAGTAATTCTTTATATATATCCCAACATTGATAAAACGTTTCTCCTTGTTTTTGAGAAAAAATTGTAATTTGTCTTTTAAAAGAGTTTGTTCTATGGGAAGGGAAAAACTTTTTGAGAAATTGTTGTTGCATTTCTTCCCATGATCTTATTGAACCTGATCTTAAATTTTGTAGCCATGTTTTAGCTTTATCTTTTAAAGAAAAAGGGAAAAGCTTTAATCGAACTATATCCATGCTACAATTTTGATCATTATAAGTGTTACAAGCTTCCTCAAATTCTCTTAGATACAAATATGGATTTTCAGAATCTAAGCCATGAAATTTTGGTAAATGTTGAATAATTTGAGGTTTGAAGTTGAAATTAGATGCATCAGGAGGAAAAACTAAACAAGATGGGGCACTAGTTCTAATAGGGTTCATATGATGCCTAAGTGTTCTTAATTGATCATGTTCTTGATTATTATTATTATCATTATCTTGATTATTTGAATTATCATCCATGTTTAAATTATTTTCAGATACTCGAATAAGTCTACCACTTTTTTTTCGACTCCAAATACTCATAAAAAAAAAACAACGCAATATTTATAAATAAAACATAATTAACAAATATAAACTTAATTTATACCTCCCCGGCAACGGCGCCAAAAACTCGCTACTACTTAAATAATAATTCACCCAAGTGTAGGTTGTCTGCAAGTAATATATTTCGTAAGTACGAGATCGATCCTCAGAGAGGTTATTTTGAGTTTAAAATTATTAATTTGTAGATTACCAAATGCAAGAATGAAGTTGACAAATTATAAATTTTGTCAATGCTTGAGGATTTATTCTTCGTTTATGTAATATTGTTTAACTAAAAGTAAAACAAAAGAAACCACCATAAATAATGGTTCCAAGAAAATTAAACACACACATAATATAATATAGTTCCCACTATAGAAAATACCGAATTAACCGATATTTTATATATGGTACCTATGATTATAATTATAACTATATAAATAAATAATTGCATAAAGTAAATGTTAAATTAAATCATTATATTTCATTTAGAACAACCGGCAGAGCCACGCTATTGCCTAAATGAAATATATGATTTAATAAGTTAGTTGCGGAAAAATAAAAGTTAGTTGCGATAAAGTAAATGTTAGATGCGAAAAATAAAAGTTAGTTGCGATAAAGTAAATGTTAGATTGTTAGATGTTAGTATTAAATCATAATATTTCATTTAGAACAACCGGCAGAGCCACGCTATCGTCTAAATGAAATATTATGATATTATTATTATATATATATATATATATATATATCTATATATATAATAATAAGTGATGAAATATTTATTGTATCAAAATTAAATAACAAATTAAGATAACCACTTTAGTGGTATCAAGCATTTGATGTAAATTGATAACAACAAATAATTCATTTTTATACCTACAATAAAAATAAGTTAGCTTAATGAAAAGAAATAAAGAAAGAATATACAAAAGATAAACAATCTTACTTCATCAAGAATGCATCCTCTTCACCTTGACATAATAGATTTAGCTTGCCATAAGCTTACTTTTGATCAACACTAAAATATCACTAATAGTTGAGAACATGAAAGAAAATATATTGGAACTTGGAACTTTGATACACACTCACACTATATTTTTCAATGAGATAGAATGAATCTTAAGCTAGCACAAGGCCTCTATTTATAGGCCAAATGAGAGAAAGGGTCAAAATTTTTATTAATGCCATGTAGTTGCAATAGTATTTTTTGTCTCCTCCAAGTTCAATTCCATGTCCCTTCTTTCAATGCTTTGTTCCACGACTTTAATCACCGAATTTGACTCTGCTCAAAACGAAAAACATGTGGGGAATTGTCTGTAGATGAATTTGGCCACTTGGTTCACCTCATTTAGTTAAATATTGAAATAGTTATGATTTTTTTTTACTATATACTGGTCATAGTAAAAGTAAATTTGTCCTCCTTTTGATATTTGCACAATTTGATCATCTTAATGAACTTTTTAGGCAATCATGTCTTCTGCAAAGTTGTAGATAATTTCTCAAAGATTCCAAACATGTTTGAGTCACTTCCATTTGAATTTTCTAGCTTTAGTTATCATTATTTTACCAACACGTAGAAAACCTGAAAATAAAACATATTTAGTAAGACAATTAAATATAAACAAACAATACTAAAATAACATAATTTTATAATTTTAATGAAACTTAAATTTTAAAATACAGGTTTTAACATATAATAAATTATTAATTTTAAGTTTCATCACCGTGTGAGCTAAACACGGGCCTTGGTCCAATCCTAGGGAAATGCATGGGATGCAAATGCAACTTTTACATAAGCTTCCAATATTTACATGTCTTTGATCTCATAATCATCAAGGTCACCATCTTCCAATCTTGATCTTCCACTATACTAATATTTACAAATAAATATCCATGGAAAATAGGGATACATCTCATGAGGTGGGAACGGGCCATAAACCAAGCCCACTTTATAAATTGATAATTATTACAATCATTCAACACAAAATATCCTAGCATACACCTAGCAAATTGGGCTTGGGCTTTTGATCATACTTCATGCATAATATCATATATCATACACCATCAATTAATTATCAGAATAATCAATTGATCCAATATTATATATCTTGATCCAATCACTAACTGCCACGATTATAAACTAAATCAACAAAGTATAAAAAACTTTGTATACTTTCTAATTAATTTATTTGTAATCGAATTTCTTGTAAATCACAATTTACTATAAATAATGAAAGTCCAACTTCAATTTTTTAATTAATGAGAAAATATGTACAACTTTTGTAAATTTAAACTTAAGGCAAAAGATCATTTTTCACCAAAAATATTTTGGCCCATTTAAATTTCACAAAATATGTCAACTATCCAATGACCCAACAACTCAAGGCCCATGACACTTTGATATTCCAAAACACTTTTGGAAACCTTAGTCGTCATCGTCGTCGCCGGATTCCGGTCAACATGCACACAAAAAAAAATTTAAAAATGAAGGGGCTGTTCAAAATGGGCAACAAAAATCGCCCAAAATCCGGCGTTCGATTTGTTGTTTTGATTGTCTCATGCGGTTAGAAATTGACCTCAATATAATATCATGTATATGCTGCACAAAATAGTAACCATAGCTCATGATACCACTTGAAAAGGGATCATTTAAAGTGTCTGCTTGCGCAACGGAAGTTTCAAAATTATTTTTCTAGCAAAAACCGAGCACCCTAAACACTTAGTGTGTAGCAAATACAATAAAACACAAAGTGTCATACATAGGGTGTTTTAGAAAATTAGCTATCAATCTAAAAAGATTGATTATGGCTCCAACTTAGTTGTCAAACAATTAAGCTCTTCGATGGCAAGATTGATCTACAAGCCTCCCTTGAGCACTCATTGCTCAAAATCAAGCCCACCACAAACAAGCTAAATCCACCTCACACTTGCACTAGAAAATGTAAGGCATTTTCTTTGAGAAGAGTATGCTTTCAATCAACAATTGATGAAGCTAAAATTGAAGGGAATTGACTTGAAAATTTCGGCCAACTTGTTTTAGGAGAGAGGGAGGAGCGTTTTTCTTGGTGCTTGAAAAAGTTAAAGTGAGCATGTGCATGCCCTGCCTTGGATATTGAAAAAGTAGCCCCAACCCTTCACCTCCCTTGCATGCTTTCTACTTGGGCTTGTAACAATTTCAAGGCCTATGAACTTTTTATTTAAATGTCTCAAACACATTTGAGACCATTTAAACTTTACTTGATTTTACTCAAGCCCATTAGTTTAATAATTATGTCTAATTGGGCTCTACAAGGCCCAATGATTGAATTAATTTAATTATTTGGACTCTACTAGATCCACTAGTGTTTAATTAATTCAACACTTGAATTAATTTAATTTAGTCCATAATAATGTTTATGAAAATCACAATTTTCAAATACATTATTTATTTGGTCAATTTTTAATTTAAGAACACTTTCTCAAATTAAAAGTTACATTCTCCTTATAGAAGTCATACTTCTATTTTTATTTAAGCTTATAAACTCCATTATAAGCCGTTCAACACATTGAACTATTTTAACTTCTCAATGGGATCTAGAAAGTTAGCACTTGTGTGGCCCTCAATGGTTCATTGATACAACTAGCCGTGAGTTCATATCTCAATGTGATTCGGGACTAAACATGTCCTTATATAAGCATACCCCAATTGCACCATTCTTACTTATCAACTCTTTGATAATAAGAACGTTAGAACTCAAGTTTGATAGTACCCAACCAATCATGTTAAACGCCTAGCAGCATCTCTTACATGATTCCCTAGGTATCAAATGATAGTTCCTGCGAGAATCATTCAATTATGGTTAGCGTACAGTACCGTCCCTTCATCTCATATATCCCGACCGATTCGACAACTATTTGTATATCGAGAGCTGTCAAAGAATCGATACTATGTGTCATGTCGTAGTTGCATCGATGGGGTAATCTATGAAACCCCTTTCATAATTACCACCATACTCTGATCAGAGATTTAAAACTACATACACATAGGATATCCATACCTGAAGGTAAGCGGTGAATCCCCGACTACAATGCATCGACTCCTATATGTTTCGACAAAACACCCAACCTTGCCACTTGATGACCCGATGAGAGTCGGTAAACAAGTCAAAGTGCAATGCTAGCACATAGAGTCTCAATGTTGTCCCGGGTCATAAGGACTAATGGAGTACAACCATAAACTATGACGTTTCCACTCGATAAGTGAGAACCACTTGGAAAGTCCTATATGGAGGGTTGTTCAGTGCACTCTACTAGGAGCACCTATCTGCATGCTCGGACATCACAATGTCCCCTACCAATGAAACATGGTACTCACATCGCAGATATTAGTTTCAAACTCGAGCGACCAATATCCTTCTTAGTGGTGGCAGAATCGACTAGGAACTGTTTAAAATATACAGTATTCCAAATATGAGTTTCATGATACTCATCATATGAGCATCTCATATTCTTTCTACTATTTGTATATTCAAGATCTTTATCTATGCAACTAGCATTGGTATATAGATAAATATGTGCCAAAACAATAATTTAAAATATTATTAAAATAAAGATTGTTTATAAATAGAGTTTTATTGTGAACACTCGGCCAACACTTGGCTCGACGAGCACCTACTCTAACATACACAAGCAAGATCGAAGGATGAATGATATAGGTGGATTTTACTTGTTTTTCTTATCGTGTTGTGTCCCGTTGTGTTGCATTTATCATTTAGATTTCATGCATTTTGTGTTATTTAGCATAATTTATGTTTTCTCATTGCTCATGTTTTTATTTGGTGAAAATTGCCGGAGATTTGTGAAGAAACTGAAAATAAAAGGGAGAAATTCGAAAGTCATCCGCTCGGGCGCACATTTATGTCCGCCCGGGCGCCTCCAAGGCGTGAGAGAAGGAGTTTTTGCGAAGGTCATCCGCCCGGGCGGAAAATTAGGTCCGCCCGAGCGCCTCCAAGAGGAAGTGAGAAAAAATCTGCGAAAGACATCCGCTCGGGCGAAATCTTATGCCCACCCGGGCGCGCCAGTATTTTTGGAAAAAATTTTGGACGATTCCTTTCCTTAGTTTCTGGATATGGGCAATATGGTGGGGATTGGGACGTTTTTGGGAGCATCATTCAGACTTTATTGGAGAGCCGCCACGAAGCTTAGAGAGGAATTCGCGCTTGGATTGCAGATTCGACAATTTTCTGGGCATCGCCTTTGCGTTTTTCCATCAAATCTAGTATTTCTAACTTAGTTTTTATCTTTTAAACATTGTTGTGTTTATGTCTATTATGAATTCGAGTAGCTAAACTTAAAACATTTGTTGGGATTTAAGGGGATCCTACCCCGAACTCTGATTTAGTTAATTCAATATTTTGATTTGGGATTTATTCTTGATTTTACTATTGTTTTATCGTGTTGTTAGAGCGTAGCTAACTTTAACAACGTTTTTATATTGCGAGTGAGTTCGAGAGAATAACTTGTGATAGGAACGAGTAGTATAATCCGTGGATCTATAATTTACATAGATATATGAAATTGGATACGCGCCGATAGTTATAGTCCTAAGGGTCGAAAACTAGGGGATTTCATAGATCGACATGCAATTCGCTCTTGATAAATAATTAAACACATTTAATTACTTCATTGAGTACAATTAGTTTGGCATAGCTCGAGAGAGTGTGTTCAATTGAATAGGAAATCATGTCGGAAGCATACAGTCACTATCGAACGAATTAATTAATTAACGAGGGGTAGGTGAACCGAAATTCCCAACAAATCCATTTCTCATTGAATTTTAAATCAACCATTTTTGATATCATATTTCATTATCCAATTCCTGAATCATTTTATTTGCGTATTTATTTGAGCATAGCAGTAATAAGCAATCAATCAATTTTCGTTGCTAAAATCATATTTTTGAGCATACAAAATCATATTTTTACTCGTACTCACGTACATTATAATATTTTTGAGCATATAAAATCATATTTTTGAGCATACAAAATCATATTACTTGACATCGTGCACTTGAGATTAATTTTTGAACATACAAAATCATATTTTTATTAAGGATTCCACAGTGCAAGTTTTGCTTGATCAAGTTTTTGGCGCCGTTGCCGGGGAACTGTTAATTCACATTTTATTTTTAGTTATTTTCTTTAGCATTGTTTCATATTTATTAAATTAACACTCCATATTCCATTGCAGATATCTCGTCCAGTGCATGCCAAAGTCACTTGACGTGGAGCTTGAGCAGTTTGACCCTGAAATTGAAATAACTTTCCGCAGGAGAAGACAACAGCAGAGACTAAAGGAACTGATGGAGAGACACGAGCACGAGCATGAGGAGGAACATCGTGAAGATAGACAGGTTGAGATGCCATGCCGCATACCAATGCTAGAATATTCCCAGCCTTCTTTGGATGGTGCACGCCCCAGCATTGTGAGGCATATTGTGCGAGCAAATCACTTCGAAATCAAACCAACTAAAATCCATATGATTCAGAATACAGTCCAGTTTGGAGGATCTGCAGTAGATGACCCAAACACGCACATCGCATATTTTCTTGAAATTTGCGATACTTTTAAATTTAATGGAGTTTTTGATGATACTGTTAGACTGCGTTTATTTCCTTTCTCCTTACGTGATAAAGCTAAAGCATGGTTAAATTGTTTGCATGTAGGTTCGATCACCACATGGGAGGATATGGCGAAGGCGTTTCTCATCAAATACTTTCCTCCATCTAAGACCATGAAGCTGCGGGCAGACATCACCACTTTTGCTCAATTCAAGCAAGAATCCTTATATGAGGCATGGGAGCGTTTCAAGGATCTATTGCGAAGATTCCCTCACCACGAACTGCCACTTGGGTTAGTTGTTCAAACCTTTTACTATGGCTTGCTTACTCCTAATCGTACTATGATAGATGCCGCTGCGTGTGGAAACCTCTTGACAAAAACTGCTGAGGAAGGATACGAGTTATTGGAGGAGATGGCTGCTAGCAGCTATCATCCTCAATCTGAAAGGAACAACCAGCGAAGGAGTGCAGGAGTTCACCAGGTAACTGACCTTTCCGCTATTACTGCACAACTTGATGTCTTGAACAGGAAACTGGATGGTTTTAATATGGGTGGTACGGCTATGCGTCTGCAAGAGATATTTTGTGAAAAATGCGGAGGAGAACACTATGTTAAGGACTGTCAAGACAGTGGTCCTTTTTATGTGCCAGAAGGGGCACCTGTGAATCAAGTTGGAATCCAAAACCGTCCAAGGAATGACAATCCTGGATGGAGGCAACATCCCAACTTCTCATGGGGTGGTCAAAACAGTCAGAATCGACCACAAGGAGGACAACCATATGGGAAACAACCGATGTACAGATCTGATCCTCCTAGAGAAGAGAAGTCCAATTTGGAGCAAATGGTGTCTAAGTTCATCTAATCTACCGAAACTAGACTCCAAAATCAAGATGCATCGATAAAAGGGCTAGAAATTCAGATTGGACAGTTAGCAAAGATGATAGTAAGTAGAGAGCCGGGCACCTTGCCAAGTAACACCGAGACCAATCCAAAAGAGCAAGTGAAGGCCATTGAGTTGAAGAGTGGAAAAATTTTAGATTCGAGAGAAAAAGAAAAAAATCAAGTTCCGGATGAACTGACTGAGAAATCTAAAGGTAAGTCTTCTAACTCTACACCAGCACCCACTGCACAATCTAAAATTGTTATACCTCCCCCTTTTCCTGCAGCACTGAAAAAAGCAAAATTTGATGCACAATTCGGTAAGTTTCTTGAGGTATTTAAAAAATTTCATATCAATATTCCTTTTGCCGATGCTTTGATGCAAATGCCTAATTATGCTAAATTTTTGAAAGACCTATTAGCTAATAAGAGGAAGTTGGAGGATCACATGACGGTAAACTTAACTGAAAATTGCTCTGCTTTGGTGTAAAACAAAATCCCACCGAAACTAAAAGACCCAGGGAGTTTTTCTATTCCTTGCATGATTGGTGATGTTGTTTTCCATAAAGCTTTGTGTGATCTTGGAGCAAGTATTAATCTTATGCTTTTATCTGTATTCAGGAAACTCGGATTAGGAGAGCCTAAGCCAACTAGGATGTCCTTATAGCTAGCTGACAGATCTGTCAAGTATCCATGAGGAGTGATTGAGGATGTGCTAGTGAAAGTGGACAAATTTATTTTTCCGGCAGATTTCGTGGTGCTCGACATGGAGGAAGATATGGAAATTCCTTTGATTTTGTGGAGACCATTCCTTGCGACTGGCAAGGCCCTGATTGATGTTCAAGAAGGGAAGTTGAGATATAGAGTGGGGGAGGAATAGATTACTTTTGATGTTTTTAATGCACTTAAGCACAAACTGCAGTCTAATAGTTGTTATAGAATTGATGCTTTTGATGCTCTTGTATCTAACTATGTGCAGGGTGCTATTAGAGATCCTTTGGAAGCCACTCTCACTACTGAACTGAGAGAAGATGAATTGGACGAAGAGAAAGCCGAAATAGTGGCATACCTCAATGCCAACCAACCATGGAAGAGGCCAATAAGGATGATATTAGAGGACTTGGGAGATCGAAGAAACTTGATCCCTCAAAAGTCAAGCCTGGAAGAGCCACCGACGCTTGAGCTCAAACCATTGCCTCCAAACCTAAAGTACGTCCACCTAGGTGAGAATAACACTTTACCTGTCATTATTTCTACTGCTTTGACAGATGTGATGGAGAACAAACTGTTGGAAGTTTTGAAAGTGCACAAGAGTGCTTTTGCGTGGAAGGTGGCGGACATCAAAGGGATCAACCCATCAGTCTTCATGCACAAGATCTTGATGGAAGACCAGTACTCACCTCTTGTGCAACCTCAGAAAAGATTATATCCAAAGATGCAAGAGGTAGTAAAAGCAAAAACTATCAAACTCCTTGATGCATGTATTATCTATCCTATATCTGATAGTGCATGGGTAAGTCCTATTCAGTGTGTGCCGAAAAAAGGTGGGATCACTGTGATCACAAATGAATAAAATGAATTAATACCCACTAGGATAGTTACGGGATGGCGTGTGTGCATTGATTATAGGAAATTAAATGATGTGACCCGTAAAGATCACTTTCCACTACCCTTCATCGATCAAATGCTTGAGAGATTAGCGAGTCATGAGTTTTATTGTTTTTTGGATGGGTATTCAGGGTATAACCAAATTATGATTGCGCCTGAGGACCAAGAGAAAACCACTTTCACTTGTCCTTATGGCACTTTTGCTTTTAGATGGATGCCCTTTGGTTTATGTAATGCCCCAGCTACATTTCAGCGCTGCATGACTGCTATATTCCATGATATGATTGAAACTTTTCTTGAAATATTTATGAATTACTTCTCGATTTTTGGATCGTCTTTTGATAACTGTTTGCATAATTTGAAGGTGGTGTTGATGAGATGCGAAGAGACAAATTTAGTGCTGAATTGGGAAAAATGCCATTTTTCGGTACAAGAGGGAATTGTCTTAGGGCACAAGGTTTCGGAACAAGGGATTGAGGTGGACAAAGCTAAAATAGAAGTCATAAAGAAACTACCACCACCAGCCTCAGTAAAGGGAGTTAGAAGTTTTCTAGGCCACGCCGGTTTTTATAAGCGGTTTATCAAAGATTTTTCAAAAATTGCCAAACCTCTATCTTCATTACTTATGAAAGATGTGCCTTTTGATTTCAATTTTAATTGTTTACAAGCGTACGAGGATTTGAAGGAGCGCTTGGTGACGGCTCCTGTCTTGGTGGCACCAGATTGGGATCTGCCCTTCGAGATCATGTGCGATGCAAGTGATAATGCGGTGGGGGCTGTGCTTGGCCAGCATCAAAACAAGGTATTTCATACAATTTACTACGCAAGTAAGACCCTTGACGAGGCTCAATTGAATTATGCAAAAACTAAAAAGGAATTACTTGCAGTAGTATTTGCGCTTGACAAATTTCACTCGTACCTTGTTTTGTCCAAAGTAATTGTTTACACAGATCACTCGGCATTGAAATATTTACTTGCTAAAAAAGATGCAAAGCCATGCTTGTGGATTTTATTGTTGCAAGAATTTGATTTAGAAATTAAAGATAAGAAAAGTGTCGAGAATGTGGTAGCGGATCACTTGTCTAGGTTGGAGCTGATTAGTGATGATTGTGTAGATCAAGCTATAAATGATTGGTTTCCTGATGAGCAGCTGTTTGAGGTGAGACACTGTCCTTGGTATGCAAATTTCGCTAACTTTCTTGTCAAAGGCACACCTCCGCCAAATCTATGGTTTCACCAACGAAAGAAATTTTTTTCGGACGTGAAGTATTATTTTTGGGAGGAACCATTTTTGTTTAAGATTTGTGCAGATGCCATGATAAGAAGGTGTGTTGCAGAGGAAGAGTTTGGTCAAATTCTCCACCATTGCCATGACCTTGAGGTAGGTGGTCATTTCGGACCAACAAGGACGGCATCTAAGATACTTGAATGTGGCTTTTATTGGCCAACCCTCTTTAAAGATGCTCGTTCTTAGACAGGTAACATCTCTAATCGTCATGAAATGCCTTTGAATAATATTTTTGAGCGTGAGGTTTTTGATGTGTGGGGAATAGACTTCATGTGACCGGTCGTTTCCCAGCTCTTTCACAAAAAAATATATTTTGGTGGCGGTCGACTATGTGTCTAAGTGGGTAGAGGCAGAAGCATATGCCACTAATGATGCTCAAGTGGTCCTAAAATTTTTAGAGAAAAATATTTTTAGCGTGCAACTTCCCAGGAGGTCACCCATCCCAAAATTACCCCAAGTCAAGCACGCTTAATTTTGAAGTTCTAATCTGATGAACTACCGAAAAGAAGATGCCCCTTCGTGATATGAGTAGTACAAATCAAATTTTTTAAGCCCTCTTCAACTGTACAGTCCATTACATTGAACAGTCTCGGAATCCCTCTCATTCCCGCGTGGGTCGGTTCATTCATGTTCCCTCCACCTAGAAGCCTGCCAGAAGCCGCTCATTGTCCGTGCAACTGATGGCACCGGCGATCACCCCCGCCCTCTTTGGCCCCGGGCCTCACATGCCCACCAGCTTCCGCTTGATTCGTCCCCGAACCACACCATACTAAGAGAGGTCGGCTCTGATACCAACTGTAACGTCTCAGATTCGACGACTATCCTCATTGTATCAAGACGGGTCTTTCCAGCGTACTTATGTCCTCACTCACACGCACCCTGGGAAACTTCCCAGGAGGTCACCCATCCCAAAATTACCACAAGTCAAGCACGCTTAACTTTGGAGTTCTTATGTGATGAGCTACCGAAAAAAAGATGCACCTTCTTGATATGAGTAGTAGAAATCAAATCTTTTAAGCCATCTTCAACTGTACAGCCCATTACATTGAACAGTCTCGGAATCCCTCTCATTCCCGTGTGGGTCGGTTCATTCATGTTCCCTCCACCTAGAAGCCTGCCAGGAGCCGCTCATTGTCCGTGCAACTGATGGCACCGACGATCACCCCCCGCCCTCTTCGGCCCCGGGCCTCACAGGAAGTGTCTAACCGAGAAATCAAGCGGATTTTAGAAAAAGTGGTAGGTGTCAGTTGAAAAGATTGGTCTGTAAGGTTAGATGATGCTCTTTGGGCATATAGTACTGCGTTCAAAACACCTATAGGCACTACACCATATATTCTACTGTTTGGTAAAGCATGTCATTTACCTGTAGAGTTAGAGCATCGAGCATACTGGGCAACAATAGCAATGAACTTTAACTTTACTGATGCAGGTGAACGACGTCTGCTTCAATTGGACCAGTTAGAGGAATTTCGGAATCTGGCATATGATCTCGCACTATCATACAAGGAAAAGACAAAGAGGGCTCATGACAGGCGAATCATTGAAAGGGAATTCAAGGAAGGTGAAAATGTCCTGCTCTACAACTCCCGGTTGCGACTGTTTCTCGGAAAATTGAAGTTGCGATGGTCTGGTCCATTCGTAATTTCCAAAGTTTATCCTTCGGGAGCTGTAGAATTGCAAGATGGAAAGGACGAGATATTTAGGATCAATGCCCAGCAACTGAAGCACTACATGGGTGGCACAGTCGAGCCACAACTTGGAATCACCCGCTTCCAAGAAAATCCGAACTGAAACTGACCGACAGTCTAGATCTCGACTATAAATTGAGAACTACCCCGTTTTCCCTTACCTTTCATTTAATTCGATTTTAGTTTATGTTCGTTTTATATTAAAAAAATAAATAAAAAAAAGTGGGAAAGCCATGAGGTCTCCGCCCGGGAGGAAATTCACATCCGCCCGGGCGCATCCCTTTTCAAAAAATTGTTTAAAGCCGTGAGGTTTCCGCCCGGGCAGACATTTACATCCGCAAGAACGAGCCCTTTTCAAAAAAAAAAAAATTTTTTAAGCCGTGGAATATCCGCCCGAGTGGAAACTTACATCCGCCTCCGCCCGGGCAGATCGCGCAGATTTAAAAATTTGTGCCCCTCTTCTCTTCTCCCCATTGAAACCCTACTCCCCCCCTTCCATTTTCTGCGCCTCCTCCCTAAATCTCACTCAAATCCCTTCTCTTGTTTCAATTTTAGGTACAATCTTGGGTCACCATCTTCACCAAACATCAAGAAGTGATTTTCCCGGTCAAGAATTGAGATTTTCCGACCACCTCTTAAATTTCCGGTCACCTCTGAAATTTCCGGCTGCCGCTGCAGCCGCCGGCAACTACTGATGTCCAGCGACACACCTCCTACTCCGGGCTACTTGTGCTTCTCAAATAATCCACGATGGCGCCTAAGAAAGCTCGGGTGAGTCATGCCTCTTCGTCTTCATTGTGTAATTCTAAATTATTTGTGAATGCTACCGCTAGGGAACGCTATGAACATGCAAAAATACATAGAGCTCCGCTTCACGAACGTGGTTTCCAGCTTGTGCAATACATATCTATTATAAATCAGATTGAGAATAGAAGCTGGGGAAAATTTTGTAGCCAACCACAAGCCGCGGCGGTGCCAGTGATGAGAGAATTCTATGCTAATGCTGCTGAGAGGAGCGATAATAAAGCATTTGTGTGGGAAAAGCTGGTAGATTTCAGTTCGATAGAAATTAATAGGGTGCTTGAGACACGGCTGTGGATGACTATGTTAATGTGGCATGGGCAGCAGAACCCAATTTAGACTTGATGATTCAAAGAATCTGCTATCCGGGGTCTCCGTGGAAGACACCTGGCTCGCACACTTGTTTTGCAGAGAAATATTTGCTTGTTACGACTGCGATGTGGTATGCATTTTTGGCCACACGTTTGATGCCAGTCGGGAACACTAGCGAAGTCCAGAGAGCGAGGGGGCTGCTGCTTTACGCTTTGATCACTCACATGCCACTCAATGTGGGCAGGATCATTCATTCGCAGATCCAGCTGAGCATTCATAATCCAATGTGGCATTATTCTTCTCCCACATTATCACCGAGCTATGTGCGGGTGCTGGGGTCGTTTTTTAGGATGACGATGAGTGGTTGCCACCGAACAAGGCCCTCGATGACGCTAGCTGGATACAGAAAATGGCGGTACGGCGGAAGGCTTTCCCGCAGTTTGGCCCTATATGGGACGGTTTTACTTTTGATCCCGTGCCACAACAGCCCCCACCACGGCCCCGCAACCTCGACGTCGCCTTCTTCAGGACCGGATGGACGAATTTACTGCCTTTGCGGACCATCAGTTACAGTGGCAGGCTGTGAGTCAGACGTATCAGACTGCCACTGATGCCATGCTTCGTCTATCCCTGAGCCACAGTGGTATTGACCCAGCCCTTATGCCACCACCTATGCCAGCTTTCCCGCCACCGTTTCAGTTCCACTATGCCGATATCCTAGAGCCGGAAGCTGATGTCATTCCCCCAGAGGCACACGAGGAGGACGATCTTTGAGAGGGGAGTCACTTATGTCCCTTCTTTTTATTTCTTGCATTTCGTTTAGATCTCTTTGTTTATCACTATTTCTGTTGCATGCTTAGGTCATATTGCATCTCTTTTGTTATGCACTATCTGTCTCTTTTCTATCGTCTGTTGCATTGGGGACACTGCACGACTTTAGTATTGGGGGGTGGATGGATGTTGTTTTATGTGTTCATTTTTGGTGTTTTGTTGGTTATATTTGTTGGCATTTAGTGTTTGTCATTTTTGCATTGGTGTGTGTCAGCCGACAGTGTTTGAAGTAGTACTTGTTAGCCAAGGATGATTAGGAAGTGATGAGACATGCCCTGTCTGTAGTGTACTTGCACTTCTTTAGCACCTACTGTGGTAAAGACATGAAGTTTTATTTAAAACATTGAACTTTCTTTGCACAAATGTTATAACTAGAAGCATGCATGATAAGATGGTGAAAATTTAAAACTAAAGTGGGAACGAAGATGTTTGAAGGTGTAAATTGAACTCGACGATATCCCCTTGAATCGAGGTATCTATCAGCAGCAATGAAAAATAAAAAAGAGAAAGTTGGAGATGTAAGGTGTGGGGGAGCCGAATAAAGGAATGAAATCCTATTCCTGGCTAAAGTTGGAGATGTAAGGTGTTGAAGAGCCGAATAAAGGAATGAAATCCTATTCCTGACTAACAATGTAAAACACATGGATTTGAATCTGAGATGAAAGGCTCTAAATTAGTCCTTTTATTAGTGTATTCCAATTCAGTCAAAAAAAAATAATATCCTGCTTGTGATTACTGAGTGCAGAGGAATAAAGGAGAGTAAGATTTACACTAACAGACTGATTTAAATCTCTGACCATGGTTGAGAATGGATTCCTCTGTCATTGATGTTGCTAGGACTAACGACACACACATACACGTTCAGGTTTTTTTGAAACAATGTCTAGACCAAAAGAAAGTGCGAAGACTTGTTTTTTTGCATTGATCGACAAAGGAATATGTTGAGTTTCGCTGAGGCTAGTTGATGACTATTAATTCACTGTCGAGCTACTTTGTGTCATGTTCCATTTTGTCTTGTAACCTGTTTTGCTCGAGGGCGAGCAAAAGTTTATATTGGGGGGTTGATATAGGTGGATTTTACTTGTTTTTCTTATCGTGTTGTGTCCCGTTGTGTTGCATTTATCATTTAGATTTCATGCATTATGTGTTATTTTAGCATAATTTATGTTTTCTCGTTGCTCATTGTTTAGTTGGTAAAAATTGCAGGAGATTTGTGAAGAAACTGAAAATGAAAGGGAGAAATTCGAAAGTCATCCGCCCTGGCGCACATTTATGTCCGCCCGGGCACCTCCAAGGCATGAGAGAAGGAGTTTTTGCGAAGGTCATCTGCCCGGGCGGAAACTTAGGTCCGCTCGGGCGCGTCAAAGAGGAAGTGAAAAAAAATCTGCGAAAGACATCCGCCCGGGCGCGCCTGTATTTTTGGAAAAAATTTTGGACGATTCCTTTCCTTAGTTTCTGGATATGGGCAATATGGTGGGGATTGGGATGTTTTTGGGAGCATCATTCAGACTTTATTGGAGAGCCGCCACGAAGCTTGGAGAGGAATTCGCGCTTGGATTGCAGATTCGACAATTTTCCGGGCATCTCCTTTGCGTTTTTCCATCAAATCTAGTATTTCTGACTTAGATTTTATCATTTAAACATTGTTGTGTTTATGTCTATTATGAATTCGAGTAGCTAAACTTAAAACATTTGTTGGGATTTAAGGGGATCCTACCCCGAACTCTGATTTAGTTAATTCAATATTTCGATTTGGGATTTATTCTTGATTTTACTATTGTTTTATCGTGTTGTTAGAGCGTAGCTAACTTTAACAACGTTTTTATATTGTGAGTGAGTTCGAGAGAATAACTTGTGATAGGAACGAGTAGTATAATTCGTGGATCTACAATTTACATAGATATATGAAATTGGATACGCGCCGATAGTTATAGTCCTAAGGGTCGAAAACTAGGGGATTTCATAGATCGACATGCAATTCGCTCTTGATAAATAATTAAAGACATTTAATTACTTCATTGAGTAGAATTAGGTTGGCATAGCTCGAGAGAGTGTGTTCAATTGAATAGGAAATCCTGTCGGAAGCATACAATCACTATCGAACGAATTAATTAATTAACGAGGGGTAGGTGAACCAAAATTCCCAACAAATCCATTTCTCATTGAATTTTAAATCAACCATTTTTGATATCATATTTCATTATCCAATTCCTGAATCATTTTATTTGCTTATTTATTTGAGAATAGTAGTAATAAGCAATCAATCCATTTTTCGTTGCTAAAGATTTAATAACCAAAAATAATAATTGTCAAATACAGTCTTCAGTGGAACGATACTCGTACTCATGTACATTATACTATTACTTGACATCGTGCACCTTGCGATTAATTTTTGAGCATACAAAATCATATTTTTATTAAGGATTCCACAGTGCAAGTTTTGTTCGATCAATGAACATGCAAATACATATATTTCAGCATATTTATGGCCTTAATGAGGAGAAAATGAGATACAAGCGTGCCTTGATGTGTAGATGCTCAAAAACTCGAAAGGAACACGCATCGGGGAAGCATTGGAGGAGCAGGGAGGTAACTTTATTGAAAGAAAAATGGAGCAAAAATCGATGGGGGCTGGTGGCTGCTGAATCCTTATGTGAAGTTCTGCTGATGGAGAGGGGAGGGGTGGCTGAATAGATATAAGTAGGGCTAGGGTTTTATTAAGGGTAGTTTAAGTTAATTAAAATACACTAATTGGGCTCTATTAAATAATTAAAGGTGTTTAGAAAAGGTTTTAGGCACATTATGAAATAAAACAATCCTAACAAGTAGTCCTGTGTCTGGTGGACTCTTCCAGAACGCATACGGGAACCTCGGATCCCTGTCTGGCATGATGGACATTGGAATCCCGTGCAGTCTGACTATCTCTCTGATGTATAGCTCTGCGTACTGAGTCATGGTGAAAGTCTTCCTGATCAGTAGAAAATGAGCTGATTCGATGAGCCGATCAACTATCACCCGTATGGCATTACATCCTCCAGTAGTCCTCGAAAGGCCTACACAAAGTCCATGGTGATGTTCTCCCATTTCCACTCGGGAATAGGTTGTGGTCTCAGCTTCCCTGCAGGTCTCTGATGCTCTACCTTGACATACTGACAAGTCAAACATTCGGAAATGAATCGCAGAATATCCCGTTTCATGCCCGGCCACAAATAAAGAGTCTGCAGATCCTTATACATCTTCGTACTCCCTGGATGGATGGAGTACGGGGTGCTGTGGGCCTCGCTCAAGATATCTGCTCTAAGGGAATCACTGTCAGGAACCCATAGACGGTCCATATATCTGAATATGCCATCCACAACTGTGTACAGTCTCTGGCCCTTAGCCTCGTCCCTCTGTCTCCACTTCTGCAACTGCTCGTCAGAAGTCTGCCCTACCCAAATTCTGTCTCTCAATATCGGCTGTACTTTCAGAGCAGCAAGATTTGGAGCGTCACCCCTGGCATAAACTGCAAGCTCAAATCTCTGAATCCCCGTCTGTAGTGGTCTCTGTACCGAAAAATGAGCAATCACTGCGTGCTTCCTGCTCTGAGCGTCTGCAACCACATTAGCCTTACCCGGATGGTAGCTAATCTCACAATATTAATCCTTCACTGGCTCTAGCCATCTCCTCTGTTTCATGTTTAGCTTTTTCTGTGTGAAGAAGTACTTCAGGTTCTTGTGATCAGTGAAAATCCTGCAATTCTCCCCATACAGATAGTGTCTCAAAAAATTCAGGGCAAATACCACTGCTGCTAGCTCGAGATCATGAGTTGGATAATTCTTCTCATGGACCTTCAGCTGTGTGGACACATAGCACTGTCAATCTCTGACTGCCTCGACCTTACTGAGGTCGACCTCAACACCATCCCGAGATACAATGTGTCCCAAGCATGACATTCTGTCAAGCCAGAACTCGCACTTACTGAACTTGGCATACACCCTTCTATCCTATAGAGTCTGTAGTACGGTCCTCAAATGCTGACTGTGATCCTCTCTGCTCTTTGAATAGATCAGAATATTTTCAATGAAAACTATGACGAAGTGATCCAAAAATGGCTGAAACACGTGATTCATGAGATCAATAAAGATCGCGGGCACGTTTGTCAGTCCGAAGTGCATCACCATAAACTCATAGTGTCCATAACGCGTCTGGAAGGCTGTCTTATGTATGTCAAACTCTCTCACCTTCAGCTAATGGTATCCGGATCAGAGGTCTATCTTTGAGAACATTGATGCTCCCTGAAGCTGATCAAACTGTGAGAACCCGAGATTTTACGATCCGAAGCAAATCAACTAAGTAATACGAACTTGAAATTTTATTAAAACTAAGCTCAAAAATGTTTGTTCCAACTAAATAACTTAAATATTAACTTAGATTTTCATTAAATTTAACTCAAGGAAGCAACTTCAAAGCTCGGGAATGAGCTCAGCAGGAGGCCAAGCTACAAGTAATCGCATCCATCAAAGTATTGTCACGGGCGGAGTAAAAACCCCAGCTCAAGAACACGATCTGTCAGCTCAACCAAGTTGTCCTAAGAGGACCAAAAAGGGAGCTGTAAGATGAGGCTAAGGTTTGGACAAATTAAGTATGCAAGAAATAACCTTTGAGTAAAACCATGAAGGAGCTAAGGGAGGAGCTAAAGGACTAAGACACATTAATGATGCAAGAAATGAACCTATAGAAGATCAAGGTGACTCTTGAAGAGTGCATTAGATTTTGAACCACAATTAAGGCTAACCTTGGACTTGAGGAATGCATGGGAGTTTGGACTACATTCATGGCTAATCTTGGACCCCAAGATTTTGGCCAAGGGGCTAGGTGAAGGGGCTATCTTTGGCCTATAAATACCACATCAAAGGGAAGGAAAAAGTGCTCCAAGAAAGACTAAAATTTCAGTTCCCCTCACCCCTCACAAATCTCGGCCGAAGTCAAAGAAGAAGGAGGAAAGAATTTCGTGCAGTCCAGAGTTGCTTTTCCGTGTCGAAGTGCTGCCCGACCAAAGATAGTGTTTGTTAAAATTGCGCCGAAGTGCTGTCGAAATTTCAAGAGGAAGCTTCGTACATGAAATCTGTAAGTGGGCTTTTGTTTTACGTATCTTCTTTCTATTTTTAAACCTTGATATAGATAACATGACATGCATGTTGGTATGTCTTTTTCGAAAATATTGGCTTGCTCCGTTTAAAAATTCGATCGATTATGTTTTCTTGATATGCTTCGAATTCTTTTGATTCCGCTGTACATGTCTAAAAGTCTGAATTTTGAGAAATCAGATAAGTTCTGTCTGTTACCTCTGAACTCTTTGTTACACTGTTACGAGTCAATTTGAAATGGGACGAGAATTGTGATTCTATCTGGCCCCCAATGGTGGGTATAAAACCATTTCTGTTTGGCCCCCAATTGTGGGTATAAAACCATTTCTGTCTGGCCCCCATCGAGGGGTATAAAACCGAGTTCTGGCCTCACCCCTTAGAGGAATAACATATTGGGGACAATTTGACCATGGAAATGAGAAGAGTAACAGTGTTCTGTTGGTTATAATCTGATCTGTTTCTGAACCGTTCTGAAAAATCTGATTCGTTCTGAATTATCTGTCTCATATTTGTTCATTTCGATATGATAAGTTAAAGGTAATAAGATTTGAAAGATTGTTAAAGAGCTGTTTTAAAGTATAAAGTTCTATATGTATTTTTGGATTCGATCGACCCCCACTTGCTGAGTGTTTTCCCAAAAACACTCACCCCCTTACAATTTAAGATAAAAATGAAGAACAAATAAATGAGGAGGAGCAGGAAGCTTTTTGGGGTTGGTGATCGATGATCAAGAGCAAGAATCAAGTTATCCCTTTTGTTTAAGTTTTCTGCATTTCGCAACTCTGATGTATTTTATTTCATTGTCATTCTAAGACAATACTTTATTTATGAAAAAGACTGGTTTGATTTGATACGAGGCTTTATTGTTTGCAATATAATTGTTAAACAATGCCGGATGTCACCGACGCTTCGGACTCGGGGCGTGACATTTAAGTGGTATTAGAGCCGCCAGGTTCATAATCCCGCTGGGATTTTGATAGACAAAATTTGACGAAGTCAAATTTTGGCAAAAGCCTAGTGTATCCCAATTTGAGTCCAACTTTCATCCGTTCTTGATGTCTAACTTTCATATGTTTCCTAAATTTCGAATAGACTTCAAAAATCTATCCCTTCGATCATTCCACAAACTCTGATTATCGAAAATTTTCCACAACAACTTTGTTTCTACTATTTGTGCCTTTCTATCCTTTATATGATTCTGATGCTTTGCTTTCGATTTTTATCCTAGGAAATGGTTGCTCCACGTACTCGCGCTCAGGCTGCTCTTCGTATGCATCAGCTTACCATAGATAATCAAGCTAGGGAGATTGCGACTCTGAAGGCGCAACTGGCTAGGGAGAAACTGGAAAAACAGGAGCTTAGTGAAATTAGGCACATACTGGAGACCAATGTACAGCAACTTACTCACCATCTGGATTTGGCTGAGAGCCAACTTCTACATATACCAACTAATTCGCTCGCATCGCGCTCTTAGCTCAACAGGGATTTATTGGAGAGAGTGGAGATAGAGCGAGGACGTGCTGCTCAGGCCCGTCAGCGCCAGAGGAGTACAACGCCAGGCAGGATCGGTACATTTCGAAGCTCCACGGCACTATGGACAGACTTCAGGATCAGAATAACTACCTACATTTGGTGATAGAGAACATGTAGGAAGAGGAGGTAGAACCGATGGAGGTGGCCGGAGACGACTGTGCCAGCGACAGCGACGGCGGAGAGATGTTCGATTAGATTAGCATTATAATAAAGAATCTGGATTGTAGTAAACTTGTGACTAAGAAAATAATGTGTACCAAACTATTTTGAAACTTTCTATTATCTTATTGCATATTTAAGAATGGATGAGTATCTTATTTAAATGTTTTTATAGGAAACCAACATGGACTTTCAAAGCATTATAAATGAACTTCAGAAACAACTTCAGGAAAAGGAGTCAGAAATTAAAACACTGAAAGAAAAGAATGATAAACTTGATAGAGATAATTATCAGTTGGACGGAAATAATGTGTGCATGATGGAGGATCTTCGTGAGGCCAGAGTGGAAGAGAAGAAACTACGCGAAGACGTTAGACGTTACGCGGCTTATCATCTAGAGTCAGAGCGTCAGCACGAGATCACCAAGCAAGAGTTGAAGAAAGCGCGAAGATAGGATTTTTACGCTCGAAATTCGGGAAAATAGTCTTCTCAAAACCCAACGTCGTCTTCAGGAGCGGATTGAAGAGCAAGAAATCGATGAAAAAGTGAGCCAATCAACAATACAAGAACTACAGGATCAAGTAAACAATCTCGATCCCCACAGCACACAACTGCAGAATTACATTGAGCACCTATAAAATGAGATGGTCAATATGGAAGAACTCATAGAACAACTGGAAGAGAACCCTGTGGAGGAAGAAATTAATGAAGCAGTAGGGGACGGAGAAGTAATAGACGAGTAGGGAGAGAGAGTTCTAGAATAGGCTTCGATTGTATCTAGAAATATTTGATTAATCATTTGTTTTGAAAAATATTTGGCTGTATGAAAATATTTACAATTTAATGAAATTATTCCTTTGATTAAATATTGTGGCAAACAAATTAATAAAATACATGTTTATAGGAAATGGCAGGCAGACCACCCCAAAACAACCGTAACCCTTGTGGCGCCAACCAAGATGAAAACCCACCACCACCACCTCCGAGAGTAAATCTCAGTCAAGAAGATATGATGGCAATAGCTACTATCGTAGCTGCAACGTTACAAGGATTCGTGAACCCCTTGGCTAACGCCATCCAACCACCACCTGAACCGCAATCGCGTGGGATTAAGTACCATTACGAATCTCTCAGAAGGAATCGAGTTCCAACTTTCGATGGGAACCCGGACCCAGAAGTCAGCCACAACTGGCTCAAGAACGTCGAAACACAACTACATTTACTGGAGATACCTGAAGAACTGAGAGTGGAGGTTGTAACACCGTTTTTGGAAGACCCAGCTAGGAAATGGTGGGAAACTGTGTCATCATCTTTGGCAGAAGTGGAAGAGATCACATGGCAGATTTTTAAAAGAGAATTTTTGAAACAATACTATCCCGCTGAATTTCGACTACAGAAGTTGGGTGAATTCGAAAACTTCAAACAGGCTCCGGACATGTCGGTGATGGAATACACTTCACGGTTCAACGATCTGGGAACCTATGTCCCAACGATCATGTCAGATGAAACGTTAAAAATGCATCGATTCAAGAAGGGACTCAACAGTCGAATTTAGTCGGCATTGGCAGTATTCAAGCCAAACAGCTTTGTCGATTTGATGGGCGCTGCAATGAGCGCAGAAACTGATATAAAGCGACGCGAGGAAGAGAACAAGAACAAAAGACCAATGGTCAACCAACCTACTCAGAACGGTCCAAAGTTTAAGAAACCAAATTATTCAGGTGGGCCTTCCCAAAGAATTTTTGGTAATACTGGCATCAGGGAAGGGAAGTAGTGCGACACCTGTAAACAGTATCATGACGGGGAATGTTATCGAAAGTCAGGTGCATGTTTTAAGTGTGGTCAGGTGGGTCATCGAATTAAAGAATGTCCGGAGAACAAAGAAAATGGGGCGGGACCCAGAAAGCAAAATGAGAACAAGACCAATGCTAGGGTGTATGCAATCACCCAAGAGGAAGCTGATAACACCAACGAGGTGGTAGCAGGTACTATACTACTCCATGGCATACCTGCATATACTTTGTTTGATTGTGGTGCCACACATTCATTTGTGTCTAGAAGATTGCTAAGAAGCTTAAACTTGAACATGATACTCTTAGTGGACCCTTAAGAGTGGCAACACCGACGAGTAAAATAATTGAGTCACACAAAGTGTATCAAAACTGTAAAATTTATATCAACAATCAAACTTTCAAAGCGGAATTGATTCAACTCAATATGGTTGAGTTTGACATCATTCTTGGAATGGACTGGTTAGCTAAAAACCATGCCATAGTAGACTGTCAAAAGAAAGATATTAGACTTCAGACATCGACTAAGGAGGAAGTCATATACCACGGGAAGTCCAAAGAAAGGAAATCTCTGTTATCTGCCTCACAAGCCTGGAAGGCCATAAAAGGAGGAGAAGAGATTTATTTGACAATGATCAATGAAGTCAAGGGAGAAGAAATTCCAAAGATGGAAGATATACCGATTGTTCAAAAATTTCTAGATGTTTTTCCCGAAGAGTTACCGGGTGAGATACCCGATAGGGAAATAGAATTTGAAATCAATTTGGTCCCTGGTGCTGAACCAATCTCAAAGGCACCATACCGAATGGCTCCAGCTGAATTGAAGGAGTTAAAGGAACAACTTCAAGAATTACTAGACAAGAAACAGGTTCGCCCTAGTGCATCCCCGTGGAGTGCTTTTTGTAAAGAAAAAGGATGGAAGCATGAGGCTATGTATTGACTACCGGGAGTTGAACAAGATCACCATAAATAATAAGTACCCACTCCCAAGAATAGATGATCTTTTCGATCAGTTAAAGGGAGCCAAGGTCTTCTCAAAAATAGATCTGAGATCTGGTTACTATCAGTTGAAGGTCAAAGCGGAAGACATCCCTAAAACTGCTTTTAGGACAAGATATGGACATTACGAATTCACGGTAATGCCTTTTGGCCTAACAAATGCTCCTGCAGCATTCATGGACCTGATGAATCGGGTAAACCATATCTCGACAAGTTTGTGGTTGTTTTCATAGATGATATTCTTGTGTACTCACCAAGTGAGGAAGAATACAGAGAACATCCGCGTCTCACTTTGCAGACACTTCGAGAAAAAGAACTATATGCCAAATTCAAGAAATGTGAATTTTGGTTAAAAAATGTGGCGTTCTTAGGACATAGAATTTCTGAATTAGGAGTGTCAGTAGACCCTAAGAAGGTAGAGGCAATCAAAGATTGGCCACAACCAAAGACAGTGACTGAAGTCAGGAGTTTTCTGGGTTTAGCAGGCTACTATAGAAAATTTGTGGAAGGATTTCCTTTGATAGCGATTCCACTCACCAAACTTACTCAGAAAAATTCGAAATTTATTTGGAATGAGGAATGTGAAAGAAGCTTTGAAACCCTGAAGACAAAACTCGCATCCACACCAGTATTAGTTCTTCCAGAGGATGGTAAGAATTTCACTGTTTACAGTGACGCTTCAAAGGGAGGATTAGGGTGTGTGCTTATGCAAGAGGGTCAGGTAATTGTTTATGCCTCACGGCAATTAAAACCATATGAGCAGAATTACCCCACGCATGATCTAGAATTAGCTGCAGTAGTATTTGCGCTCAAAATTTGGAGGCACTACATTTATGGAGTAAAATGTGAGGTGTTTACCGATCACCAGAGCCTAAAGTACATTTTCACTCAAAAGGAATTAAACATGAGGCAAAGAAGGTGGATGGAACTTCTCAAGGACTATGATCTGTCAATCAATTATCATACGGGTAAGGCAAATAAGGTGGCAGATGCTTTGAGCCGAAAGAACCATGGGAAAGTGAACTTATCTTCATTGTCGGTACAACCAGGTCTCCGAGAGGAAATCAAATTGAAGCAGAGTCAAGACACTTCCATCCATAAAATTAAAGAACAAATCCAAGAAGAAAAAGCTCCAGAATTTCAAATTGATGAAAATGGAATACTCTGGATGAAAGGACGATTGTATGTGCCAAACGTCGATGGAATTCGAGAAGAAGTAATGGCCGAAGCGCATAAATCGAGATTTTCGGTACATCCAGGGAGTACCAAAATGTATAGAGATCTGAAAAATAATTACTGGTGGAACGGAATGAAGAAAGACGTGGCTGTCTTTGTTTCCAAGTGCCTAACCTGTCAACAAGTCAAGGCAGAGCATCAACGGCCTGGAGGACTTTTACGGCCATTGGAAATACCAACATGGAAGTGGGATAGTATCTCCATGGACTTTGTAGTCGGGCTACCAAAATCAAGACAAGGTCATGATGGAATTTGGGTAATCATTGACAGATTGACTAAGTCGGCACATTTCTTACCGGTGCGGATGACTTACAACCTGGATAAGCTCGCTACCCTGTATATGGACAACATAGTGAGGCTACACGGAGTCCCGACAAGTATACTGTCTGACAGAGATTCAAGATTTGTATCAAGATTTTAGAAAAGTTTCCAAAAGGCTATGGGGACCAAAGTTACTCTCAGCACGGCCTATCATTCTCAGAAGGATGGCCAAACTGAAAGGAAAATTCAAACCCTCGAGGATATGCTGAGGGCATGTGCACTAGATTTTTCTGAAAATTGGACTGAACAGTTACCCCTGATAGAATTCACCTATAATAACAGCTATCGTAGTAGCATCAAGATGGCTCCGTATGAAGCTTTGTATGGTAGAAAGTGTAGGTCGCCTCTATATTGGTACGAAGTCGGAGAAAAAGCCGTTACTGGACCAGAGCTTGTTCAATTAACCGTTGACAAAGTAGCCATAATCAAGGAAAGACTCAAAGCAGCACAAGATAGTCAGAAGAGTTGGGCCGATCTGAAGAGAAGACCCTTACAGTTGGAAATTGGTGAAAAAGCTTACGTCAAGGTCTCCCCCATGAAAGGAATAGTTCGGTTCAGTAAATCCGGAAAGCTAAATCCGAGATATGTGGGACCGTTCGAGATACTGGAGAAGGTAGGAACCTTAGCCTACTGATTAGCGTTACCACCAGACATGGCCAGAATACATAACGTTTTCCACATCTCACAGCTGAGGAAGTATGTCCCAGACTCGAGTCATGTACTCAAGGTTACACCACTGATGATTGAAGGAAAACTCAACGAAGAACTTAAATACGAAGAAGTCCCAACCCGAATAGTGGACTCAAAAGACCAAGTGTTGAGAAACCGGACAATACCTTATGTCAAGGTACAGTGGTCAAATCACTCTAAAAGGGAGGCAACTTGGGAACTCGAGGAGAAAATGCGATCACAATACCCTCATCTATTCGAAAGAACAAGTTAATGCAAGTTTTGAGGACGAAAATTTTAATAAGGAGGGAGGGATGTGAGAACCCGAGATTTTACGATCCGAAGCAAATCAAGTAAGTAATACGAACTTGAAATTTTACTAAAACTAAGCTCAAAAATGTTTGTTCCAACTAAATAACTTGAATATTAACTTAGATTTTCATTAAATTTAACTCGAGGAAGCAACTTCAAAGCTCGGGAATGAGCTCAGCAGGAGGCCAAGCTACAAGTAATCGCATCCATCAAAGTATTGTCACGGGAGGAGTAAAACCCCAGCTCAAGAACACGATCTGTCAGCTCAACCAAGTTGTCCTAACAGGACCAAAAAGGGAGCTGTAAGATGAGCTAAGGTTTGGACAAATTAAGTATGCAAGAAATAACCTTTGAGTAAAACCATGAAGGAGCTAAGGGAGGATAACCTTTGAGTAAAACCATGAAGGAGCTAAGGGAGGAGCTAAAGGACTAAGACACATTAATGATGCAAGAAATGACCCTATAGAATATCAAGGTGACTCTTGAAGAGTGCATGAGATTTTGAACCACAATTAAGGCTAACCTTGGACTTGAGGAATGCATGGGAGTTTGGACTACATTCATGGCTAATCTTGGACCCCAAGATTTTGGCCAAGGGGCTAGGTGAAGGGGCTATCTTTGGCCTATAAATACTACATCAAAGGGAAGGAAAAATTGCTCCAAGAAAGACACTAAAATTTCGGTTCCCCTCACCCCTCACAAATCTCGGCCGAAGTCAAAGAAGAAAGAGGAAAGAATTTCGTGCAGTCCAGAGTTGCTTTTCCGTGTCGAAGTGCTGCCCGACCGAAGATAGTGTTTGTTAAAGTTGCGCCGAAGTGCTGTCGAAATTTCAAGAGGAAGCTTCGTACAAGAAATCTGTAAGTGGGCTTTTGTTTTACGTATCTTCTTTCTATTTTTAAACCTTGATATAGATAACATGACATGCATGTTGGTATGTCTTTTTCGAAAATATTGGTTTGCTCCGTTTAAAAATTCAATCGATTATGTTTTCTTGCAATGCTTCAAATTCTTTTGATTCCGCTGTACATGTCTAAAAGTCTGAAATTTGAGAAATCTGATAAGTTTTATCTGTTACCTCTGAACTCTTTGTTACACTGTTACGAGTCAATTTGAAATGGGACGAGAATTGTGATTCTGTCTGGCCCCCAATGGTGGGTATGAAACCATTTATGTCTGGCCCCCACCGGTGGGTATAAAACCGAGTTCTGGCCTCACCCCTTAGAGGAATAACATATTGGGGACAATTTGACCATGGAAATGAGATGAGTAACAGTGTTCTGTTGGTTATAATATTATCTGTTTCTGAATCGTTCTGAAAAATCTGATTCGTTCTGAATTATCTGTCTCATATTTGTTCATTTCGATATGATAAGTTAAAGGTAATAAGATTTGAAAGATTGTTAAAGAACTGTTTTAAAGAATTAAGTTCTATATGTATTTTTGGATTCGATCGACCCCCACTTGCTGAGTGTTTTCCCAAAAACACTCACCCCCTTACAATTTCAGATAAAAATGAAGAACAAATAAATGAGGAGGAGCAGGAAGCTTTCTAGGGTTGGTGATCGATGATCAAGAGCAAGAATCAAGTTATCCCTTTTGTTTAAGTTTTCCGCATTTCGCAACTCTAATGTATTTTATTCATTGTCATTGTAAGACAATACTTTATTTATGAAAAAGACTGGTTTGATTTGATACGAGGCTTTATTGTTTGCAATATAATTGTTAAACAATGCCGGATGTCACCGACGCTTCGGACTCGGGGCGTGACACAAACAAATCATCGATCCTGGGCAACAGATATTTTTTCTTGACTGTGACTCTGTTCACCTCTCTGTAGTCAATGTAGAGTTTCATGTTGCCATCTTTCTTCTAGACAAACAGTACCGGCGCACCCCATGATGAAAATCTTGGGCGAATGAAACCATTATCTAGCAAATCATGTATCTGATCTTTCAGTTCTTTCATCTCTGCAGGTGCTAGACAGTTGGGTGCATTAGAGATAGGCACGGTACCTGGCATGAGCTCGATAGAGAAGTTCACCTCTCTATCTGGTGGGACGCCTGAAACATCGTCAGGGAAAACATTGTAGAACTCTCTGACCACATCCATTTCCTCTAGCCTCTGACTGACTGGCTCTGACACTGATACAATACTGGTCAAAAACGCCTGGCAGCCTCTCTTCATGAGCTTCCTCGTACACATGCAGGAAATGATGTGAGTCATCTCCTGATGTCTGGCTGCCTAAAAAATAAACAGCTTACAACTGGGCAGTCGGACAGACACCGTCGAAATTCTATGACAGCTCCATTCAACGAAAGCCAGTCCATACCCAAAATGATGTCGAACTCCGTCAATGGTAACACTATCAAATCTGTCTTCACCGCATAATTCTGTAACCGAAGCTCCAATTTCTTCACTATCAGTGAGGTAAACATCTGATCCCCGGATGAAATCGATACTCGGAATCCCAGATTCATAGCTTCCGGTATGATACCTAGACAACTGACGAAAGATTCGGATATAAACGAATGTGTAGCTCCTGAATCTAGCATGGCATGCGTGGCTACACCTGAACTACATATCCTTCCTGCGACAAAACACACTATCAAATATAATCGTGTTGAAACTTAAGAAATTTATTACCGGGAATTATCCCAAAATCTCGAAAAATTTACTGAATTAACCCAAGTATTCCTAAAAAATTTTGGAATTTGCAATTTAGTCCGTAAAGTTTCGAAAATGACGCTTTGACCCTTAAAAAAATTTCAAAATTCGCAATATGACCCCATGAAAATTTTGAATTTAGCGCCCTGAACTTGTAAAATTCTCGAAACTAAGTATTAAATCCCATTAATTCACAAAATTAAAAAATATCCCCTTAAATGTTCGAGTTTAGCAAATAGGTCCTCAAATTATCGGTTATTACAATTTGGTCCCCATAATTCTCAAATTAAACAATTAAATTCTTAATCCCAACTAGGTAGAGCATGGATCCTACTTCTTTCTATGTTCACAATTTCAGGAATTGATTCTCACAACAAGCATATAACCCATGCAATCAAGCGATAAATTAAAATCTGAAACATAAGGGTTACTAGTAATCAACGTCAATTATGGCTCTGCCTCGGCCTCCTCGGCATGCATCACATATGTTCGGCCAGTAATGGGGTCCTTGTTCCTAGGGCAGTCTGCGGCCCTATGTCATTCCTGTTCGTAAATGAAGCATTTATAGATCCCCTACATGCACTTGCCGAAATGGAACCTGTTACACTGTCTGCAAGGCTGACTGTCCTCTAGCTTAGGCCCCCCTGGCACCTGAGGAGGTCTCTACTGCTGGAGCTTCCTAACTTGTCCATGGGGCTTCTGCTGCCCATGCTATCTCGATGGTTCTGTAAACTTCTTTCTCTGCGGCTGGGAACTGGACTGAGTCTGATGTCTCTTCCGCTGCATCTCAAAATCAATGTCTCGCAGCGCCTGCTCCGCCTGAAAAAGCACATGTGGTGGCCTCGTCATAGCTCGCCAGTCTCATCAACATAACATCCCGGTGCAGGGTGGGTCTCAGTTCGTCCATAAAATGCCTCAGCTTCTGAGCGACATCTATATCGATAATGGGCACAAAATGGCAGCTCCAGTCAAACTTCCGGATAAACTCCGGCACAGATAAGTTCCCCTGTCATAGACTCATGAATTCCCTCGTCATATGGCCCCTGACATCATTTGGGAAATACTTGTCGTAGAATATCTCCTTGACCTATCCCAGGTGAGGGTAGCCAAGTCCATTGCATGAGCGGCTCCCTCCCCCATAGGGATGCATTATCCCTCAACATATATATTGCGCACCTGACCTGGTCGCCATATCTCATGTGCAGATACTCAAAATTCAGCTCTAGTGATCGAATCCATCCCTCTGCAAAGAATTGATCAGTGGTATCCTCGAACTCCTTCGGGTTGAGCCGTCTAAACTTCTCATAAACATCTGTCTGTGGTCGGGGCGTCTGTTGAGCCTGCTGGACATGCTCCATAAGCCTAGATATCCCCTCCAGTACTCAAGTAGCTGCATCTCTTGGCGGCGGTGGTGGCGGAGGGCCTCTGCCGCCTCCAGGAATCTCATCCTGACGTCTGTACTAGGAGCGCTTCTGGGAGGCATGATATATGAATACAGTCCAAATTCTAAATGTAACTCATCATGCAATTCAATCTAGTTTTTCAAAATATCAAGTCCTTAAATCGTAAAAATAGCTAAACATGTACTGTAAATCATCATAAAACGTAAATCGTGTGAGCATGTAGGTGATACCATTAAAAACATTTAAAACATAAAATCTTACAGACTTGAGGCTTGAAGACTGAGCTGCAGAAGCTGGCGGTGGCGCAACCCTATACAGGACCCTTGCTCGGATACCAACTGTGACGTCTACTAATTTAAAAGGCTGCTAAAAAAAATTTTTGTAAAGCTCGAAAGTAAAAATATAAATATTTTGCGTACATGCAATCCTACTGGAAAATACACCTTTTTTAAAAAAAGAATAATCGTAATCCTATCGCAGATAAATTACTGCAGTTTAAAAAATATCTGACAAAAATATTGCAACTTAAAATTGCCGACATGGCCATAATATGTGTACGTAAAATAACTCAAGTAAACATTTTGATAATCATCACCCTAACCAAATCAATGTATCAAAATGTTCATGTCCACTCAAACTCATAAAAACGTGATGTGCAGAAAAGTTTGGTCCTCAGGTCGTGTGCGCACCTCCAGCCTACCTACTCAGAATTCGGCACCTCCTGTCCCCTCATCGACATGCTCACATACAACAGTCACGCCTAGTGATTCTAAAGACAACACACCTTTACCACGATAACAAATGCATATATATAGTACACAGCAGTGAAAAAATACTATAATCAACATAAATTTCATGAACTTAAAAGCATAAACGTAAACGTATCGTATAAAATCATAACGTTTAAAAACATGCATCAACATATCATCATATACATATACGTTTTTTCATTAATTGAATTCAGTTCATTAGTTGTGACTTTTATATCAGCCATATCGTATCAGCTCTATTCGATAAATCCATCTAATATAACTGCGGCACCCGGCAGCAGGGACATCAGCGACAGCATTACCCATTCATTAAGCCTTGGCCACAGCTCATAATATCTCATATAATCATATTAGTCACAACCAACTCTTATCCTTCAAAATGTGCCATCATATTCATCACTTAATAAAAACATTCATACACGTAAATTTCCTTAAAACCAAGCACGCACTGTATTCTTCATAATTACGTAAAAATCAGATACATGATGCATGAAAATTTAAAAACAAGATAAATTTGTGTTACGGCGCTGCCAGGACTAAACTCACCTCGGGTGCAAAATGACCATTTTGCCCCTGGAAACCCAAAATGACTGTTTTACCCTTGGACCTCTAAATTTCGACCCGAAGTTTACCAAACTCCTTAAAACTTCCCAAAACATTTTTATAAGCATTCTTTAGGCGTAAACTTGAGTCTATTTTTAAAACTTATACGATTCGTTTTAAAACCTGGACCGGGGTCACGGTTTTAACCTGAATCAACCCGAAACTTAACCAAATCTTTCCAAACTCAAACCATGACTTAACTATACTAGACCAACCCCTAAAAAAATATTTTCAGACCCCCTATGACATGTAAAAACCTAGCCGAAAGTTTCTGTAAAACAAATTTGCGTGTGAAACTCCAACCCTAGTGCACCAAACTTGGGTTATTCGATCTTAGACTCTACCGACTTGGACCAGCATAGAACGAGGCCACCTAAGACCATGACCAGCCTGAGGACTCACTCCTGGACCAACCCTCAGTCCCAAGTGTGTGCACCACTCGAATGCCCAAGAGCATGCATGGCCGCACCCTACTCAAGATTCAATCGACCCTAACATGATCTACCTCCTTCCTAGCCAAGGCCAGCTGGTTATGGACCTCCCCTAGCCTTGGTTGGACCCTCCTAGATTGCACCTTGGCATGGTGTAGTCCTCCCACAGCCGAGCCTCCCCTGTTCTCCACCAACAAGGTTCGAACCCTAGTCGCCTAGGATAAAGAACATCGGCCTTTACCCAAAAACCGAGCACACCCTAGACTCTCATCATCATGACACCTTAAAATGCAGTACACGCGACCCTAATCGACCAAAAATTGGCAGCCCCTTACAACGAACAACAAAAACGTGAGAAACATGCAAAGGAGATCGAGTTTCATGACAAACTTTTCACAAAAACGTATACACAAGAAAGATCGAAGAATGAACATGAAAATACATATATTTCAACATATTTATGGCGTTAACGAGGAGAAAATGAGATACAAGCGTGCCTTGATGTGTAGATGCTCAAAAACTCGATGGAACGCGCGTCAAGGAAGCACCGGAAGAGCGAGAATGTAACGTGATTGAAAGAAAAATGGAGGAAAAACTGATGGGGGCTGGTGGCTGCTGAATCCTTATGTTAAATGCTGCTGTTGGAGAGGGGAGGGGCGGCTAAATAGATATAATTAGAGTTAGGGTTTGATTAATGGTAGTTTAGGTTAATTAAAATGCACTAATGGGCCCTATAAAATAATTAAAGGAGTTTAGAAAAGGTTTTATTCCCATTATGAAATAAAACAATTCCAACAAGCCCAAAAATACTCCCGAAAAATATTTTGTTTTGGTACGTTTTTGAAAATGTCGCCCGAGCCCTCAAAAAGTCCTCCGAATCGATAAAATTTGCGTAATGATTTCATGAAATGAATCCTATTATACAATAATTATGCATTAAATGCATAAAATCAATAAACACATGATTTAAATAAAACCCTAGATTGCATGCATTCAGTTACATAAATTTAAATTTTCTGGACCTTACACGTACACTGCTGGATCTAACCTCAAAGCCGATCGATCGAGTGGAGGGAAGGTTGGCTCGGTTGGGGCTCTTTTGGATAGTTCACGAGTGTGTGCATTGTGTAGTGTGCATGGGGCTGAGGGCAGTGGTTAGGTTGGTCCAAGAGGGTCCAGAGGTGGGCTGGGAGGGGCTGGTTTGTGGCTGGCCCAAATTGGTTAGGTGTAGGGCCGATGGTTTGGTCCATAGTCGCGATTAGGGTTACGGCTACAAGGTGCAGAAAAATTCCAGTAGCCTTTTGGTCATGTTTCGTGGGTCATAAATGGGTTGGAGCGAGTGGTTTAGAGGCTGGACATGTAGATTCGAGTCATGGTTCGAGTTGGGAAAAAATTGGTTAGGTTTCGGGTTGATTCCGATTAAAACCGAGACCCCGATCTAAGTTTCGAAACGAATTGTGTAAGTTTTGAAACAGGCTCGAGTTTACGTCTAATAAATTATTATTATTATGTTTGGAGGTGTTTTGAGGAGTTTAGTAGGCTTCGGATCGAAATTCTAAGGTTCGGGGGTGAAATGGTAAATTAGGGTTTCCAGGGGAAAAATTGTCATTTTGCATCTAGGTTGAGTTTTTAGTTCTGGCAGCGTCCTAAGCCCGTAAGTGCTTGTGTTATCATGAATATGAATTTTTATATTATTATGAAAAATACGTTGCATGCTTGATTTTAAGAAAATTTACGTATATGCATGGTTTTATTAAGTGATGAATATGATATCATGTTTTTGAAAGATGTGAATTGGTTGTGACTAATACGATGACACGATGACATGTAAGGCCAGGGCTCAGTGGACGGGTAATGCTGTCGCTGATGTCCCAGCCGCCGGGTACCACGGTTACACGTAGATGGATCCATCGACTGACATGATAATACGAAAATCTCAATTAATAAACAGAATTCAAATTAAGAAAATGAACACGTATATACTGATATGAAGTGATATGTTATGAAAATATTTATGCTTCGACAGGTTATGACTATGCATATGATTTTTACGCTAATGAAATGTATTTTCATTACAATATTTTTTCAATGTTGTTTGTTATGTATATGTACTTGCTATTACGTTACAGGTATGTTGAGTCTTTAGACTCACTAGGTGTGAATGATGCAGGTGAGCATATCGTTGAGGAGACTGGAGGCGTCGAGGACTGAGTAGGCGGGGCTAGATGTGCGCACGCTAACCCAAGGACCTTATTTCTTCCGCACATCATGTTTATGAGATAGGAGTGTTTTGGATATTTTCATACTTTGCCTTTTATATGTTGTTTGGTCCGACAAGAGTTTTGAAAATATTTTTAATTGCAGTAATTTTTCTGTAATGCCCCGAAAATTTGAAGGTTCACGTGAACCACATGCATGCAATTATTAAATTCTCTTATATTTTAATTAAATGTTTTAACTGCATGGATTAATTGTGTTGTGCATATTTGCATGTTTAAAATATAATTTTCTGCATGGTTGCATTAAAATATATTTTTAAAAGTTATTCTAGTTGCGATCGAGGAACGGAGACCGAGGGCTGAAAATGGAAAATATTTTTATTAAATGATTATTTTTAATTGTTTAAAATATGGTTGATGCTTTTTCATATTTTGAAAATAAGGGGTTTTGAGGTGATTTTATACGTCGGGACGTAATTTTTATCCGTGTTGGTTTTTCAACAAAAATACGAACGTTTTGGCAACCCGGCTAATAAATTCACAAACTTATTTAAGCAAAATTATTTTTAAATTTTTTAAATATTTTAATTAAACACTAATAGGCTAAATGGGCCTAATTAAATTTTTTAATAGGCCTAAGCTAGAAATTAGAGTTTGATTATGATTTTAAGTATTATTTAAAACAAAACCCACCCCATATTCCAAACCTAATACATATCCCACTTCCCCCAACAAATCAAACTCTCCCTTGCAACAATTATACACGGCACACACCTAAATAAAATCAAGGGAAAAAGCATCAAACTCCTTCAAGGTTTCAAGGGTTCTTCAAGCCGTCGTTCTTCGATTCGTCAACGTAAAATCGTGCGTTAAAAATGCAAAGACACGCCATATTCTTTTCTTCAAACATCTATCACACCATAGTATTTTATTTAATTGATTTTTTGCATGAAAAACAAGTGCATCATGAAACAATTTCGTTTTTGTGGCATATGTCAATTTTAAAGCTTGTAATTGCATCCAAAATCATGTTTAATATGATCTAAAGGGGCTGCCATGATTAGGATATGTTTGAGGGATGTTTTTACGTGTTTTGAAGAGTCCTAAAACACACCAAAAACGTCGCAAATCAAAAAGAACAAAGCTAGAACAGTGGGCCAAAGTAGGGAGAGAACCGTGAGTTTTGGTGTTGTGTGTTCTTGGTACAAGGGGTTGGCTACTGTGCATGGGTGCTGGGGCTCGGCTAGGGCTTGTTGGGGGCTTGTCCAGGGTTAGGTTCGAAGGCTAGGTAGGGTCCTAGGGCGGCTAGAGTCGAGGGAGGCGGCTAAGGAAGAGTCCTAGTTAATTAGGACTCTCCCATGCGCATGGTTCTGAGGGCAGCGGGAAAGAAAGGCTTGAGGGTGGCCTGGGCGCGAGCCAGGCTGATCCAACAGGGTCAAGGGATTTTGGCCAAGGTTTGGGTCATTGGTTGGTGCAGTGTGGCTCGAGCCAAACACAGAAAAACGTGGGAACAAGGGATGTGCGGCTGCTGTCTTGTTTAGTAGCTCGCTGCAGGGAACGTTCAGGTGGCTAGGCTGGGTGTGGGTGTGGTCCAGAGATGGTTAGGGTCATGAGAGGTCAAATTGTTAAGGGCTGGAGGTGCCCTAGTTGGCTAGGAGTCTTGGTGAAGGGAAGGAAACTCACGCACACACAGCACATGCAATCGGGTCTATTGTCTAAGTGAGTTTGAGCGAGCTAGGATCTGGTTCTAGGGGCTGGGCTTGGTTAGGAGGGTTCCTAGATGGGTTGGCTCAGGATTGGCTCGAGGTGGCTCGGGCGTGGCTCGAGTATTTTGAGAGATGGCTCGGTGTGTTCGTCTAGGTGTCGAAAACAAAAATAATAAAGCTAAAATTTAATCCATGGGTCCATGAGGGTGGCTCATGATTTGGAAGGGTAGAATAAATTATAAAAATGTAATGTTTAAAATTTGGGATCAAAATAATGAGTTTTGGATTTATCCGGGATTTAATCTGTAACGCCCCGAAAATTTAAAGGTCCACGCGAACCACATGCATATGATTTATTAAATTCTTTTGTATTTTAATTAAATGTTTTAATTGCATAAATTAATTATGTTGTGCATACTTGCATATTTAAAATATATTTTTCTACATGGTTGCATTAAAATGTATTTTAAAAGGTTATTCGAGTTGCGATCGAGGAACGGAGACCGAGGGCTGAAAAATAGAAAATGTTTTTAATAAATAATTGTTTTTAATTATCTAAAGTATGGGCGATGCTTTTTCTTATTTTTGAAAATAAGGGGTTTTGAGGTGATTTTATACGCCGGGACGAAAATTTTATCGGTGTTGGTTTTTCATCAAAAATGCGAACTTTTTAGCAACCCGGCTATTTAATCTACAAACTATTTTACCAAAAACTATTTTAATATTCTATTTAAATCCTAATTAAACTAATGGGCCTAATTGATGGCTTAATAGGCCTAAAAGCCTTGTTAGTGTTAATTAGTATATAATATATGATTAGCACCCCAAAACCCTACAATTCCTACACAAACACACGGCCACAATTCTGAAAAATTGCCCCACCCTACACGGCACACACATGCTTAAACATTGAAGGAATTTTCGAGAATTTGCTAAGGGTTATAAGCCAAGGTCCCGTCGTCCCCGTTCTTCGCAATCGCCAACGGTTTTTCGTGCGTTAAAAACGCAAAGGCACGCCATATTCTCCTTTTACTCATCATCACACCATAGTATTTGTTTATGCATGATTTTTAAAGAAAAACATAGCACACAAGTTAAATTTTCGTAACTACATGCTTATGTGTTCTAAATTGGTGTTTTTAATTTCCAAAATCATGTTTTTATAAAAGGGCTGCCATGATATAGGTTATGTTCAAGCATTGTTTTCATGAATTTAGAGTCCTAGAACCAGCCACAAACCCTGCACGAAACAGAACACGCAAAGCTAGAACCAAATCTGTCATGGGATGATCTTATGGTTCGGTTTTCACGAGTTGGGGGCTTAGCTTGGGTTTGGTTGGGACCAGGACCGAGCTAAGACCAAGGGGGAGTCAAGGAAAGAGTCCTAGCCATGCTATGACTCGAGTAAGTGGGCTGGGAGGAGTCCTTTCCAAGAAGGACTCCTACCCGAGAGGATGCATGCGAGAGGCGCAGGTGGACAGCTCGCGCAGATGGATTTTGAGCTCGGCCAGGGGCTTTGGGCTGGGCTAGGTTAGGTCCTTAGGGTCCTAGAAGGGCACTTGAGGGGCTGGTTCAAGGGGTGGTGCGATGGTTAGAGGCCTAGTAACAGAAACGTGAGGGTTGCATCCTTAGAGTCACGCACAGGTGCTGCCTTCTTCAGGTGGCTCGTGCGCAGGGTCCAGGGGCTGGGTCGGTCAGGGTTTGGTCTGGGCGTGGTCCAAGGAAGATTAGGGTCATGGTGGTTGGTGGTTAGATGGCTGGAAGAGCCCTAGGCTAGTAAAGATTCCTAGTGTAGTTAGAACTCCTCACGTACACACACATGCAAACTGGGCTGCTGTTCAGCAGTTTGTTGAGCGAGCATGGGTTAGGTTCAGGGGCTTGGGCTTGGTCAATTGGGTCCTTAGATGGGTTGGCTAGGTTTTGGTTCAAGGTGGCTCGGGCGTGGCTCGGGTAAATTAGGAGATGGCTCGGTGGGTTCGTCGAAGGGTCAAAAACGATATTTTAAAGACAAAAATTGAATCCATGGGTCCATGGGGGTGGCTCATGACTTGGAAGGGTAGAATAAATCTTAAAAATGCTATGTTTAAAATTTGGGATCAAAATAATGAGTTTTGGATTTATTCGGGATTTAATCGTCACACGAACGCTAATTAAATAACTAATTGAAACACCTAGTTTTATGCCTTATAAAATTATGAAAAATTAGGGTTAAGCTTAAATAATTATTAGAAGTCTAAGTTTTCAATTTGGGAATTTTATATTAAGGTTTGGTTTAATTCGGGATTAAAACGCATTAATACGTTATATTTAAAGATTAATTTAAAAGTCGTCGAATTAAGCTAAATAAAAATATGAAAAAATTCATGTAGGCTTAAATAATTATTTGGGACATGTTAGAGAAGAAATTTAGAAAATTTCAAAAACGGGAAATTTTATGTCCAGAGGTAAAACGGTCATTTTACACCTAGAAATTAGTAAACGTCATGGCAGTGCCCTATTTGCTGTTGAATATGCTAATATGATTATTTCACATGTTTATGAATTTTTATACGTTGATATATGATTTTTAAAATGTTCATGGATGTTTATGATTTTTAATATGTTAAGTTATGATTTTTAAATGTCTATGATTTTTTTTATGATTTAAATTGGACATTTAAAAGATATGTTGCATGCTTGGTTTCAAAATAAAAATGATATTATATGCATATTTTTATAAGTGATGGAAATACGACATGTTGAAGGATGTGAAGGGATTGTGACTACTGAATATGTTGGAAATATCGTGAGGGTTATGGTCCCAGTGGGAGCCCGACGATCGTGTTTTCTTGGATACGGATACGGATACGAATACGAATACGAATATGATGAATATGATTGGAGATGTCGTGAGGGGAGAAGGCCCCAGAGGGAGCCCATTTATGGGAAAAGGCCCCAGAGGGAGCCCCGACGATCGTATTTCCAATGCCATGATATGTTAATACGTAGGCCAGGGCCCAGTGGACCGGTGAGAGTGTTGCTGGTGTCCCCCGCCGCCCAGTACTGTGGTTTCTTTAGATGGATCCATCGCCCAATACGATTAAGAATACGAGTCACAATCACGATCTGAATTCAACAAACATGAACATGAACATGAATATGAATATGAATATGGACACGAATATGGATATGAATATGAATATGTTTATGTGATATGTTTATGTTTATATGAAAACATTTTTATGAAAATGTTTTTATGCATCATGAAAATGTTTACGAAAATGTTTATGTTTATGCATCTTCATGAAAACGATATTTTAAGTACAAATATTTTCACCGTTATATGTTGACTGTATTACGTATTACTTGTTATAAAGATTATGGTGTGTTGAGTCTTTAGACTCACTAGGTGTGATGGATGCAGGTGGTATTGAGGGAGGACTTGATGAGTGATTTGACTGGGCTGAAGGCGCACACAACCCGAGGACCAGCGCTTCTACTTTTTCCGCATTATGACTCTTGACTCATGCTTTATGATTAAAGATTTTTAAGATTATTTATTTATGCATTTGAAAGATTTTTGAGAGGTTTAGTATGGGCTATTCTTTTCAAATTATTGCTTTTTAGGTTTGGTAAAATGTTTGACGATTTTATGCTTTAAAATATTTTCCTTTGGATTTTTAAATAGCAGTTGGATGTTTATTTTTAAAAATAATGTCAAAAATATTTTATGGATCGGCCGATGCTAAGTGAGGTTAAAAAAAAAATTTCTAGTACTTTTAAAGCAATAAAAAGGGCAGGACGTTTCATAATCGCCGCATGAAACGTTAATTAAAGAATTAATCGAAAGGCCTAGTTTTAGGCTTATAAAATTATGAAAAATTATATTTAAGCTTGAATAATTATTAAAAGTCTAAGTTTTTAATTTGGGAATTTATGTCAAGGTTTGGTATAATTCGGGATTAAAACGCATTAATATGTTATATTTAAAGATTAATTTAAAAATCATTTATTTAGGCCAAATAAAAATAGGAGAAAATTATTGTAAGCTTAAATAATTATTTGGGACGTTTAGAGTCAACGGAATTAAGAAAATGTTAAAAATGTGAAATTTTACGTCTAGGGGTAAAACAGTCATTTTACACCTAGAAATTAGTAAACGTCATAGCAGTGCCCTGAATGTTGTTTTATGTGCAAATATGGTTATTTTCAATGATTATGGATGTTTATGGAATTTTATATGTTAAAATGATTATTTTAAATGTTTATGGAATTTTATATGTTTAGGGATTTTTATGTCAAAATGTTTATTTTAAAGGTTTATGATTTAATATGTCAAAATGTTATTTTAAACGTTTATGATGCTAAAATGTTATTTTAATTGTATATAGATTTTAATATGCTAAAATGTTTATTTTAAACGATTATGTATTTTTATGATAAAAGGATAACGTTAAAATATATGTTGCATGCTTGTTTTTAAAGGAAAATGATATTAAATCATTGATTTTTAAAGTGATGAAAATATGAAACATTAGAAGAGGTGAAGTAATTGTTACTATAGAGGATATGAGGATAAGAATGGGGATGTAGTGAGGGGAAAAAAACCCAGAAGGAGCCCATTTTCGGGAGAAAGCCCCAGAGGGAATCCACGCGTGGGAAAAGGGCCCAGATGGAGCCCGTATATGGGTGAAAGCCCCCGAGGGAGCCCCGACGATTGTATTTCCATTCGATGAGGATAGGCCAAGGTCCAGTTGACCGGTGAGAGTGTTGCTGATGTCCCCGCCGCCCAGTATTGTGGTTACATGTAGATGGATCCATCGACTTTTTGAGGATTGAAGAAAGTAACAATTAACGATCAGAATTCAATAAAAAGGAAAAATGTTTATGATCATGATGAAAAGATACATGTTATGAAATGAGAAAAAGGAAAAATGCTGAGGTTTATGTTATGCATGTTCATATGAACATGTTGAGGATGATATGAAAAGGTTTACGAAAATGTTTATGAAAAGTTTATGAAAATGTTTATGTTTAAAGTTGATGCATCATTATGAAAAGCGTTTTGTTTAAAGTTTATGCATCATGAAAATATTTATGAAATTGATATTGTCTAAAGTTTAAGCATCTTCATGAAAATGATATTTTAAGTACAAGTATTTTTCACTGTTGTATGTGATCTGTATATGTATTACTTGTTATCAAGATTATGGTGTGTTGAGTCTTTAGACTCACTAGGTGTGATTGATGCAGGTTATTATGATAATAATGTTGATGGAGGTCTTGATAGTTGACTTTGATGGACTGAAGGTGCACATAACCCGAGGACCGACGCTAGTTTTCCGCACTAGTTATAATTTATGATTTTAAGTGATGTTAAATATATTTTTACGACGATTTATTTATGAGTGATTTTTGAGAGGTTATATTATGGGCTATACTTTTCAAATAATGTTTATAGGTTTGATAAAAAGTTTAACGATTTTATGTTTTAAACTATTTCCTTTGGATTTTTATATGGTTGTTGGTTTTATTTTAAAAAGGGTGCAAAAGTATTTTAGACAAACATGTATTGTTCGGCCGATGCTATGCGATGTTTAAAAAAAAATTCTAGTACTTTTTAAGAAAACGATTAAGCAGACGTTTCATTTTTCAGTATGGAATTACTCGTATTTTAATGTGTGAGTTTCAACAGTTATTGCATGCATGCTTATAAATGTTCATTTTCGAGAATTAGCTTTCAAAAAAAATTTCTAGTAGCATTTAAAACAGCAGACGTTTCAACTAGTATTTTCAAAAATAGCATAAAACTTTAAATCCTCTCAAAAACCCCTCAAAAGCATAAAAGTCATAAAATCTTTAAAATCATACTAATGTGGAAAACTAGCAAAGGTCCTCGGGTTATGTGCACCATCAGTCCAGCTAGTTCAACCATCAAGTCCTCCAGCATCATCAAAATCATGCTCACTTGCATCATTCACACCTAGTAAGTCTATTAACTCAGCAAACCTTAACAATGATAACAAGTAGTATATATACATTAACAATCAACAGTGAAATATACTTTTAATAAAATAGATTTTCATGAACATGCATAAATTTTAAAAAAATTTCCTTTCATCATATCATTTTTCCTTTCATCATATACGTATACGTTTCTCTTTTATTGAATTCAGATCATTAATTGTGACTTTCGTTTCAGCTTTTGTTCGATGGATCCATTTACGTATAACCATGGTACCAGACGGCGGGGACATCAACGACACTCTCACTCGTCAACTGAGCCTTGACCTTACATATCATCATATCCTTTCGTATTAGTCACAATCAATTCAACTCCTTTAACCTTTCCTTATATTCACCACTTATAAAAATTTATGCATAGATATAATTTTTCTTTTAAATCAAGCATTCAACACATCTTTTAGCATTATCATATTTCATCATAAAATCCAATGATCTTTTAAAATAAACATTTTAAAATTCATTACATCATTCAGAGCACAGTCAAGACGTCTAACATTTTTCAGGTGTCAAATGACCGTTTTGTCCCTGAAACCCTAACTTTCCCAAATTATCCTTGGACCTTACAACGACGACCCGAATCCATCCAAACTTAACATAACATCTTAAAATACCTCCATAAGCATTTCTTAGACTTAAACTTAATCTCCTAGGCTAATTTTCCAATTCGTTTTAAAACTTGAACCTACGTCTCGGTTTTAACCCGAATTAACTCAAAACTTAACCAAATTGTACCAAACTTGATCCATAGCTTAGTAACATCTAACCTACGTCTCGGTTTTAACCCAACTCGAAACTTAACCAAATTGTACCAAACTTGATCCATAGCTTAGTAACATCTAACCATACCCTATTCAACCCAAATCAAGCCATTTAGAACCTTCGGAATACACCTAGAATCTTCTGAATTTACTGCTCTAATTCGAACCAAACCCTAGCTCAACCAAGCCATGAATTCCTTCAACCTAGACCCTAACCGATTGGACCAGACCCTATGCACCCTTCCTAGGACCATGACTGAGCCCTTAACAAGCTGCTGGACCAGACCTAGTAACCCAAGCATGCACAGCCCATCAAGTCGTTCACCCTAAGCATCGGGCGACCCCAAGCTTCCACCTACAGCCCTAGGCCTTGCACCAGCCTTATCTTAGCCTATCTAAGACCATGACTAGGCCCTTTTAAGACCCCTGGACATGACCCAAAAACAGCCCATGGCCTGCTCCTTCCTAACCCTCAAAATCGAAACCCTAGCTTGTTATAACCAAAATTTTCGTTCAGCTTATTTCCTTACTTGTCCAGCCCTTAGTCATGCCTCTATGGACTCTTGAAAATACTGAAAAACGTTCCTTCTAGTAATCCTACCATGGCATCCCCTTTGTGCATCAAAGACATGAATTTAAAAGCATGGAAACTCATGTTTTAACATGTATATGCCATAAAAACGAAAATAAAAATAAGAGTATCATGTTTTTCATGCAATCATGTATAAATAAACTTAGTGTCGTATGAACGATGAGTGAATGAAGATTAAGGTGTGCCTTTGCGTGTTTCACGCACGAAAAATAATTCTTGACGCGAGGGACGTTGGCGGAGAGACGAGGAGGAAGCTTGCTGCGTTTTTCCTCCAACCTCATGTGAATTTCCTTTGAAAAGTGTGTGTGCACTCAGCTGCCCTAGGAGTCCTAGGTGTGTGTGGCGTGAGTTTTTGTGTTTAGGTTTAGGAAATTCCAAAGCTTTGGTATATAATAATATGGTATAAGTTTAGGCCCAATAACCTATGTATAATAGGCTCATTAGATAGTAGTTAAAATATCTTGTTTAAGAAAGTTTTCGAAAATATTAACCGAGCCTCCAAAAAGTCCTTGTTTTCGTCAAAAATCGATTACCGATTTAAAATACGACACAGCGCGGAAAAACATCTCAGAGGCATCATTTTAGAAAATACCACATAAAATATACCATATATTAAATAATTAAAAATAATAATTTAATAAAAATATTTTTCCTTTAAGGTCTCCGTTCCTCGATCGCGTCTCAAATAATTCTTAAAATCACATTTTTATGCATTCTAGTATAAAATCATATTTTAAACGTGAAAACATGCCTACCACATTCAATTAGTGAAATTAAAATAATTTAATTAGGCATTTTCTATTATTCCTAAATTTACATGCAGTTGGATTATGTTATCGCATTTTGGACCTTACAGCTATTTATATATTGAAATGCATGGGAGAGCTTCAGTTTTATGGACGGGTGAATGCTTAATTTTTGCCCACATTTTCTTGATTAAAATTAAAATTAGTCTAAATGTGTCACTAATTCATGAATTTGGGTATACTTAATTATATTAAATAATTTTCTAGAGTTAGATATCTATTTTACAACTTTAGTTTACTAAATCTTTACCATTTCGATAATTTCATAGAATTTTAATGAGCACTTTCAGTCAAAAGTGCATAACTTATTCAATTCTTAATGGAATTTAACGATTCAAGTTTCATTTCAAAGACAACACATAGATTTACAATTTTTATTTTAACCAAAGGTCCTTAATCCAAGTGCACAAAGGCCATATGCTCGAATTACAGTACCCATTTTACACAGCTCAAACACATAGTTCGATTTTAACACATTTTGATAGAAAAATCATATCAAATCTGTTTCTGATTGGAATTCTATTTTCCCAATGACTACATAAAGCTAACAAATAGATCTACGAGTTCTATTTGAACCTATAAGTCGAGATTCGTAGTGCACAATACACATAAACCCGAAAATCAGAAGCAAAAGCTACAAACTCATAACATAACCCAATAAGAATTACATGAACAAAAATTGAACCTCTAGGCTTAGAGATTACCTTCGATAGCTTCCGATGAACTGAAATGAAGCTAGAAACCAACTCTACACACTCTAAGGAACCAAGAAAAATGGCAAGCAAGAAGCTAGAAAACTAAGCAACAGCTCGACGGAATAGGGCAGCAGCAGGAACAAGCTTTTCTACAATGATTATGGGCAAGGAGAGCTGAGGGACTACTGGACTAGCTTCAAGGAAGATGGTGCGGTGGTTTCCAGAGGCAAGGAGCTGGGCAGCGCTGGACGCGAAGTGAGGAAGCAAGGCCCAAGGGAAGAGAGGTGTGAGGTGAGGTTGGGGTGAAGGGTTTCCTCATTATCCAATAATACACACATATATAAACATATACATGATATGTATTATTTAATATTTAGCAAAAATGCTAAAATGTGACCCGATATAATTTATTACAACTCTCTTGTGCTATTAAACTCCGATATATATTTGTATCGTTTATAATTGCGATATTTTCTAACTCATATTTTTAACACACAATTAAATTTATTTGGCTTAATTATTTTAGTTTCGCTCTTTAAAATAATTATTTATAATTCTTGCCAAATATTGGTTAATTAAATTCGGGTTCTAACCATCTCGATCTGTCAGTTCAGTTTAGCTGGTAACATAGTAGGTTGATCATCGTACTTGTAGTCATGTTTAGTTCAGCTTAATAGTTTGCATTAATATGAGCTTGAGCTATATCAGTTTAGTTTGTGATCACCAAAACATAAATATAAATCTTGTCTTAACACTCAACTTTGGGTTCACAAATTTCATGATGTTTCCGGGCATGTATAGGTGAAAACCAACTCATCACTTTGTAATATCTTGCCTAGTTGGCTTCTCTTTCGACAAATTGATCTGGACTTCCCCATTCGCAAGATGTCGATTACGATTTCATTGGGGTTCAGTTTATCAATTTTTACTTTACTTCCTCGATTTTTACATAAAGTATTTTACTTACTTAGCGCTTGAAAGCCTAATTTTTGGCAAAATTTCTTGATTAATATAAAAATTAATCTAAATGTGTCACTAATTCATGAATTTGGGTATACTTAATTATATTAAATATTTTTCTGGAGTTAGATATATGTTATACAACTTTAGTTTACTAAATCTTACCATTTCGATAATTTCCTAGAATTTTATCTATATTTATATTTTTTAATATATAAATGTGCTTCCAAATACATACACTTTAACATACTTTTTCTTTCTAAAAAAACATATTATAAACACATTTGATGGTTTCTGTTCTATATTTCAATTTTTCCTCACATGGTAGCATGTAAAAACATGGCTCCTTTGGATGGCTGAGTGTATCTAGAAATTTAAGCATCATCATATAGTAAAGATACACAACGAGTAGGTAAAATTTATATTTTGGTACCAAAATTCGGAAGATAGGATTTCATATTCGAAAAAAAGATAAAAACAAAAAACCAGACCCGGCTTCAAGATGAAGGAAAATAGCACAAACCAACATGAATTAAAAAACAATTAATAATTAATACAATAATTAATACAATCACTTCACATTTAGTCCGATTTTCTTTTCAATTTTGTAAGAGGCACAGCACTTACAAAAATCAAATGAGTAACCAAAAAAATTTTGAAACTTTAACCGCTCAGAAAGTAATAAATTCTCACCTCGCATTGTTGAACAAATAACGGCTGAAAAATTACCACAACAGAAAGCTAGACACCAAACATTAAGTCCATAACTTTTGACACCATTGATTTGGCAGGAGTTGCGATGGTCCCAGCAGAATGCCGAGCACTGGGATTGTCGCTATTCTGGGGATAGTATGGATAAGGGGAGACCTTGAGGCCATTTGATTCTGAAATCGTATTTGAAGGTGTATGCGTAAATGTCATGAACCCTTGATTGTTGAGCCTCTCGTTCAGTACATGACGTTGCATCGGATCAACAGGCTTCACTCCAATGATAAGAACTCCATTTATTTCCGAGCCGTTTTTTCTGAGTGCCTTCTGAGCATCGGAATGATTCTACATAAAAATTTGCAAGTTGTAACATTCATTGGCATGTTCAACTGTCAGTTGACCTCAAAGTTGTGTCAAGTGGAATACTACTACAAGAGCAAATCCACCTAAACCATGTCAATAAGAGGATATATTTTGATATGCGCACAACCAAGCTAAGTAGCCTTCGTTCACAGCAAAACAGGGAAGGGAAAGGGTAGAAGAAAGATAATTCATTCAAATAGAAAAGTGAATCAGACTGACACCACCAAAGAGCTAATGATCCAAAACTAATAACAGAAAGTGTCTGCAGCAACGTCTCTGCAAACAGTTCAACACAATCACATCTCTTCCCCACTAGTTACCTAAGATGTGAAACTAGCCATCGCCAATGAATTTAAAAATGTGATGGACAAAACACAACCTGCTCCTCTAACACCACAAAATGACTAGTTTTGCTTCTAAAAACAGTCTCGAGGAAAATGTATAGAGTATGACACAGCTGGAAAACAACATATTGTTTTAGTAATAGTAGGACAATAACCTGATATAAAATGTTCATCCAGTTAGCTTCTCTTGGCCCAGGAATGTGCTTCAGAATCACCCCACACTTTTCAAACTCCCGAAGAACAAGATTGGTATCAGAAGGTGAAAATCTGGAAAACAACTTTTAGAACATGATCACAACTTTAAACACCAAAAAGCAATGACAGAAAAATGATATTTTGAAATCTTGAATTGTTTAAACAGCGAGCTTAGTCTTCTTGTATCAAACGGGGTGGACAGATTCATGTCATGCAAATTCATGACGATTAAAGCTCTTTAAAAATATGACAAGATCAACGCCGTACAAATATATTATTTAAAAATTGAAATTTAATTAACATAAAGTCATAACAGGTTGAAGCTACTTTACAAGATATAAATAATTATAGTGACTCATTGTTAGTAGTGGAAGTTCAAAAACAAGGGGCCAAAAGGTTCCAGTTACCAGATTAACAATATCACATTAAAGCATAATTTGATCAATTAAGTTGGGCTTGATCCCGGGAAAGACTGACAAGGAATATTGAACAAAAAAATTCTCAACAAAATTTAACATAGAGCGTCTCAAACCACAAATAATAGCATATTATATTAATCGACTTAGAGAAAACCTATAACAGAGTGCTTAGAAAATTAATATGATATGTACTTAGAAGGAAACACGTGTCTCAATGCTATATCGAGATCATTAAAGATATGTATAAAGATGACGTAACTAGTCTTAAGTCTGTTGGAGAGATGACATGTGAATTTCCTGTGGCAGTAGGACTTCATCAAGGATCGGCTTTAAGCTCTTACTTTTTTGCTTTGGTTATGGGTGAGCTTATGGGAAATATTCAGGATGAAGTACTTTGGTGTGTGTTGTTTAAATGATATTGTCCTGATAGACGGAACTGAAGAAAGTGTAAATAAAAAATCAGATAGATGGCGCGAAGCTCTTGAGAGTAAATGTTTTAAAATTAATCTCTCAAAACAGAATATTTAGCTTGTAACTTTGGTCTTAAATCTAGACGAATGGGAAGCTCAATTGAGATTGAAGGTCGAAAGTCCTAGAGTGTGAAACTTTTCGCTATCAAGGATCTATTATCCAAAAGACCGAGGACATTAGAAAAGTTATAGACCATAGGATTAAAACATGGTGGATGAAATCGAGGATTACATCAGGAGTATTATGCGATAGAAGGATGCCTACGAGACTGAAAGGAAAATAATATAAGAATATTGTTCGACCAGCTATGCTTTATGGCTCGAAGTTTTGGGCCACTACATATGCATAAGATGGCGGTAGCATAAATGTGTATGTTAAGATGGATGTGTGATAAAACACGCAAAGATAGAATTAAGAATGAAAAGATTATGAGTTACTTAGGTGTAATCACCATAGAGGATAAGATTAGAAAATGACGCCTAACATGGTTTGATCATGTGAAGAGCCGCAATCCGACATATCTTAGATTGGCAGGTTAATGGAAGGAGTAGGCCATTGAAACTTGGATAAAGATGGTTAATGCCTGAGGAGATATCTTAGATCTTGGTTTAAGATATGGCATGTTGGGAAAATCACTTAGTTTGGAAAAATAATATTCATGTTACTAGCGGGAATGATGATGATGATGACGATGATGATGTTGACTAATTGATGTACAATTCATTGAAGATGTTAAAGCATTGTGACCATAAGTTGGCATCATTAGTAGATACTAGTATCCCGACGCACGCGTTGCGTGCTTGTACGATATTGTATATAATTTATTTTGTTTATATTTAAATGAAGATCAAAATATATTTATAAGAAAGAGTGACTAGTTACACTGTAATTTTGAAATATGAACTTAAAAAATAAATAGAAAAAAAAAAGAATTAAAAAAACCCAAATAGGATTTGAACATACAACCTCATGGCTAAGAAACAAAGGCTTTATCCACTAAACTACATGTGACTTGCATTAATTTTTTAACAGTTTATTAATATATATAATTAGTAAAACAGACCATGACACCAAAAGTTAGTTACTCTAAAGGTCTCTTACTTAATAATATAGTATAGATTATCATATTCATTTGCATGAATCATGAATGAATTATGATACCTAAAAGAGTATGATAAACTCCTCAGCAAGTGATGCATATAATGTAAATGCCACTGAAACACGGAAAAAAGAAAGGATCAAATCATACCCATAGACAGTAACCCAAACTTCCTCGTCCAAATTCCCTACAGATACCAAACTGTTATTTAGCTCCGGTCTTGCAACCTCCCTAGGCGGTGGCAGCACTAACAAGGCACCAGGTTGAATCACACCTGCAACCGGAGAACCCTTCCCTTTGTCCTCGTGCTCTGCAATACCACCACTCTTTGGAGGTGACCACCAGCTAGATTTCATCACAGGACTCTGCTGCAGTGACTGCTTGCTGGTTCCAGCATATGAAGTGCTTACATCAGACTTGTTCTTCGGAGTTGAAAATTCCCTGCCCATATGTGGGGGTGTTCTAGGATCTGATTTTAATTCTGGAGACACTGCATATTCCAGAATCCCTGATTCAGGAGAAAAGTCAGACCGGTCCTCGAGAGTAAAAACTGGTGGTGGAGGAAGATCGAAGTTGGCAAAATTTTCGCGCCATAGAGCAGAAACTGCAGCTGCCTGGCCAGGAGTAGTGAATTTTTCCCCAGATCGTCTAGAAGACGCAGGGGATGCCAAATCTTGAAAAAACAAAGATTGTCGCCCAGATCTGGAGGTTCTGTGGGCACTTGTGCTCATCTCTCTTTATGGACCCCTAGATATGCACAAATTATAAAAAAAAAGTAGACAGCCCAAAAATAAAATCACCATATACAAATATATATGATGTTCCATACCAGAATGTAAACCATGCATACTATCATCTTATATTTTTCATAACAAATTTAGGACACTTACGAATTCTTATCCAAAATAGTTGATTCCATGTTGTTTAACATAGAACACCAATCGCCACAGATTCACTACAATAACTTATTTCAGACACACGTAAGAATTCATAATAGTTACCTGTTACCTTACTTTACTCAAACAAAAGAGCAAGGAAAAATTGACAAACTCGCATTCATAAACTGTTCGAAAGCAAGACTATACAGAAACAGCTGCACAATCAGCTGAGTTGCTAACTCACTCAGTAATCCGAAATGACCAGAAAAGATTTTAAACGAAATTAAATTACCATGGATATACAACATAAAATGTCAGTGTAACACACACACACATATATATATACAAGAATTAAAAATAATTACGCCAAAAAAAGGTCAAATTGCTTAATTCCATAACCGACTATAAAACAACATTAACGAAAAATTAATTCAAATACTTCATACGCAACAGTACTTAAATAAAGAGGTAGAGTACCTGCTCGTACACTAAGTCATTTCCCAATACCAGAAAGCATAGTGGGAGGGAAATTTTAGAAAAACCCTAATTTCTAATTTTAACTTCGTAACAAAGCTAATGCGTGAGGTATGTCTGAAATTTTTCAAAATTCATCGAAATGACTAAATTAACTTTCAATACATGGATCATTTAGGCCCAATAACAATTGGACTTCTCCTTGACCTCAGTTTGGGCTCCACACAATTTTTTATCATGAGTTCCACACGCACGCACGAATACATATGAATCTGATTAGATTGATCCCTGATGCCGTGTTTGGTAGCAATGATAAGGAATTGATTATTAAATAATCATCTCTTATCTCGCGTTTGGTTCATTTTTTATTTAGTATGCAGGCCTTTGATTATAATTTTTTATTTAATAAATGTAAATTATAATTATAAATATTTAATTATCTATCCTGTTATTTTAAGAATATATATTTAATTAGCACTTGGGGTATTTTGGTCATTACAATGAAATTTACAAAATTAATCTATCATTTTAAAATCATACCAAATACCATGTTATTTATCCAACATACTATTAATCAATATTTCTCATTTTTTAATCACTCTAATTATTAATCAATTAATTATCTCATCACTCATATCAAATGTAATTTCATTATAATCATATATATTTATTTTTATATTTATATTTAGATTTTACAAAAATATATTTTGTTTTTTTTAAAAAAATATTCTATATCTTCATAAAAGATATCATCTCGAGTATGTCTTTCCTTGTTATTATTTTAAAATTTCTTATTGATTTCTTTTCTCTGAAATTCTTATCGATTTTTAAAAAAAAATTTATTTGATTTATGGGTAAATGAAAGTTATATTTATAACTTAAGAATTCTGAATTTGTAATTATATTATATATAATAAGCCAAAAAATCGAGTTAATTAATGAATTTTTTTTACACAAAAACTCTTGTGACGTGTCAATTTTATGGGACGCATCTCTAATCAGATCCAACTCATAAAAATATTACTTTTAATATGAAAAGTATACATTTTTTATGTTAAATATTGATCGCATAGATTAATCTCCTCATAGATATAATACCTTGGTACTGTTTCAAAATAGACATATTCATAGAGTAAATATATATATTAAATTTTCATTGGACTTTGTAATTGAAGTTAATGTGTGAAATCCAAAATCGAAAAATACTTATTAGCTGAAAATGAAATACTTACGAATAAACTCATTCTTCCTACATAATAATCCAGCGATCACGCAAAAAATTAAAATCAAGATTTCAAAACCGAAACCGAAAAGGATGCGTCAATTTGTAGGAAAAAAAATGGTTGTTTAAAAATTTAGTTCAGACAAAATAATTTAAACACACAATTTATTTATTTATATTATATAAGTAAACTGAAATTAGGGGTTGGGTAGAACATGTACCAGACCCGGCCCCGAACCCGATAGGCCCTCTACCCAATTGTAATATATTTAAGGAACGTGCGATTAAAAGCGCAAGTTATGTAACCAGAAATATAATATATATATTTTTTATTTTATTGTATCTCCACTTATATATATATATATATATATATATATAACCAGAAACATATATATTGAACTTGGTCTGCCCGGACTCTACCAAATGTAGCTTTTAAATAATTAAATTATTTTCTCGTCAAAAAAAAATTAATTAAATTATTTAATTAACAAATCATGTCGAAGATACGAGCGCAAATATTGAAGCAAGTGAGATTAACAACTCACAACATTACCTCAATTGAAGCTGTCACCATGAAAATACACCTAATTGTGTACTTTGACCAATAACCTAATTCCATTTTACTCTTTTAATTTAATTTGTGAACCCCACGGGCCACGTGATCGGAGTGTCACCGAATAATTTGGTAAATTTATATATATGAAAAGTTTCATTTTATATAGAAAAGGCAGAGAAAAAATTTTTTTTAAAAAAAACCCCTTGTAATATATTTTTTTAAAAAAATTAATTGGCACCATAATAACATAGTCAAAAAGAAATTGATTTTTTCTCATATGTGTGTCTTATACATGCGCTGTTAATTAACTATATTACTAATTATACATTATCATATACATATATATATGTATGTATGTAATGCGATTTAAGGCAATGTATAATCTATAATGTCAGTTTTTTTTTTTTTTTTGCGCTTATAGATATTTTTATTATGTTGTGTAGATATGATGTTACATGACTAATATTTAAATTTTACAAGAAAAAAAAACAAATATATATGACTAAATGTCTGGAGTAATAAAAGATAAAATGGGAGACAGCAATAATAACCAGCCTTGATCAAATAACATGGAAAGATCCCAAATAGACAACAATGCCATCATGTCTTCTTAGGTACTTAGATATAAATTATCCAAAGCATCTTGCACATCACATAACCAACTGCATGTGCTACTTCACCCCCGCTCACTTCACATGCATGTAATTTCCTCCAACTAATAATATTCCAAATATAAAATAAAATAATATGTATATATATATGTATGTATTGTATGTAGACTACGATGACACGATTTTATTTATTGTATGGAAAATGAATGCTTTTTTTTTTTACAATTTGGAATTTATATGTGCACATATACTGTACCGGAAAGTACAATTTTATAGTTTCAAGGGCTAACATTCTCATTTGTTTATGAAATTGTAATGTCTATGAAATTCGAACTACGTAACCTGACTGTATGAAATTTAGGGTTTTTACTAAAATATGTGTTTAATTATTTTAATGCATTAAGGGTCAGTTTGGTAGGTAGTATAAAAGTTGGATTGATTAATAATATTTTGTTTGCTTTAATTTTTAGATATGAGATTGACTATTTGTTTGACAATTTTACTGTTTTTGTGGGAGAAAAAATCCATGCAATAGAGTATGATAGAAACAATCCGGCTACCCCAAAAATTTTAATCACGAAAATACCCCTGATTGTAATAAATATCCAACTTGCAAGTGGTCTTCTGTACGTCATTGTCCGAAATTCTTACGAAGAGTGGTGCTTACAAGCCGTAGGCTTGAGGACGAACAACGATATTGGAAAATAAAATAAATATTAACATCAAGGGTATTTTGGTCCTTAGTACACTTATCATGAATTTATCTATCTCTTAAATTTCACACCACACATAATATTACATAACTCTTAAATTAAATATTTTATCATATCAAACATTTATCAATAAAATTATTAATCATTCAATTATCATCGTATCAGTCACAATCAATTCACCTCCTCCAACTTTTCGTATTTTCATCACTTATAAAAATTTATGCATATACATATTTCATTTTCATTTTGAAACCAAGCATGCAACACGTATTTTAGCGTTAACGTTTTATCATAAAATTCCATAAACATTTAACATCAACATATTAACATTAATTACAGCATTTTTGGCACTGTCAGGACGTCTAACATTTCTAAGGTGTAAAATGACTGTTTTACCCTTGGACTTAAAATTTCCCGATTTTGATTTTTTCTTACTTTTGTTGACTCTAGACCATCTCAAATAATTATTTAAGTTTAAATCTAATTTCTAGCATTTTTATTTAGCTTGAATTCGAGAATTCCGATTTAATTCCTAATTACTAATCCGTTAAGCGTTTTAACCCCGAATTAATTCAAACTTTAATATTTTCTTCCCAAATTTTAAACATAGACTTCTTATTGCCTAAATTACCCTTGTGAGCCATGAGCCACCCCCGTGGACCCATGGTTCAAGCCCTAAGCCCTTAAACCAAGTTTTCGAACCCCACAAATTCCCCTTGAGCCATCTCTCGTTTTCTTCGAGCCACACCCGAGCCACCCCAAGCCAGCCCCTGACCAGCCCACCTACAAACCCTACTGGACCCCATTGGACTCACCGTAACCCATGCTGCAACCCCCTGCACGATGCAAGAGCCGCGCATCTCTTGCTTAAACCCTAGGACTCTTCACAACTCAGCTAGGACTCCTACCCTCCAGCCACCACCGAGCCCTCACCCTCTGCACCTTCACTGGACCCTGACTCCTGCCGCCAGCCTAAGCCAGCGCGGAAGCCCCCTTCGCATAGCTGCAGCCCGCGGTTGCATGGGAAGAGTCCCATTTTGGTTGGACTCTTCCCTAGCCGAGGCGCATGAGTCCTAGACATTCTAATGGCTATGACTATTCCTCACACCCAACCACACCCAGCCCGAGCCCTGTTCCAGCCCTGGTCTGTGGTTCCCCTTAGCCGAACCCTAGTACACCATAACATGAAATTTTCGTTCAAGCCCTATTCCAATCATGTGCAGCATTTAACCATGACTCATGTGACTCCTAACACGCTGGAAAATCGTCCCCTCAAGTCACCCTAACTTGGAAGCCCCTTCATGCAACAATAACATAAGTTTTGTACCATAAAAATACATGTTATTGACATATCAAAGCATAAAAACGAAAATAATCATAATGTAAATATGTTTCCCATGCAAACGTAATTCAAACACGTAATATGGTGTGATAGATGAGAAAAAAGAGATTTAGGGCATGTCTTTGCATGTATTACGCACGAAAAACAAGTTGAGATGCGAAGAACTTCGACGTAGGAGACCCTAGGATGAATTCCCTTAAAAAACCGTGACTTCCCTTGAATAATCTTGTGTGGTGTGTGCAATAAAGCTGATGAGAGATTCCTTGTGGTGTTGGATTTGTGAGGGGCGTGGGATTTTGAGGTTATGGGGTAGGGTTTTGATATTTATTTTCAAATAAATTATGTGTGCGAACTTATGCCCATTAATATGGTATATTAGGCCCATTAGTGAATATTTAAAATATTTGGTTTAGGAAAATTCGTGAAATATTAGCCGAGTTCTCAAAAAGTTCATATTTTCGTCGAAAATCTAATACCGTTTAAAAATACGACTCATCGTATAGAATCATCTTAAAACACATCATTTTCAAAAATATCATATAGCATAAACTTTATTTTAAATAATTAAAAATAATTATTTAATAAAAATATTCTCTTTTTTCAGCCATCGGTCTCCGTTCCTCGATTGCTTCTCGAATAACCTTATAAACACTGTTTTCATGCATTCGTGTAGAAAGTACATTTTATACATGCAAACATGCACATCATATTCAATTTATGCAAATAAAACTATTTAATTAGTCATTTTTCATTTTCCCTAGATTTGAATGTATTTAGGTTACGTTTTCGTATTTTGAACCTTACAATTCCTTCCTCCCTTAAATGAAATTTCGTCCTCGAAATTAGAACTTACCGAATAAATGCGGGTAGCGAATCCTCATGTCCCCCTCAGTCTCCCAAGTAGCTTCTTCCTCCGTGTGATTTAGCCACTTGACTTTGACTATTGGTATGACCTTGGGCCTTTCCTCATACGACATATTTGGAGTTAATTGTAAAGGCTCATAACTTTGTACATGTAAAGGGTTTGAATGTACTTTCACAGCATCGAGATGTGGAACACATTATGTACTCCGGCTAGCATCGGTGGCAATGCCACTCTATAGGCTAGTGTTCCAATCTTCTCTAAGATCTCAAATGGTCCTATGAACATCGGACTGAGCTTGCCTTTCTTGCCAAATCTCATAACACCCTTAATATGTGTTATTTTCACAAACACGTGGTCGTCTACGGCAAACTCTAGCTCCCTTTGTCACTTGTCAGCGTAACTCTTTTGTCGGCTTTATGCAGTCTTCATACTATCATGTATCTTGACTACTAGCTCCGTTGTTTGCTCGATCAAGTTCGGACCAAATTCTCCTCTCTCGCCCACCTCGTCCCAATGTATGGGTGATCTACACTTCCTTCCATATAGTGCCTCATAGGGAGCTATTCCTATTGACGATTGGTAGCTATTGTTGTAGGTGAACTCCACTAGAGGTAACTTTGGTTCTCAACTTCCTTGGAAATCAATCACACAAGCTCGGAGTAGATCCTCCGAAATTTGAATCACCCTTTCAGGCTGACCATCGTTTTGAGGATGGATCGATGTACTAAATAACAACTTGTTCCCCAACGCTGCATGCAGACTCTTCCAGAAAGATGACGTGAACCTTGGATCTCTGTCAGAAACGGTAGACACGGGAATCCCATGCAGTCGAACTATCTCTCGAATATACAACTCGGCATGCTGTGTCATGGTGAAGGTCATCTTGATAGGTAAAAAATATGCTGATTTCGTAAGACGATCCACTATCACCCATATAGCATTAAACCCCTTGATAGTCCTCGGTAATCCACAACAAAATTCATGGTCATATTTTCCCATTTCCATTCAGGAATAGGAAGTGGCTTAAATTTTCCAGTTGGCCTCTAATGCTCGGCTTTAACTTGCTGACATGTCAAACATTCGGATACAAATCGCAGGATATCTTGCTTCATGCCCGGCCACCAATACAATAATTGAAGATCCTTGTACATCTTCATGCTTCCAGGACGAATGGAATATGGCGTGTCATGAGCTTCCTTCATAATGACTTCACTCAAAGAATCGCCAATAAGAACCCAAAGTCAGTCTCAATATCGAACAATACCATCCACCTCAGAATACAGCTTCCGGCCCTTAGCTTCATCTTTCGACCTCCACTTTTGCAATTGCTCATCAGTAAATTTTCCCTCTTGGATTTTATCCCTCATATTCGACTGTAGTGTCATGGTGGCAAGATTAGGGGCCACGCCCCAAGCATATACTGCCAGCTCAAACCGCTTTATCTCGGATTGTAATGGTCTCTGAAGTGATAATTGAGTAATGACTATTGTCTTCCTACTCAATGCGTCCGCCACTATATTAGCTTTTCCCGGATGGTAGATAATGTCACAGTCGTAGTCTTTTACCAACTCTAGTCATCTTCGTTGCCTCATATTCAATTCTTTTTGCGTGAAGAAGTATTTCAAACTTTTATGGTCGGTGAAAATCTTGCACTTCTCCTCATACAATTAATGTCTTCAATTATTCTGTGCAAATACCACTGCGTCAAGCTCAAGATCATGTGTGGGATAATTTTTCTCAGGAACCTTCAATTGTCTAGATGCATAGGCTATAACTTGATCATTTTGCATCAAAACTGCGCCCAAACCAAGTTTCAAAGTGTCCGTATAAAGAACATAATCTCCTTGGCCCGATGGCATCGATAATATTGGCGCTGAGATCAACTTGACAAAACTTTCTTGACATTCGGATCCCCATATAAACTTTGCATTCTTCTTTGTCAAGGCAGTCATAGGTACTGCAATAAATGAGAATCCTTGAATAAAATTTCGGTAATAGCCAGCTAGACCCAAGAAACTCTGGCTAGACCCAAGAAACTACGGATCTCGGTTACGCTTTTAGGTACAGGCCATTCTTTCACTGCCTCCACTTTACTCCGATCAATCTCAACTCCATCTCTAGAAATGACATGGCCTAAGAATGTCACTTTCTCAAGCCAAAACTCGTACTTGCTGAACTTTGCATATAATTTCCTATCCAGTACTTGCAGTGATGTCCTCAAGTGCCGACTATGCTCCTCCTTACTCTCTGAATAGATCAAAATATCATCGATGAAGACTATAACGAATTGATCAAGATATGGCTGAAATACGCGATTCATGAGATCCATATAGATCGCTGACACATTGGTCAACCCAAATGGCATGACCATAAACTCATAATGCCCATATCGAGTTCTAAAAGACATCTTACGAACATCGAACTCTTTCACTTTCAACTGATGGTATCCCGAAAGAAGATCTATCTTTGAGAATATCGACGCTCCTTGCAATTGATCATATAAGTCTTCAATTGTAGGTAGAGGATATTTATTCTTGATGGTGACTCTATTCAGCTCTCGTTAATCAATGCAGAGTCGGATACTCCCATCTTTTTTATTCACAAAAAATACCGATGCGTCCCACGGAGAAAAACTAGGGAAAATAAAACTCTTGTCCAGAAACTCTTGAATTTGATCTTTTAGCTTTTTCATTTTTGCAGGTGCTAGACGATAGGGCGCTTTAGAAGAAATTGATACAGTGCCCGACATCAACTCAATAGAAAATTTCACCTCACGGTCCGGTGGAATGCCAGAAACGTCCTTAGAAAAGACACTAGGAAAGTCTCTGACGATCTCAACATCCTCTAGCTTCTGACTGATAGAGGCATATGCTGTAGTAACACAAGCTAGAAAAGCTTGGCATCCTCGTCTCATAAGCTTTCTCGTGCACATACAAGAGATAATGTGCATCATTTTCTTGTTCCTCACTACCTCAAAGATAAAATACTTCCCGCTGGGTTGTCGAATAGACACTGACCTCTGTCGAAAATCTATCGAAGCTCCATTAAATATAGCCAATCCATGCCAAGTATGATGTAAAATTCAGGCATTGGGAGTACAATAAGATATGCCCGAACAACTTCTTTTTGCAAACGAAGCTCCATATTCTTCACAATGCTCGAAGTGATCATTTGATCATCAGAAAGAATAGAAACTTTGAAGCTCAGTCCCATATATTCAGGTATAATATTTAGTCGCTTGATGAATGTTTCGGTTATGAATGAGTGTGTAGCTCACGAATCCAGCAATGCATAGGTAGCTACGCGTAGAATGAATATCTTTATGGTGATTAGGGTCATGTTTGGCTCCTCCTCAGCTTCCTCAACATGCATAACATAAGCTCTCCCCAGAGTTGGTACTTTCTTCTTCTGGCAATCAGCAGCTTTATGTCCTTCTTCTTTGCATATGAAGCATTTTTATGTCCCCCACATGCACTTGCCAAAATGTAAGCGATTGCACTCCTTGCACAGTGGCCTCACGACAGGTTTTGGTGCTTCAGGTTGCGGTGGCTTTGGTGGTCCTGGCTTCTTCACTTGTCCTTGGGGCTTTTGCTGCCCTTGAGCTCTAGGAGTTCCCATAAATGGCTTCTTATTCAGCTGAGAATTCTGTTGGTGTTGTTGTCTCTTGCGCTGCATCTCATAATCAATATCTTTCAAGGCTTGCTCAGCTTGGAATGCATAGGCAGTGGTAGCTGCATAGTCCGCCCGTCGCATCATCATCACATCACGGCGTATAGTAGGTCGTAGTCCATCCAGAAAGTGCCTAAGTTTCTCAGTAGCATCCCAAGGAATGAGGGGCACAAAGTGACAACCCCTATCAACTTCCTCACAAACTCGGCCACAGTCGTGTCCCCCTGGTGGAGACTCATGAACTCTCTCTTCAAGCGTCCTTGGATATCAGCAGTGAAGTATTTCTGATAGAATATTTCCTTGAATCAAACCCAAGTAAGCGTGGCAAAATCAATCTCATGTCCGCCCCTTCCCACGAAAGAGAAGCATCATATCTAAACATATAAGTAGCACACCTAACTCGGTCAGTGTCTCCCATATTCAGATAGCGGAAATGAACCTCAAGAGATCAAATTCAACCCTCAGTAGCAAATGGGTCAGTGGTGCCAGAAAATTCCTTCGGGCCTAGCCTCCGGAACTGATCATAAACATCGTGTTGTGGCCTTGGAGCCTACTGAAACTTGTGCTCAAAGAAACTTTCCATGCCCTCTAGTGCACGAATAGCAGCATCCCCATTAGGAGGTGGGGTTTCATTCCCTTGATGATCCTCAACATTTTCAGCTTGCCTATCGGTACCAGGTGCGCGTCTATGAGGTATTATATCTGAACGTTTTTCGTTGGAACATTTCATGTTCGCAATCTTGATTTTGATGTTAAGAAAACTTGTTAATTTGTTACTAATAATTTACCTAAGTGCGCAGGAAGCTGAAACTGATTAGGCCTCGAACTGATCAGTTACCAAGGCCTAAACTGAAGCTATCGAAGACGTAAACTGAAAATCCAACTGATGCGCGAAACTGAATCAGTTCAATTGATATATCGTAAACCAGTTCAACTGATTTTTTAGCTGATAGGTGGTTCAGCAGAAAACCTTCAGAAGCCCGGCCAGCTGATGAAGAGCCCAGCTGACCAGTTCAAATGAAAGAGTTAAACCAGTTCAACTGACGAGTCAACTGATTTCACCATATCAAATGAAGAGCAGTATAACTGACAAGCCAGAGCATCAGTTTGGAATCAATCAGTTTGCATAATACGACGAGCTTATCAAAGGTGGAATCCAGCTGCGCGCATTAAGGAAAAGCAATTGTATTATCGATAGTACAATAATTGATGTTGCAACAAAGCTTTAAGACAAAATGTTCCAGAATAGCTGTCGGAAAAGTCGAGACACAAACTTCAAGAAACACATTCAAACTGCAACGATCACATGTGATGAGTCTTGATGTATGGTCGCATTGCTGCTAAATACAGATTAAGACCATCAACAACAACAATGGAAAAACAAGAGAAAAGAAAGGGCACACCTATTGCATACTAGCTTACAAAGAAGCAATCAACCCAGTCGAGGGAACACTTCAAGTTATATCAGCTTAGTGTAGAAGCTTATATCCCTCAGTGTGTGAAAACACATTTCGGGTTGTTTTCAGAGATCAGTTCACACACACACACACACCACCACCACTCAAATACAGTCTTGCATAAAGACGTAAAACTTGTGTATGTAGTCTTTGAGACACAGACGTTAAACAAGTGTTGGCTGGAAGGTGATGCCTTCTGTCTAGACTAAGAGTTCAGTTAGTCAGTGGATAAGTCCTAAGCTGGATGGGTTTATACAAGGTGTTGTATAAATCAAGGTGTTCTAGTGGATCCTACCCGAGGTGGTAGAAAGGGTGACGTAGGAGCAGTTGAAGTCTCCGAACATCCATAAACATATCTTGTGTATTAACTGCTAGCTGTGTTTTAATCTGACTTGATCAGTTCAGCTGATATCAATTCAGTTCTGTCCATAGCTGAACCGATAGAAGCCAGAACTGATTCCTCGTATTTCAGCCGATCAGTTTATAAAAGTCATTAGATTTTAAAATAGTTCAATCTTTCTTAACGAATGATTACTTCGAGTATTTTCCGCTTGGTTTGAAACCAAACTCGATCTAGTTCATCGATATATACATTCTTAGAACATGAGCTATTGCAGCTCATTGAGAATATTGTGTTTGAAGCACCCTCGCAGGTGCCCGAATCGATCCATCAATTGGTAACAGAGCTAGCTATTCTAAGAAGGACATTTGAAAACTAACTAAAATTATTTTTTTTAAAATAGTTTTATATGTTATTTAAATATACTTTATATTATTTTCAAAACTATTTGAAAATGTTTATCTAATGCTCCTTGCAAAGAGTAGAGAGAATTGGCTCTACAACTAACATTGTAGCCATTTCTCTTGACTCGGAGCTTTGGGGCTTTAATCAGCCTGTAGCGGTATGAGTCCTACCTGTTGGCTTTTCAACAAAATTGATCAGAAGACAAGGTTTCAGCTGCCAGCCTACCAGTTGAAGCTGATCAACAGATGAAGCACTGCTATGTTGAGATGTTGGATGATTAAAGTAGAGCTTAATCATCAGTAGTATACCGCCGCTTAATTGTCATATCAGATCAAGTAGATGATCAATGCGGTTCAATATCAGTTGAGTCCAGTTTGAGTTAGCCCGACAAGTTTGGCAACATAGATATCATGTCTAAGGCAGCTAGCTGTTTGTCTGGCAAGAAGACTCAAGATCATTGCAGCACTTCAAGAGTTCAAGGCAACCAGTTGTTGGCATATTCAGTTATGTCATGCATAAACTGATTGATATTTGATGTTGTTTAAAATATGCTATTGTAGTAGCAATTTTCCCTTATAAATGGTGGTGTAATTAAATGTATAATAAAAGGAGATCTATTTAATTAAATAAATATCATGTTTATCCAATTATTTTTTTATATGATTTAACTGATACCTCTAGATTTCTTGTCTAAACTTCTTGAATGATTAAAGCTACTAAATTTTGGCATAGATAATTATTCTTAAAGAGGAGTTTTTAATTCAGTTAGTGAGGGGGAGCTTTCTTTCCCTCGATCTGAAAAATGTTTTTAAAACTCATTTTTAATTCAGTTAGTGATCCCTCGAACTAAAAATTTTTTAAAATCGTTTTAAATGTTTTTGATTCTCACAAAGGGAGAAAATCAGTTTTAAAATTAAAAAATTTAAAATCGGTTTAACTGATCAAGTTTAGTGATCATCAAAAAGGGGGAGATTGTTGGAACATTTCATGTTCGCAATGTTGATTTGATGTTAAGAAAACTTGTTAATTTGTTACTAATAATTTACCTAAGTGCGCAGGAAACTGAAACTGATCAGGCCTCGAACTGATCAGTTACTAAGGCCTAAACTGAAGCTATCAAAGACGTAAACTGAAAAGCCAACTGATTGCGCGAAACTGAAACAGTTCAACTGATTGTTCATCTGATAAGTAGTTCAGCATAAGACCTTCAGAAGCCCAGACAGCTGATGAAGAGCCCAGCTGACCATTTCAACTGAAAGAAAGAAATCAGTTCAACTGACGAGTCAACTGATTTCACCATATCAACTAGAGACCAGTTCAACTGACCAGTAAGAGCATCAGTTTGGAATCAAGCAGTTTGCAGAACACGACAAGCTTATCAAATGTAAGGAACCGTGTATCGTATTATTGTAAATCTTATGTGATTATCGATAATTCATGAATTGTCATGTGATTATGTATTTGATGTATATCATGACAATGAAATTGAGAAAATGAATATTGAATATGAGTTGACGTTGTAAGAGCTCGAGTGGAGAATTCGGACGCCAATATAGTACAAGAGTCAATATTTGTACAGAACATGTGGCGCCCGGGCGGTAGAAAGTGACCGCCCGAGCGCCAGGGTATATGAAAGTGTTCTCGGACAGAACATGCCGCGCCCGAGCGGTAGTTTGTGACCGTCCGAGCGCGATGCAAGTGTTAGGCGGACAGAACCCTCCGCGTCCGAGCGGTAATATTTGACCGCCCGATCGCGTAGGCGGTGGAGATAAGAATGAGTTCTTTCATTCGGTTTCTTCAGTTTACATTTCAGAGAATTCGAGAGACACGAGAGATTCGATTTTCTTCCGTCCAAATCGACTTTGAAACGCTGTCTAAACGCGAAACAAATTATATATTTGTGATCTTCGCGTCGAGGGCTTCTGACTGAGGTAATTTTCTTCTGGTTCCAGTAGCTCTAAATATCAAATTGCTGGAATAGCATGTATTTGAAGTTGAATTTCCTATATATAGTAGAATAACCGACAATAAACTCATATTCGAAGTCGGAATTGAATTATGATATGATTATGATTTGATATGAATTTTTGAAGTTTCAAAAGATATTTGAAACTCATATTAATGATTTTGGATTACATTATTGATTGGAATGAGTATGTTATTGATGTAGATAAAGTATTATACCGATATCTTCAGGCTACATCAACTGAAAACGAAGAATTGAGGTATGTTGCGACCGGGTAACATACGACATGTATCTGTATTATATGATATATGTTGGATTGATTTGACTGATTGGATCGAGAATACATGTCTATATGCCTTAATTGTTGAGTTTATGTGGCATACATGACATTGAGATTTGAATATCGATGTATAAAATAAATGTTTTATTAACACACATCGTTTGATGCATACATCGATACATGACATGCACGTTGAGCTATGATCCTTGGATACCCTGATATGATTTGATTGGATTCTGAGGTTTGTGAACACAATGCTATGTTTGGTATTATATGACCCTTAAAAACATAGACATTTGTAGCCCCGATGATTGGATATGAGATTTGGGATTTGATGGCGCTTTATCGACGCTATCATATGAGTATCCCTTATTGAGGCCGGTGTGCCAGCTCGAGCATTGATTTGATAGCGATCCGTTTGATTCTGACATGTGCTCAATGGATGGGCATTTGACCTGATACCTCCACGACATACATGCATTGCATACCATATATCATTGTTTAGATATTTGTGGTATATATGATGGTTGTTCCAAACGGATCTTTGCTCACCCCCAAGGGGGGCTGTTGTTGTCATTGTGTGTGGACAATGGCAGGTACTCCAGGATATCAGGAGACCGGAGAGGGTACTTCTGGAGGGAGCCACAGCTTGGGCTGAGATTTTATGTTTATGTCTTGTTCCCAGTATATATGTATATATATCTATATACCGGGGCATGTCCCGAGGATATGAGTTGTTTGTATATGATTGGGTTTGATTACGTGTGGGCATGTTTATGATGTGAGACGAAATACTATATTTAGTATTCAAATAAAATGATTTGGGCTCATTGTAAAGAAAATTTTAAACCTGTTTTCCGCTTTAATTAGTTAACCCTAATCAAAGTGCATTGTAATAACGATTAGGAGCTAAGGGCCCCACATCAAAGGTGGAATCCAGTTGCGCGCATTAATGAAAAGCAACTGTACTATTGATAGTAAAATAATGGACGTTGCAGCAAAGCTTTAAGACAAAATGTTCCAGAATGGCTGTCGGAAAAGTCGAGACACAAACTTCAAGGAACACATTCAAACTGCAATGATCACATGTGATGAATCTTGATGTACGGTCGCATTGCTGCTATAAATACAGATAAAGACCATCAACAACAACAGTGGAAAAACAAGAGAAAAGAAAGGGCAAACTTATTGCATACTAGCTTACAAAGAAGCAATCAGCCCAGTCGAGGGAACACGTCAAGTTATATCAGCTTATTGTGTATTTCCCTCAGTGTGTGAGAACATCTTTCAGGTTGTTTTCAGTTATCAGTTCTCACACACACACACCACCACCACTCAAATACAGTCTTGCACAAAGACGTAAAACTTATGTATGCAGTCTTTGACACACAGACTGTGGGGACCCGGACGCTAATTCATTCTTCTCAATCATCATTAGGATCAATTAATTAAAATGGGTCCTAAATTTTTTTTTTAAAATATTGAACACTATATAAACAAGTATACAAAGTCTATAACAAAGTAGGCCCATCTTATTCAATCACAAGATCAAGTTAAATATCTACAACATGATCCAAAAGTACAAGTCTTGTACAATAGAAAATCATACAAACTAATGTTCATTCACTACATATCAAGTGATGAAAACAACTCTACTTATGGGTCCGAATCTCCACTCTAATCTCAATCTCTCATCCTCTTCTCGACCCTGATCCTGTCCCACCTGTTGTCATGCACACATACAAACACAACAACAGCCGGATAACTCCGGTGAGAAATATATTCCCAGTATAAACAACGTATACATGCAATCATATAAAGAGATATAAAAGCATGGAACAGTTATCAATAACATGTATCATAATCTGAAAAACATGAATCGATATAAAAATTGTAAATCAAACTCTTTGACTCATAATCTCTGACTCGACTCTTCTCTAGTCTAGGGATCCCGATCGAATAAGAACGCAACAGTCTCCCACCTACTCTCCCAGCTAGATGGTCGTACGTTCTTATTCCCAGACTTTGGCATTCTATATCGAATCTCTACAATAGGAGTCGATCTACTCCTAAGCAACATCGATATCACCAAATGTCCAGTGACTTGGCACCTCTGCCAATGACATGGCACATCTGCCATAGACTCAATACATGCTTTATTATAAATCAATAGACTAAACATATCAATCTCATGAATTGCAAACATCAATGCAATATAACAAAGTATGTGGTTTTGGGAAACTCAAGTCGAATCTAACTCGAGTCGTATCTTCCCGGTCTAACATTGATTTATACCTTTCTTTTCGTAGATCAATCTGATCAATGAAATCAATATCAGTCTGGCTCTGATCGTTCTTCGAAGTCTTCAGTACCAACTCTGGAATGACATATTCGAGAAGTACAATATCAATATACAACTCAAAGCTATACTGGATATGATCAGAACTCAATCTAATTCTGTTTCGAAGGCATAACAGCACAATCTCGATATACCCAGCAATACGATATCAACATATACAAATCACAATTCATAATCAATCGATAAAAATAATCTGATACCAAATCTGTATATTCTCAATCAAATTCAATCTGAAAATGATAACAATTTCATACGGTGTCTGTTCTTCAATCTGATTTCGATTATACAATTACTACAATCTCAGGAACACATAATATAGATAAAATCATGATTCCTTCAATATCAAGTTTTCAAACTATAGAAGAAAATAGTAAAACTTACGTCCTGTTGAAGCTCTTGTCGATAGAAGCACGGTACTAAACTCGGATTGAAAATCTAACAGACGGATCTCGCAAAATCACAATTTTAAAATATGAAAGCTTGATACTTTCCATGAACTTTCGGTTCTTTCCTCTGCACCATCTGAATGGAATGAAGTGAAGGAATACATATCTAATTGCATGGAAAATACATGTGGCTCATTCTTTGCACTGCACGTCTCGCGCATATGCGCGACCATCACCGGCGCATATGCGCGAGACTCTCTGTCTCCGCATAAAAGGAATTCACCATCTCGCGCATATGCGCGTCCCATTTCGGCGCATATGCGTGAGACTTACTGTCTCTGCGCATGTATAAACATCTTGCTCGCGTATATGCGCGCCTCTTCTCGTGCATACGCGCGAGACCAACTGTCTCGGCACTTCTTCATTCCACATGCTCGCGCATATGCGCGCCCTCTTCTCGTGCATATGCGCGAGGTCTTTTGCCTTGCTCGCGCATATGCGCGGCTCGGATCACACATATGCACGAGACTTTCTGTCATCGCACAACTCAATATCACATGCTTTACCAAATCTGGTCTCAGAGTGGTCCGTCTATAATCATATCAATTCATAATCAATAATCGCAGATTAACAGGATAAAATTCTCGGGCATTACAATTCTCCCCCTCTAAGATCTGATTTCGTCCCCGAAATCACAGGCAATCAAATCACAGATAAGAAGGAGATATACAGAAGCTAAATAAGAAAACTCACATCAATGAAATAACTTTGGAAACTTCTGTCTCATGTCTGATTCAGTTTTCCAAGTAGCTTCTTCAATGCCATAACGACTCCACTGAACTTTCACAAGCGGAATAGTCTTCGTTCTGGGCTACTTTTCTTTACGATCTAGAATCTGGATCGGCTTCTCAAAATAACTCAGAGTTTCATCAAGTTCTGCCTCGTCTGGCTGAAGAACATGAGAAGCATCAGGAAGATATTTCCGCAGCATAGACACATGAAAGACATCAAGTATACCAGATAGAGATGGAGGTAAAACAAGTCGATAGGCACGATCACCTACCTTCTCCAGAATCTCATATGGTCCAATATAACGAGGAGATAATTTTCCTTTCTTGCCAAATCTGACAATGCCTCTGAAACGAGAAATCTTCAAAAATACTCTATTTCCCTGCTCAAATTCTAAAGGTCGACGTCGAATGTTCGCATTTTTGGCCTGTCTGTCTTGAGCTGTTTTCATTCTCTTCTGAATCAGTTTCACTTTCTCAGTCATAACTCGAATCATATCAGGCCCAAGTTCAAGTACCTCAGATATTTCATCCCAATAAAGAGGGGATCTGCACTTCTTGCCATACAACACTTCAAACGGAGCCATCTCTATACTCGTCTGATAGCTGCTGTTGTACGAAAACTCACAAAGAGGCAAAAAATCTTGCCAACTAGTGCCAAAATCTAGCACTACAGCTCTAAGCATATCCTCTAATGTCTAGATAGTCCGCTCTGACTGTCCGTCTGTCTGAGGATGATATGCAGTACTCAAATGCAATTTCGTACCTAGAGCTTGCTGCAAACTATGCCAGAAATGTGAAGTAAATCGAGGATCACGATCTGATACAATCGATTTAGGCACACCATGCAATCTGACCACTTCTCTGACATAAATCTATGACATCTGGTCATGTCTGTAAGTCATTCTGTAAGGAATAAAACATGCTGATTTGGTTAATCTGTCAATAACGACCCAAATCGCATCGCAACCTCGGGAGGATCGTGGTAGCTTCGTCACAAAATCTATAGAAATGTGATCCCATTTCCATTCAGGAATACATAAGCTATGCAACAGACCTCCTGGTTTCTTTCTTTCTGCTTTCACCTGTTGGCAATTTAAACATCTAGATAAAACTCTGCAATGTTTGATTTCATCTATTTCCACCAAAACTGTTCCTTCAGGTCATTGTACATCTTTCTGCTTTTCTGACAATATCCATCGTTTCAAATCTGAAACATCGGGCACAACTATACGATTATTCATATATAATATATTCTCACGAACCTGATATTCTGATTGATGCCTTGCTTTGACCATCGCAATCGAGTTTTGAACATTCTGATCAACTTTCTGAGCTTCTTTAATTCTCAAAATCAGCTCTGGTTCGACTTGAACAGTATATAATCTCAGAGGTTGACAATCTGTTTCAAATACTAATCTAGAAAGACAGCAATCTTCAATTAAATTCGAAACACCAATCGTTGATAAGGACAAAGAACATATCTTTCGACTCAGTGCATCAGCTGCTGCATTCGATTTTCCCGGATAATATTTGATTTTCACAATCAAAATCTTTCAGTAAATCAAGCCATCTTCTTTGTCTCATATTCAATTCTGATTGTGAAAATAGATATTTCAAACTCTTGTGATCAGAATATATATCAAATTTCTCACCGTATAGGTAGTGACGCCAGATCTTTAGTGCAAATACAATAGCAGCCAATTCAAGATCATGAATCGGGTAGCGAGTCTCATGTGGTTTCAATTGTCGAGGCATAAGCAATAACATGTCCTCGCTGCATGAAAACACAACCTATTCCTCTGTGAGAAGCATCACAATAAACAACAAAATCACCAGTACCTGACGGAATAGTCAACACAGGAGCACTGGTTAATCTCTTTTTCAATTCTAGAAAACTGGATTCACACGCCTCTGACCAAACAAATGGGGCATTCTTCTGAGTCAATTGAGTAATCGGCTTAGCAATACTAGAGAAATCTTTAATGAATCGATGATAGTAGCCTGCTAGACCCATAAAACTACGTATCTCTGGCACTGACGTCGGTCTAGGACAACTGATCACTGCCTCGACTTTGCTAGGATCAACAGAAATACCATCTCCAGATATAATGTGTCCCAAAAATATTACTTGCTTCAGCCAAAACTTACATTTATACAGTTTAGCACACAATTTCTCAGTTCACAGAATCTTCAATACAGTTCTCAGATGCTCAGCATGATCAATCATATTCTTTGAGTAAATCAGAATATCATCAATAAAAATAATCACAAAGTCATCAAAATATCTCTGAAAGATACGGTTCATCAAACCCATAAATACAGCTGGAGCATTTGTTAAACCAAACGGCATGACTATAAATTCATAATGACCATACCTGGTTCTGAAAGCTGTCTTCGATATATCAGAATCTCTGACTCTCAGCTAATGATATCCAGATCTCAGATCGATCTTGGAATAAACAGAATAACCCTGCAACTGATCAAATAAATCATCGATACGAGGCAAAGGATATTTGTTCTTTATCGTAGCCTTGTTCAGTTGCCTATAGTCAATGCAGAGTCTCATTGAACCATCTTTCTTTCTGACAAATAATACTGGAGCACCCCAAGGAGTAACACTCAGTCTGATGTAACCCTTGGCCAGTAAATCTTCTAACTACTCTTTCAATTCTATCGGTGCCATTCTGTATGGAGTTTTTGAAATAGGAACAATACCTGGTATCAATTCAATGCTGAAATCTATTTCTCGGATTGGAGGCAAACCTGGAATCTCATCTGAAAGACATCAGCAAACTCACATACCACTGGAAAATCTGCCAATGATGGGCTCGATTTCAATACATCTACTGAATACACAAGGAATCCCTCTGCTCTTTTCTATAATAATCGAGTCATAGACAACACAGATATCAAAGGAATTCTAGCTCTAGAACCCTTACCGTAAAATTTTCATTCATCGGCCATTTCAGGTCTGAATCTCACCATCTTCTGGAAACAATCTACGGTAGCTCTGTACTTGGTCAGCATATAAATACCGATAATGCAGTCAAAATCAAACAAACCGATTACAATACAATCTAACTCAATCTTATGGCCATCATATTGTAGTATACAACGTTTAACAGATTTCACTGATATAAGACGTTTCCCCAAAGGTGAAGAGACAGATACTACAGCAGATAATGACTCAACAGGCAAATCATATATCAATGCAAACGCTTAGATATAAAAGTATGGGATGCACCCGTATCAATCAATACATAAGCAGAGTAACCAAAAACAGAACAGTTACCTGCAACAACATCATCTGGTGCTTCCTGTGCCTGTTCTTCAGTCAAAGCAAATACTCTGGCCTGCTGTCTCGGAGGTTGGCTAACATTCTAGCTTCCTCCTGGCCTCTGCTGTGACTGAGTAGTAGGGAATGGCTGGAAAGAGTGAATAGCAGATGATCGTCTATCTGTCTGAGCCACTGATCCAGATGATTCTGCTCCATGGGATCTTTGAGAACCTCGCTGTGGATAGACTCTGGCAAAATATCCATGCTGTCTATAGATGTTGCAACAACCAGATACTCCTTGGCATTGCTCGGTAGGATGTCTTCCTCCACAAGTTCTGCCATAGATCTCTGTATAAATCTGGTTCTGTCGTGAACCACTGGAGCTAGATGAACTACTATCAGATCTCTTAAACTGTCTTCCTCTGGCTTTCAAATGATCTTTCTTTCCACTGCTGCTACCGCCACTGTCAAATCTGGGAGGGGATTGGTGGAATGGGACTGAAGGTTGTTGCTATTTCGGTGCTGGGGCAACATACGAAGCTCCTTTCTGTCTAATCAAGCCCGCTTCTGCTCCTTTGGCTCTGTTCAAAGCATCAGCAAAGTTATTTTGTCTCCCAGCATTTACCAGTGTAAAGATCTCAGGATTCAGCCCATTAATGAACTGATCAGCAACATGTGGAGCAAATCGTAGCAAGGTAGAGAACTTGGCCACATATTCTTCTATGTTTAGTTGACCATGTCTCAGATTGGCAAACTCTGCACCCTTGTCTTTTTTGTACGATACAGGGAAAAATCTTAGATAAAATTCAGTCTTATAGATCTTCCAAGTAATAACTGTACCTCGATGCTCCAAAGCCCTCTTGGTTGTGAGCCACCAATTCTTTGCAACGTCATGGAACTGGTGCCCAATCAGTCTACCTCTTCGTTCATCTGCATAATCAAGTGAATCAAACAACATTTCAATGTCATCTAACCAACTCTCACAGTCAACAGAATTCTCTGTGCCCTTCAGAGTTGGTGGTTTGAACGACTGAAATCTCTTCACCAGTGTTTCAATAGGTGTCGCTGTAACATCAATCGGATTGTTTGAGGTACTACCCTGTTCTGGGATTCTTCGAGGAGGCATATCTGATTATCAAAAGGGTTAGCAACCAAATATAATAGATCTGTTTGAGTCCTCCTCTGATGTGGGGACCCGGGCTCTAATTCAATTCTTTTTTGGATTAATTGGATATTTGCTAGAAAATGTGGGTCAAAATTTTGCTTTTAACATTAAATCAAATGTATATAAATCAAGCACAATAACTTTCTCTCTTTTATTTCAACAAACATAAATACATGTCTTGTTTCATTTCAAAGATATACAAACTAGTGTTCAATACTAACTACACACCACATGTAGTACATGTCTAGTAAGAAACCACTAGTAGTCTTCTTCTATGCCAGTAATCTCCACGCTATCTCGATCTCTCATCTCTGTCGCGACCCAGATCCTGTCCCACCTGTCGTTATGCAAACATACAGACACAACAACAGCCGGAAACTCCGGTGAGAACAAATCCCAGTATAAAACATGTATACATGCATATACACAATATAAATCATGAACATACTATCATGGATGTAATCAACAACAATACATCTTATAGACTATTAAACATAATCAGAATAAGTCAAGCATTGTAATTCAACTCATAACTTTGACTCACTTCATATCTAATTCTAGGGATCTCGGTGTGAATAAGATGTAACAGGTCTCCCACCTACTCTCCCAATCGGGGTGGCGTTACATCTTATTCCTAAACTTCGGTCATGTCTGTATCGAATTCTACAATCGGAGTGAATCTTCCCCTATGCTTCGATATCACCGAACGTTTAGAAAATTGGCGTACCTACCAATGACTCTCCTATCTCAGTACATATATATAAATCAATATAAAGTACAAACATAACAAGTATGTGATTTTGGGAAACTCAAATCGAATCTCATTTGAGTTGTATCTTCCCGAATTCACATGAATTATACCTTCTTGTCGTACAATCTTTGTCGTAATCGAAGTCTCAATGCCAAATCTGTCAAGATCAACTCTGAAACAACAATGTTGGAATGTACAATATCAATCCACAACTCAATTCAACACATGTATGTATCAATAATCAGTCTTGATACATTGGACGGCATAACGGCGTAATTTCTCGATATCGATCAATTCAACAACAATAATCAACTCTCACAATGAATAAGCAACACCATATACACATCATACTCTCAAAATCTGCATATTCTTAACTCAACATATGCTGGAATTCACAATAATCACAATACGATATCATTTCTTCGATCCGGTTGCATTTCTACAATGGCTAGAATCTTAAGCACATATCATAACCATGATATCATAATTTCCCTAACATCTGAAATCTGAATCGTGCTGAAATCTAACAATACTTACATCCTTTGATAGCACTTGATGAGAGGAGCAAGAATTTATGCTTGGATTGAAATTTGGATAGATAAATCTTGCACAAATCAATTTCTAAGAAAATGAAGCATGAAGGAATTCTTGAGGGTCTCTCTCGGTTCCTGCTTGGAAGATGCTGAAGAATGACAGCAATACAAAGTTTATATATCACATGCCATGTGTCAACATAATACTTCAAGGTGGATTTCTCGCACAGAGCACCGCGGGCGGCATTCCATCTAGATTTTAAAAAGAGACGACCGCGGGTGCGGTCCCTTTTTACACCGCAGGGTGCGGTGTTGGTTCGTGTGCAAAACTCTAACTTTCTGCCTATCAACCGCGGTTGCGGTCAAAACATGAGCGCGGGTGCGGTGTCCTCTCGAAATCAAACTCTAACTTTCTGCCACCACTCCGCGGGTGCGGTATGTTTTGCTGTGCAGGTGCAGTCTATACCTCATGCAACACTTCATAATTTCATTTGATCAACCTACAATCTTGGGCATTACATTTTCCCCCTCTTAGATAAGAGTTCGTCCTCGAACTCGCAAGCACTCAATCAGGGTATATATAAGATGCAATATAATCAAAACTAAATAAATACTCACGTCATGAAAATAGCTCGGGATATCTCTGTCTCATCTCTGATTCTGTCTCCCAAGTCGCTTCTTCAATGCCATGATGACCCTACTGGACTTTCACTAGCGGAATAGTCTTCGTCCTGAGCTGCTTTTCTTTTCGATCCAAAATCTGTAATTGTTGCTCAAAATAACTCAGTGTATCGTCAAGCTCGGCCTCATCAGGCTGAATGACATGAGAAGCATCAGGCATGTATCTACGCAGCATCGATACATGAAAAAAATCATGTATCCCATATAAAGAAGGAGGGAGAGCAAGTCGATATGCTCGATCGCCAATCTTCTCAAGAATCTCGTACGGATCGATGTATCTAGGAGATAACTTCCCGCGTTTGCCAAATCTGACAACGCCTCTGAACGGAGAAATCTTCAAGAATACTCTGTCTCCCTGTTCAAATACTAACGGTCTACGTCTGATGTTCGCATACTTGGCTTGTCTATCCTGCGCCGTTTTCATTCTCTTCTGAATGATCTTCACCTTCTCAGTCATTTCACGAATCATATCAGGTCCAAATTCTGGTACCTCAGATACATCATCCCAATACAGCGGAGATCTTCACTTCTTGCCATATAATGCCTCAAACGGTGCCATCTCGATGCTCGTCTGATAGCTGTTGTTGTACGAGAATTCACAAAGTGGTAGTGAATCTTGCCAACTACTGCCAAAATCTAGCACTACAGCTCTCAACATATCCTCTAATGTTTGCATAGTCCGCTCTGACTGTCCGTCTGTCTGGAGATGATAAGCAGTGCTTAGATGCAATGTCGTACCTAAAGCCTACTGCAGACTGTGCCAGAAATGAGAAGTGAATCGTGGATCACGATCTTATACGATTGACTTCGGCACACCATGCAGTCTGACTACCTCTCTGATATATATCTCATCCATCTGATCATGTCGGTACGTCATTCTGTAAGGAATAAAACAAGCTGATTTGGTCAATCTGTCAATAATGACCCAAATCGCATCACAGCCCCGGGATGATCGTGGTAACTTCGTAACGAAATCCATGGAAATGTGATCCCATTTCCATTCTGGAATAGATAAACTCTAAAGTAGACCTCCGGGCTTCTTCCTCTTGGCCTTCACCTGTTGGCAATTCAAGCACTTAGACACAAACTCTGCAATATCTGACTTCATCTGTTTCCACAAGAATCGTGTCTTCAAATCATTGTACATCTTCCTGCCACCAGGATGAATACTGAACCGACTACAGTGCGCTTCTGACAATATCTGTTGTTTCAAATCTGAAACATCTGGCACTACAAGACGGTTATTCACATACAAAACATGATCATGTACCTGATACTCTGAATTGTGCTCTGATCTGATCATCTCAACTGACTTCTGAATGCTCTGATCGGTTCTTTGTGCTGCTTTAATTCTCAAAATCAAATCTGGCTCAACTTGAATCGTAGCAAGTCGTAGTGGTCTACTATCTGTATCAAACGCTAATCCAGACAAACAGCAATCTTCAATCATATTCGAAACACCTATCGTCGATAAGGATAGGGAACATACCTTTCGACTCAAGGCATCCGCTGCTGCATTCGACTTTCCTGGATAGTATTTGATCTCGCAATCAAAATCCTTCAGCAAATCGAGCCATCTACGCTGTCTCATGTTTAACTATGACTGAGAAAACAGATACTTCAGGCTTTTGTGATCAGAGTAGATTTCAAATTTCTCGCCATAAAGATAGTGACGCCAGATCTTCAATGCAAAGACAATGGCCGCCAATTCAAGATCATGGATTGGGTAGCGAATCTCGTGTGGCTTCAACTGTCTTGAGGCATATGCGATCACATGTCCTCGCTGCATAAGAATACATCCTAGCCCTCTGTGAGATGCATCACAATATACAACGAAATCACCAGTAACTGAAGGTATCGTCAATACTGGAGCACTGGTCAGTCGTCTCTTCAACTCTAAAAAGCTAGACTCACAGGCTTCAGACCACACGAATGGCGCATTCTTCTGTGTCAACTGAGTAATCGGTTTCGCTATACTGGAGAAATCTTTAATAAATCGTCGGTAATATCCTGCTAAACCCATGAAACTGCGTATCTCTGGCACAGAAGTCGGTCTCGGCCAACTGATCACAGCTTCAACTTTACTTGGATCCACAGAAATACCGTCTCCAGATATGTTATGACCCAAAAAGACAACCTGTTTCAACCAAAACTCACACTCTGACAGTTTAGCATACAATTTCTCTGTTCTCAATGTCTGCAACACAATTCTTAAATGCTCGGCATGATCAATCTCACTCTTGGAATATACCAAAATATCATCAATAAAAACAATAACAAACTCATCTAGATACTTCTGAAAGATACGGTTCATCAAACTCATAAACACCGCTGGAGCATTCGTTAAACCGAAAGGCATGACAATGAATTCATAATGTCCGTACCTGGTTCGGAACGCTGTATTCGGTATATCAACATCTCGGACTCTCAGCTGGTGATATCCAGATCTCAGATCGATCTTGGAATAGACAGAGGATCCCTCCAACTGATCAAATAAGTCGTCGATACGAGGCAATGGATATTTGTTCTTCATTGTTGCCTTGTTCAGTTGTCGGTAATCAATACACAATCTCATCAAACCGTCTTTCTTTCGAACAAATAATACCGGAGCACCCCAAGGAGATACACTCGGTCTGATGTAACCCTTGGCCAATAAATCTTCGAGTTGTTCTTTCAATTCTTTCAATTCAATAGGCGTCATTCTATAGGGAGCTCGAGATATAGGAACAGTACCTGGAATGAGATAGATGCTAAAATCTACCTCTCGGGCTGGAGGTAGCCCTGGAATCTCGTCGGGGAATACATCAGCAAACTCACGTACCACTGGCAAATCTGCCAATGACGGACTCGGTTTCAGTAAATCTACTGAATATATAAGGAACCCCTCTGCTTCTTTCTGCAACAATCTACTCATAGTCAAAGCAGATACTAAGGGAATCCGAGATCTGGAACCCTTACCGTAGAATTTCCACTCGTCAGCCATCTCTGGTCTGAACCTGAAAATCTTCTGGAAACAGTCTACAGTGGCTCGGTACTTGGTTAACATATCAATCCCAACAATACAATCAAAATCAGCTATCCCAAGCACAATACAATCTAAATCAATCTCATGACCTTCAAACTGTAGTATACAATGTCTAACTGAAGTCACAGATATAAGACCACTTCCCAACGGAGAAGAAATAGACACTACAGCAGATAATGACTCGACAGGCAATGAATGCAACAATGCAAAACGCTCAGATATGAAAGTATGAGATGCACCCGTGTCTATCAATACATAGGCAGGATAACTGCAAAGAAAACAGTTACATGCAATCACATCATCTGGTGCATCTTGGGCCTGTTCTTCAGTCAGTGCAAATACTCGAGCCTGCTGTCTGGGAGGTTGGCTCACAGTCTGGCTACCTCTGACTCGGGGCTGGGTCTGTGTAGGGTTTGGTTGGAAGAAATGGAAAGACGAAGCTTGCCTCTCAGGCTGAGCTACTGATGCAGATGACCCTGCACCCTGAAATCTCTGTGAACCTTTCTGTGGACAGACTTTGGCGAAATGTCCCTGCTGCCTACATATGTTACATCTGCCCATCACACCTTGACACTGCTCGGTGGCATGTCTACCTCCACAAGAACTGCAATACACACCTGTATACTCTGTACTCTGGCCAAGACCTCTCTGTCGTGACCCACTGAAGCTCGACGAGCTGCTCCCTGATCTCTTGAACTGTTTTCCCTTTGCTTTCAGCTGATCTTTTCTCCCGCTGCTGCTACCACCGCTCTCAAATCTGGGAGGGGGTTGAACTGAAGGTTGTGGCGGTTTCGGAGTAGGAGCGACATAGAAAGTGCTTCGTTGCCTAAGCAATCCAGCTTCTGCCCCCTTGGCACGGTTCAATGCTTCAGCAAAATTATTGGGCCTACCGGTATTCACCAAGGTAAAGATTTCTGGATTCAGGCCATTGATAAACTGATCCGCAATGGCTTCGTCATTGTCTGCGACATGAGGAGCAAATCGGAGCAATGCAGAGAACTTAGAAACATAATCCTCAATATTCAGCTGTCCCTGTCTCAAATTGGCAAATTCAGCACCTTTGTCTTTTCTGTAGGACACGGGGAAAAATCGCTGATAAAACTCAGTCTTGAACACCTTCCAAGTAATCTGCGTGCCACGGTGCTCCAATGCTCTTTTCGTAGTCAACCACCAATTCTTTGCCACTTCTTGCAGTTGATGTCCAACCAATTTCACTCGTCGTTCGTCGGGGTAGTCAAGAGATTCAAATAACATCTCTATATCATCGAGCCAACTTTCACACTCAATTGAATTTTCTGTGCCCTTCAGTGTCGGTGGTCGAAATGACTGAAACCTTTTCAGCAAAGTTTCCATCGGTGTAGCAGTCACATCCATCGGATCATTGGATGTACTACCCTGTTCTGGTACCCGGGCTTTAACTCAATTTTTTTTGGGATTAATTGGATATTTGCTAGAAAATGTGGGTCAAAATTTTGATTTTAACATTAAATCAAATGTATATAAATCAAGCACAATAACTTTCTCTCTTTTATTTCAACAAACATAAATACATGTCTTGTTTCATTTCGAAGGTATACAAACTAGTGTTCAATACTAAATACACACCACATGTAGTACATGTCTAGTAAGAAACCACTAGCAGTCTTCGTCTATGCCCGTAATCTCCACGCTATCTCGATCTCTCATCTCTGTCGCGACCCAGATCCTGTCCCACCTGTCGTTATGCACACATACAGACACAACAACAGCCGGAAACTCCGGTGAGAACAAATCCCAGTATAAAACATGTATACATGCATATACACAATATAAATCATGAACATACTATCATGGATGTAATCAACAACAATACATCTTATAGACTATAAAACATAATCAGAATAAGTCAAGCAATGTAATTCAACTCATAACTTTGACTCACTTCATATCTAATTCTAGGGATCTCGGTGTGAATAAGATGTAACAGGTCTCCCACCTACTCTCCCAATCGGGGTGGCGTTACATCTTATTCCTAAACTTCGGTCCTGTCTGTATCGAATTCTACAATCGGAGTGAATCTTCCCCTATGCTTCGATATCACCGAACGTTTAGAAAATTGGCGTACCTACCAATGACTCTCCTATCTCAGTACATATATATAAATCAATATAAAGTACAAACATAACAAGTATGTGATTTTGGGAAACTCAAATCGAATCTCATTTGAGTTGTATTTTCCCGAATTCACATGAATTATACCTTCTTGTCGTACAATCTTTGTCGTAATCGAAGTCTCAATGCCAAATCTGTCAAGATCAACTCTGAAACAACAATGTTGGAATGTACAATATCAATCCACAACTCAATTCAACACATGTATGTATCAATAATCAGTCTTGATACATTGGACGGCATAACGGCGTAATTTCTCGATATCGATCAATTCAACAACAATAATCAACTCTCACAATGAATAAGCAACACCATATACACATCATACTCTCAAAATCTGCATATTCTTAACTCAACATATGCTGGAATTCACAATAATCACAATACGATATCATTTCTTCGATCCGGTTGCATTTCTACAATGGCTAGAATCTTAAGCACATATCATAACCATGATATCATAATTTCCCTAACATCTGAAATCTGAATCGTGCTGAAATCTAACAATACTTACATCCTTTGATAGCACTTGATGAGAGGAGCAAGAATTTATGCTTGGATTGAAATTTGGATAGATAAATCTTGCACAAATCAATTTCTAAGAAAATGAAGCATGAAGGAATTCTTGAGGGTCTCTCTCGGTTTCTGCTTGGAAGATGCTGAAGAATGACAGCAATACAAAGTTTATATATCACATGCCATGTGTCAACATAATACTTCAAGGTGGATTTCTCGCACAGAGCACCGCGGGTGCGCTCCTTCCGGACCGCGGGTGCGCTAAGCTCACGGCATTCCATCCAGATTTTAAAAAGAGACGACCGCGGGTGCGGTCCCTTTTTACACCGCGGGTGCGGTGTTGGTTCGTGTGCAAAACTCTAACTTTCTGCCTATCAACCGCGGGTGTGGTCAAAACATGAGCGCGGGTGCGGTCAAACCATGAGCGCGGGTGCGGTGTCCTCTCGAAATCAAACTCTAACTTTCTGCCACCACTCCGCGGGTGCGGTATGTTTTGCTGTGCAGGTGCGGTCTATACCTCATGCAACACTTCATAATTCCATTTGATCAACCTACAATCTTGGGCATTACATCTGATCATCTTACTGCTGATCAAGAATCGGTTCTGATTCATTCTCAAGTCATACATGTTTCCAATCAACTCAGATATTCAGGTAAACATGTATTAAAGCAGTAAAACATGCTGTCATCAGAAAAGCAGGAAAGAAAAATCAATCTACCCCGCTCACTCTCTCTTCCAAGTCAGTCTAAGGAACCTACTGCTCTGATACCACCAGTTGTGAGGACCCGAACGCTAATTCATTCTTCTCAATCATCATTAGGATCAATTAATTAAAATGGGTCATAAATTTTTTTTAAAATATTGAACACTATATAAAAGGTATAAAAAATCTATAACAAAGTAGGCCCATCTTATTCAAATCACAAGATCAAGTTAAATATCTACAACATGATCCAAAAGTACAAGTCTTGTACAATATAAAATCATACAAACTACTGTTCATTCACTACATATCAAGTGATGAAAACAACTCTACTTATGGGTCCGAATCTCCACTCTAATCTCAATCTCTCATCCTCTTCTCGACCCTGATCATGTCCACCTGTTGTCATGAACACATACAAACACAACAACAGCCGGATAACTCTGGTGAGAAATATATTCCCAGTATAAACAACGTATACATGCAATCATATAAACAGATATAAAAGCATGGAACAGTTATCAATAACAAGTATCATAATTTGAAAAACATGAATCGATGTAAAAACTGTAAATCAAACTCTTTGACTCATAATCTCTGACTCGACTCTTCTCTAGTCTAGGGATCCCGATCGAATAAGAACGCAACAATCTTCCACCTACTCTCCCAGCTAGATGGTCGTACGTTCTTATTCCCAGACTTTGGCATTCTATATCGAATCTCTACAATAGGAGTCGATCTACTCCTAAGCAACATCGATTTCACCAAATGTCCAGTGACTTGGCACCTCTGCCAATGACATGGCACATCTGCCATAGACTCAATACATGCTTTACTATAAATCAATAGACTAAGCATATCAATCTCATGAATTGCAAACATCAATGCAATATAACAAAGTATGTGGTTTTGGGAAACTCAAGTCGAATCTAACTCGAGTCGTATCTTCCCGGTCTAACATTGATTTATACCTTTCTTTTCGTAGATCAATCTAATCAATGAAATCAATATCAGTCTGGCCCTGATCGTTCTTCGAAGTCTTTAATACCAACTCTGGAATGACATATTCGAGAAGTACAATATTAATATACAACTCAAAGCTATACTGGATATGATCAGAACTCAATCTAATTCTGTTTCGACGGCATAACAGCACAATCTCGATATACCCAGCAATACGATATCAACAGATACAAATCACAATTCATAATCAATCAAAAAACACAATCTGATACCAAATCTATATATTCTCAATCAAATTCAATCAGAAAATGATAACAATTTCATACGGTGTCTGTTCTTCAATCTGATTTCGATTATACAATTACTACAATCTCAGGAACACATAATATAGATAAAATCATGATTCCTTCAATATCAAGTTTTCAAAATATAGAAGAAAATAGTAAAACTTACGTCCTGTTGAAGCTCTTGTCGATAGAAGCACGGTACTAAACTCGGATTGAAAATCTAACAGACGGATCTCGCAAAATCACAATTTTAAAATATGAAAGCTTGATACTTTCCATGAACTTTCGGTTCTTTCCTCTTCACCATCTGAATGGAATTAAGTGAAGGAATACATATCTAATTGTATGGCAAATACATGTGGATCATTCTTTACACTGCACGTCTTGCGCATATGCGCGACCATCACCGGAGCATATGCGCGAGACTCTCTGTCTCCGCATAAAAGGAATTCACCATCTCGCGCATATGAGCGTCCCATGTCGGCGCATATGCGCGAGACTTACTGTCTCTGCGCATGTATAAACATCTTGCTCGCGCATATGTGCGCCTCTTCTCGCGCATATGCGCGAGACCTACTGTCTCGGCACTTCTTCATTCCACATGCTCGTGCATATGCGCACCCTCTTCTCGCGCATATGGGCGAGGTCTTCTGCCTTGCTCGCGCATATGCGCGGCTCGGTTCGCGCATATGCGCGAGACCTTCTGTCCTCGCACAACTCAATATCACATGCTTTACCAAATCTGGTCTCGGAGTGGTCAGTCTATAATCACATCAATTCATAATCAATAATCGCAGATTGACATGATAAAATTCTCGGGCATTACACAGACGTTAAACAAATGTTGGTTGGAAGGTGATGCCTTGAGTCTTGACTATGAGTTCAGTTAGGCAGTGGTTAAATCCTAAGCTGGGTGGGTTTGTACAAGGTGTTGTATAAATCAAAGTCTTCTAGTGGATCCTACCCAAGGTGGTAGAAGGGGTGACGTAGTAGCAGTTGAATTCTCCGAAGATCCATAAACATATCTTGTCTAGTAACTGCTTAATTGTGTTTTAAACTGACTTGACCAGTTCAGCTAATATCAGTTCAGCTCTATCCATAGCTGAACTGATACAAGCCAGAACTAATTCCTCGTATTTCAGTCGATCAGTTTACAAAAGTCATTAGATTTTAAAATCGTTCAATCTTTCTTAACGAATTATTACTTCGAGTGTTTTCCGCTAGGTTTGAAACCAAACTCGATCTAATTCATCAGTGTATACATTCTTAAAACACGAGCTATTACAGCTCATTGAGAATATTGTGTTTGAAGCACCCTCGCGGTTGCCCGAACCGATCCATAAGTTTTCAAATTCTAAACGTAACCAACATGCATTTAAATCTAAGTTTTCAAATCATGCAGCATATACTAATCTCTTTTTGAGCAACTTTAAGCATATATAACATTTAATCTCAAAAAGATATTAAACATGTAACGGAAATATATAATCCATGTAATCATGCAGATATCATAATAAAAATCATGTAAAGCAATTAAATTTACAGACTGAGCTTCCCGGCACTGACGGTGGCACATCCTTTTGCAAGAACATTGCTCTGATACCAACTGAAATGTCCACTGCTCGTTTCTCTTACAACAATACTAGAATTTTTTTTCCTTCCTTTACTTCGGCCGAAAATATATACATTTACATAGACATGTATTTTTAAATTAACTTTGCACCATTTTAAAAAAAAAAAATAAAGCAACCAACTATATTTGAAAATTCAAAGGAAATAATTCAAAACATAAAATCGTCAATCGTTTACCAAACCTAACTTAGAAATATTTCAAAATAAAACTAACTCTAGCACCCTCTCAAAAACCTTTCAAAAGCATCATAAAAGTCATAAAATCTTTAACTTAAATTTAAATCATAAACTTGATTTTAATGCGGAAAACTAGCGCTGGTCTTTGGGTTATGTGCACCTTCAGTCCAGCAAGATCAACCATCAAGTCCCTCGACAACGTCAATATCATGCTCACCAGCATCGAACACACCTAGTGTGTCTATTAACTCAGCAAACCTTAACCATGATAACAAGAAATACATATGCAATCACATGTAACAGTGAAAATATTTTTTCTTAAAATAGCTTTTCATTAATATGCATAAACTTAAACAAATTTCATTTCATCATATACATTCTCCTTTTTGTCATATATGTATAAGTTTTTCTTTTATTGAATTCGGATCGTTAATTGTGACTTTCGTATCAGTTGAAGGTCAATGGATCCATCTACGTATTAACCACGGTACAGGCGGCGGGGACATCAGCGACACTCTCACCCGTCAACTGAGCATTAGCCTTACATATAATCGTATCATCGTATTAATCACAATCAATTCATCTCCTCTAACTTTTCGTATTTCCAACACTTATAAAAATTTACGCATATACATATTTCATTTTGAAACCAAGCATGCAACACGTATTTTAACGTTAACGATTTATCATAAAATTTCATAAAATTCAACATCAACATATTAACATTAATTACCGCATTCGAGGCATTGCCAGGACGTCTAATATTTCTCAGGTGTAAAATGACTGTTTTACCCTTGGACTTAAAATATCTCGATTTTGACATTTTCTTACTTTTGTTGACTCTAGATCATCCCAAATAATTATTTAAGCTTAAATCTAATTTCTAACATTTTTATTTAGCTTGAATTCGAGACTTCTGATTTAATTCCTAATTAATAATTCGTTAAGCGTTTTAATCCCGAATTAATTCAAACTTTAATATTTTCTTCTAAAATTTTAAACATAGAACTTTTATTGTCTAACTTAGCCTTGTGAGCCATGAGCCACCCCCGTGGACCCACAGTTCAAGCTCTAAGCTCTTAAACCAAGTTTTTGAACCCCACAAATTCCCCTTGAACCATCTCTCGTTTTCTTCGAGCCACACCCGAGCCAGCCCCTGAACAACCCACCTAGGAGCCCTATTGAACCCACTGGACTCACCCTAACCCACTCTGCAACCCCCTGCATGATGCAAGAGCCGCGCGTCCCTTGCTTAAACCCTAGGACTCTTCACAACTCAGCTAGGACTCTTACCCTCGAGCCACCACCTAGCACTCACCCTCTAGACCCTCACTGGACCCTGACCGACTCCTGCATGCCATCCTTAGCCAACATTGAAGCCCCCTTTGCACAGATGCAGCCCGCGGTTGCATGGGAAGAGTCCAATCTTGGTTGGGGTCTTCCCTAGCCGCAGCGCATGATTCCTAGCAATGCTAATGGTTAGGACTCTTCCTCACACCCAACCATGCCCAGCCCGAGCCCTGGTTCAGCCACAAGTCGTGGTTCCCCTTGGCCGAACCCTAGTACACCATAACATGAAATTTTCGTTCAAGCCCTATTACAATCATGTGCAGCCTTGAACCATGACTCATGTGACTCCTAATGTAACGTTCCAAAAATTTGACGGTCTATGTGAACAACATGCATGCAAGTTATTAAATTTATTTTATATTTTATTAAATTGTTTTAGTGCATTGAATGCATGTTTATTTCATTAATTTGTGTTTTAATTCATGGTTTATTTAAAGTTTCATGCATTAGGATTTTAAGTTTCATTTCACGCTCGAACGAGGAATGGAGACCAGGGAATTTTCAGGAAAATTATTTGATGAAGTGATTAATTTTAATTAATTAATATAAGGTGTTTTTAAGTGTATATTTCAAGAAATGGGCTTTGTTGGGTATTTTTATCCGCCAGAGCATATTTTTAATCTGTACATAAATTTTATCGAAACGAGGGACTTTTTGAGGGTTCGGACAATATTTTCAAAAACGTGCCTAAACGAAATATTTTTCGGAAGTATTATTGGGCTTGATGGATTTATTTTTAAGCTTAATGGGCTCAAAACCCTTTTTATTCTTTAATTTTCATGTTAGGGCCCATTAGTGCTTAATTAATTATTTTCAAAAAATCCATTAAGCAACCCTAAACCTAATTATTTCTTAGTGGCCGCCCACCTCACTTCTTCAGCAGCCTCCTTCACACTTTTGAGCCGCAACTCTCGGCCAAAGCATTTTCTTTCAAGAAAACCCTACCCCGCTTCTCTAGTGTTCATCCTACGCGGGCGTCTTCAAGTTTTCTAGCGTAAAAACATCAAGGCACACTTTGTATCACCTTTCTCATCATTTACAACATGTTTATATGCTGTTATTTATGTTTTTGCATGAAATTTCGTTGGTCCCTATTTTAGCATCGTTTTTTCAAAGGTTTTGACACGTATATATCTCGTGTGCAACTCACGTTTTAACATATTGTTGCAAGGGGCTACTGATTTCCATGATTTCTAAGGGCGTGTAGGTTGTAAATTAAGGTGACACGATGCTGGAATTCTAAGGAGTGCACAGTCTAGGTGAGGGCCAAATGGTTGTCACTAGGCGGTTAGGGTTTTGCATGGTTTGGTGAGGGTTTGGGTAAGCTCAGTTGAGGGAGGGATGAACCAGGCCAAGGTGCAATCCAAGAGGGTCCAACCGAGGTCTAGGAGAGGTCCATAACTAGCTGGTCTCGGCAAGGTAGGAGGTGGATTAGTTTAAAGTCGGTGGTGCTTCGGGTGGGGCGCGACTGATGCGATCCTTCGAACCACGAAAAGAAAACGTGCTCGAAAACAGAGTCACACCCTCGATTCGATGAAACAAAGAAACGGTTGTGTTGTCCCGATATTTTTGAACAAGTAAGGGTGTAATATTCACCTCTAAATTACGAAGAATTTAGCAATAAATATTAACGAATGATAAACAATCAAAATTCAAGCGAACATTCGAAAAACTCGTCTTTGACAATACGAGTGAAGAACAATCGACAAACACCACCAAGTATTAAACTTTGATAAGTTTGATTTGAGAAACACACAAAGATGTATACAAAGCCACGCTTTGAAATTGAGAGAAAAATTCACAAAATATGATTAAACTCAATGAATTAATTATTCTACAATGATGAAATTCGTCCATATATTGTTAAAAAATTCAAAAGATATCAAAAGATAAGCTACCAAATTATCTAGTGCTAAAAATAAAAAAGAATATATTTTCCCGCAGGCGGAGCGCCGCAGTGCTGATGTTTCGGCTGCTCTAGCGCCTAGGCGCTACAGTTTCGCACAGACTAGCGCCTAGGCACTGGAAAGTGGCGCCTAGGCGCTAGTCTATCTTGACGAGCGCTGCGGCGCTTGATCCTGGGCGCTGTGGCGCTGGTCCATCCACTTGTTCCACGCTTAATAGCATCCAATTGGCCTCCAAGCTCACTTCGATGCATCACGACTCCTTCTAGGCTTGGAACATTGCTTGCAAGCTCCTCTCGATTTCTTATGACTTCATGCAATGCTTCCTTGAATCTTCTTCCAACCATTAGCACGTCATGCCCGGCCAGATTCATAGCAGCGACCATGCTTGTTCTTGAGGGTTCGAGTGGTGCGCTTACTTGTGGCTGAGGGCTGGGCTTAGGTATGTCTAGTAGGGTCCCAAGGTGGACTAGAAAAGGTTGGTCCGAGCCGGTAGAGCCTAGGTTCGATAAGTTGCAAGCTTAGTGTACTAGGGTTTTGAAATGTTTTGTGCATAATTTTCGAGTAGCCTAGGGGGCCTGGTCGAGGGGTTTAAGGGGCTGGTTTTGAAGGTTTTAGGGCTGTTAATGTGTGTATTAGGTGTGGTAATAATTTGGGAGAAATTCGATTAAGTTTTGGGTCGATTCGGGTAAAACCGGGACCCCGGTCCATGTTTTAAAACGTTTTCAAGTATAAAATGATACAGCAGCCATCTCGAAATTCTTCAATGTTTTCAAGAAAAATCCTTCCTCGTCTCTCCGGTGCTCGTCCTACGCGTAGACCTTTAAGTTTTCAAGCGTTTAAATTCAAAGGCACGCCATAAATCATATTTTTTTCTCATCATTCATGATAATATACGCCGATACGTGTGTGTATGTGAAACGTCCACTACCATTTTTTATATAAATCATAAACTCGAAATCATAATAATTTAACATTTGAAATCTCAAGTGCATAAAAATCCATAAACCATCAACTAACCAAAAATCATACGTCGACCTTTAAAAAGATCAACTAACCACAAAATAAAGCATAAAATGTCTGTAATAAAATCATCAACAATAATTTTTTAAATCTTTTATCTATCAAGCTAATGCGGAAAATAAATGTCCCTCGGGAGTGTACTGCCGCACTCGATCCACTCAAGCGTCATCGCCTTTATATCATCAAATCCTGCAACATTCAAACCTACTGAGTCTAATGACTCAGCACGTTCTAAACATGAACAGAAAGTAATACATATACAATCACATGCATTAAAAATCATACTTTTATTTAGAATAGCTTTTATGCATAAATAAATCGTAAATCGTAAAAATCATTTAATCGTAAAGCTTTCAATTCTTCATCATTTTGGGTGAAATTTGATCCTTGAAAGTGACTAGCTTTTATCCTCTGGTCGACTGATCAGTCTTCAGCTCCACATGGCCCCTGAAGACGGGCACTAGGCATCTCCATGTAAATACGATCGTCAGGATCCTTCTGGGGTCTTTTCCAGTGAACGGGCTCCCTCTGGGGCCTTTTTCCGCACGACATTTCCATAAAATTGTAAGTTCACCGTTCTTTCTTAAAACGGATCCCCCACATATCCTCTATCATTTGTCACACTCAATTCACATCCTTCAAAATATTTTTCCATTTCTTTTTAAAACTTAAAAGATCATGACTTTCAAAAATAGTAGTTTAACAGTAAAAATTGCACAATTTTACCATAAATCATAAAATATCATATTTTTATCAAAATCATCATAATAAATCATTGAACATGCGTTATAACCCTTCGGGACTCTGCCAACATTTTTTGTATTACCCAAGTGTAAAATGACCGTTTTGCCCCGAGACATAATATTTCTCGATTTTGACATTTTCTTATTTTTGTTGACATGAGCTTATCCCAAATAATTATTTAAGGTTAAATATAATTTTAAAATTTTTATTTGACTTAAATTTGAGGCTTTCGATTTAATTATTTAATTACTAATTCGTGTGATGTTTAATTATCGAATTTATTCAAACTTTAATATTTTCTTCCCAAATTTTAAACATAAACTTTTTATTTCCTAAACTACCCTTGTGAGCCATGAAACACCCCTGTGGACCCAAGGTCCGAACTTTTTTCATTAATTTTGAGTTATTGACCCTTAACCAAAACCATCGATCCATCTTCCGATTTCATCGAGCCACGCCAGAGCCACCTCGATCCAAATCATAGCCAACCCACCTAGGTACCCTCCTGACCAGCCCTAGCTCATGCACGAACTATACACAAGGATCCGAGCTACGCGTCGTGCTTCTTTGGCATCCTAGGAATCCTACTCGGTTTAGGACACAATCAGCTACCTAACCATTGGTCACCTTTGACCCTCGCTGACCTTGGACCAGTCTTAGTCCCAACCGAACCAGCCCCGAGTTCCCTGGTTCACGGTGAATCCTCCTGCACCAGAAAGGCTGCGCGCCCCTCTCCAATGATCTCCTAGTAGTCTACCCTACTAGGACTCTTCCTAACCCTGACCCATGTCAATCACAGGCCCCTAACCAAGCTCTGGTTGAGCCGTGAGCCCTCATGCATAAGCCGTGCCCTCCTCCTTAACCAAACCCTCGAAAACCATTGTTTCTTCTTGCTAACTCACGTGTGGCCCTTAATCATGCTGTCCAGCCTTCGTTTCTTCCTAAATTGTTCATGTACTATCCATAATTCATCCTATGTTGGTAGCGTACTTGTTGGGAATCATAAAATGTTCATATATACATAAAAACGTTCAAAACTTTGAAAATAACTGACAAAACGTTAAACCATCGAATGTAAATATTTTCATGCAAAAACAATTAAAACATGCATATTATGGTTTGAATGATGCGTAAAAGGGTTTAGAAAACGTGTTTTTGCATTTTAAAATGCTCGAATACGCGATCGTCGGCGAGGGGTGCAAAGAAGAACGAACGGGCGACGAAGACTCCTTGTTTTCTTACCCTACAGATTTCTAATTTTAGTGTGTGCAAAGTGTGTGAATTTCGGCTGCCCTCATGCTTTGGAAGCCTAGGTTTCTATTATATAGATTTTAATTTGCATGATAATGGGCTTTAGTTTTGGGCCTCCAAGTATAGGAGCAGTTGGGCCTACTCAATTTAGTTAAATTAGGCTCAATAACTCTTATTTAATTAATAGATCAAAGTTTATAAAAAAATTAGTTTCCAAAAATAATATTTTTGATATTTTAAAAACTCCTCGTTTGCCCAAAACCGGCTTCCCGGGTAAAAATCGAGCTTTTCTCGTAAAATAATTCGAACTCTACAATTTTTAGAAAATTAAATCATTTTTAATCATATTAAGAAGCCTTGAAAATATTTAGTGAAAAATAATTATTCTTGTCTTGGTCGTCCCCGATCTCCTTTCCCCAGCCTATTATCGAATATTCAGGTAAAATCCTTCAATTTCATGAAATCATGTCATATAATCATGCAATTATACTTTTAATCATATAATATGTATCATGCAAGCATTTAAAATCAATTAAATAAAACAATTAAGAAATTCAAGTAATTTTGCATGCATGTGGTTTACGTAGGTTGGTTGTTCGGACGTTACAAATGAATTTTGTCCCCAAAATTTGCCTTGTCTTGAAAATTAAAAAGCTTAGGCTCCCTCATCGACTTCAAACTTTACCCTCTATCTTAAGTTTTCCTCTTCATTTCGGTCCTCACAATCTCGAAAAATATATTTCTAAACCAAAAAATTTTATGTTGTCTCTAAAATCCAGTTCAGGTATGCAACCTATTTTTCTCTATGTTCTTCATTATCTCAATCAACTTCCATAACAAATTTTAACATTTTATGTAATAATTTCATTGTAAGAATGTTAAACAACTAGGTTACCAGTAATTAGTGTTGCGTCGGCTCTGCTTCAGCATCCTCAGCTTGCATCACATAGACCCTTCCAGTCGTGGGTTGCTTGAACTTTTGGCAATCACCAGCCTTCTGTCCCAAATCTCCACACTTGAAGTACTTGTAGGTGCCCCACATGCACTTGCCATAATGTGGACGATTGCACTCCTTGCACAGTGGTTTTTCAGCAGTCTTCAGGATGTTCTCTCTTGGCGGTTGTCCATGTGGTTTTTATGGTTCCAATGCTTAGGTGGTCCCGCATAAGGCTTCTTATTTTGCTGACTAGCTTGCTGAGCATGATTCCTCTTTCACTGCAACTCCCAAACAATATCTTTGAGTGACTGCTCGGCTTTAAAAGCTTTGGAAATGGCAGCAGTATAATCAGTGGGATCGACGAGCATCACGTCACGACGGATAGTCGGCCTCAAACAATCTAGGAAGTGTCGTAACTTTTCCGCAGCATCACTAGCAATCAAGAGCACAAAATGACAGCCCTTATCAAACTTTTGCACAAACTCAGCAACAGACCAATCCCCCTGGCGAGACTCATAAACTCTCTCTTAAGACTAGAACGGACATCAGAAGTGAAATATTTGACATAGAATATCCTTTTGAAGTCTTCCCTAGTCAGTGTCGCTAAGTTCACCGCTGGCTCCGCTCCATCCAACCAGAAGAAAGCGTCGCCCTTCAGCAGATAGATGGTACAGCGAACTCGGTCAGCGTCTGCCATGTCCATATAATGAAAGATCACCTCTAAATTTCTAATCCATCCATCCCTCAGCAATGAATGGATCAGCAGTGCCATGAAAATCCTCGGGGTTCATCCTCCTAAAACACTCATATGCAGCCTCCGATCGGACTCTTGCACCATTTCCTACGTGTTGTTCTAGTAAACAAGCCATGCCGACTAGTACACGGGCACTAGCATCCTGATTAGGTGGAGGCTGTGTAATATCCTCTTCATGTCTATCCTCATCATTCTTATGAAAAATCCTTTTAGGAGACATATCTGTACACGTCATCCAAACCACGTATCCAACATGCATTTAACGTTTTACATTTAACATGCAACTAACATTTATATCATGTATCATAAAAGAATTTAAAATAATTTTAGCATACAAAATATAAGGCAGTAAAAACTCACGAGGCGTGACTTCTTGAGCTTCTAGGAGTGACAGTACACAACCCTTTGGGGATCATTGGCTTTGATACCAACTGAAACGTCTGCTACATTTATATATATATATATATATATATATATATATATCATAAACTCGAAATCATAATAATTTAACATTTGAAATCTCAAGTGTATAAAAATCTCTAAATCATCAACTAACCAAAAATCTTACGTCGACCTTTAAAAAGATCAACTAACCAAAAAATAAAGCATAAAATGTCTCTAATAAAATCATTAACAATAATCTTTTAAATCTTTTATCTATCAAGCTAATGCAGAAAATAACTGTCCCTCGGGAGTGTACTGTCGCACTCGATCCACTCAAGCGTCAGCGCCTCCTTATATCAGCAACTCATGCAACATTCAAACCTAGTGAGTCTAAAACTCAGCACGTTCTAAACATGAGTATCAAGTAATACATATACAATCATATGCATTATAAATCATACTTTTATTTAGAATAGTTTTTATGCATAAATAAATCGTAAATCGTAAAAATCATTAATCTTAAAGCTTTCAATCCTTCATCATTTTGAGTGAAGTTCGATCCTTGAAAGTGACTAACTTTATCCTCTGGTCGACTGATATTTTCTCACTTTTGTTGACATGGGCTTATCCCAAATAATTATTGAAGCTTAAATCTAATTTTTAATATTTTATTTGACTTAAATTTGAGGCTTTATATTTAATTCTTTAATTATTAATTCGTGAGGCGTTTAATTCTCGAATTTATTCAAACTTTAATATTTTATTCCCAAATTTTAAACATAAACTTTTTTTTTCCTAAACTACCCTTGTGAGCCATGAACCACCCCCGTGGACCCATGGTTCGAACCTTTTTCATTAATTTTGAGTTATTGACACTTAATCAAAACCATCGAGCCATATTCCGATTTCATCGAGCAACGCCCGAGCAACCTCGATCCAAACCATAGCCAACCCACCTAGGTATCCTTCTCACTATCCCTGACCCCTTGAACCATCCCCTAGCTCACGCACAAACTCTGCAAAAGGACCCGAGCTGCACGTCATGCTTCCTTGGCATCCTAGGACTCCTACTCGGTTTAGGACACAATCAGCTACCTAACCATTGATCACCTCTGACCCTCACCGACCCTGGACCAGTCTCAGACCCAAACGAACCAGCCCCGAGCCTCCACGCCCCTCTCCCATGCTATCCTAGTAGTCTACTCGAACTAGGACTCTTCTACTTGAGCCACCACCGAGCCCAAATCCTCCTAACCCTCACCGGACAATGACTCAACCCCTGCGCACCAGTCCCAGCCAGCACCGAGCCCCCTGATAGGAATCTTCCTAACCCTGACCCACGTCCAACACATGCCCCTAACCAAGCCCTAGTCGAGCCGCAAGCCCTCATGCATAAGCCGAGCCCTCCTCCTTAACCAAACCCTCAAAAACCCTAGTTTTTTCTTGCTACCTCACGTTCAGCCCTTAAGCTTGCTGTCCAGCCCTTGTTTCCTCTTAAATTGTTCATGTTCTATCCATAATTCATCCTATGTTGGCAGCGTACTTGTTGGGAATCATAATATGTTCATATATACGTAAAAACATTCAAAACTTTGAAAATAACAAACAAAACATGCAAAAACAATTAAAACATGCATATTATGGTTTGAATAATGCGTAAAAGGGTTTAGAAAACGTGTCTTTGTATTCTAAAACGCTCGAATACGCGATCGTCGGCGAGGGGTGCAGAGAAGAACGAATGGGCGATGAAGACTCCTTGTTTTCTTCCATTGCAAATTTCGAATTTTAGTGTGTGCAAAGTGTGTGAATTTCGGCTTCCCTCATGCTTTGGAAGCCTAGGTTTCTATTATATAGATTCTAATTTGCATGATAATGGACTTTGGTTTTGGGCCTCCAAGTATAGGAGCAGTTAGACCTACTCAATTTAGTTAAATTGGGCCCAATAACTCTTATTTAATTAAAACATAAAAGTTTAAAAAAAATTAGTTTCCAAAAACAATATTTTTGATATTTTAAAAACTCCTCGTTTGCCCAAAACCGGCTTTCCGGATAAAAATCGAGCTCGTCTCGAAAAATAATTCGAACTCTACAATTTTTAGAAAAATTAAATCATTTTTAATCATATTAAGAAGACTTGAAAATATTTAGTGAAAAATAATTATTTTTGTCTTGATCGTCCCCGGTCTCCTTTCCGCAGCTTATTATCGAATATTCGGGTAAAATCCTTTAATTTCATGAAATCATATCATATAATCATTTAATCATGCAATCATACTTTTAATCATATAATATGTATCATGCAAGCATTTAAAATCAATTAAATAAAACAATTAAGAAATTCAAGTAATTTTGCATGCATGTGGTTTACGTAGGTTAGTTTTTTGGACGTTATAGTATGCATGAAGGGCGTTTAAAATATTTTTTTGTATCGTTTGTGCATCGTTTATCGTGAAATATGCATTTTCTTGCTTGCAAATCACGGTTTTCATGACTTTTATGTAAGGGGCTGCCACGGCTGTATGTTTAAAGGATGAACACGTTGGGATTCATGGTGTCAATGGGCTGGAGTCGCTAGGTAGTCAAGGGTGGTGAAGGCCGAGCGCTAGTTACTTTGGTGTTTGGATCGGTGTGGCTAGATCTAAAGATTTGAGCGAGCCCGGCAGTGCAAGGGATGTTCCAAGCCTTGGACCAGACCCTGGTGGGTATGAGTTGTGGCCTAGCATGGCTTAAACCCCGCTGGTCTTGGACTTGGAGTCGGTAGAGAGAGTTGTGTGGAAGGGAGTCTCGGTTGGGGCTTTTTCGGTTGGCTCATGGGTGGTTGCACTTCGCAGCATGCATGGGGATGAGGGCTGAGTTAAGTTGGTCCAAGAGGGTCTAGAGGTGGGCTAGGAAGGTTTGGCTCGGGTCTGGTTCTCGTCGGCTTGGGTTAGAGTCAAGAAATCGAGGCTAGGGTAATACTAGGGTTTCGTGGTAGGTGCGCAGAATAATTCTCAGCATTTTTCAGGCGTGGTTCTTAGGTCTTAAGTAGTCTGGAATGAGTTTTTTAGGGGCTGGTCATGTAGGTTCAGTCATGATTTAAGTTGGGAGAAGTTTGGTTAAGTTTTAGGTTGATTCGAGTTAAAACCCGGACTCTGGTCCAAGTTTTAAAATGAATCATATAAGTTATGGAACGGGCTCGAGGTTATGTCTAGGAAATGTTTATAAATATTTTTAAGGTGTTTTAAGGAGTTTAGTTGGCTTCGGGTCGAAATTTTGATGTTCAGGGGTAAAATGGTCAATAGGGGTTTCCAGGGGCAAAAAAGTCATTTTGCGCCTTGGTCGAGTATGCAGTCATGTGGCGCCCTGATCACAAAATTACACGTTTTTAATGCATATGCTATCATGAACATGATCTTTTATGGAAATATGAAAATTATGTTGCCCCTGATCACAAAATTACACGTTTTTAATAGCATGAAAATTATGTTGCCCCTGATCACAAAATTACACGTTTTTAATGCATATGCTATCATGAACATGATCTTTTATGAAAATATGAAAATTACGTTGCATGCTTGATTTTAAGAAAAACTTATGTATATGCATGATTTTTATAAGTGATGAATATGATGATATGTTTTAAAGGAAGGGAGTTGGTTGTGACTAAATACGATAATACGATGACACGTAAGGCCAACGCTCAGTGGATGGGTAATACTATCGCTGATGTCCCCGCCACCGAATAACGCGGTTATACGTAGATGGATCGATCGATACGATGATACGAAAGTTACAGCTAATGAACGGTATTCAAATAAAGAAAATGAATATGTGTATGCTGATATGTTGATGAATGTTTTTGACACGTTTATGTTTATGTTACGTTTATGTTCACGCTTTTAAGATCATGAAGTTCATGTTAAGGACAATACTTTTCACTATTGCATGTTATTGTATGTACTTGTTAAAACAATTTTAGCGTGTTGAGTCTTTACATTCACTAGGTGTGAATGATGATGAATATGTGTATGCTGATATGTTGATGAATGTTTTTGACACGTTTATGTTTATGTTACATTTATGTTCACGCTTTTAAGATCATGAAGTTCATGTTAAGGACAATACTTTTCACTATTGCATGTTATTGTATGTACTTGTTAAAACAATTTTAGCGTGTTAAGTCTTTACATTCACTAGGTGTGAATGATGTAGGTGACCATATCGATGAGGAGATTGGAGGCGCCGAAGACTGAGTAGGATATATATATATATATATATATAAAGTTTAGTCCGTTGAGAAAATACATATTCATTGTTCAACCTTCCATGTATGGTAGCAACTAGCAAATCAACTTCTTCAACACAGAGGAGTAATTAGTTTCTTTGGATCTAAACTTAGGGTTCGATCGATTCTATCTAAAAAAAGTCGTCCCATTTATTGAAATTTTGAAGTAAATTGTGGAGTACACTCGTTTTCAATAATAATAATTATAATCGTATTCGTACGTGCACATAAATTAGTACTTGGGCTTAATAGAATACGCTAATTATATCCATTTGACTTTAAAAATATAATTTATTGATAATTTTTTATGACGTTATAATAAAAATATAAAAATGTGATTGAGTATAATACAAATTTAGAGTTAAAAAAGTATTAGTCCGGCATTTACATACATATATATATATACATACATATATATATATATATATAGTACTTATGAATGAAATTTAATAAAAAAATACATGTTATATAGGTCGAGTTGCAACATTGATAATGTATGTTTGTTTAATTAGTTTGTTATTAAATTTCAGTCTTATTAATATATTTTTAAATTTTTGATAATTTATTCTTTATTAATTAGGAGTCTGGTGATACCTTCATAAGGATTCGAGTCATTATTAACCCGATTTATTACTCGGATAGCCCAGATTAGGACCAATAGGCCGGGTACTTTCCGCAAGAACCGGGCACTTCTTCCGTTCCCGGGAGATCGCCCAATAGCCCGGGCCCTCAAACAAATTCCCGGGTACCTGACCACCCGGGCCACCTCGAGAATTGCACCACATACCCGGGCCACCTCGAGAATTGTACCACACTCGAGTGTGATTGATACAAGGTGTCTAATCTATCAGAGCAACTTGGACTTGGAGTATTTTAGAAGTCATCAGAAGGTACAAGTATGGGCAGCCGACTTGCCATACTTGGTAGGTGGCACTGGAATCGAGGTACCTATCCTATTTTTTATTATAAGTAGCAGGTATATTTCCCATTTAATGGGGCTGAAATCTTTGAACTTGGAAGCACTCACATATATTCACTCATATATTTGTTTGTGTTCATCTTCAACCTGCTGACTTAAGCATCGGAGTGGTTACGCCGGACACTCCTCCGACGCCAATTCACGAGTTACTTTCTTGTTTGCAGGTGTTCATCCAAGTCATTATCTTCACTCAAATTCCTAAACACTAAAAATTACTGATTTGATCCGTTGGAGCCCCTTATCCGGCTCATCCATTTCAGCGAGATCACATCATTGGCGCCGTCTGTGGGAAACTTGAGATTAAGGCATTGATATGGCTCGAATAAGAAGAACTAACCAGGACAATTCCCGGGCTCCTGCAGATGATGCACAGACTTCTGGACAAGGTGGTGTTCATACCACCGGACCCAATCTTATTACCATGTCCCCAGTGGAATTGGCCAGAATTATATCCGAGGCAGTAAAGCAAGCCATGGCCAGGAAAGAGGCTTCTTATCAAGTTACCCCACCTGGAGGGGGACATGAGAATGAGCAGGAGCAGCAGCAGGAGTTGAGGGAGGAAGAAGAGATGAGAAGAGAAGACGAGGAGTCTAGCGCCGGGTCCAAATCTCCTACTGTGGCGGAAGTGTTGTTGGAATTAAGACAAAAGATGAAGGTCTTGAAAGGACAATTGGAGAGCCGGAGTACTTCCCGGGCAGTCACCAAAGGATGTCCATTTGCTGAAGTCATTGTCCGGGAACCTCTTCCCGGGAACTTCAAGTCCTCCAAAGTAAAAGAGTATGATGGAAATGCGGACCCCGAGGAACACCTGGCCAGGTTCGAGAACATGGCCATGTTACATTGTTACACTGATCGAATCAAGTGTAAGGTGTTCTTAACAACGTTGGTAGATTCTGCTCAGAGGTGGTTCGAGGGATTGGCCCCTCAAAGTATTCATTCCTTCAAGGACTTCAAGAAGGTGTTCTCACACCATTTCAATAGTAGCAAGAAATACAAGAAGACTGTTTTTAGTCTTTTTGAGGTCAAACAGAGCCCGGAGGAGAGTTTAAGGGCTTACATCAGAAGATTTAATAGAGTGGCCATGGACGTTCCTACTTGTGTCACTGAGACAAAAACGAATGCATTCACCCAAGGCTTGAGAGAGGGTAAATTTTTCAAGTCATTAACCAAGAAAGTTCCCGGGGACTTCGAGGACCTATTATCCCGGGCAGAAAAATATATCAACATGGAGGAAGCCCAAAAGCATAAGAGGGAGGCCGTAAGGAAGGAGAGAGGGGACCGGTTATCTAAGCCCGAGGTGAAAGAACAAAGGAGGGGTAATCCAGGGCACTTTTCTCACGATGTGCCTCTAAAGATTGCCCGGTAAAGGGAGGTGCAGGAATGCAGTAGAGATCTGGCCCCGGATTATCAACTATCTCGGCCTGAGAAGAGAGGATTTTGCACTCTCCACAAGGTGTGTTATCACAACACTGAGGACTGCAAAACGTTGAAGGGGGACTACGCCTTACCTTCCGCCCCGGGACTTAGTCAAGCTAACAAGAGACCGAGATTGCCACCTTGGACATCTCGACAGCCAGAGTCCAGTTCTAGGGGAGGAGATTTGAGGAGTAATCCCAGGAATGAGCCCCAAAGAAGGAGAGAACCTGAGCCTGAGAGAAAGAAGAACTCACCCCCGGTTATGGGGGTAATCAAAATGATTTCTGGAGGATCCACTGATGGTGACTCTAACCGAGCGAGAAAATCCAGGAGTATGAGGGACTGTATGGAAGTGGAGGGGATGAAGAGGAATGAGGCGGTGATCAGTTTTGGCCCAGAGGATTTGAAGGGAGTAAATCTGCCCCACAATGATGCCCTAGTCATCCAAGCCCGGGTGGCCAAATATGATGTCATGAGGGTCTTTATTGACTCGGGCAGTTCTGTGAATGTAATCTTTAAAGAGGCCCTCATACATATGGACTTGCATAGTTATCATTTGGAAGCTGTGGAGACTGCACTCTTTGGCTTTGTTGTCCATGTGGTTTACTCGGAAGGTGAGATTGTTTTGCCACTGACTTTGGGCTCCGAAGATCTCAAAAAGACAGTGATGACCTCTTTCACTGTGGTAGACTCCCCATCATTGTATAATATCATTTTGGGGAGGCAGGTTATGAATGAGTTGAGGGCTGTAGCATCCACCTACCACCAAAAGATCAAATTTTCTATGGGAGCCCGGGTAGGAGAAGTCCGGGGAGATCAGCCTTCTTCTCAAAAATGCTATGTGAAAGCAGTTCGGGCTGATCAAAGCAAAACTAGGAGGGAGGAAAAGAAAGCAAGGGTTGATGAAGTGGGAGGGGGAGTAGTGGAGAAAGGGGAAGTACATTTTGTGGCTGAGGAAGAGCAGGAGGTGATAGAAGTCGGGCCAGGCCAGCAAATCCGGGTGGCTCGGGACCTCGGTGCATCCACCCGGGTTAGTTTGATTAACTGTTTGAAAAATAATATTCATGCTTTTGCCTGGTCTCAGCAAGAGTTGGCAGGGATCTCACCCCTGATCTCTGAGCATCATTTGAACATTCTCTCGGGATCTCACCCGGTAAAGTAGAAGAAAAGACACTTTGGTCCGGAAAAGGACAAAGTTATTGATGAAAAGGTGAGAGATCTGCTGAAGGCCGGCCACATTCGGGAAATTTAATTTTCTACATGGCTCTCAAATGTGGTGCCGGTACCTAAGTCCACCGGGAAGTGGAGGATGTGTGTGGACTTCCGTGATCTCAACAAAGCTTGTTCCAAATACCATTATCCCCTGCCTAGAATTGACCAACTGGTGGATTCCACCTCTGGCTTCGAGTTGCTGAGTATCATGGATGCTTACCAGGGGTATCATCAAATCCCCCTGGCTAAGAATGATCAAGACAAAGTCAACTTCATCACCTCGGGAGGTACATTTTGTTATGTTTAATGCCTTTCGGGTTGAAGAATGCAGGGGCTACTTACCAGCGTCTCATGAACAAAGTCTTTGAGAAGCAAAGGGGCAGGAATGTGGAGGTGTATGTAGACGACATTTTGGGCAAGTCTAAAGAGGTTGCGGATTTCATTGCTGATTTGGAGGAGACTTTTGCCACTCTTAATGCATTATGGGATCAAGCTCAACCCTGCCAAATGAATTTTTGTCGTAAAGAGTGGCAAGTTCTTGGGGTTCATAGTGACAGACCGGGGGATTGAGGTGAATCAGGAGAAAGTCAAGTCCATGTTGTGCGTGCCATCTCCTCGATCTGTCAAAGAAGTGCAGAAGCTGACCGGGAGGATTACTTCCCTGTCTCGATTTATATCTCGGTCAGCACACAGGAGTTATCCTTTCTTTCAGGTCCTAAGGAAGGCCCAACAATTCGGGTGGGATGAGAAGTGTGAACAAGCCTTCCAGGACTTGAAGATCCATCTTGCAGAGCTTCCTGTATTAGTGAAGCCGGAGCCCGAGGAGAAACTATTCGTTTATCTATCTACTACGGAGTATGCTGTTAGCTCAGTCCTGATAAAAGAAGAAGGCTCTGATCAAAAGCATGTCTACTATGTCAGCCATGCTCTCAGAGGCCCCGAGCTCCGATACAGTGAAGTAGAGAAGATTGCTTTGGCATTGATCATGACCGCCCGGAAGCTGCGACCTTACTTTCTGTCGCATCAAATTGTTGTTCTCACCAATAGTCCTCTTGGGAGGATTATGACTCACTCAGAAGTGTCCGGGCGGATGATCAAGTGGACAGTGGAATTGGGCGAGTATGACATTGAATATAAGCCCGGGTTGCCATCAAAGCACAAGCCTTATCAGATTTCTTATCGATGAAGAGGAAGTATGGAGAGTCTTCGTGGATGGGGCATCTAGCCTTGCTGGGTGTGGAGTAGGGGTTGTAATAATATCTTCCCCGGGAGAAAATATTAAATTGGCACTAAGGATCGATTCTCGGGTAACAAATAATAAGGTAGAGTATGAAACTGTCCTTGCTGGTATCCAAGCTGCCCGGGAAGTTGGAGCATCCCGGATTATTCTGTACTCTGATTCACAACTAATCACTCAGCAGATAAAGGGCGATTATGAAGCTAAGGATGACAGGATGCTCAAATATTTACAGCTCATTTCTAGCCCAAGCAAAAATCTTGGTGGATTGGAGAATTGAACAAATACCCCGGGGGGAGAATGGAGAGGCAGATGCTCTGGCAAAAATGGCTGCTTCTTTTCAGAGGTCAGCACCCGAGAGGTTTTGCATGTTTCCCGGTTGGTCCTTTCCACCGAGGAAGAAATATTACCAGTACCCGAGGACTCCTGGATGACACCACTGATCAAATTCATTAGAAATAATGAACTACCCGAGGATAAAGCCCGAGCTCAAAAGATTAAGAGACAAGCTTACAGGTTTGTTCTCTTAAATAATGTCTTGTACATGAGATCATTCAGGGACCATTATTAAAATACTTATCTGAGGGAGAAGTGGATTACGTCCTCCGAGAGATTCATGAATGGTGCTGTGCTGAGCATCTCGGAGGAATATCTTTGGCCCGGAAGACAATGCTTGTTTGGTACTGGTGGCCAACTCTTAGCCAAGATTCTGCTCGAGTGGTCCAGGCTTGTGAGGGTTGTCAACATCATTCAAATTTTCAACATAGCCCGGCCACTATTATGATGCCTATTTGGGCATCTTGCCCCTTTGATCATTGGGGCATGGATATTGTGGGTCCCTTCCCAATCGCCAGGGCTTAGAAGAAATTCTTACTAGTGGCTGTAGATTATTTTTCTAAATGGGTGGAAGCTGAGCCCTTGGCCAAGATCACTGAGTGGGAAGTTTTGAAATTTCTGTGGAAGAGCATAGTATGCCGGTTTGGAGTGCCCAGAAGACTGATCTCAGATAATGGAAAATAGTTTCAGGGCAAAGAGATTGCATCATGGTGCCGGGAAATGAAGATCACTCAGTCTTTCACCTCTGTTGCCTATCCTCAAGCTAATGGTCAAACAGAAGTTGTAAATAGAATTATTGTACAAACACTGAAAACCAAGCTACAAGGCAAAGGAAATGACTGGGGGGAAGAATTGCCCAGTGTTCTCTGGGCATACAGAACAACTCTCCGAGCACCTACTCAAGAAACTCCTTTCAACTTGGTACACGGTTCTGAAGTAGTCCTTCCAGTTGAAATAGGGCAAACCTCGTCCCGGGTAGAATCTTACATGGATAATAATGATCAAAGCCGGGCCATGGAATTAGACTTGGTAGAAGAGAAGAGAGACCGAGCAATCATTCGAATTGAAGCATATCGGAGCCGGGTTATGAATTCATATAACAGGAAGGTCTGGATCCAAGACTTCCAAGTAGGGGATCTAGTCATGAAGAAAGTCAACCCTGCCGGGGATGTTGGGAAACTGGAAACTCGGTGGGAAGGACCTTACAGAATAATCCGGAGGGTCAGCTCGGGATCTTTTTATCTAGAAGATGCCCAATGACGTTCTCTCAAAAGGCATTGGAATGTATTTAATTTAAAGAAATATTACTCTTGACAGATATAATTATTTGATGGAAGATATAATGAAAGATCTGTTTTCTCAAAGAGTTATGTATGTTTCTTATATCTTAACCCAAGAGTAGGGATGTAATCGACTCGAGCCGAGCCGAACTCTTGAATGTTTAAGTTTGGTTCGTTTATAATCGAGCCGAGCTCGAGCTTTATTTAACGAATATATGCATGGCTCACGAGTTTATTCAAGCCTTTATCGAGCCTAAACAAGCTTAATAAATATGAATTATACATTTAAATTTTCATTAAATTAATTCAAAAGTAAATTATATACTTAAAGAAAAATATATTGTTCTTATTAAAATTTGTAAATTTATTATAAAACATAAATTTAATAGATTTTTCTATATATTTCATAAATAATATGCATAATCAATAAATCAAATATCAAAACTATTATTTTTTAATCTAAAAGATTACTCATGAACTTACCAATGAACATTTCACGAGCTAATGAGCCGAATACTATAAACCTTGAGTTTAGTTTGTTTATCTTAACGAGCCTCATTAAACGAGCTCAAACGAGCTTTTATCGAATCGAGCTTCGAATAGCTCACAAACGGTTTGGTTCGTTTACATCCCTACCCGAGAGGTACAAATCCCCGGCCCAAGGCTCCGTACCTTGGTTCTTAAAAAGCCCAGGGCACTACGCCCTGGCTCGGGAACCACACCTCGACCATTCTCAAGTCTCGGGACATGCTCCCCGGCCCAAGGCTCCGTACCTTGGTTCTTAAAAAGCCCAGGGCACTACACCATGGCTCGGGGAACCACACCTCGACCATTCCCAAGTCCCGAGACATGCTCTCCGGCACAAGCCTCCGTACCTTGGTTCTTAAAAAGCCCAGGGCACTACACCCTTGCTCGGGAAACCACACCTCGATCATTCCCAAGTCTCGGGACATGCTCCCCGGCCCAAGGCTCCGTACCTTGGTTCTTAAAAAGCCCAGGGAACTACGCACTGGTTCGGGGTACCACACCTTGATCAATCTAAATCTCGAGATATGATCTCTTGTTCAGTTTTCTCATTTTGGTTATATGTAGTCATGAGCTTTAAGCCCAGGTTTAAATTTTCTACATCTCGGTTATTTCTTAAAGAATGGGGTTCTTTATTTATTGTATGAACCGGAATCCCGATTACTTATTTGAAGTTGCCGGTTAATTCTTAACGCTTAGAAAATTTTCTAAGTATTTCGCATACAAGCAATTATATTACCCGGGTTTCTTGAAGACTTATCAAAATATTATTAAGAGCAGTTGAAGGAAATTAAAAATTTCATTAAAAAGACCGAAGGCAGGAATTACATGAAAAGGGTAAAAATGAAAAGTACAATCCTAATCTATATTTACGGGCTCGGACTCTGGCTGTTTTTTTGGAGCCTCCTTCTCTTCTTCCCCATCCTTGGGAAGGGATGCTATAGCATGACCGAAGTCCGAGAAATCTTCCCTATCCTCAGGTAAAAGCCCGGCCTCTTCAAACTGCTCTCGGCACTTTTCAAAATCGATCTGGAAGAGAGGATAGGCCCGGTCTTCAACGGCCTTCTTGAATTCGGAAGATTGAAGGAAGGAGGCCTGCCACTTGTCCTTATTGTACTCAGCCAGAGCCAGGGCGCTCTCGGCTTTCTCTGCCCGAAATTGCTGCACTTCTATCTGCTCGGATAGAGAATGGTTTCTCGACTCCGAAACAGATAGGGCTCCTCGCAAATTTTCCTCCCGAATAGAGCATTCATTAAGGTTTTCTCTAGCTTTATCCAGGACAGAGCACAAGCCGGCCATTTCCTCCTCATGAGTGGCTCGAGCCCGGGACAATTCCTCTTGAAGTTTTGCCTGAGTATTTTGGAATTGTCGAGCTCGGTTACCGGTAATGGTGGCAGCCGCAGCAACCTCCTCGAAGGCCGAGATCAACAGTTGAGCAGCCTGTTCAAAAGTGAGTCAGTAAAAAATAAACAATAAACAGAGCAAGAGAGATTAATGGAAAAACTTACCGCCAAAAGCTTGTTCGAGCACTCGAAAAGTTTGGCAGAAGCCCGGGAGTTCTTCAAACAAGCCTCCTCATCAGGAGTCAGAAGCTGTTTGAAGATCTTAAGCCCTGTTGCCGAGGATCACTCCTCAAAAATGTTGACCCGGGGAGGCTGCTCGGTGAGGAGGGGCTGTTGGTTGGATTGTTGACGGGGGGTGGGGGTGTGGTGGTGGTTGACTGAGCTGCCTGAGAAGAACTTTGTCCCCCCCTCCCGGTTATCCTCGACCAGGATCAGCTCCCGGCTTGTGACAGCCTTTCGCTTCCTCTGGGTGAGAGGGACATGGTCTTCAGAATCCTTCTGGGATTCATCCCGGGTCGCCTCTTCTAGCTGTTGAGCCTCGACCCGAGTCACTTCTGCTTGTTGGGCCGCCTCCTCAGCCTGTTTCTTCTTCTCAGCCGCAGCCATCCGGGCTGCCAGCTTTTTCTCCTTGGCTACCTTCTCGGCCGCCCATTTCTTGGCAAAGACCTCCTGTATTTTCGAGTTATCTACACAGACAGGAGGAAGGAAATATCAATACAATTTGCAAATTTAAAAATAAAAAAGTAAAAGACAGGGATAAATATGATACCGGGTTGAGCACCCGAGCCAGCAACCTCGTCAATCACCCTGTCCAAAGGGTCTTCAGCCCGGGCACTCAACCCATAAGCGACCAAATTCTCGTTGGAGATAAGAACAGAGGAGGAGTATTTATGGCCCTCCACCAGAGCTTGACTCATGAGGAAAAGATCCTCAAATTTGTAAGATTTGGGAAGGGCATGTTGTGGGGGAAGAGATTGAAGAAACTCGGTCAGACAAGGAAGAGGACCCGGGAGTTGAATGAAAAAAAATCGTCCTTTCCACCCCTTCTGAGAAGAAGGAACATCATCAAGGAATCGGGAGTTAAGGAGGGCAGTCAGGGAAAAGGCATTATCCCCGAGTCTGCAAGAAAAGAAATAATGAAGAATGAGGGGGTTGATAAGGAGATTGTTCATTTTGAATAGAACATAAGCCGAAGCCATAATACGAAAAGAATTGGGGTGAAGTTGATTGATAGGTACACCAAAGAATTTGTCTACATCGATGTAGAAAAAAGGAATGGGGAACCGGAGACCATTCCTAACTAGGTCCCGGAAGAAGGTGGTAACCCGGGAGGGGGCTTGTCAGCCCGGTCAGAGGGGCCGGGTACAAGGATAGAGGAGGTAGAAGGAATGGATCCCAGGACCCGAATTTCCTCGCCTACCCCCGAGCGCAGAGTGCTGCTCAGAAGGAGAACCAAGGAATTCGCGGGATCTCAATGGGGGGAGGGCTTGAAGCCCGAGCTTTGCCCTTACCCTTGTCTTTTTTCGAGACTCGGGAAGTGCCCGAAGAAGAAGGTCTAGAAGAGGAAAGTTTGGTTTGATGAGCCAATGGTTTTTTGGAGATTTGGGTAGGGAGGCGACGGCAAGGGGGAGATGGGGAGGAATCGGAGCGCATGGCGGTGGACTCGTCACTAGGAGAGCCTCGCGCATTCGCTCCAGAGGTTGAAGAAGTAGAATTAAATATAGTGCGAGGGAAAAAACTTATGAGTTTTTTGGAGGAAAAGACGACTCGAAGTTGCAGACGGTGGGAGAATGTCGGAGTCAAGAAGTTTGCACGTCAGAAAGCTAAGAGGAAAATTCGCAAGAGCTTCGCTGCAATTTTGAATTTGAAAGTGATTTTAGAAAAATATGAGGGCTACTGTATATAGGCGGTGAAAAGAAATTTAGGCCGTTGATCTAAGTACACGTGGACAATCAAGATGCGCCTCGTAAATTGTACCGGGCATACAAAAGGACGTGCACAAATATCAAGGTGTCAGACTTATCGGATTCTCGGAATATGGAACGATTTTTCGGCGGAAATTTAATGATAAAAGCATGCGTCATAATGACACTCCTTGGATTGCCCGAGAATACTAAAACGACAAAATATCCGCGAGACATGAGACCTCGGCATCTTATTCAAAGCCCGGGCAATGTGAGGCCCCGGCATATTATCTTAAACCCGGGTGGTATCAGACCCCAGTATCTCATCCCATCCATGGGATATTTGAAGCCCCCGATGCTCATACACATTCTTAATTATGTTCATTAAAAAGTACAAGTATGACTGATCGGGACAGCGAGCAGGACTCTAGCCCGACTATTTTAGGGATGGGTGGTGATACCTTCATAAATATCCGGGTCATCATTAACCCAGCTTATTACTTGGATAGCCTAGATTAGAACCAATAGGCCGAGTACTTTCTACAAGACCCGAGCACTTCTTCTGTTCCCGGGTGATCGCCCAAGAGCCCGGGCCCTCAAACAAATGTCCGGGTACCTGACCACCCGGGCCACCTCGAGAATTGCACCACACTCGAGTGTGATTGATACAAGGTGTCTAATATGTCAGAACAACTTGGACTTGGAGTATTTTAGAAGTCATCAGAATATACAAGTATGGGCAGCCGACTTGCCATACTTAGTAGGTGGCACTGGAATCGAGGTACCTACCCCATTTTCTACTATAAGTAGCATGTATATTTCCCATTTAATGGGGCTGAAATCTTTGAACTTGGAAGCACTCATATATATTCTATCATATATTTGTTTGTGTCCATCTTCAACTTGCTGACTTAAGCAACGGAGTTGTTATGCCGGACACTTCTCCGGCGTCCATTCACGAGTTATTTTCTTGTTTGTAGGTGTTCATCCAAGCCATTACCTTCACTCAAATTCCTAAACCCTAAAAATTACTGCTTTGATCCGTTGGAACCCCTTACCCGGCTCATCCATTTCAGCGAGATCACATCAAAGTCCTAATGTCATATTACACATGATATCGTTGTATTAATACATCATCGATGTAACAAAAATTATGAAATAAAAAGATAAAATTATTAAAATTAAAACTAAAATTCAATAACTTAAAAAATAAAAATCGCAAAGAACACACACATATATATACATATATATATTGATAAAAATATATATTTTTTCCTTTAATTGATATTTTAGTTATGTGAGGAAAAAAGAAATGGAGTTTTCCCAAGTTGACCAGGAAATTAATGGTGGGCCCTGAGGAAGGGCAAAATGTCTAGGATTGTGTAGACAGTTCTCTGGCTGACAAATCAGACCAATCTTAATTTACGCATAATTAAGATCTAAGCATTTTTATTTAGCGAGCTAATATTGAAATTTTGTTTGACAAATTTTTTTCAGAAAATTCTCCACGTTGATTCTAAAGGCATTTCCGTGCGAGCTGCTTCGTACACCACACGATGTTCTTTATTTATTTATATCTACGAACACCACCACGTTAATTAAATATGATTAAGTAAATTAATCACTGAAATCCATGCTTTTGTTAATTTTTTACTTCTTATTATCTATATAACGAGTCAACGAATATTTAGAGATAAAAATAGTTTTTGACTCTCACTTAAAATTTTATCCTCCTATTTTTAAAAATAGTTCAATTTAGAAGCTTATACGATTTCCATTTTATCTAGGAATGAACAATTTATTCATTTATGTAATGTAATCTCTTAGCTTGGAGCACGAAAATGATTTTTGTCCTAATTTTTGGTAGAGAGAGAGGGCCCTCCATGTGCAAATTCCCAAACTTTGAAGAAATAGACACAATCTTCCCGCAATCCCATGGCCCATTTGCTCCTTGATAAAAGCTCTGCACCCATTCCCATGATTGTAAGCAACAACTTTCCAGCTTCATATCTCTTCATCTTCACTTTCTTTTCTCCACCCTCCTAAAATATTTTTCAATTTTACTTTGTCAACTAGCCAAAACACACACACACACACACACAAAAGAGAAGGAACCCTATACTTTTTCCAACTAATATCTATTTAGATCTGTACTTTCAATTAAAATAATGATTCGAGTTAGAGACTACCTTTATTTCTTGGGTTATGGAGTATGTTTTTTGATTTATCATAATCGATAATGTTATATTTCAACTTTCTTTTATCATGATATACATAAAAATTATATTAAAAAAAAACTAATGAAATTGATTGCAAAAGCTAGGAATAAAATGCATTATAACTTCTACAATTGAATTGACCATCTTCTCCCTCCACTTCTACTTCAAAATTCAAATATCTAATGGTGAATTTGGGGAACAAAATTTTGGGTTATGAATTAGGATAGATTTTTTTTCCTTGGCAAAACTAGGGAGACTTGACTAATACGTGCTTGCACACTCACTATATCATGTGCCTGTAATCACGACCGTTGATACTGTCACGATGGTGAATGAAGAACTCATCGCAGCCGTTGGATACGTTGAAAATGGAGACTTGACTAAGCAAATTCTGGTTCTGTTGCTGCTGCTGTCTTTGGAGATCCTTTTGTCTTCGGAGCTCCATCACCTTCCGGTGTGAATTCGAATGCCTCGTCGTGATAAAAGTCGGACTCGCTGCGGGTCGGTACTCGGGTACGAGTCGACCCGATTTGAAGCGGACCCCACAGGCGTTGCACAGGGTTTTCGGGCCCATCGGGCCAGTTCTCCATTGTGGGGTCTTCTCCGAAGCACAGTGAAGGCATCTCCGGCCCTGGTTTTCTTCGGGATGTTTTTTGATTGACGGTGTCGTTTTGAGGTTTGGGGAAGGGGAAACGAGGAGGAGGCGAGAAGACCAATCGCAGGGTGCGGCGCGTGAGCGTTTGCTTCTGGCTTTGCCTGGGACTGAGACATCGGTGGAGAAAATTGGTGGCGAGTGGGTGGTGGTGACGGAAGAAGAAGTGTCGGTGGCGGCGCTTTTTGCGGCGGGTGCTGTTGTGTTTGTGGGGATGAAATGTAGGTCCTCGGTCGAGAAGGATTCTTCCACGAAATTCGACAGCCATTCTAGCTCAGCTAAATCATCATACTGTAGAGGGGAAAAAATTTAAAAAAAATTAGTTAAACATGAATTTGTAATTGTGTGAAAAGAAATTCATCATTACTGTAATCGCGGCTACATCTTTTGGAAATTTCACACTTGGTATCAGGAAAAATCAATGTCGGCGCGCACAAAAAAATGTTGAAAACGCACGCGTGATACATACAGAACACATTCTCCATGCAGAAAATCGTAAAATACAGGAATATTAACGGAAAAATCTCGCATAAATAAAATAACAATTACCGGAACACAGAGTTCGTTGCTGCAAAACTGCGATTCGTTGAAGCTGCGGCAGCTGACTTTACCGTTAAACTGGCCTTCGCCGGCGGAAACCGATGAATTACAGCTGTCGACCGCCGTGACGGTGGATGAGTAGCCGGAATTCCCTCCCAAGTTGTCGAGAAACGAGTCGGTCATAGTTTCATCCGCCTTGGAAAAATCCAGCAAATCATCCACCATGAAATGAGCGCCATTATTGTTCAAATTTCCGTTTTCTACAGAAGAAAATTCTGCATAATTTCCAACGAAATACTCCATGAATGTATGAATTCAACCTCCCGGTTTTTGTTGAAGTAATTTTAGGAAATTAAAATGGACAAAAACAGAGTAACGGTAGAGAGAAAAAGGGAAAGGGCTTCTTTTGTAGAAGAAGACTGTGTGTGTGTGTGTGATGAAAGTGTGGGTGAGAAGGATGGGCTTTTGATGAGTGAGATAGGGGCAAAAGAGGAATTAAACAAATATTTACTTACATATTAAATGAATAATTTGTGCTTAAAAATAAATAAAATCTTTTTTTATTTTTTATTAATTAAATTGAATGCACGAATTCATTTAACCTTAGCCGTTTACATTGGTTCAAATATCACACTTTCAAATCAATTTGATTTTTAAACTTAATCATAAAAGTAATCGCTGAATAACTAGTATGTGTAAAAAATAATAATTAAAAAAATTAATATTTTTCGATGTCGATTTAGCTTATGATCTCATATGATTTAATCACTATCAAATTAAATTGTGTTTCATATGTAAAATGAATTATTATATATATTTATTAATTAAACGAGAGACAATCCCACTTGGGTCGACGCCAACTCATTGGGTAAAGTAAGTTGATTGTCTTTCTTTTGATCTAAAAAAAAAGTTACGCGATCAATTTACTTTAATACCCTTTGGTTTTCTTTTCCTTGTTTTTCTCATTCTATCCCATTTGTTTTTTTTACTCCTACTTTTTTTGCGAGAGACTAGCAAGCAAGGAATAAAATTTGGGAATTATCTATGTTAGTTTATTTTATTTCTTTTTTTAGAAAAGGATATTTTGATTCCACTTATACCAAGAATTAAAAAGAATATGTATATTCTATTCTACATTTTATCATAGCTAAATGTGATAATTAACAAAAAAAAACATGATTACACTTTACTCATGTATTCTTTATGTAAAATAAAATAAATATTTTTATTTTGTTATACTTCTCATATGTCATGCTTGTATAAGCAAGTAAATATTATTAAATTTTGTAATTTTTCAAGTGGTCGAAATATTATATTCCATTACATGTTAATTATGCAACAAAATCAATGGAAATTTATAAAAATAAATATTTATTTATGATACCCCGTAAGGATCCGGGTCGTCTTTAACCCGGTTTATTAAATGGGAAGCCCAGATCATAGCCAGCTTCCCGGGCATTCTATTTCTTCCCGGGCCATCATCATAGCTCGGGCTCTCATACAAGCTCCCGGGAACTTTCTACTCGGGCTACCTCGAGAAGCGCACCATACTCGAGTGTATCGGTATAGGCAGTCTTATCTGTCAGAACTATAGAGGGTTTGGCGTGTCAGAGAAGCTATCAGAGGTAGGGTGGCTTGACAGGAAGTCAACATCAAAGGCTATGAGTGGTAGGTGTACGCGCAAATCGAGGTAATCCTTGATTTTCTTTCCTATAAATAGCAGGTATGTAATTCATTTGAGGGACTTTTGGCTTCCTCTTATTCTCTAGTTCTGGAGAATGATTCATTCACCAACACATGTTAACACACATATTTACATCAGTAGCCTTTACTTTTATTTAAGCTACACTGGTTATCATCTTCACCTGCTGACTTAAGCATCGGAGTGGCCACGCCGGACACTCCTCCGGCGCCCATTCACGAGTTCCCTTCATTGTGTGCAGGTCACGATCGAAGTCATCTACTTTGCTCATTCTCCTAAAAAGCCTGCAGCCCACCAAACTAAACCTTCTTCTTCGGGCACTTCACGGGTCCTGAAGAAGGACAAGGGTAAGGGCAAAGCCCGTGCTTCTGACCATTCTTCTATTGAGGCCCCGGGAGTTCCTTGGTTCTCCTCAATGAGCAGCACTTTGCGCTCAGGGGCGGACGAGGAGCTCCGGGTTCTGGGGTCTATCCCTTCTGCTTTTTCCATTCTGATTCCCGGTCCTTCCGATAGAGCCAATAACCCTCCTCCCGGGTACACCACTTTCTTTCGGGACCAAGTCAAAAGTGGTTTTCGTTTTCCCCTCCCTCCGTTTTATATCGAGGTTGCTGAATTCTTTGGCGTGCCCATTAACCAATTCCATCAGAATTCCTTCCGCATTATGGCCTCGGCCTATATTCTTTTCAAAATGAATAATCTCCTTATCACTCCCCTTATTCTCCACTATTTTTTCGTTTGTAGATAGGGAGATAATGCCTTCTCCCTCACTGCCCGGCTAAATGCCTGGTTCCTTGATGACATTCCTTCTTCCCAGAAGGGGTGGAAAGGAAGATTCTTTTATATTCGACTCCCGGGTCCTCTCTCCTGTTTAACAGAGTTTCTTACTTCCCTTCCTCAACAACCCACCCTTCCCCGGTCCTACAAATTTGAGGAATTTTATACCCGGAGCCAAGACTTGGTAGAGGGCAAAAGATACTCCTCCAAGTTTACAGCTTGATTCTCTCTTTAATTATTTCTCCTGAAAAAAAGTGCACTTTGGCCATTTTGATTTTCTTTAGGTTGCATTTGAATCAATATATTTTAAATATATAGATTTTGATTATATTTTATTGTCAAGAATGAAACAATAGATAAAATCATAAATAATATCTTACTTATTGAAACAATTAAACGCAAAGTTGAATGGATTTCAAATATATCTATTACTGAGCAAATTTGAAATTCATCATAACTAATATGAAACATTATATAAACATGAAAGATGTGGATTTGACGTTTATTGTCTTCTTTCTCTAAACTACAAAAATATTTTCAGTATATTTGGAATCTATGGATTTAAAATCCATCAATCTAAACACAATTTTAATTACTTTTTGTTCTCCGGTAGGTTTTGAATTGAAATAAATCTAACCAGTAAATTTAAATAAATATTTAAGATATAGTAAGTGTTACACATGTTATTATATTCCTTGACCCACGTTTAAGCACGATGGGTACAGCTTGGACTAAATCTAATGATGATCACTATTGTTCCACTTGTATACTCATTAGGCTTAGAGGACTTAATTTTTACCATTTCTTATGTATGTATCATTTGTAACATTTTGTATCCTTTTTATGTATTGTTGCATCATTTTGTTCTATGAATAACATGTTAAAAATTACTTTTAATTATCGTGTCACACATACATTCAAACTGTAAGGCCCAAGATTTTATCATTTTAATCCAAGATTATTTAATTTATGAATTTTGGAATGTTGAGTCATATTCCATGGTTTTACAATTTCATAGGATTGAAATTGAATTAAAAAGATTTGTGAGGACCAAATTGCAAATAGTGAAGATTTCAGGGGCTAAAATGCAATTAATGGTATTTGAGTGGGACACTTATCTTCACCATGCACTTTGATATATAAATGTACAATTCCTTCAAATTTCTCCAGCAAAAACCGAGAGCAAGCCATGAAAATTTCCTCAAGCTCCATTTTGTCTTAGAAATTTGATTTTTCAAGATCTGATTATCAGAATTTCGATCCGAGCACAGTTCTGTGATCCTCTCGTCAAAATCTACACAAGAACATAAGTTATATTGATTTCTAGCATGATTTGAAATTTATGAATGGGAGGAATTATGATTTGATTATTATTATGCGTCCTGGAAATACTGGTAATCGTAGAATCGAAATCAGATCGAAGAACAGACAGTAGATGAAATTGTTATGAATTTTCAGATTATATGATTGAGAATATACAAATTTGATATTGGACTTTTATTTGTTGATTGATTATGAGTTATGATATGGTATCAGTGATGTTGAGTTGACGGGGATATCGATATTGTGCAGTTATGCCGTCGAAACATCAGTAGATTGATACTAATCAGATTTAGTATTGATTTGAGATTGTATATTGATATTGTGCCTATTGGTAATGTCATTTCAGATTTGATATTGACAGCTTCAGAATCGATAGCAGATAGATCAGAGTTGCCAAGCTTTTGTACTACGAAAAGAAAGATATAAATCAATGTTGAACCGGGAGAATGACTCGAGTGAGATAGAACTTGAGTTTCCCAAAACCACATACTTATTTGCTATTGTTTTCAGATATTTGAATTCATTGCATTTATATATGTTTGTTCTATTGATTTATAGAAAGCATGGATTAGACAATTGATTTGAGATAGAGAGTCTTTGGCAGATGTGCCAAGTCGTGACAGAGTTATTGGCAGAGGTACCAGGTCACTGGACGTTTGGTTTATATCGATGTTGCTTAGAATGCAGATCAGCTTCTATTGCAAATATTCGATATAGTGTACCAAAGTCTGGGAATAAGAACGTACCACCATCTAGCTGAGGAGAGTAGGTGAACTGTTGCGTTCTTATTCAATCGGGATCCCTAGACTAGGCCAGATTGAGTCGAGTCAAAGAATAAGAGTAAGAGCTTGATTTACAGACCTGTATCGATTATGTTTCATAGATTATGTTCCATGTTTATATCGATTTATTTTTCAGATTATGATTCATGCTTTTAATAAATGTGTATGATTTTATACATTGCATGTATACATTGTTTATATTGAGAATTCTATTCTCACCGGAGTTATCCGGCTGTTGTTGTGTTTGTATGTGTGCATGACAACAGGTGGGACTGGATCAGGGTCAAGAAGAGAATGAGAGATGATGACTAAAGTGGTGATTTCGGACTTAGACGTAGAACTAGTAGTTTATCACTAGTTATGTGATTGAGATGACACTAGTTTGTTTATGATTGTACTTTGAATAGATTTTGTACTTTAGATCATGATGTAGATATTGCACTGATCGTGTATTTAAATAAAATGGAATATAACTTGTTGTATAGATTTGTACACTTGTTTATACAGGGTCCAATTAAAAAAGAAAAATTAGACCCAGTTTAATTAATTGATCCAATTATTCCCAAAGAACGATTAAGAAGATGATTAGCGTCCGGGTCCCCACAACAGGTGTTATCAGAGCGATAGATCCTTTAGATTGAGATAGAATAGAGTGAGCGTGGTGGATTGAGTTTTCTTTCCTGCTTTTACATGATAGCATGACATTATGTTTTACTGCTTTGAAATAAATGTTACTTGATTTATCTGATTTGATTGGTAATATGTATTGATTGAGAATGAATCAGAACCGATTCTTGATCAGAGGTAAGATGATCAGAAGAGGACTGAAACAGATTCATCACATGTAATTGCTAACCCTTTTGATAATCTGATATGCCTCCCCGAAGAATTCCAGAACAGGGCAGTACTTCTGCTAATCCAATGGATGTCACAGCAACACCGATGGAAACGTTACTGAAGAGGTTTCAGTCGTTTAAACCGCCAACCCTGAAAGGAACAGAGACTTCTGTTGACTGTGAGAGTTGGTTACATGATATAAAAATGCTGTTTGATTCCTTGGATTACACTGATGAGCGCCGAGTCAGACTGACTGGGCACCAATTGCATGATGTTGCAAAAAATTGGTGGATCACGACAAAGAGGGCTTTGGAGCATCGAGGTACGACTATTACTTGGAATATTTTTAAGACCGAGTTCTATCAAAGATTCTTTCCAGCGTCGTACAAAAAGGATAAGGGTGCAGAGTTTGCAAATCTGAGACAGGGTCAGCTGAATATTGAAGAGTATGTGGCCAAGTTCTCTACCTTGCTGCGATTTGCTCCACATGTTGTCGAGAATGATGAAGCCGTTGCTGATCAGTTCATCAATGGGGTGAATCCTGAGATATTTACATTGGTGAACACTGGGCGACCAAATAATTTTGCTGATGCCTTGAACAGAGCAAAGGGAGTCGAAGCCGGTCTGATTAGACAGAAAGGAGTTTCATATGTCACACCAGCACCGAGACCACAGCAACCACCCTCAACGCAGTTCCAACAACCCCCTCCCAGATTTGAGAGTGGCAGCAGCAGCAGTGGCAAGAGAGATCAGCTGAAAGCCAGAGGGAAACAATTTAAGAAGTCAGGGAGCAGTTCATCTAGCTCCAGTGGTTCCCGACAGAGTTATACAGGGGCCTATTGCAGAACTTGTGGTGGAAGACATCCCACAGAACAATGCCGAGGAGTTTTTGGAGTTTGCAACATTTGTAAACAGCCAGGACATTTTTCCAGAGTCTGTCCACAAAGAGATTCTCAGAGATCTCAGGGTGCATAATCATCTGGATCAGTAGCTCAGACTGGTAGACGACCATCTGATGTTCACTCTTTCCAGACAGCACCATCTACCCAGTCACAACCGAGGCCTGGAAGAAGCCAGACTGTTAGCCAGCCTTCTAGACAGCAGGCCAGAGTTTTTGCTTTGACTGAAGAACAGGCCTAGGACGCACCTGATGATGTTGTTGCAGGTAACTGTTCTCTTTGTGGTTATCCTGCTTATGTATTGATAGATACTGGTGCATCTTATACATTCATATCTGAGCGATTTGCATTGATGCATTCCTTGCCTGTTGAGTCATTATCTACTGTAGTATCTGTCTCTTCGCCTTTAGGGAAAGGTCTTATATCAGTGATATCTGTTAGATCTTGTATACTGCGGTATGATGAGCATGAGATTGAGTTAGATTGTATTGTACTTGGGTTGTCTGATTTTGATTGCCTTATCGGTATTGATATGCTAACCAAGTACAGAGCTACCGTTGATTGTTTTCATAAGATTGTGAGATTCAGACCTGACATGGCTGATGAGTGGAAATTCTACGGTAAGGGTTCTAGAGTTAGAATTCCTTTGATATCTGCGTTATCTATGACTCGATTGTTACAGAAAGGAGCAGAGGGATTCCTTGTGTATTCAGTAGACGTATTGAAATCGAGCCCAGCATTGGCAGATTTGCCAGTGGTATGTGAGTTTGCTGACGTCTTTCCAGATGAGATTCCGGGCTTGCCTCCAGTCATAGAGATAGACTTCAGCATCGAATTGGTACCAGGTACCGTTCCGATTTCTAGAGCTCCATACAGAATGACACCGATAGAATTGAAAGAGTTGAAAGATCAGTTGGAAGATTTATTGGCCAAGGGTTATATCAGACCGAGTGTTTCTCCTTGGGGTGCTCCAGTACTGTTTGTGAGAAAGAAAGACGGTTCAATGAGACTTTGCATTGACTACCGGCAACTGAACAAGGCTACGGTAAAGAACAAATATCTCTTGCCTCGCATCGATGATTTGTTTGATCAGTTGCAGGGTTCTTCTGTATATTCAAAAATCGATCTGAGATCTGGATATCATCAGCTGAGAGTCAGAGACTCTGATATCTCGAAGACAGCTTTCTGAACAAGGTATGGACACTATGAGTTTATTGTCATGCCAATTGGTCTAACAAATGCTCCAGCTGTTTTTATGGGATTGATGAACCGTGTGTTTCAGAAATATCTTGATGAGTTTGTGATTATTTTCATTGATGATATTCTGATATATTCAAAGAATATGATTGATCATCCTGAGCATTTGAGAACTGTATTGAAAACGTTGAGAGCTGAGAAACTATATGCAAAGCTGTCGAAATGCGAGTTTTGGTTGAGACATGTCGTATTTTTGGGACATATCATATCTGGAGATGGTATTTCTGTTGATCCCAGTAAAGTTGAGGCTGTGATTAGTTGGCCGAGACCGACATCTGTGCCAGAGATACGCAGCTTTATGGGTTTAGCGGGCTACTATCGACGATTTATTAGAGATTTTTCTAGTATTGCAATGCCAATTACCCAGCTAACCCAAAAGAATACACCATTTGTTTGTCAGAGGCTTGTGAATCCAGTTTTATAGAGCTGAAGAAGAGATTGACCAGTGCTCCAGTGTTGACTATTCCTTCAGGTACTGGTGATTTCGTTGTGTATTGTGATGCTTCTCACAGAGGATTGGATTGTGTTTTGATGCAGCGAGGGCATGTTATTGCATATGCTTCGAGACAGTTGAAGCCACATGTGACTCGATACCCGATTCATGATCTGGAATTGGCTGCTATTGTGTTTGCATTGAAGATATGGCGACACTATCTGTACGGTGAGAAGTTTGAGATATATTCTGCTCATAAAAGCTTGAAATATCTGTTTTCATAGTCTGAATTGAATATGAGGCAACGAAGATGGCTTGATTTGTTAAAAGATTTTGATTGTGAAATCAAATATTATCCGGGAAAGTCGAATGCAGCATCTGATGCACTGATTCGAAAGGTATGTTCTTTATCCTTATCGACTATTGGTGTTTCAAATTTGATTGAAGATTGTTGTCTTTCTGGATTAGTATTTGAGACAGATTGTCAATCTTTGAGATTGTATGCTATTCAAGCTGAGCCAGAATTGATTGTTAGAATCAAAGAAGCACAGAAAGTGGATCAGAATGTTCAGAACTCGATGTTGATGGTCAGATCAGGTCATCAATCAGAATATCAGGTTCGTGATGATGTACTGTATGTGAATAATCGTATTGTTGTGCCGGATGTTTCAGATTTGAGACAACAGATATTGACAGAAGCGCACAGCAGTCGATTTAGCATTCATCCTGGTGGCAGAAAAATGTCGATTTGAAAAGACAGTTTTTGTGGAAACTGATGAAATCAGATGTCACAGATTTTGTATCTAAATGTTTGAATTGCCAACAGCTGAAAGCAGAGAGAAAGAAACCAGGAGGTCTACTGCATATCTTATCGATTCCAGAATGGAAATGAGATCACATTTCCATGGATTTTGTGACGCAGTTACCGCGATCCTCCCAAGGTTGTGATGCAATTTGGGTCGTTATTGACAAATTGACCAAATCAGCATGTTTTATTCCGTACAGAATGACGTACAGATATGACCAGATGGCAGAGATTTATGTCAGAAAAGTGGTCAGATTGCATGGTGTGCTGAAGTCGATTGTATCAGATCGTGATCCTCGATTTACTTCACACTTTTGGCACAGTTTGCAGCAGGCTCTGGGTACTACATTGCATTTGAGTACTGCATATCATCCTCAGACAGACGGTCAGTCAGAGTGGACTATCCAGACATTGGAGGATATGCTTAGAGCTGTAGTGATAGATTTTGGCATTAGTTGGCAAGATTCTTTGCCAATTTGTGAATTTTCTTATAACAACAGCTATCAGACGAGTATAGAGATGGCACCGTTTGAAAAGTTGTATGGCAAGAAGTGCAGATCCCCTCTTTATTGGGATGATATCTCTGAGGTACCTGAGTTTGGACCCGATATGATTAGATATATGACTGAGAAAGTGAAGCTGATTCAGAAGAGAATGAAGACAGCTCAGGACAGACATGCCAAATATGCAAATATTCGACGCCGACCTTTAGAGTTTGAGCAAGGAGATAGAGTATTTTTGAAAATTTCTCCTTTCAGAGGCGTTATCAGATTTGGCAAACGAGGGAAGTTGTCTCCTCGTTACATTGGTCTTTATGAGATTTTGGAGAAGATTGGTACTCGTGCTTATCGACTTGCTCTTCCGCCTTCTCTATCTGTAATACATGATGTCTTTCATGTATCTATGCTGCGAAAATATCTCCATGATGATTCTCATATTATTCAGTCAGACGGGGCCGAACTTGATGAAAGTCTGAGTTATGTTGAGAAACCTATTCAGATTCTTGATCGTAAAGAAAAGCAGCTCAGAACGAAGACTATTCCGCTTGTGAAAGTCCAGTGGAGTCGTCATGTCATTGAGGAAGCTACCTGGGAGACTGAATTCCTAGAGTTATTTCACTGATATAAGTCTTTTATTTTAGCTTCTGTTATATCTTCTTATCTTATGTGATTTGATTGTCTGCGATTTCGAGGACGAAATCATGTCTCAGAAAGGGAGAATTGTAAGGCACGAGATTTTATCATTTTAATCCAAAATTATTTAATTTATGAATTTTGGAATGTTGAGTCATATTCCATGGTTTTACAATTTCATAGGATTGAAATTGAATTAAAAAGATTTGTGAGGACCAAATTGCAAATAGTGAAGATTTCAGGGGCTAAAATGCAATTAATGGTATTTGAGTGGGACACTTATCTTCACCATGCAATTTGATATATAAATGTACAATTCCTTCAAATTTCTCCAGCAAAAACCGAGAGCAAGCCATGAAAATTTCCTCAAGCTCCATTTTGTCTTAGAAATTTGATTTTTCAAGATCTGATTATCAGAATTTCGATCCGAGCACAGTTCTGTGATCCTCTCGTCAAAATCTACACAAGAACATAAGTTATATTGATTTCTAGCATGATTTGAAATTTATGAATGGGAGGAATTATGATTTGATTATTATTATGTGTCCTGGAAATACTGGTAATCGTAGATCGAAATCAGATCGAAGAACAGACAGTAGATGGAATTGTTATGAATTTTCAGATTATATGATTGAGAATATACAGATTTGATATTGGACTTGTATTTGTTGATTGATTATGAGTTATGATATGGTATCTGTGATGTTGAGTTGACGGGGATATCGATATTGTGCAGTTATGCCATCGAAACATCAGTAGATTGATATTGATCAGATTTAGTATTGATTTGAGATTGTATATTGATATTGTGCCTATTGGTAATGTCATTTCAGATTTGATATTGAGAGCTTCAGAATCGATAGCAGATAGATCAGAGTTGCCAAGCTTTTGTACTACGAAAAGAAAGATATAAATCAATGTTGAACCGGGAGAATGACTCGAGTGAGATAGAACTTGAGTTTCCCAAAACCACATACTTATTTGCTATTGTTTTCAGATATTTGAATTCATTGCATTTATATATGCTTGTTCTATTGATTTATAGAAAGCATGGATTAGACGATTGATTTGAGATAGAGAGTCTTTGGCAGATGTGCCAAGTCGTGACAGAGTTATTGGCATAGGTGCCAGGTCACTGGACGTTTGGTTTATATCGATGTTGCTTAGAATGCAGATCAACTTCTATTGCAGATATTCGATATAGTGCACCAAAGTCTGGGAATAAGAACGTACCACCATCTAGCTGAGGAGAGTAGGTGAACTGTTGCGTTCTTATTCAATCGGGATCCCTAGACTAGGCCAGATTGAGTCGAGTCAAAGAATAAGAGTCAGAGCTTGATTTACAGACCTGTATCGATTATGTTTCATAGATTATGTTCCATGTTTATATCGATTTATTTTTCAGATTATGATTCATGCTTTTAATAAATGTGTATGATTTTATACATTGCATGTATACATTGTTTATATTGAGAATTCTATTCTCACCGGAGTTATCCGGCTGTTGTTGTGTTTGTATGTGTGCATGACAACAGGTGGGACTGGATCAGGGTCAAGAAGAGAATGAGAGATGATGACTAAAGTGGTGATTTCGGACTTAGACGTAGAACTAGTAGTTTATCACTAGTTATGTGATTGAGATGACACTAGTTTGTTTATGATTGTACTTTGAATAGATTTTGTACTTTAGATCATGATGTAGATATTGCACTGATCGTGTATTTAAATAAAATGGAATATAACTTGTTGTATAGATTTGTACACTTGTTTATACAGGGTCCAATTAAAAAAGAAAAATTAGACCCAGTTTAATTAATTGATCCAATTATTCCCAAAGAACGATTAAGAAGATGATTAGCGTCCGGGTCCCCACAACAGGTGTTATCAGAGCGATAGATCCTTTAGATTGAGATAGAATAGAGTGAGCGTGGTGGATTGAGTTTTCTTTCCTGCTTTTACATGATAGCATGACATTATGTTTTACTGCTTTGAAATAAATGTTACTTGATTTATCTGATTTGATTGGTAATATGTATTGATTGAGAATGAATCAGAACCGATTCTTGATCAGAGGTAAGATGATCAGAAGAGGACTGAAACAGATTCATCACATGTAATTGCTAACCCTTTTGATAATCTGATATGCCTCCCCGAAGAATTCCAGAACAGGGCAGTACTTCTGCTAATCCAATGGATGTCACAGCAACACCGATGGAAACGTTACTGAAGAGGTTTCAGTCGTTTAAACCGCCAACCCTGAAAGGAACAGAGACTTCTGTTGACTGTGAGAGTTGGTTACATGATATAAAAATGCTGTTTGATTCCTTGGATTACACTGATGAGCGCCGAGTCAGACTGACTGGGCACCAATTGCATGATGTTGCAAAAAATTGGTGGATCACGACAAAGAGGGCTTTGGAGCATCGAGGTACGACTATTACTTGGAATATTTTTAAGACCGAGTTCTATCAAAGATTCTTTCCAGCGTCGTACAAAAAGGATAAGGGTGCAGAGTTTGCAAATCTGAGACAGGGTCAGCTGAATATTGAAGAGTATGTGGCCAAGTTCTCTACCTTGCTGCGATTTGCTCCACATGTTGTCGAGAATGATGAAGCCGTTGCTGATCAGTTCATCAATGGGGTGAATCCTGAGATATTTACATTGGTGAACACTGGGCGACCAAATAATTTTGCTGATGCCTTGAACAGAGCAAAGGGAGTCGAAGCCGGTCTGATTAGACAGAAAGGAGTTTCATATGTCACACCAGCACCGAGACCACAGCAACCACCCTCAACGCAGTTCCAACAACCCCCTCCCAGATTTGAGAGTGGCAGCAGCAGCAGTGGCAAGAGAGATCAGCTGAAAGCCAGAGGGAAACAATTTAAGAAGTCAGGGAGCAGTTCATCTAGCTCCAGTGGTTCCCGACAGAGTTATACAGGGGCCTATTGCAGAACTTGTGGTGGAAGACATCCCACAGAACAATGCCGAGGAGTTTTTGGAGTTTGCAACATTTGTAAACAGCCAGGACATTTTTCCAGAGTCTGTCCACAAAGAGATTCTCAGAGATCTCAGGGTGCATAATCATCTGGATCAGTAGCTCAGACTGGTAGACGACCATCTGATGTTCACTCTTTCCAGACAGCACCATCTACCCAGTCACAACCGAGGCCTGGAAGAAGCCAGACTGTTAGCCAGCCTTCTAGACAGCAGGCCAGAGTTTTTGCTTTGACTGAAGAACAGGCCTAGGACGCACCTGATGATGTTGTTGCAGGTAACTGTTCTCTTTGTGGTTATCCTGCTTATGTATTGATAGATACTGGTGCATCTTATACATTCATATCTGAGCGATTTGCATTGATGCATTCCTTGCCTGTTGAGTCATTATCTACTGTAGTATCTGTCTCTTCGCCTTTAGGGAAAGGTCTTATATCAGTGATATCTGTTAGATCTTGTATACTGCGGTATGATGAGCATGAGATTGAGTTAGATTGTATTGTACTTGGGTTGTCTGATTTTGATTGCCTTATCGGTATTGATATGCTAACCAAGTACAGAGCTACCGTTGATTGTTTTCATAAGATTGTGAGATTCAGACCTGACATGGCTGATGAGTGGAAATTCTACGGTAAGGGTTCTAGAGTTAGAATTCCTTTGATATCTGCGTTATCTATGACTCGATTGTTACAGAAAGGAGCAGAGGGATTCCTTGTGTATTCAGTAGACGTATTGAAATCGAGCCCAGCATTGGCAGATTTGCCAGTGGTATGTGAGTTTGCTGACGTCTTTCCAGATGAGATTCCGGGCTTGCCTCCAGTCATAGAGATAGACTTCAGCATCGAATTGGTACCAGGTACCGTTCCGATTTCTAGAGCTCCATACAGAATGACACCGATAGAATTGAAAGAGTTGAAAGATCAGTTGGAAGATTTATTGGCCAAGGGTTATATCAGACCGAGTGTTTCTCCTTGGGGTGCTCCAGTACTGTTTGTGAGAAAGAAAGACGGTTCAATGAGACTTTGCATTGACTACCGGCAACTGAACAAGGCTACGGTAAAGAACAAATATCTCTTGCCTCGCATCGATGATTTGTTTGATCAGTTGCAGGGTTCTTCTGTATATTCAAAAATCGATCTGAGATCTGGATATCATCAGCTGAGAGTCAGAGACTCTGATATCTCGAAGACAGCTTTCTGAACAAGGTATGGACACTATGAGTTTATTGTCATGCCAATTGGTCTAACAAATGCTCCAGCTGTTTTTATGGGATTGATGAACCGTGTGTTTCAGAAATATCTTGATGAGTTTGTGATTATTTTCATTGATGATATTCTGATATATTCAAAGAATATGATTGATCATCCTGAGCATTTGAGAACTGTATTGAAAACGTTGAGAGCTGAGAAACTATATGCAAAGCTGTCGAAATGCGAGTTTTGGTTGAGACATGTCGTATTTTTGGGACATATCATATCTGGAGATGGTATTTCTGTTGATCCCAGTAAAGTTGAGGCTGTGATTAGTTGGCCGAGACCGACATCTGTGCCAGAGATACGCAGCTTTATGGGTTTAGCGGGCTACTATCGACGATTTATTAGAGATTTTTCTAGTATTGCAATGCCAATTACCCAGCTAACCCAAAAGAATACACCATTTGTTTGTCAGAGGCTTGTGAATCCAGTTTTATAGAGCTGAAGAAGAGATTGACCAGTGCTCCAGTGTTGACTATTCCTTCAGGTACTGGTGATTTCGTTGTGTATTGTGATGCTTCTCACAGAGGATTGGATTGTGTTTTGATGCAGCGAGGGCATGTTATTGCATATGCTTCGAGACAGTTGAAGCCACATGTGACTCGATACCCGATTCATGATCTGGAATTGGCTGCTATTGTGTTTGCATTGAAGATATGGCGACACTATCTGTACGGTGAGAAGTTTGAGATATATTCTGCTCATAAAAGCTTGAAATATCTGTTTTCATAGTCTGAATTGAATATGAGGCAACGAAGATGGCTTGATTTGTTAAAAGATTTTGATTGTGAAATCAAATATTATCCGGGAAAGTCGAATGCAGCATCTGATGCACTGATTCGAAAGGTATGTTCTTTATCCTTATCGACTATTGGTGTTTCAAATTTGATTGAAGATTGTTGTCTTTCTGGATTAGTATTTGAGACAGATTGTCAATCTTTGAGATTGTATGCTATTCAAGCTGAGCCAGAATTGATTGTTAGAATCAAAGAAGCACAGAAAGTGGATCAGAATGTTCAGAACTCGATGTTGATGGTCAGATCAGGTCATCAATCAGAATATCAGGTTCGTGATGATGTACTGTATGTGAATAATCGTATTGTTGTGCCGGATGTTTCAGATTTGAGACAACAGATATTGACAGAAGCGCACAGCAGTCGATTTAGCATTCATCCTGGTGGCAGAAAAATGTCGATTTGAAAAGACAGTTTTTGTGGAAACTGATGAAATCAGATGTCACAGATTTTGTATCTAAATGTTTGAATTGCCAACAGCTGAAAGCAGAGAGAAAGAAACCAGGAGGTCTACTGCATATCTTATCGATTCCAGAATGGAAATGAGATCACATTTCCATGGATTTTGTGACGCAGTTACCGCGATCCTCCCAAGGTTGTGATGCAATTTGGGTCGTTATTGACAAATTGACCAAATCAGCATGTTTTATTCCGTACAGAATGACGTACAGATATGACCAGATGGCAGAGATTTATGTCAGAAAAGTGGTCAGATTGCATGGTGTGCTGAAGTCGATTGTATCAGATCGTGATCCTCGATTTACTTCACACTTTTGGCACAGTTTGCAGCAGGCTCTGGGTACTACATTGCATTTGAGTACTGCATATCATCCTCAGACAGACGGTCAGTCAGAGTGGACTATCCAGACATTGGAGGATATGCTTAGAGCTGTAGTGATAGATTTTGGCATTAGTTGGCAAGATTCTTTGCCAATTTGTGAATTTTCTTATAACAACAGCTATCAGACGAGTATAGAGATGGCACCGTTTGAAAAGTTGTATGGCAAGAAGTGCAGATCCCCTCTCTATTGGGATGATATCTCTGAGGTACCTGAGTTTGGACCCGATATGATTAGATATATGACTGAGAAAGTGAAGCTGATTCAGAAGAGAATGAAGACAGCTCAGGACAGACATGCCAAATATGCAAATATTCGACGCCGACCTTTAGAGTTTGAGCAAGGAGATAGAGTATTTTTGAAAATTTCTCCTTTCAGAGGCGTTATCAGATTTGGCAAACGAGGGAAGTTGTCTCCTCGTTACATTGGTCTTTATGAGATTTTGGAGAAGATTGGTACTCGTGCTTATCGACTTGCTCTTCCGCCTTCTCTATCTGTAATACATGATGTCTTTCATGTATCTATGCTGCGAAAATATCTCCATGATGATTCTCATATTATTCAGTCAGACGGGGCCGAACTTGATGAAAGTCTGAGTTATGTTGAGAAACCTATTCAGATTCTTGATCGTAAAGAAAAGCAGCTCAGAACGAAGACTATTCCGCTTGTGAAAGTCCAGTGGAGTCGTCATGTCATTGAGGAAGCTACCTGGGAGACTGAATTCCTAGAGTTATTTCACTGACATAAGTCTTTTATTTTAGCTTCTGTTATATCTTCTTATCTTATGTGATTTGATTGTCTGCGATTTCGAGGACGAAATCATGTCTCAGAAAGGGAGAATTGTAAGGCACGAGATTTTATCATTTTAATCCAAAATTATTTAATTTATGAATTTTGGAATGTTGAGTCATATTCCATGGTTTTACAATTTCATAGGATTGAAATTGAATTAAAAAGATTTGTGAGGACCAAATTGCAAATAGTGAAGATTTCAGGGGCTAAAATGCAATTAATGGTATTTGAGTGGGACACTTATCTTCACCATGCAATTTGATATATAAATGTACAATTCCTTCAAATTTCTCCAGCAAAAACCGAGAGCAAGCCATGAAAATTTCCTCAAGCTCCATTTTGTCTTAGAAATTTGATTTTTCAAGATCTGATTATCAGAATTTCGATCCGAGCACAGTTCTGTGATCCTCTCGTCAAAATCTACACAAGAACATAAGTTATATTGATTTCTAGCATGATTTGAAATTTATGAATGGGAGGAATTATGATTTGATTATTATTATGTGTCCTGGAAATACTGGTAATCGTAGATCGAAATCAGATCGAAGAACAGACAGTAGATGGAATTGTTATGAATTTTCAGATTATATGATTGAGAATATACAGATTTGATATTGGACTTGTATTTGTTGATTGATTATGAGTTATGATATGGTATCTGTGATGTTGAGTTGACGGGGATATCGATATTGTGCAGTTATGCCATCGAAACATCAGTAGATTGATATTGATCAGATTTAGTATTGATTTGAGATTGTATATTGATATTGTGCCTATTGGTAATGTCATTTCAGATTTGATATTGAGAGCTTCAGAATCGATAGCAGATAGATCAGAGTTGCCAAGCTTTTGTACTACGAAAAGAAAGATATAAATCAATGTTGAACCGGGAGAATGACTCGAGTGAGATAGAACTTGAGTTTCCCAAAACCACATACTTATTTGCTATTGTTTTCAGATATTTGAATTCATTGCATTTATATATGCTTGTTCTATTGATTTATAGAAAGCATGGATTAGACGATTGATTTGAGATAGAGAGTCTTTGGCAGATGTGCCAAGTCGTGACAGAGTTATTGGCATAGGTGCCAGGTCACTGGACGTTTGGTTTATATCGATGTTGCTTAGAATGCAGATCAACTTCTATTGCAGATATTCGATATAGTGCACCAAAGTCTGGGAATAAGAACGTACCACCATCTAGCTGAGGAGAGTAGGTGAACTGTTGCGTTCTTATTCAACCGGGATCCCTAGACTAGGCCAGATTGAGTCGAGTCAAAGAATAAGAGTCAGAGCTTGATTTACAGACCTGTATCGATTATGTTTCATAGATTATGTTACATGTTTATATCGATTTATGGTTCAGATTATTATTCATACTTTTAATAAATGTGTATGATTTTATACATTGCATGTACACATTGTTTATACTGAGAATTCTATTTTCACCGGAGTTATCTGGCTGTTGTTGTGTTTGTATGTGTACATGACAATAGGTGGGACTGGATCATAGTCATGAAGAGAATGAGAGATGATGATTAAAGTGGTGATTCCGGACTTAGACGTAGAACTAGTAGTTTATCACTGGTTATGTGATTGAGATGACACTAGTTTGTTTTTTATTGTACTTTGAACAGATTTTGTACTTTAGATCATGATGTAGATATTGCACTGATCGTATATTTAAATAAAATGGAATATAACTTGTTGTATAGATTTGTACACTTGTTTATACAGGGCCCAATTAAAAAAAAAATAAAATTTAGACCCAGTTTAATTAATTGATCAAATTATTCTCAAAGAACGATTAAGAAGATGGTTAGCGTCCCGGTCCCCACACGAACTTAACAATAAGATTAACTGTTGCTCTAGATAAATCGATAATAATAATGTTTTGAGAATTTGTTGAATGGAGTAATTTTCTTTACGCTCCATTTATTTTTGTTGATGTTGAGCATCACGTGTCAACTTATTCATTAAAATGTTGGTTCCCATAATGGTAATGCCCCATCTTAAATTGCAATGAAAAAAACATGAAAATGAAAGGTGGCTTTTGGCTTAGTTTTGAACAGTTGCAAGGTCTATTATTTTGGCCAATTTATATCACATGTTTCATTTAATATCATGTGCATTTACTTTTACAAATCTCAAAGACATGACATATGCCCCCTAAAGTAAAAGATTAATAATCGGTTTTTATTATTAACTTAGTTTGCATATCATTGTATTAGTTTGAGATTTACTTAACGTGCATCGAAAAATAGCGACGGAAAGTTCCCACGTTATAAAAAAAATATCAATCTTTTTTTTATTACATCGGGAGGACTCAAATAAGAGATTTGAGTAAAAAAGGTAATGCCCCATCTTAAATCTCACGAGTTTTATCTGTGAAATAGGTCAACACTACTGATATTCACAATAAAAAATAGTACTTTTAGCATAAAAATTAATATTTTTTCATGGTTGACTCAAATAAGAGATTTGTCTCACAAAATACAACATGTAAGACCGTCTCACACGAGTTTTTACCTAAAAAAATATATCTTCTCAATTTTAGTTCGTGGGGTCCAACTAAGCACGTGACAGAGGTGAGGTTGCATTGTCAGCCATCATGTGATAGGCCTTTAAATAAATCATATTGCTCTCGATTAATTTATCTCATACACACACACACACATATATATATATGACCACTAAATAATATTAAAAAACGAGTCATTGTACATGCACTTGTTTAGCATTGAGTTTGTTCCTTAAAGGCCAACCTATGAAGGGTGGGTAAAAGTCCAAATGCTCGCTCAATATTGGAACCAAGCACCAAAAAAGGAAAAGGGCAAGGCCATTCTCAATTATATTAACTAACCTTGTGGACAAAATAATAACTTAAGTAACACTCAAAGATCATCTCTTGAATTTGAAGACTTTAGGATAACTACCAAAAAGACACTTCCAAAAACAAGCCTCATGAATGAGTTGGAAAGACAGAAACTTGGATGTAAAAGGGCACCAGCAAGAAAAAGAGTGTGTCATTTTCCAAAAAAGAGCGATTACCACGGAGATGGACCCAGGTAATTTATTACTCATGTTTACATTTAGAAAAAAACACATACATATACGGTTAAATTTTTTTTACCAATAGGGCGTGGCACGAATCGAGATTTCTCAAACACATGAAGCTTAAACGAAACCATGATGATTTAGCAAGCTTTGGCCACTTGACAAAAACCATCTTTTATGTCACTGAGAAAAGATGGTACTTCAAAAAAAGAGGAGATGGCACTGAAAATGGGCCAGACAAAGTGAATAAACAGTCTGAAAACGATGTCCCATCAATTTTCTAGTCAAAGGTTTTGCAGAAGTCTGCTTCTGCATGTAAAATTAGTCAACAATAAGATCTCAGGTGAAATAGTCAGACCCTTGGTCTCAAGCTAGTTGTAATCGGCTCCATAAAAGCAGTATATGGAAACACAACAAACCTCCTAAGCCTTGAAAAGAAGACCATTGAACTAAAAATTTCATAAGTCGACAGTGGTCACCTGCTGCCACTTTTCGTCCACTGCTTCTTTCCAGAGTGTCACAGTGTTTTGCCCATCATCCACAGCAAGAATGTTTCCGGTAAGCGACCACGAGACCCTCCAAATTGGAGTCTTGAAATCCTTCAAAACTTTGCCATTCCATTGATCACCTTCTTCAGAGAACTCGATATTATTACCTTTCTGTCTTGAGAAGCACTTGCAATTGTTGACTTGGGAAGTCCTAAGTTTGGTGCCCAAGAAACATCCCGCACCCAATCGCTATGCATGCTAAGAGCTGGGAAGCAATCCATTCTCCAAGTTCCATTGTCAAACTTCCACACTTTCACCGTATTACCACAGCCACCGGATGCTAGCTTCTGAACAGGATCGAGTAGGCCAGTGCCTACTAGAACACCAGGGGAGGTTGATGGGGCCCATGAGACAGAGGTGACGCCAACTGGATGAGCCTGGTCTATACGTGATTTCTCCCATCCACCATCAGTACCTGCCATGTAAACCGGTATATTACCATCCGAAGATCCACATGCAATACATAGGCCAAGTTCATGAGGTGCTCAAGATATTGAACTGACAGATGCTTTGTGATCATCGTTTTGGGTCGAGCTCGACCCTACCCACAGGGTCGAGCTGGGTCCACCTCGACCACGAGGTGGGTCGAGGGCGTGATGGGTCGAGTCAACTATTATTTCACCCAAATCTTAGTGACTCGACCCAATTTTTTAAATAAACACTATTTAATTTTGACAAGTAATATAATTTTTTTTTTTGCAGATTTACTTTCTTACTAAACTTGGAAAGAATCAATTTTTTGAATGTAAGTTAACTTTAGGATCAAAATACGGTGATATTTGTAAGAAGAGTGTATCATTTTTGAACGAGAAAGAAATATAATATTTGGTCCAACATACACAATTTGGTAATTTAATTATATGTGCTAAAGATTATAACAATTCGAATCAATTGTTATGGTTTTTGATGAGTAGACAAACTTATGACAGTGGATGTAATGAATTTTGGATGATATATCGTAAACGACCTTTACGGTTTTTATTGTTAGATTATTGTTTGCTAACGGGACTAAATTGTTCAAAATTTTATCCTTTGATACCTGAGGAAGATGAATTTAGGTGGAAGTGACAATATAGCTTTGGGGGATTTCATAGTTAGAAGTGATGAGTATGAGAATGACTTAGGGGAAGAGATAGACGTAGAGAAGTTGAAATTGGCCAGTCTTTTGTTCGTGGCAGGTGTATTAGGTAGACAAAGAAAAAAGAAAAATGATACAGTAGATTTAGAATGAATTAGATTAGTTAATAACTTTGATAGTTTTATTAACTATCCATGGGGTAGAATAGCTTTCGAAGTACTTTATGGACTTAAAAAAATTCTCGAAAGTAAGTTTAGAAGCTATGAAAATTTGGTCGCACGCCGTGGGTGGGTGCGGTAGCTTCCATAAAAGTAGATTTATTCATCCTTTACAGATAAATAAATATTGTTCATTCTATGAAATATCATTGTTATTTTATATCATACTAATAAATGCGTTTACTTTTTTGTTTTAGATTTTGGCAGATGAATATTTTCCAGCAATTGTTGAAGTGTTTGCTAAACGTCGGGAAGGTCCCAATGTACTGATACCTCGGATGTGTAATTGGTTGACTAGGAAATATAGTAAGAACCATTCCCTTTCCATTGATGATGTGAACAAAAGATTTAAAAATGTATATACCAAGGTAAATACAAAAAAATCATTTTATCTACTTTTTGTATTATCTAATACATTTTTTGTTAACTAATTTTCATGTTTAATGTTAATGATTAATATATGATATTTTGGGGATGCTCATTTCCACCACAGACGAGCTGTTGTCTGTGCATTATATGACTGAAGATTTTGTTGATTCTAATAATGTTGTAGTCAATCGCATTGGAGTTGATTAGCCAGGATATCAAAGTAGTGTGCGGTCAAGATCCATTGGGCGACCCAGAGGATGAAGTGGGTGTACAGACTGAGGATCAACAGTTTTCCCGGCCATTCACACATACATACTCCAGATCATCTCGAGATAAAGTCCGAAAATCTTCTCGGCCATCTGGTGGTCCTTCACACATGAATCAACCGTCTCCTCCATTGACTGACATGAGACATACATCTATGCATAGAGATCATACATCTCTTGCAGATATGTATGAAGTTCATTTGACAAGTTTAGAGGATAAAGTTGCGACGATGCAAAAGGACCAAGCCGATATCATGAATCTATTGAAATATATGCAGACAGATATCTCGAGTTTGAAGGATATGTTTGGGAGATTGCCTCCAGTGAGTGACAATGTTGGTAAGTTTTATCGATATTTATATGATTTTTAATTATTAGTATGAAAAATGACAAAATTGTATGTATTACTATCTCAAATTATGGCGAGACATCAAGGTGAACACATGAAGAGACTCCATTTATGAGAACAGATGAGGTGGATCCAAATACAACACTTGACTCGTGCTTTTGTAAAAACTTCGGGCCATAAGTTAAGATTGTTCACAATTGAGGAAGAGCCTATGACAGATGAGGAACTACATCATCTTCTTATAAATGATATGATGTCTATGTGTTTTGAAAAAAGAGATAGAATGTTCGTCAATAGATCGTAGGCTCGAGTGAGTGCTGAGATTAATTCTTGCATGGAAAATACGAGGATATTTGGGCTATACTCGTCCTACAATAGAACGCGGTTTCTTGAATTGGGGACACCTGCTTGTTGGTTGAATGAGACAGTAAGTTTTTTCTTATTTTTTTTATGTATTACATTGAGTTCGTAATTAACAAATTTCACTTTATAACTTTTAAGAATGTGTCGAGAGTTACTCCAATTACAAATGACGTACTCACATTTAATGTCACATGACGTGTCATTGATGGACGTCGATTTTCATCAGCTGGTTACGAGTGCTTTCAATGAGAACAGGCAGAATAATAAAGGATGTTTTGATGCCCTATTCGAAAGCAAAAATTGGTGAATGACCAGCTTTCCATTGAACAAAGCCAAAATAATTTTGATACCTTTTCATCTTTCCGGGCATTGGGTTTGTTAAAAGTTTTGCCTAACATTAAGAAGATCACAATCATGGTTTAGATCGCAGCGTAGATAGGTCGGGCAAGACATTACTTAAACTTATTAACCCTTTGTCGTTTATGCTTCCACATATGTTGGGTCTCAGTGATGCTTCTGAAAGATGGAGCATAGTTAGGCCAGCTAATTTTCCTACTCAAAAAATCAGGTTAAATTTTTTTATTTTAAAAATTATTATTTCATTATTGTTTAGTGTATATCAATGTACATTTTATGTTTGTTTTTTTATTGCAGCGGTGAATGTGGAGTTTATTGTTTAGAGGCAAAGCTTATACAATGTTCAGAGAAAATGCCTATCAATTGAACGATGAGAAGATTGACGAATTTAGACATTATTGTCGTTTTATTTGGGATAAATTATGGTTATTGGATTAAAACAATTATATGGTATTTTATATTGATTTTGAGCTGAATTTATGTGATCTATTTATGAAGTTTTGATTAGAGTTTTGTAGTTTCAGTACACGCAATCTATTTTAAACAATGAAAACAATTCATTGGGTCGAGGACGGGGTCGTGTGGGTCGAGCGGGTCGAGCCACACAAAACCACTTAGGCTCGACCCACAAAAACTCAAATTGGGTCGCCCATGGAGGTGGCTCGACCTCGTCATGAAGGCTCGACCCACAAAAACTCAAATTGGGTCGCCCATGGAGGTGGCTCGACCTCGTCATGAAGGCTCGACCCATGCTCAGTACAAGAGTAATATGGAAGCTCGACCCATTGAGATACATTAAACATTCAGTCAAGTGAACATGTAATGAAATTTGTTAGGTTCTATTGTTATGAAATTTTATTGAATTTTAGTGGAATTATGAAATTTTTAATAATCTAAGTCGAGTAGAAATTAAATTAACATCGCTAGAGTAAATGATACATTCTTCTACTGTTGTTATGATTTTTTTAACTGACATACTTAAATTATAATATATAACTCATATTAAAATGTTTACACAATTTTTTTTTATATTTTTACATTCTAATTATATTTAAAGTGAATTATATATTACAACGTTATCAAAACTCAAAATCCCACAACCCACTCGATCCAAACCCTAAACAAAACCCTAAACCAAACCCCAAAACCACCACTCGACCCACTCGACCCAAAATAAAATCAAATAGATTGTCAACAGTTGGAGTGAAATTTGTTGTTGATGCGACGGATGCAATAATGATCGGGATATCAAGTTTATGAGCTGGGCCGTCTTGAGTTCGATGTTCGAAGTGCTACAAACAGTGACAAATGGATTTGGAATCGAAGAGATGTACCTGTAGAAAATTTGATATTGACAAGATTCTATGTTCTCATGCAATTGCAGCGAGTTACTTCAGTAATGTTAATTTTTAGCGAATATTATTCTGTTATGATATGGTCCTTATCCTATTCTGAGCCAATTTATTCTGTTCTGAATCAGAACGAGTGGCCACTTGATGATATGTTAGTACTGCCACCTGTGATCGAGAGAAAACGTGGAAGAAAAAAACAAAACAGATTTCCATCTATTGGAGAATTTGGTAGAAGATAGGGTCGAATGATATGTAATTTGTTTGAATTTAAAGACAATTTATTTGATTTTATTAATATGTAATGTGTTTATGGTGAATTTTTAAATTTGGGTCGAGTGGGTGGTGAGTTGGTCAATTTTGGATTTAGTGGGTGGTGAGTGAGTCGATTTTGGGGAGAGTGAGTCAAGTGGTGGTGTTTGGGGTTTGGTTTAGGGTTTGGGTCGAGTTTGGATCGATTTGGGTCGAGTGGGTAGAGGGATTTTGAGTTTTGATCATGGGCGACCCAATTTGAGTTTTTGGGGGTCGAGCCTAAGTTGTTTTGTGTGGCTCGACCCAATCAATCCCTGACTCGACCCACACGACCCCGTCCTCGACCCAATGAATTGTTTTCATTGTTTAAAATAGATTGAGTGTACTGAAACTACAAAACTCTAATTAAAGCTTCCTAAATGCATCACATAAATTCAACTCAAAATCATATAAAATACCATATAATTGTGTTTATCCCATGACCATAATTTATCACAAATACAACAACAACAATAACGTCTAAATTCCTCAATCTTCTCATCGTTCAATTGATAGGCATTTTCTCGAAACATTGTATAAGCTCCTGCCGCTAAACAGTAAACTCTACATTCACCGCTGCAATAAAAAAAACAAGCATAAAATGTACATAGATATACACTAAACCATAATGAAATAATAATTTATAAAATAAAAAAAATTAACCTGATTTTTTGAGTAGGAAAATTATCTGGCCTAACTATGCTCCATCATTCAGAAGCATTACTGATACCCAATATATGTGGAAGCATAAACGACAAAGGATTAATAAGTTTAAGTAATGTCTTGCCCGACCTATCTACGCTGCGGTCTGAATCCATGATTGTGATCTTCTTAATGTTAGGCAAAACTTTTAACAAAACCCAATGTACGGGAAGATGAAAAGATATCAAAATTATTTTGACTTTGTTCCATGGAATAGCTTACCACTCACCAATTTCTGCTCTCACATAGGACATCAAACATTTTATATTATTCTGCCCGCCCTCATTGAAAACACTCGAAACCAGCTGATGAAAATCGACGTCCATCAATGACACGTCATGTGACATTAAATGTGAATACGTCCTTTGTAATTGGAGTAACCCTCGACAACATTCTTGAAAGTCATAAAATTAAATATGTTAATTACTAACTCAATGTAATAAACAAAAAAGAAAAAGAAAAAACTTACTGTCTAATTCAATCAACAAAGAGGTGTCCTCAATTCAAGAAACCACGTTCTATCGTAGGACGAGTACATCCAGAGATCCTCGTACTTTTAATGCAAGAATTAATCTCAGTACGATCTATTGAGGAACATTCTAGCTCTCTTTTCAAAACACATAGACATCATATCGTTTATAAAAAGATGATGCAGTTCCTCATCTGTCATAGGCTCTTCCTCAATTGTGAACAATCTTAACTTATGGTCCGAAGTTTTTACAAAAGCACGAGTCAAGTGTTGTATTTGGATCCATCTCATCTGTTCTCATAGATGGAGTCTCTTCATGTGTTCACCTTGATGTCTCGCCATAATTTGAGATAGTAATACATACAATTTTGTCATTTTTCATACTAATAATTAAAAATCATATAAATATCGATAAAACTTACCAACATTGGCACTCACTGGAGGCAATCTCCCAAACATATCCTTCAAACTCGAGATATATGTCTGTATATATTTCAATTGATTCATGATATCGGCTTGGTCCTTTTGCATCGTCGCAACTTTATCATCCAAACTTGTCAAATGAACTTTATACATATGTGCACGAGATGTATGATCTCTATACATAGATGTATGTCTTATGTCAGTCAATGGAGGAGACGGTTGATTCATGTGTGAAGGATCACCAGATGGCCGAGAAGATTTTCAGACTTTATCTCGAGATGATTTGGAGTATGTATATATGAATGGCCGGGAAAACTGTTGATCCTCAGTCTGTACACTCACTTCATCCTCTGGGTCGCTCAATGGATCTTGACTGCACATTACTTTGATACCCTGGCTAATCAACTCCGTAATGCGATTGACTATCACATCATTAGAATCAACAAAATCTCCAGTCATATAATGCACAGACAACAGCTCCTCCGTGGTTGAAATGAGCATCCCCAAATATCATATATTAATCATTAACATTAAACATGAAAATTAGTTAACAGTTAACAAAAAATGTATTAGATAATACAAAAAGTAGATAAAATGATTTTTTTGTATTTACCTGGGTATATACATTTTTAAATGTTTTGTTCATATCATCAATAGAAAGGGGGTAAAAACTTGTGTGAGACAGTTTTACGGGTCTTATTTTGTGAGACGGATCTCTTATTTGGGTAATCCATGAAAAAATATTAGTTTTTATGATAATAGTATTACTTTTTATTGTGAATATCTGTAGGGTTGACCCGTCTCATAGATGAATATTTGTGATACCGTCTCACAAGAGACCTACTCTAGAAAGGCAATGATTCTTACTCAATTTCCTAGTCAACCAATGAGACATCCTAGGTATCGGTACATTGGGAGTTTGGGACCTTCCCGACGTCTAGCAAACACTTCAACAATTGCTGTAAAATATGCATCTGCCAAAATCTAAAACAAAAAAATAAACACATTTATTAGTATGATATAAAATAACAATGATATTTCATACAATGAACAATATTTAGTTAGCTGTAAAGGATGAATAAATCTACTTATATGGAAGCTATCACACCCACTGAAATCTGGATTATTCCCACGGCACCTTCTAAACTTACTTTCGAGATCTTTTCTAAGTCTATGAAGTACTTCTTTGAAAGCTATTCTACACTATGGATAGTTAATAAAACTATCAAAGTTATTAACTAATCTAATCCATTCTAAATTTACTGTATTATTTTTCTTTTTTCTTTGTCTACCTAATACACCTACCACGAACAAAAGACTGTCCAATTTCAACTTCTCTACGTCTATCTCTTCCCCTAAGTCATTCTCATACTCATCACTTCTAACTATGAAATCCCCCAAATCTATACTGTCTCTTCCACCAAAATGTCTCCACCTAAATTTATCTTCCTCAGGTATCACATGATAAAATTTTGAAAAATTTAGTCCCGTTAACAAACAATACTCTAACAATGAAAATCATAAAGGTTGTTTACGATATATCATCCAAAATTTATTACATCCACTGTTATAAGTTTGTCTACTCATCAAAAACCATAACAATTGATTCGAATTGCTATAATCTTAGCACATAATTAAATTATCAAATTGTGTATGCTGGACCAAATACTATGTTTTTTCTCATTCAAAAATGATACAATTTTCTTACAAATTTCAACGTATTTTAATCCTAAAGTTAACTAACATTCAAAGAATTGATTCCTTCCAAGTGTAGTGGGGAAGTAAATCTGGAAAAAAACAAAAATGTTATTACTTGTCAAAATTTAAAATTAATTAGTGTTCATTTAAAAAATTAGGTCGAGTCACTAAGATTTTGGTGAAATAACAGTTGAATCGACCCATCACGCCCTCGACCCACCTCGGGGTCTAGGTGGGTCGAGCTCGACCCCGTGTGAAGAGCTCGACCTCAACCCAGGTGGGTCGAGGTGCTGGGTCGAGTTCTTCACAGATCCAAGCTCTTCACACCTCGACCCACTCTACTGGGTCGAGTTGGTCGATCTAGATGCAAACAAAAATTTTTGGTAGCAATTTGCTTGTGTGTGTGCGCGGGCTAACATGTAGATAAGAAATGAACAAAATAAATCTATAACATTTCAATGGAATTTATGGGTCGAGTTCGACCAAGTAAAACTCAAAATAAAAAGTTGATTTCTTACCAATACGTGATTCTCTCGTTCGATTTCTTGCAGACGAATACCTTGTAGACTCATTGTTAGTCAGAAACCAAACAAAATTACAATGGATGGTAAAGAAGGTTAAGAAGAAGATATTTTGTAAAGCTTGGGAATGAATGAAGTGAGATGTGGATTGGGTGAGATTGGGTCGTGTAAGTTTTTTATTCAATTAAATTATAAATTTTATTATATATAAAATTAAAATAAAAATTTAAATACACTGATGAAAAAAATTAGTTTTTAAATAAATTTAAAAAAAGGATAAAAATGTAATTCACTTTTTTTTTTTTAACAAACACTTCTAACAGTCTCGTTTTTCTCATTTTCCCTGTTGAAGAGGGCGGTCCAAGAGGCTAGTAACATCGTAGTAGTGGGCTAGTGGCAATGGAGGGGTGGTATTGTTGAGAATAAGCTGATCTTGGCACACCCAAAGAGAATATTCAGGATTCCGAGTTGTTCCATTTGCTACCGTATAAGGTCGGAGGTGGACAGGTTAGAGTGCTGTAGACGAAAGCAACAAGGTCATAGCCAACAAAGAGGGTATTAAATTGCATGTCCCAGGTGGAATAGTAAGTGTGGTTTTATTAAAGCGGGGATTCAGCGGCCAACATTTATGGTGATGAGATAAGGCACAACACACATGGTCATGAACCGGACTCCGGAACGATCACAGGTTGAGTCTTGATGAGTGGTGTGATCTCGCTGAAATGGGTGAGCTGGGTAAGAAGCTCCAACGGATCGAATCAGTACCATTTCCTTTCACTTCCGACCGAAACGGAAGTTCTAAGCTACCGTCATTCTATAGACCTAACTAGGCTACTCTACGACCCTATAGACCCGAAGCTACCTCAAAGGATAATGGGGCCCCGTTCCCCTCCAAAAAAAAGAAGGGAGCAGTTCCGAAGAAAGGAAGTGGGTTGGTTCCGATTCTTTCTAGAGCAACTCAGCTCTTTTGTCGCGCCCGCTTCGCAGCCTAAGCTGGATAAGGAAGGAGCTCCCCTATGTTGTCAGTCTAAGGCAGCCCGAATCCGACCGAGGTTTAGTAGCGCTTAGCAGCTCTTCTAAGGTAATCCACACCTTAGCCTAAATTGTCTAAGGAATTTGCTCTTCCGAAGGTTCCTTAGAACTCAATAGATTCTTGCTGCCGGCAGCTCAGTGGCTAATTCAACTGCTAAGCGAAAGAGTTGATTACTGAGTTCTTGAAGGAGTTTTTAGTGTTAGGAATTTGAGTGAAGGTAATGTCTTGGATTAACACCTACAAACAAGAAAGTAACTCGTGAATGGGTGCCGGAGGAGTGTCCGGCATAGCCACTCCGATGCTTAAGTCAGCAGGTTGAAGATGAACACAAGCAAATATATGAGAGAGTATATGTGTGCTTGAGAGTTCAAAGATTTCAAATCCTTAAATGAGAAGTATACCTGCTATTTATAGTAGAAAATGAGGTAGGTACCTCGATTCCAGTGCAACCTACTAAGTATGGCAAGTCGGTTGCCCATACTATAGCTTCTGATGACTTCTAGGACACTCCAAGCCCAAGTTGTTCTGACAGATTTAGACAGCTTGTATCAATCATACTCGAGTGTGGTGCAATTCTCGAGGTAGCCCGAGTGGTAAGGTACCCGGGCATATATCTGAGGGCTCGGGCTATCTGGTGATCACCCAGGAAGAGAAGAAGCGCCCAGGTCTTGAGGAAAGTGCCCAACATATTGGCTCTGATCTGGGCTATCCAAGTAATAAACCGGGTCAATGATGACCCGGACCCTTATGGGGTATCACCAATGATCCTGAAATGTATGTGGCAGCAGAGGAAGCTACTGGATAAAGTAATGGATCAAGGGCTCCAGGAGCAAAGAGAGGCGGATAGCACATAAGATATTGATTTACAAAAAGGACATTTTGTCCTAAACTCTTGATCACTCGTCCCTCTCGGCCAACATCAACAATTCCACATAAACCAAAATCAGACTCAACAAGACAAAATCAAAACAGTAGACAGCAAATCAAAAGGACTAGGTCGTTGACTGCATTCAAATAACCATAGCGTTGATTTCTGAGTACTGTAGAAGCAGGACAACTCACGATGCCCCATTCACTGAGTAGCGAAACCCTATTCGCGGCAGTTGAAATGGGCAAAAATTACGTCATCAATCTGAAGCTAAAAATTCTCAGAATTTAACATTACTACCAAAACTTGCCCACACACAAAGCTCGAACAGCAAGGAAAAAATCTAATCTTTCTGAACAAAATCAAAGTATAAAATGAGATTAATCTAGAATAGGAGGGAGAAAGGAAGAGAAAATTTCTGACCTGAAACGTAATTTGCGAAGCGCCTCTTGTTGGTAGTTCTCACTCGAGTTCAATTTTACAAGGACAAAAACGACGTCGTACGCATACGAGTTGCGACATTGTATTGCTCTGGACCTTTGTCCAGGTTGAGTCAGCTTTTAGTTTAACCCCACAAACATTAGCTGGAACGGTCCAGTGAGAGTGTAGAATAATAACACGATTAATTAATTAATAATGTTTTGATTAAAAAAAATATTATTATTTAGAAGAGGTACTATAAATCAATCAATGAATTTATGGAGATCCAATAATATATATTCAACTAAATATCTTATTCTTTTGTTTAATTTAATAAAAGTTTCTATAAAAAGAAACACAAAATTTCCTAATATTTTCAAAGTTCAATGACTTCGATCTAATATATGTTCAAAAATCATATATGATTGATGAGACGTGTAAAAAATGGAAGTATTAGAGTGGTTTTAAGGGTTTCAAGAAAAAAAACATTATCTCAGTTCATGATAAAACAATAGATAATATTATTTTTTTTTATCACAATTATCTTGTAAAGCATTAGTTTATGAAGGGAAAAATTCGGATTTAGTCATCAATATTTCAGCTTATTCGCGATTTAGTCTCTAGTTACCTGAAACAGTCATTTTTAATTAGATTTTTACCGACTTTAGTTCCACTTTCTATTTTACTCCTGATCTTATCGTGTGTGTATATATATATATTTTATAATTCATCGTGCTTCCGTAAAATAAACAAAATTCTATAAAAAAAATTCAAAATTCCGGCCGGTTTTATTTATTAATTTTCATAAACTGCTCCTCACAATCTAACAACATAGTCGCAACTGATGGTTTGTGTAGCATACTCCCTCAACAAGACTTAGCACAATTTTTTTTTATTCCTACCTCAAAGTATTTAGTAATCAATTTAATTTGAAAATAAAACATGAGAGAGACAAATGTATGTGGTTTTATTCAAATATACTAAATATTATTACATTAGTAACTCCTATAGAGGAGGAGATAACTTGTTTAGCTAAAACACAATACACATAAACTGAAATATTAGAATGCTTGTTTTAAGAGAAAATTGAAAATGATGATTGGTGCCTTCAACTTTCTTCTGTTTTGATATACAGGGGTCTATGATAGATTTGAAATCTAGGCTACATTTTTTATGGATAAATTTACATTATTGTTGCAAGTTGTTGTTGCCAGCTACTTGGGAAGTGGTCTAATTTTCATTTTTATGTCACTCTTGGTATTGGTTGAGTGATATTATTGGTGGAGTGATTGAATCACATGCCTTCTTTAAATTTTCGAAAAATCTTACTTTTAAGTGGTCATCGAAGAAAATGTGTTTTCTGTGGTCCTTCGTAGGGATGTAAACGATCCAAACCAAACCAAACATTATCAGGCTTGAATTTGGCTCGTTTAAGATTGTTTGAGAGCTCGAGGTCGATTCGAACTTCTATTATCAGGCTCGAGCTCGGTTTGAAATTACTAAGCTCGAGAAAGGCTCGAGCTCGGCTCTTTAAAAGCTCGTTTATCATGTTAATCAAACCGAGCTCGAGTTTGATTCATTAATAGCTTGTTTACCATGTTTAACAAGTCTGACTTGAGCTCGGCTTGTTTTTTAGCTCGTAAAGCATAGAATTGAGCTCGAGTTTGAGCTTGATTCGAGCTTGTTAAAAATTAAATGTATCTATGATCTAATTTCAAATCAGACATAAAAAAGAAAATTCATTCATAAATAACCAAAACGACAAAATAAAAACTACAAAAAAACATAAACTTAACATATTATTGAATATCCTAAAATAATACATCTAGCATCCAAATAACAAATATTCGTCATACACTGACACTACCATATAAATAACATTGCAATAATTTTATTCCTTTAATACTTCAATTCCTTCAATTGATATCAGTACTAATATTTTTATTTGTCAACTCAATAAATGAGCCAAGTTAGAGCTTACGAGCCACCTAAACGAGTCGAGCTTGAGCTTACAAGCGACATAAACAAGCCGAGCTCGAGCTCGCGAGCCTTTTATCAAACATGTTTGTGAGCTCACGAGCCGAATATTCTTAAGCTTGAGCTTGTTTTGATTAATTTTTCGAGCTCGAAATCGAGCTTGAGCTTGGTTTGATATGATTAACAAATAAACTCAAACGAGTTTTTTATCGAGTTGAGCTCCGAATAGCTCGCAAACGGTTTGGTTCATTTACATCCCTAGTTGTAATGCTCGAAATCAGTACACGTAAACCACATGCATGAAAATTATTAAATTGATAAAATATTTTAATTAAATGATATTGGATGCGTGAATAATATATTTTGAGTGACTAAATGATTAATGGCGTAATTTTGATTGGTTTCATAATTAAAGATTTTCAGACAAATATCGGTGGTTGACCGGGGATGGAGGACCAGATGTTGAAGATTTAAAAGCTAAATTTTTATTTTTAGGTAAAAAATATTTATTTTGAATATTTTAAGAATTTTTTCATTTTTAAGGTCAAAGTAGGATCAAGTAATTTTATGTAATTTATAAGGGATTTTTGGAAATAGATATTTTGAAACATTTTAATTTGAGATATAATGATTTTTTTATTCTTAATGGGCCTAATTAATTATTTAAAAACTAAGGTTAATTAAGCCAATTAATTAAGTTATTAAAAGCCTTTTTGTTTCTTTTTTAATTAAAAATCCTACACACTCACAAATACACACCCATATGCACCGAAACACAAACACCACTTACGTAAAAGTGGAGGAGACGGTCGAGACTTTTAGCTCTTGGGGCAAAGAAGTTTTGAATTTTTTTCTTCTTCGTTCTTCGTTTTTCTTCCTCGTTCTTTCTTCCAACAATGATCACCCAAATCCCTCGCATCCCAAGGTGAATTTTTGTTGGGGTTTTGACAAGAAAAAAGGTATAAAAAAAATAAATCATCCTCTGTTCGTCAAAAAGAAATCGTCCTCCGTTCGTCACCGACTTTTACCGCTTTGGTATTCATTTTTCGAGCGTTTTAAACGCAAATGCACATTTCTAAACATTCTTTTTGCACCATTCAAATCATATTATGTGTGTTTAATCATGTTTGCATGAAAAATATGAAACCCTCCTTATATTTTCGTTTTATGGCATATACATGATAAAACTTGAGTTTTCATGCTTTTAAATTCATGGTATTGATTCACAAAAGGGCTGCCAAGGTAGGACTATTAGATGGGACATTTTTCAGTACGTTTAAGGGTCCATAGAGGCATGGATAAGGGCTGGACAAGATGGGGAAATAGGCTGAACGAGAAATCGGGTTTCAAAACTAGCTAGGATGCAGTTTCGGTTCCTAGAAGGGCACAGCTGCAGGCTTCTGTTGGTACATGTCCAGAGGTCCTAAGAGGGTTTAGTCATGGTCCTAGATGGGTCGAGGGAAGGCTGGTGCAAGGAGGAAGGTTGTAGGTTTGAAGCTTAGTCGCGCTAGCCTTGTAGAGAACGGGTTTGGCGTGGGTTTATGGTTGCAAGTGCATGAGCTGTAGAGGCTGGTCCAGCAGCTTGTTAAGGGTTCGGTCTAGGTCCTAGGAAGGTTGGTCAGGGTCTGGTCTACTCGGTTAGGGCCTAGGGTCGAAGGAATTTATGGTTGGATGAGGTTAGGCTTGATCATAGGTCTTAAATGTCTTGAATTGGGTTGTATAAGGTATGGTTAGATGTTAATAGGCTATGGTTCAAGTTTGGTAAGTTTTGGTTAACTTTTGAGTCGATACGGGTTAAAGCCGGCATATACGGTGCAGTTTTAAAACGAAGTGAGAAATTAGTTGTGGATGTTAATTTTACGTCTAATAAATGTTTATGGATGTATTTTAAGGTGTCATGTTAAGTTTAAGAATGAAAAGTTTAGGTTTAAAATTTGGGAAGAAAATATTAAGCTTTGAATTTATTCGGGTTAAAAACGTTTCATGGTTTAGTCATTAAGTTATTAAATCGAAAGTCTTGGGTTTACATCTAAGAAAATTATTAGAAGTCAAATTTAAGCTTATATGATAATATGAGATAGGCTCGAGTCAATAAAGATAAGAGAAAGTCAAAATCAAGGATTTTGGAGTCTAGGAGTAAAATGATCATTTTGCGTCTCAGATAGTACGAAAGGCTTGACATCTCCCCAAAGAATCATAATACAAGCTAAATGATATTTTAAAACGTTGAAATTTTATTATTTATGTTAAAGCTGTAGGATTTTTCTTGTTAAAATGCTATTTTATGAAATTGGAAAGGACATGATATTTTATGAATAAAAAAAGAAAATATTTTGAAGGATGCGAATTGACTGTGACAAACATGATATGATATGATATGATTGAGAATATCGTGAGCGAGAAGTCCCCACAGGGAGCCTGTCTATGAGAGAAGGTCCCAGAGGGAGTCTGACGATCGTATTTCCATTTACGGCGGTGCCTAGTGCCCGTCACTAGCCCAACTGGTAATAACACGTTAAGAATCTAGGTACTTATGCCTGAAGGTCCTGGGTTCAAGTGTTGGGGGAGGCGAAAGAAACCACTTTCCAGGGGTGAGATATTCTATGAGTGGTGGTGCACGGGCATAGGCTAGGGCTCATGCTGGACTATCCTAACGACCCATGACCAGTAGTGGTGTATGGGTATGTGTTGGAACATTTCATGTTCGCAATCTTAATTTTGATGTTAACCAAAGGCTCTTTACTCAGACCATTCTTAATGAATAAAATTTTATCTTCTCTATTCATTGATGTCATTCCAACATTTTTGTATTTTCCCTTACAAGTCCACCTTGCACATTTATGACATCAACCTATACGTTTAGCTCTTCGCTTTTTGGAATATGTGCTTTTACCAAATCCTGGCATATGTCTTATTATTAATTCACTTGCTTCCCCAACCAATCGGACTTTTGCTTCAATTATCAAACGGACATCATTCGGTATGCCATATGACATCATCAACCTTAGCCGCTCACATCTAGCTTTATAAATTTTTTTCAACTCATTATCAGGTAAACAAGCAAAATATTTACGAAGATTCATAATACACGCATCCATATTATTATTATTATTATTATTATTATATATTTCAATTATTTTGGGAAAACTGAAGAAACCGACTTAAATAGTCACGGAGTACCGTTATCCGCCACTTAACTGGGAAATGAACTAGAATCTGCAAAACAAAATGAAAATATCAAACAACTATTGTGGATCATATAAAGGCATAAACTCATTATTAAGAATTTCATTTTCTATAAAAGGCTTAAGTCTTTGCACATTAACTTTAAACACGTCATTATTTTTAGGATTTTCAATATCAACAGCACCATGAGGATAAACAAATTTGACTATAAATGGTCCTGACAACTTCGATCTTAGTTTACCTGAAAATAAATGCAAACGAGAATTATAAAGCAAAAATTTTTGTCCAATTTCAAATGAATTTCTCATAATATTTTTATCATGAAAGGCTTTAGTTTTATTTTTATAAATCTTTGAATTTTCATATGCATCATTTCTTAATTCTTCAAGTTCATTTATTTGCAATTTTCTTAATTTAGATGCATCATCTAAATTAATATTAAATGCTTTAATTGCCCAATAAGCTTTATGTTCAAGTTCAACCGGTAAATGACGATGCTTACCAAAAACTAACCTATATGGTGACATCCCTAATGATGTTTTAAATGCAGTTCTATATGCCCATAATGCATCAGTTAATCTTAAAGATCAATCTTTTCGATTTGGATTAACTGTTTTTTCTAAAATTTGTTTTATTTCTCTATTTGCAAGTTCAACTTGACCATTAATTTGAGGATGATATGAGGTAGAAACTTTATGTGTAATGCCATATTTTCTTAACAAAGAAGAAAATGATTTATTTATAAAATGACTTCCCCCATCACTAATTATTGCTCTAGGTATTCCAAATCGGCTAAAAATATTTTCTTTTAAAAATTTTATAACAACTTTATGATCATTAGTTCTACATGCAATTGCTTCAATCCATTTTGAAACATAATCAACAGCGACTAAAATGTACGTATATCCAAAAGATAATGGAAATGGACCCATAAAATCTACCCCCCAACTATCAAATATTTCAGTAATTATGATTGGATTTAAAGGCATCATGTTTCGTTTTGAAATTGATCCCATCTTCTGACAGTTTTCACAATATTTGCAAAATAAATGCGTATCTTTGAATAAAGACGGCCAATAAAATCCACATTGTAAGATTTTTGTAGCTGTTTTATTGGATGAAAAATGACCTCCACATGCTTTAGAATGACAAAATTTAATAACATTACTTACTTCATTGTCGGGTATGCATCGTCGAAAAATTTAGTCAGGACAATACTTAAATAAGTAAGGATCATCCCAATAAAATTTTTTAACTTCTAACAAGAATTTATTCTTATCCTGTGAATTCCAATGAGAAGACATTTTATTTGTCACAAGAAAATTTACAATGTTAGCAAACCAGGGCATAATAGTAGCATAAAACAACTGATCATCTGGAAAATTTTCATTTATTGGTATTTCATTATGAGATGATTCAGTCATTATTCTAGATAAATGATCGGCTACAACATTTTCTTTTCCTTTTTTTATCTTTAATTATAATATCAAATTCTTGTAACAATAAAATCCACCGTATTAATCTTGGCTTAGCATCTTCTTTATTTGATAAATATTTTATGGTAGAATGATCGGTGTAAACAATAGTAGTAGAACCAATTAAATAAGATCAAAACTTATCTAATGCAAATACTACTGAAAGTAATTCTTTTTCAGTAGTTGAATAATTTATTTGGGCACTATTTAAGGTTCTACTAGCATAATAGATTGCATTAGGTTTTTCTTCTTTTCTTTGTCCTAACACAGCTCCTATAGCATAATCACTTGCATCACACATTAATTCAAATGGTAAAGACCAATCTGGAGGTTGTAAAATAGGTGATGTAACTAAAAGATTAACAATTTTTTTAAAAGCATTTTCACATTTCCGAGTCCATTCAAATTGTGTTTCTTTTGTTAAAAGATTTGAAATTGGTTTAGATATTATGCTGAAATTTTTTATAAACCTTCTATAAAATCCTGCATGACCCAAGAATGAACGAACTTCTTTGACCGTTTTTGGTGATATTAAATTAGCAATAACATCAACTTTGGCTTTATCAACTTCAATTCCTTTTTCAGATATCACATGTCCCAAAACAATCCCAGATTTAACCATATAATGACATTTTTCCCAATTTAAAACAAGATTTTTTTCTTCACATCTTTTTAATACTTCTTCTAGATTTTTAAGACAATTTTCAAATGAGTTTCCAAAAACAGTTATATCATCCATAAAAAATTCTACATATTCTTCAATCATATCACTGAAAATACTTAACATGCATCTTTGAAAAGTAGCCGGAACATTACATAAACCAAATGACATTCTTTTAAATGCAAAAGTTTTAAAGGACAAGTAAAAGTAGTTTTTTCTTGATCTTCTAATGATATAGGTATTTGATAATACCCCGAATACCCATCAAGAAAACAGTAATAAGAATTTCCTGCTACTTTTCTAGAATTTGATCTAAAAATGGTAGTGGGAAATAATCTTTTCTAGTTACATCATTTAATTTTCTATAATCAATACACATACGCCAACTAGATGGAATCCTAGCTTGTAATAACTCTCCATTTTCATTTTTTATAACAGTGATGCCGGACTTTTTAGGTACTACTTGTGTTGGACTTACCCATTTATTATCTGAAATTGGATAGATAATTCCAGCGTCTAATAGTTTTAATACTTCATTCTTAACAACTTCCTTCATATGTGGATTTAACCTTCTTTGTGATTGTTGATATGTTTTAGCATTTTCTTCCAAGTGAATTTTATGTGTACAAATTAAAGGATTCATACCTTTTATATCTTTCAAAGTCCATCCAATTGCATTTTTATATTTTTTAAGTAATTTAATCAAACCTTCTTCTTGATTTGGCAAAAGAGTGGAAGAAATCAAAACAGGAAATGTTTTATTTTCACCAAGAAATACATATTTCAATTCTAATGGTAAAACTTTTAATTCAAGTTTTGTATTATCATCTTCTTTAAAATTATTTTTAGACTCAAAACTTTCTATTGAAAAAACTTCAGATTGTTGATTAAATTTTCTTCTTGTATATTTTCTTCCACAATTGTTTCAATTTCATTATCATATTCATTTTCATTAATACTTGGTTGTTTACATAAATTGAACACATTAAGTTCTAGAGTCATATTTCCAAAAGACAATTTCATTATTCAATTTCGACAATTAATTAAAGCATTTGAAGTTGCTAGAAATGGTCGTCCCAATATTACTGGAATTTCATTATGTACTTCTATTGGTTGTGTATCCAAAACAATAAAATCTACAGGATATATGAATTTATCAACTTGAACCAACACATCTTCTACAATACCTCAGGTATTTTGATTGACCTATCCGCCAGTAAGAGAGTAACAGAAGTGTGTTTTAAGTCTCTTAAATTAATTTTTTCATAAACTGAATAAGGAAGTAAATTCACACTTGCTCCCACATCCAACAAAGCTTTTTTTAATTTTATTTTCTCCAATAATACATGAAATTGTTGGACAACCAGGATCTTTATATTTTAAACTAGAATTATTTTGAAGAATAGAACTTACTTGTTCAGCCAAGAATGTTTTTTTCTTCACATGCAATTTTCTCTTTACAGTACATAAGTCTTTTAAAAATTTTGCATAAGAAGGTACTTGTTTAATAGCATCTAATAATGGAATATTTATCTTCACTTGTTTAAAAACTTCATAGATATTAGAATAACTTTTTTGTTTTTTATGATTTGTTAATGCATGAGGAAATGGTGGAGGTTTATTTGACTTATTTACTATTTCAGATGATTTATCATTCACCATATTATTCTTAAAATTTAAGGTATCATCATTCTCAAAAGTATCAGGATTATCATCCTTACTCTTTGATTTTAAATGATCCTTGTTTTCATTACTATATAGATCATTAACTATTTTACCACTTCTAAGGGTAATAACAGATTTTATTTGATCAATTTTTTCATTTTTAATTCTTGATTTTGATTTTTAGGATTAGGTTGAGGTTGAGATGGAAATTTTCCTTTTTCATGAATATTAAGTGCATATGCAAATTTTGCAATAGTTTCTTTCAAATCACTCATAGATTGACTGTTTTGAATATTGATAGACTCTTGCTTTTGGATAAATGCATGAATTACATCTTCAAAGTTTTTTCTTGGAGGTGTAACATAAGGAATATAACCTTGATGATTTTGGTTATTTTGAAAATATTGTTGTGACGGTTGCGCATTATTATCATTCCTCCAACTAAGATTAGGATGATTTTTCCATCCAAGATTATATGATGGTAAAAAAGGATCTAGTATTGGTTTTTTATAATTGTTAACATAATTTGCTTGTTCATGAAGACATTCTTTAAATGAAGGTAATGTTGGACAATCTTTTGTAGCATGATCATGTGTATCACATATATGACAAACAATTTCTTGAATACTTTTTAATTGACCACTCTTTTTCATTTCTAATGACTCAATTTTTCTTGCTAAAGATGCAAGTTTAGCTTGAATATCTATATCATCTTTAAGATTATAGATACCACCCCCATTTGTTGAATTATTGTTTTTAGTTGTTGGTGGTTCTATTGTGCCTATATTATCCCAATTTTGAGCATTTTCTGCTAATGAATCCCAAATATTCCATAGCTTCATTAGGGTTTTTATCTTCAAAAGTTTCATTACACATGAATTCTATCATTTGCCTATCTTTAGGTATTAGACCTTCATAAAAGTGAGAATCAATTCTCCATGTTTCAAAACCATGATGTGGGCATGTATTAAGTAATTCTTTATATCTATCCCAACATTGATAAAACGTTTCTCCTTGTTTTTGAGAAAAAGTTGTAATTTGTCTTTTAAAAGAGTTTGTTCTATGGGAAGGGAAAAACTTTTTGAGAAATTATTGTTGCATTTCTTCCCATGATCTTATTGAACTTGATCTTAAATTTTGTAGCCATGTTTTAGCTTTATCTTTTAAAGAAAAATGGAAAAGCTTTAATCGAACTATATCTATGCTACAATTTTGATCATTATAAGTGTTACAAACTTCCTCAAATTCTCTTAGATGCAAATATGGATTTTCAGAATCTAAGCCATGAAAATTTGGTAAAAGTTGATTAATCTGAGGTTTGAAGTTAAAATTAGATGCATCAGGAGGAAAACTAAACAAGATGGGGCACTAGTTCTAATAGGGTTCATATGGTGCCTAAGTGTTCTTAATTGATCATGTTCTTGATTATTATTATTATTATTATTATTATTATTATTATTATTATTATTATTATTATTATCATTATCTTGATTATTTGAATTATCATCCATGTTTGAATTATTTTCTGATACTCGAATAAGTCTACCACTTTTTTTTCGACTCCAAATACTCATACAAAAAAAAAAAAAACAACACAATACTTATAAATAAAACATAATTAACAAATATAAACTTAATTTATACCTCCCCGGCAGCGGCGCCAAAAACTTGCTACTACTTAAATAATAATTCACCCAAGTGTAGGTTGTCTGCAAGTAATATATTTCGTAAGTACGAGATCGATCCTCAGAGAGGTTATTTTGAGTTTAAATTTATTAATTTATAGATTACCAAATGCAAGAATGAAGTTTACAAATTATAAATTTTGTTAATGCCATGTAGTTGCAATAGTATTCTTTGTCTCCTCCAAGTTCAATTCCATGTCCCTTCTTTCAATGCTTTGTTCCACAACTTTAATCACCGAATTTGACTCTGCTCAAAACGGCAAACATGTGGAGAATTGTCTGTAGATGAATTTGGCCACTTGGTTCACCTCATTTGGTTAAATATTGAAATAGTTATGATTTTTTTACTATATGCTGGTCATAGTAAAAGTAAATTTGTCCTCCTTTTGATATTTGCACAATTTGATCATCTTAATGAACTTTTTAGGAAATCATGTCTTCTGCAAAGTTGTAGATAATTTCTCAAGGATTCCAAACATGTTTGAGTCACCTCCATTTGAATTTTCTAGCTTGAGTTATCATTATTTTACCAATACGTAGAAAACCTGAAAATAAAACATATTTAGTAAGACAATTAAATATAAACAAACAATACTAAAATAACATAATTTTATAATTTTAATAAAACTTAAATTTTAAAATACAGGTTTTAACATATAATAAATTATTAATTTTAAGTTTCATCAACTGTCCAAGTGGTTCTCACTTATCGAGTGGAATAGTCCGCAGTTATGGTTGTACACCATTAGTCCTTTGACCCGGGACAATGTAAGGGCTATACGTACTAGCATGCACTTTGATCCGTTTACCGACTCCATCGAGGGTCATCAGGTGCCGAGGTTTGGTGTAGTTTCGAACTATGTAGGAGCAAATACATTGTAGTCGGGAATTCACCGCTTACCTACGGGTAAAGATATCCTATGTGGTCTAATGAATTGATAGTGCAAGGAATCTCTGGCCGGAGTAAGACATGTGCAGTTTGGAAAGGTGTTTTCTCAGTTGCACATACCATGACACTATTACTCAAAGATAAATCACATCACTATCGAATTCATATGCAACTCTCGATATACCAATGGTTGCAGATTCGATCGGGATATATGTGTTGAAGGGACCGTACTGTACGCTAACCATGACTAAAGGTTCTTGCAGGCGCTATCAGTGATACCTAGTGGATCATGGGGCGATGCTACTAGACGCTCTTACCATGATCCGGTGGGTCCAATCAGAAATGAGTTCTGACATCTTCATCAAGGTGTTGATGAAAAGAATGGGGCTAACTAGGGTAAGCTTAAATAAGAATAAATGTTATTCTGAAACACATGGAGATGTGAACCCACGGCTAACTTCGTGAGAATTTTTATGAAAAACGCCCCTAAAAATTATTTTGGAAAAATCAATTTTTGAAAAAAAAAATTTCGTGTCTGCCCGGAATAGTTCTAGGCAGACGTGCGCGGTGGGCCGCGCGCAGCGCGCTGGCACAGCTGCGCAGCGGCGCGCGCGTACGTCGCACACGCCTGCGCGCGGTGGCCGCCCTGCCTGCGCGCCAGTGCGCACGGCAGCGTGGCCGCTAGCGCCCGATTGGATCGGGCAGCGCGAGCAAGTGGTCGGGAACGTCTCGGGCACCGCGCTAGGCTGAGGGGAAGATTTTCAAATTTTTCAAAATTCTGGGAACTAAAATGATATTTTTAAAATACGGACGATTTTACCCCTACAAAAATTTTGATAAAATTAAATTCTTACAAAATAAATAATTGAAATATGATTTTAATTATTTATGGTAAAAAGTGTTTTACTAGAAATTTAATTATTTGTAATTAAATAAAAGTGTTTATTTAATTTGATAATTATGACGGTTATTGATAATTTACGAGATACACGATTTGTTGATAATATGTGATATTATGGAATTTATATAATATATGATATTATATTTTAAAAAGATGATCGAGAGCCATGACCAATATGCTAGGTGTATGTTAGGATATTTTACGTGTTGTATTTTTGATTATTTGATAATTAAAAATGGACCTGGTGTATGATCCGTACCCACCCCCTAAATTTATATCCCAATGTGCCATGGATATTTAATGTAAATATTAAAATTAGTGGGAGATCAAGATTTGAAGACGTGGGCCCGATCCTCGGAAAGAGTTTTGAAGATCGAAGATATGTAAAATATTGGAAGCTTATGTAATATTGCATTTGCATCCCTGCATTTACCTAGGTTATGGACATGGATCCGTATGTGGCTCGTACGGATCAATTAGCTCTCGGTTATCGATCATCCTTTATTATTTATGATGTATGTGATATATTATAAATAATCAGTATGTGTGTTATTATTAATATAATGACAAGAGTTGTATGAATCCGGAAATCATACAAACAATCATGACACGAATTTTAAAATTAATGATGAGACAAATTTTTAAAATTAAAATCCCTCATTTTGGATGAGATCCAAAATTTAAATCAAGCCCATTAAAAGGATAATTAAAAGAAAGTTTAATAATTCCTTGCCTTCCACCAACGGTGGTTGCATAATGAACGCTACCCGTGGTCAGTGTCTGGCTCATATTATTGGGGAGGCCTAAGACGCCGGAAAGCTGTGACTTCCACTGACATATTTGATGTGAACTACGTGGAACTCACATGACTTCGGATCATATTATTGGGGGATCTCATGGCGACCGTCCATTATGGTTCAACATTGATGGGCCGGGCTCGACACATGAAGAGAAAGAGGATCATATTATTGGACCCTCCTCAAACGTGAGGCAAATTACGTAAAGATTGCAAGGAGTTGCAATTGGGCTCTACCTTTTGGATGTTATGATTGTCTGATATTATTCGGGATCATAATTTTGCAATTGGGTCTTGCGTACTCACTAAGGAAATTGGATTTCCCGTTTTTTATCAGAGGGTGGTGAAAATGTCAAAATAGTGGGAGGTAATTCGTAAAAACAAAATTCCATATTTTACGTCTTACAAAATATTTTTAAATAGTCGGTAACGTTTATTCTGTTTTCATATCAGTATATTTACGATTTCGTCACGTAATCCATTTATATCATTAAAACAAGCTAACCTAACATTAATTTTCAAGATTAGGTGGAAAAATTATTCTAAATTCGGATAAAATAGCATACACCTTAATGCCAGTCTTGCTGAACTGACAAAGCATGCAAGATGGTAGGACCATAGGATGCAAGGTAAAGTGTAATGTGCTTGCTTCTATGTCAAATGAACTGTAGAGACAGTTTGAGAAAATTTTGAATGCTGTTGACATTCAAATACACATGCAAGAGTTGCATGGTGCATGAAACTTACTTAATGATGCACGCCAATTTCAAGGAACACATGACCACGCATGCAAGATGGGGCTCCTGCCCATGAGCATGGTGTAAGTATGATTGTGCCTAATGAAAATGTGGTGGGCCTGGAATTTGACAAAGCCCGATGAGTTAGAACATGTTTGCTTCACTGCAAGAAGTTTGGAAATAAGAAATTATCTGCGTCAGAAATGTTTTTGCAATGATAAGTGAATGTCCAAGTAAACACAATTTCAACAACAATCAAAAGAAAACAAGATAGTCTAAACCAAGCACATTTATGACACGTTAGGCTAGGACATATTTTCCAAAGAAGGATCCACAGGCTAGTGGGAGAGGGCATGTTTGACTCGTCAGACATAAACTCTCTAAGAGACGTGTGAGTCCTGTCTGAAAGGAAAAATGACCAATGCCCCTTTCCTAGGGAAAGTGGAACGTACACATGATCTGTTGGATTTGATCCATACAGATGTGTGTGGCCCGCTAAGTGTTAGCACGAGATTTGGCCATTTCTACTTCATTACTTTTTCTGATGACCATTCGAGGTTTGGGTATGTGTATTTAATGAAATACAAGCCTGAAGCCTTTGAAAAGTTCAAGGAATTTAGAGCAGAAGTAGAGAAACAATTAGGAAAGAGTATTAAAATACTACAATTTGATCGAGGTGGAGAATACTTGAGTACCGAGTTTCAAGACCACCTTAACGAGAATAGGATTTTCTCACAGTGGACTCCGCCTGCCACACCCTAGTTGAGTGCTGTGTCAGAACGTCGTAATCGGACATTGATGGACATGGTCCGATCTATGATGAGATTCACTGAGTTGCCGCCATTCCTTTGGGGATATGCGCTTGAAAAGAGGCAAGGTTGTTGAATCAAGTCCATACAAAGGCAGTGGATAAAACTCCATATGAGATATGGATGTGATAGGATCGATTAACGTACCAAGTGTGTTTAGAAGGGGGGGGGGGGGGGGTTGAATAAACACTCACAGTTAAAACTGGTCTTTTCTAATTTTGAGTTCAGTTTGGTGACAAACTGATTCTCGGAATCTTGTTGGTCAATGACAATCAATTAAACTAAAGTAGTTGCGGAAAATAACTGACTGAAAGATAGAATACGAAACTGAAATAAAGTAGGCAAGGGTTGTTTCTGGATGTTCGGAGAATTTAATTACTCCTACGTCACCCCTTCTATCTCAAGGATAGGATATCCACTAAAAGACTTTGATCAAATACAAGAATTGTACCGACCCACTTCAATTTGGACTTAACACTGCCAAAAACTGAAACTCTTAGTTTAACAGAATGTTCTCAGTGCGTAACTGATCTTAGCACTATCGAATTTCAACGATTATTACAACTTGCTAGTGAGCTCAAATTGTAGCCTTAACTGCTACGAATATACCAAGTAAGAGTGAGCTAAGATTTTGACAGAGTGACAGCAAGCTTTTGAATAGTATTGACTCTTTTTTTCTTCAGCTGTTCTTCTGTGATATTTATAAGCTTCTTTTCTCCAACGGTAACCAGAGATGAATTTGAATCTTTGTATCCGTTGATTTCTTCTTGATTATTCCTTGGACATTGTTTGCTTCATTTATTGTGATGCGGCGTCTTAATTGCTTTCGCCGAAATGCATTTTTCTAAGCTGTATTGATTGAAGTGCGGCGTTGCAATCTTCTATGTCTCTTGACGGTTGAATGTTCTTTTCCGAGACATGTTCAGTTGACGGGTGCTTAGCATACGGCTGAATATATCAACTGATCAGTTTCCAACTGATCAGTCTTCTTTATTAGATCAGCCGATTTCAGTTGTTAAGTCCAGTTGCTGAGTTCAGTTTACTCGATCAGTTGGTTTATATTTTCAGTTGGTTCATATTTTGTCAAACGTCGGAATTTAGTTCCCAACAATTTTCCCCTTTATGGTGTTTGAGAAAACTAAGTAAATAATAACTGAACATCTGAACTCATTGTAGATAAAATAAGAGATTGAATTTCTTGAACTGAAAGGGATCTTGATTTAATAACAGCTGAATCTAATAATCTGATTAACTGCTTCTGCTGTTTCTCAAGATGCTCTTTGATCCTTGATTTCTTCCCCCTTTTTGTCAAACAAATCCATCTTCTCAGATAATTTTCGAACGTCAGTGGAAATAATTTTGACATCTGCGGAGATACTTGAGACAACAGTTTGTAAACAAGTCTGCAGCAATTCCATTTTATTAGAAACAGAAGTTTCCAATCGCTCAACTCGTTGACTGATTATATCCTGAGTTGTATAGAGACTTTGAGCTAGACCTCTGTTATTCTTCATCTCAAGTACAGTTCGGGTAAGAGACTCCATGTTTGCTTGAATGGCTTTCAGTTTTGCGGAGTCATGTTCAATTGAAGAATCCAATTTGACAGTATGAGAGAATTGTGTGGATTGAATTTTCTTGATTTCAGTAATCATCTGCTGCATATTGTGCTGCATATTCTGGATTTCTTCAAGAACAAGATCCATTTCTGTGGATTGAAGAGGAGGTGACTGATTAGATGTTCTTGGTTCATGTGAGACTTGATCAAAGACCACCATGGTCCTATCAGATAATATCGTTTCAGAAACAGTCTGTGCTAGAATGTCTGTTGCAGCAATTTCTTCGTGAATTTGAGGTGGTGAAAGTGGATTTTGATCAACAGATAACGCTTGGTCAGTTTACACTGGTGCCTCTTGTTGAGAGTTTACTGAACTTGGTTCTGGCTCCTTTGTTTGAGTGAGCAATCGACTCACCACATTTTTAGCAACTGCTTGACCTGGAGATTTTTCTATTTCATCAGTTTGAGTGACTTGTTCAGCAAAGATTTCTGGCTGAACTGGTGCTTCTTGTTGTTCTTGCATTGAATCTGGAACTGGCTCTTCAGCAGCAAGTGGTTCAACTAGTTCTTCAGATGGTAACTGAACTTCTTGTTCTGGTTGTTCAGTTGAAGGAGCAACTGATTCAGAATGTATTTCTTCTAGCTGAGCTTCCAGAGTTACAGCCTGAATGATTTCATCAATGTTTGCAAAAGATAGTTCAGTTTCAGAATACAGCTGATGTTCAACCTGAGAAGATTGGGGCATATCCTGAACTGGCTTTTCAGCAGCCGGTTGTGGAGATGGCTCGTTCTGTTTGGAGGAGGATAAATCTTTTTCTGCATTTGAATTGGAGGATTTGTAAGGAAGAACCAATTCCTGATCTTGTTCCCAAAATCTGATTTCCCTTTGTAGGCTACTAAGATTTGAGTCCAGTTGGGTGAACACAGCTCTATCATTATATGCAGTTGGACCTATGGGATTGTAGTTGGATTTCAGCTTTTCAACCATTCTTGTCAGCTTTTTGGCTCGAATTTGATCAAAGAAATATTTTTGCCTTTCCAATGCCTGGCCAATAGTAGCAGCTTTGACTATTTTCAGCACAATTGCTTCAAGTTTAGTAAACTTTTTCAGTTGGGATTTGTGCTTCAACTCTTTGGCAAAAATTTCAGTCCTAAAACTCTTCCAGCTATAAAAAGATTTTAGTTTTGATGTGACAAATGCATTTACCTGTTCCCAAACCAGGTCAATGTGAGTTTGGATGGTATTAGATGGCCTTGGTTCTTCAACTAGCTTGCCCTTTCCTTTTTCAGTTGTGAGAATGTGAGGAATATCCAAACCAGTGTGAGTGGTTTCCATTGGTTCCCTCAATATAACACCTTTAGATCTGGCTCGAGGCAAAATGGTAGGTCTATTTACATGAGTCAAAGGAGCTCTTACCTTAGTGGGTGCCTTTTCTTTAATAACTGAATCATCAGGCGGGACTACCTGCAAAGGGATAGCCTGAATAGGCTGTTGGGCAGCTGATTGAGTAATTTTCTCAGTTGGGATGACTTCCATCGCTGTTATTGGTTTAGTTCTTTGCGTCCTCGGTCTCTTGACAAGTTCAGGAGAAGGAGTTTTCTCCGAATCTGATTTACTGATAATCAGTTTTCGTTTTGCAGTCTTCAGTTGGGCCAAAGTCTTGGTCTTCTTGATTGGTGTTGGAGCAGATGGTTGTATTCCAACCTCCTGTTTGGTTTTCAAAAATTGTTTGGGAGAAATTTCCAGTTTGGTCTTTGGCGGTAAGATGTTCTTGGCATTGAATACCTTGAACTTTGATGATTTTCCAGCATTGTCAGCTACCAATCCTTTTAGTTTCAGAAGATAACTGATTGGAATAGCAAAGCCTCTTGACTGTTTGGTAGATTGAAACATATTCCTCAGAATATTGAAAATAATATGCCTCCAGTTATCTTTCTTCTCTCCCATGATGATGGTCATTACTTGGAATTTTTCAAGAGTAAGGGCAGCATAGGAGCCAGCCTTAGCGCCTTTTGCCACAATGTCGGCTAATAATTGAATTTCTGATTCCAGCTCTTTCTTTGGATCGGAAACTTTGATTTTTCGCCCATCAGCAGACAACAAAGATTGCATTTCCTCAATGTCAGATGTTTTAACTTCAGAAAAACTGACGTACCCATCAGTTGGCAAAGACAAAATTTCTCCAAAATCCTCTTCAGATAGGATCAACAGTTGATTATTGAAGGTTACAGAGATACTTCCATCAGTAGTGACGAACCCCTTCAGATTGAATTCATTTACTTCCTTGGGGTATATCTCCTGCGAAGATTGTCCCAAAACATCCTGAGACCAGCAGATTCAATCTTCAGAAAAACGTTCTTAACTTCTGCTTCTTGAACTGATAAAACTGAGTCAAAATCGATGGCCATAGCGTTCAACACGTGAGCTGGGATTTGATTCGCCATTTCGACAGATAAAATGATCTGAAATTCGTAAATGATAAGCTCTGGAATTAGTATGCTATTAGAAACTGATTGTATGCGTAAGAAGAGAACTGAATTGAAGCGGGCTTAGTACAGTTGTTCGTGACTGTTCAAATTCGGCACACGTGTCAGTCCATTAAAAATTTTGAGTAAAACTATGTGTACGTGTGCTGTGGGCGTTTGTGAAAAAGATGAACGGTTTAAAATAGGCCACATTATGAATCTACAGTCACATCAGTTGATTTGGAATATAATAAGTTTTAAATTTGTTAACTTATGTGAGAAGATTTGTAAAATATCCAGCTGAACGATCAGTTGGGAAACTGATTCATTTCAGTTGAGAGTTCACAAACAATTGTCTTCTCAGTTAACCTCTTCAAAACTGACATTCCCCCTTAATCGATGCATAAAATAATTAAAGCGACGATATAAAATAAATTTAAAGGTCAGAAAGATTATCGTTTGCTGAAACGTTAACGACCGACCCTTCATCTTCCATGACTCTTGGCTATAAGTAGAAGTGACATGGTTAGTTTCAGTCATATTGAAAAAAAAAAACATATTCAAAGTAAAAAGAATGGCAGATGCTAGTAGCTCGTGTGCTTCGCCATTTTCTTTGGAGACTAGGAAGGCTGTGATAGAAGATGAAGTCTTCTATGAGAGTCTTCACTACTGGGAGAAGCTTCAGAAGCTTGAGTTCCTGTATAATACTGGCGAGGTTACCACTCCCGAGCTGATGGCAGAGTTGAGAAAAGTGCGGAAGCACTTGTACATAGCTGTGTGGGTGGATATCTTCACAGATGGTCATATCTATCAGCTGATGCTTCGAAAGGAGCTGAAGATCCTTAGGCGCATAGCTGGTTCTCACAGCTTTTCCAAGACATCTACTAGACCTTTATCTGCTTGGTTGAAGATGTGGATAATTGTTGTAGAAGAGAAATACAATGATGTAATCCAAGCAAATATTTATGGTTGAATGAAACATTTATTTTGGCTTAACTTTGTTTTTCTTTTTCCTGCAAATAATAAGTTTCATTAGTTATTATATATGAATTACGATCATAAACAGATGAACTGATGACTGGTTAAGCGTTAAATAATAAATGTCAAACTGATATCAGTAGATAATGATCAACTGATAGTTAAGAAGCCTCGGTAAATGAGAATGACGCTTCGGTTGATTTGAGTCTCTTTAGTTTCTTCAACATTTAAATTTCATCTGTCTATAAATAAAATGATAGAATGTGAGACAATAACAGTTCAATATGTCGGATTCAAGTAACTCTGATGCATGCAGTAGTTCGCATATTCAAGTTAATGAGTAATTAAGTCCTTATTTAGAAGAATTGAAGAAGACAATGGAAGAATATGTCTTGATGAAAGTGATGTCAACATGGTTCAAGATTCATGATTTGCAGATGGTAAGTAGTAGTGGTGCTGTTCCTACTCGTGCTCAAGCAGCAACAGCAAGAAAATACATTGATCATTTTGAAGTTAGGCATGTTACAGATCTGATTGATGACAAATGTCTGTTAAAAGCAATGTTATGGAAGGAATGGCATGTGGTTGAGAAGATTTCTACAACTAGGTCATTTTCTAGAATCCAAATTTATGAGTTGAATAATTGGATTAGAGAATGGCAGGATTCAGTTGGTTCTATGATATCTTCTGTAAACTGGGACCGATGGTATTCTTAATAAAGTATTATTTTCTATTTGTTGTGTTCTTTTTTTCTGCAGATAATTCTATTAGTAAAGCAACATTAGTAATAATTTTAAGATAGATCAATTAAACCAAGAATATTGCGAAAGTAAGAAAAATTAGTCTCGGGTAATGGTTTGGTGAAGATGTCAGCTGCTTGTTGCTCAGTTGATATATACTCCTAGTCTAATGTCCTTATTCAAAGCATGATCTCTAATGAAGTGGTGTCTGGATCTATATGCTTTGTTCTTGAGTGAAGAACATGATTATAGATGATGGCAATTGTACTCGTATTGTCACAAAATATGGGCGAATTATTTGTAATTACTCCATAATCTCTCAGTTGTTGCTGGATCTAGATCAGTTGTGCACAGCAACTACCAGCGGCAAGGTATTCTGCTTCAGTTGTTGAGGTAGCTATAGATGTCTGCTTCTTGCTGAACCAAGAGATCAGCCTGTCTCCTAGAAACTGACAAGATCCACTTGTACTTTTACGATCAAGCTTACATCCTGCACAATCTGCATCTGAATATCCAACTAAATTGAAAGTAGAGTCTTTAGAATACCATAACCCAACATTTTGTGTACCCTTAAGATATCTCAAAATTCTTTTAGCAACTGAGAAATGTGATTGCTTAGGATTTGCTTGAAATCTAGCACACATACAGACAGCAAATACAATATTAGGACGATTGTCAGTTAGGTATAACAATGACCCTATTAAACCTCGATATAATGTCGCCTCAACTGATATTCCCCCTTGATCAGTGTCCAATTTTACTGATGAGCTCATGGGAGTATTTGCAGCTGAACATGATTCCATGCCAAATTTCTTGAGCAGCTCCTTTGTATATTTAGTCTGACTGATGAATATGCCAGATTCCAGTTGCTTCACTTGTAGTCCAAGAAAGAATGTCAGTTCACCCATCATGCTCATTTCAAACTTATCCTGCATTAGCTTAGCAAATTTCTCGCATAATTTGGGGTAAGTTGACCCAAATATGATATCATCAACATAAATTTGAACTAATAAAATGTGATCATTCTTAGTAAATTTGAACAAGGTCTTATCAACTGATCCAACAGAAAAACCATGATCAGTTAGGAATTTTGAAAGAGTTTCGTACCAAGCTCTGGGAGCTTGTTTAAGACCATATAAGGCTTTGTTCAAATGATATACATGATCAGGAAAGCTGTGATTTACAAAACCTGGGGGTTGTTCAACATAAACTTCCTCTTGTAGTTGACCGTTCAGGAATGCACTCTTTGCATCCATCTAAAAGATTTTGAAATTCTTGTATGATGCATAAGCAAGAAACATTCTGATTGCTTCCAGTCTTGTAACTGGAGCATATGTCTCATCATAGTCAATTCCTTCTTCTTGTCTGTATCCTTGTGCTACTAATCTTGCTTTGTTGCGTCCAACTGAACCATCTTCGTTCAGTTTGTTCCTGAAAACCCATTTTGTACCTATGACAGTTTTTGAAATAGGTCTTGGAACTAAGTTCCAGACATTGTTATGAGTAAACTGATTTAGCTCTTCTTGCATTGCATTTACCCAGTAAGGATCAGCAAGAGCTTCATCAGTTTTCTTCGGTTCTAGTTGTGAAACAAAAGCTGAATGGATAAATAATTTTAGCATTTGATTTCGAGTTCTTACTGGATTTGATGGATTTCCTATTACCAGTTCAGGTGGATGTGATTTTTGCCATCTGTACTCAGTATTTGTTGTATCAGCAATTCCTTCAGTTGGTAACTGAACACAGTTTTCAGTCTCAGTTGGTGCTTCGTCAACTGGTATTTGAATGTTATCATTATGCTCTATCAACTGATCATTAGCAACGACTTCCTGTGCATCTGATTTATCCAGTACTTCTGGTTCAGGTGTTTGAAGTATGTTTTGATTATTATGACATTCATTTTTGTCATCATCTTCCAAACTGATATCTGTAAATCGATCAACTAGCTCAACTTGATCAGTTGGTAACTGAACACAGTTTTCAGTCTCAGTTGGTGCTTCGTCAACTGGTATTTGAATGTTATCATTATGCTCTATCAACTGATCATTAGCAACGACTTCCTGTGCATCTGATTTATCCAGTACTTCTGGTTCAGGTGTTTGAAGTATGTTTTGATTATTATGACATTCATTTTTGTCATCATCTTCCAAACTGATATCTGTAAATCGATCAACTAGCTCAACTTGATCAGTTGGCATATCAGTTAGTTCAGTTTCATCGAAATTAACATGAGCTGATTCTTCAACATTTAGGGTTTTCTTGTTGAAGACTCTATAAGCTATACTAACTGATGAGTATCCAAGAAATATTCCCTCTGCAGATTTAGCATCAAATGCTTTTAAATAATTTTTACCATTATCAAGGATAAAACATCTGCAGCCGAATATTTTGAAATAAGTAATTATACTTTTTCTTCCATGCCATATCTCATATGATGTTTTCATATGATTCTTATTAATCATTGATCTGTTCTGAGTATAACACGCAGTGTTTACTGCCTCTGCTCAAAACCTTTGAGAAATACCAGAATCAGCAAGCATTGTTCTAGCAGCTTCTTTAAGGGTCCGATTTCTTCTCTCAGCTACACCATTTTGCTGAGGAGTTCTGGCTGCTGAGAGCTCATGCTTAATTCCAGCATTCTCTAGAAAATTTGAAAGAGTTTGATTGATGAATTCAGTTCCTCGATCTGATCTGATTCGATCAATTCCAACTGATTTTTCATTTAAAAGTCTTTTGAAGAGCTTTATCAGTTGTGAAGCAGTATGGTCTTTAGATTTCAGAAAAATAACCCAAGTAAATCTTGAAAAATCATCTACGACTACCAAGGTGTATTTCATTCCCCCTAAGCTCATGACTGGTATAGGACCAAAGAGATCCATGTGCAACAGTTCTAAGCATCGGGATGAAGATTTACAACCCTTATTTTTAAAAGAAGATCGTACTTGTTTACCATACTGACATGCTGAGCAAAGTTTTTCTTTTGAAAAGTCTATTTTGGGCAAACCAATTACAAGTTCATGTTTACTCAGATAGGCAATGGTTTTAAAGTTTATATGGTTTAGTCTCTTATGCCACAACCAGTTTTTAGATGATTTGGAAGCAATAAAACAATCTGGTGCATAAGTTTGATCATTCCAACTGATTTTATATGTGTTTTCACAATGTTCTCCGGTTAGTATGATTTCATTAGTTGAAGTTTTGACTGAACATGAGTTTTTGTCAAAATGTACTGAGAATCCACTGTAGCATAACTGACTGATGCTGATCAAGTTATACTTCAGGTTTTCTACTAATAGAACATCTTTAAAAGTAAAGTTACCATGGATAAGCTTACCCTTACCCACAGTTCTACCTTTGGAGTTGTCCCCAAAACTGATATTTGGACCACTGTATTTGATCAGTTGAGATAGCACACTTGCATCTCCTGTCATATGTCGCGAACATCCACTGTCCAAATACCATATTGAGTTCTTGTTTGTACCTATTACCTGCAGTCACACACATAATATAATTTGGTACCCATATCTATTTGAGTCCTGAACTGATTAGTCCTTTAGGAACCCATACTTGGATTAGTCTAACAGACTTTCCAGTAACTGTATTCCAAATGGTTTTTCTCGATTTTTGTGTGCTTGTGTAGTGTACGGATGATACAATATGTGTTTTAGCTTTATTCAACTGATTGTTCAGTCTATATCTCTTCTGAACTGGCTTGCAGTTATAGTAATTGGAATAGCCATTCGAATAGTTTTTGTAAAATCTCTTTGATGACTGACTTTGTGAATCAGTTGAGAATTTTTGACTATAACCAATCCCATATCTTCTAGCCTTGTTCATATTCTCAGTAGGTTGCTCAATCAGTTTACTGGGCTCAATTTGTTCTTGTACCACTGCTGATTTGACAAAGTGAATGTATTTCCCTTTGTCTATTGTTAGCTTTGGTTGAGTATCATTTGGATACATTTCTCCTTGAGTGTTGTACCCTAAACCAGTTTTGTCAGAAACTGATTTTTGTGAAATCTGCATCTCATTTAGTGCAGTAGATGATTTGTTCCAAGACTGAATAAGCTCATTTTGTTTTGAGTTTTCAAGCATCAACTTCTGTATTAATGACTGATTTTTGTTTCTTTCTGCTTTTAACTCAGCAATTTCCCTTTTTAGACTCAACCCATCGACTGATTCATCAGTTTTGGTTTTATTGTCTGTGGGATCACTTTACTTTGCTTTGATTTCTTCAAATGATGATGCAAGATTTTGATACTCATTTACCATGTCAAGTAGTGTTAGAATGAGTTCTTCTCGTGTGAAATCAATTGAGCTGAAATCAAATACCTGTTGGCTAGATGATTCTTCTGCTGCATCATTAGGCATCAAGCACTTTACTTCCTCATCATCACTAGAACTGCATGAGCTTTCTGGTTCCGACTCTTCACTGTCAGTTTCTGCCCATTTAGATTTGTTTTCTTCAGCTAAGAGTACCTCATGTTTCTTTCTGAAGACCTTCTTATCTTCCTTGGGTCTTTTTTTGTGTTCATATGATTTCTTTCTTCTATCAGTTGAGCCTTGACTGTCCTTCTTGGGTTTAGGACAATCAGCAATGAAGTGACCTGATTTGCCACAGTTATAGCAGGCATTTGGTTCATCTTTGGAATTGTTCCTGTGGTGTGGCTTCTGGAAGTTCCCTTGATTCTTTCTCATGAACCTTCCAAATTTTTTGATGAACAATGACATAGCATCATTACTCAACTGATCAGCAGATTTTTCGACTGAACTGATTGGTTCAGTTCTGACAGCAGCTAGAGCAGTTGTGGCTGCAGAGGTAGATGATTCTCCTTCTCTGGTCTGCAGCTCAAATTCATAGGCCTTTAAATCAGCAAAAAGATCATGAAGTTCGATTTGGTTCAGATCTTTGGACTCCCTCATTGCCATGGTCTTGACATCCCATTTCTTGGGAAGACCTCTTATTACCTTCAGTGCAATATCTTTGTTGGTATACACTTTTCCAAGTGCATTTAGCTCATTGATGATACTGCTTACTCTTTCATCATACTCGTGCATCGATTCTCCTGCTTTCATTTTGATGTTATCAAACTTTTGCACTGCAACAGAAAGTTTATTTTCTTTGGTTTGATCATTTCCTTCACACAGCTGGATCAGCTTTTCCCAAATTTATTTGGCTGTCTTACACATTTTTATTTTGCTGAAGGTTACTTTGTCTAGCGTTTTGTATAGAATGTCTTTAGCCACATTATCAAGATTTGCTTTTCTTTTATCATCAGTTGTCCATTCATCTCTGGGCTTTTCTATTCTTTGTGGTGCTCCTTCTGTAATGACAACTGCTGTATTTGTTTTTAGAATCTTCATGGGTCCATCAGTTATGACATACCACATGTCATCATCTTGTGCAGCCAAATGAGCCTGCACTCTGATTTTCCAATCATCAAATTCTTCTCTGGAGAACATGGGAATTTTATTGAATGAAGTCATGTTGGCAAGTTTCTAAATCAAAAGTATTCAAGAACAAGATTCAACCGCTCTGATACCACTTGATAGGATCGATTAACGTATCAAGAGTGTTTAGAAGGGGGGGTTGAATAAACACTCACAGTTAAAACTGGTCTTTTCTAATTTTGAGTTCAGTTTGGTGACAAACAGATTCTCGGAATGTAGAACCCGTAAATCAGTCTACGTATAAGCCATGCATAATTCTAGATTTTTAAATTTTATTGACTTCATTGCATGATTATTTAAATGCATTTCTTTGAAGTTAATTATATTATTATTTCAGTTCAGTAGTTTATTTTTAGCATTTCAGTTATTTCAGTGAGGCCGGACTGGAGTTGGAGTTTTGAGATAGAATTTAAGATTTGAAAAAATATTTCCAGAAGTTAATTTAGCTAGCAAGTAAGTTCATTTAAGTTAGAAAGGGAGGTTTGAGGAGTTAATTTAATTATTTGAGGTGATTAAGAAATAAGCTCATTTAAGTTGCATAATTAAGGGGTTAGCTCACCAAATTAATTAAAAGATTAGTAAAGTTTTTAAGGGTTATTAATTTACTAGATAATTATTTTTCCCTTCCTTTTATTTAGTGAATTTCGGCCACCCCCTTAGGCTATTAAACAATTCATTTGCCTTGCCACCTTTGACCCTTTCTTGTATTTAATTAGGAAGATAATTCTTTGATCTTTCTAGCACCATTTAATGATCTAATTAGCATTATCCTATCCTAGTCTAGCATGTAAAAATCAGCCACTACCTCTAGAAACATCCACCAACTCATTTGATATCAAACTAGAATTCAAAATTTAAAATGAGAAGACTTGGTCTTGGATCTTTCCTTATATCTTGCACCTATCCCCCTCACTCCCATAACCACTTATCTCCCCTCCCTCACCACCGAAATACCTCATCATTCAGATCCATTTTCAGTGTAGAAAAGTCGTGAGTTCATAGCCTTAGAGTAGAGAGAAAAATCGAGAGTAAAGAAAACAAGAGAAGCGCTCCACCTCCTCCGTGCCGCGTCGTCGTCGTTTCGTTCGTTTTCTTTCGAAACGAAACCAGGCATGTCTAGATTTCTTTCAAACCTCAATCAAGTCATATTATCAATTATTTTTCAGTATATGATCATGTTTTATCAAGCGAAAACCGAGATACATGTCAAAACATTTTGAAACAACACATGCAGAATTTTTGATATTCCTTGGCAAGCTTCACGTTTTTCTTGGTTTGTGAGTTTCAGGTGATTGGTTCGACTCCAGGCTCCCAAGGCGACTTATATACATGTAATAGGATGCATTAGAACCACATTTGTCCATCGGTTTCAGCCCATGCTTGCTGTAAAGCAAGAAATGGCAGCAACACCATTTGTGTCCCTTTTTGAGTTCGAAAATTCAGTTTGGTTGTCAAGGGGTTGGATCTGATCTTGGATGCCCTAATGGCTCTTAGCCATGGTTGGATCACTCCCCTAGCATGTCTAAGACGTGACTAAGTCGCCCTTTTGGTGGCTTGGTCCATGGTGCATCGGTTTTAATCAAATCAACAAGAACAGCTCCATTCCCCATTCGGCTTCTTCATTGGTTCAGCATATGGTTTCGGTTTTTGGTTGATTGGTATGGATCTTGGTTGGCCTATGGCCCATAGCCATGGTTCATACCATGCCCCTATATGTCTAGATTGTGCCATGGTCAATCAAATGGCCACTGGAACGACTCAAGACATTGATCTAAGCAAAACACTACACACGCATGCACGTTGGTTCTCGGTTGGAGTTTCGGTTGAGTTTTGGTGTGACGCGGATTGTGGCTAGCCTAGGGCCCTTAGCCATGGTTCAAATCACTCCTTGGGATGTTGGTAAGAGTCTCTGGTCGGTGGGTCACGTCCCAATGGCCGGAAGTCTCGAAAACAACACAAGTTACACGATTGTACAGTTGCTGGAAAATTACAGCAAGTTGCTGTGTCGGTTCGGTGGCTCGTTCGAGTTCTTGGTTGGCTTTTAGCCCATGGCCTTGGACTGGACAGTGCCTCATTGAGTTGGAAAGGTCATGGTTTTGACCGTTTGTCATTTGGATCATTTTTGAGGTCGTACGAGAATTAACGGTGCGATGTGCCAAATTAACTCTCGAAAGAGCGTTTCATGTTTTGGCCTCCATTCCACCTAGATTTCGATCCCTATCATTTTACGAGCATTATTTTATGATTTTTCAGCGTATTTTAATCATGACTATACGTCGGTTCGGTGTCGGTTCAAGTTGGCTCGGAGTCATGATTAAATGCGAAGTCATTAGGCGTCATAGTCGCATCTTTTGAACGTAAATTGCATAGTTGGTCAAGTTTTAGCATTTGCATGTTTTTCATGGCACAGTTAAGTTGCAGCGAGCCTGGGGACGATCCAATCCAATCCAGTTGGTAAAATTACAGGATTTTTCATTACGTCAGTTAATTATATTACGTGCATGAAAATAGAAAATGATTATTTTTGAGATTTATGCGATATGACTTGTGGTTCATTCACTATGTGGGAGTGCTATTTTATACGGTCGCCAGTGACCGATCAGTTCAGTATGGTACTACCCGGTCGCCAGTGACCGGCTAGCTCAGTTCAGTTTCAACTTCCCCGGTAGCCAGTTACCGATCAGTTCAGCTTAGTGCAGGGGCCACAGGCGTAAAACATAATCTCAACAGAAAATTTTACCAGTTATTTTAGTACAGGTTCCAAGGAGCAAACATTTTTTTACTGTGATTATCAGTTCAGTTATGCACATATTATAATTGCTCAGTACAAATTATTTTCAGCATGCCTCATGACATGATATTTTATCCCATGCATATTTTACTTCAGATTTTTACTCGTTATCTGCGATATATGCATGCTGAGTCTTTAGGCTCACTAGACTTGATTGTTGTAGGTACTGATGAGGCCAGGGCCGAGGGCGGGGACCAGTGAGCCAGCTTGGGTCGGCAGTAGTGGCACCCGAGGACCTCAGTGCAGCAGTTGTTATTTTATTCCACAAAAATTTTATCAATCGTTGGATATTTTTAAATTGTGATTTTTGGTAAACTTTATTTTCTTCCGCTGCGATATTTTAAACATTGAACTTGATTCATCAGTCGATTTTATGAATGAGGCCATTTAAGTTCTTTTAAAAAGAAAATTTTTAATTTTCCGCAAATTTTCAAGCAAGAAGTTTTAGGGCACTTTACAATTGGTATCAGAGCCGACCTCTCTTAGTACGGTGTGGTTCGGGGACGAACCAAGCGGAAGCTGGTGGGCATGTGAGGCCCGGGGCCGAAGAGGACGGGGGGTGATCGCCGGTGCCATCAGTTACACAGACAATGAGCGGCTCCTGGCAGGCTTCTAGGTGGAGGGAACATGAATGAACCGATCCCACACCGGAATGAGAGGGATTCCAAGACTGTTCAATGTAATGGACTGTACAGTTGAAGAGGGCTTAAAAGATTTGATTGTTACTACTCATATCACGAAGGTGCATCTTCTTTTCGGTAGCTCATCACATAAGAACTCCAAAGTTAAGCGTGCTTGACTTGGGGCAATTTTGGGATGGGTGACCTCCTGGGAAGTTTCCCGGGGTGCGTGTGAGTGAGGACATAAGCACGTTGGAAAGACTCGTCTTGGTACAGTGAGGACAGTCGTCGAATCTGCGATGTTACAATTGGTATCAGAGCGGTGGTTCTGTATAGGGTTTCACTACTACTGACCGCGAGAAGCTCACGAAGCCACGTCTTCGGTCTGTAAGTTTTTCAGTTCAGCATTTTGTTCAGCATTTTAGTTAAAGCATGAATTATTTTGTCAGCATGCTTCCAGATTTTCAGTACTTCAGTGTTCATTTAAAATAAATTATGGAATTATGCATGTTAGTTACGTATGGGTTATGTTGGAACAGTATGCCCCCTAGACGCATTTTAGAGCGCAACAGAGAGGAGAAGCCTCGCCGAGAGGACAGGGAGGAGCGTAGACCGGAGGGAGACCTACCACCTCCTCCACCACCCCCACCGGACATGAGTGCCTAGATGTTAGCTGGGATGGCACAGTTCTTCGCACAGTTTGCGGGGAACAATGCCGCAGCCATAGCCGCAGCCGCAGCCCCAGCCAGGCCGACAGGGCCCGAGGCTGTTTATGAGCGATTCATGAAGATGCGCCCGAAGGAATTCTCTGGGACATCTGACCCCATGGTTGCCGAGGGATGGATCAAATCCCTCGAGGTTATCTTCGAGTTCATGGAGCTGGGAGATGCAGACAGAGTCCGTTGTGCCACCTATCTGTTCAGTGGAGATGCCCGCTTATGGTGGGAAGGAGCGTCAGTAGCCCTGACCTTGGCTACACTTTCATGGACCCGCTTTACGGAAGTTTTCTACTCCAAGTATTTTGCTGAGGAGGTTCGCACCAGGCTGACCACCGAGTTCATGAGTCTGAGGCAGGGGGATATGACGGTTACGGAGTTCATCCGTAAGTTCGAGAGGGGCTGTCACTTTGTGCCCCTGATCGCGAATGATGCCAGGAGCCAAGCTGATGCACTTCCTGGTGGGTTTACGACCGATCTTGTGCCGGGATGTTAGGGTATCTGACCCTGCTACTTATGAGATTGCCGTCTCCAAGGCCTTAGCCGCAGAGCAGGATCTGCGGGATATCGAGAGGGATCGCCAGGGCAAGCGCCCAGTCCAGGCACCGCACCGCCCTCCTCCTCATCAGCATCAGCAGCAGAATAAGAGGCCTTTTCATGGACTGCCCAGGAACCGAGGCCAGCAGCAGCAGCAGCGGGGACGCTCAGCCCCGAGGACTCAGGAGCACCCAGTCTGTCCCAGGTGCTCACGTCGCCATCCTGGAGCTTTTATGGATGGCTCAGGAAAGTGTTTTAAGTGTGGCAGTCCAGACCACATGTTGCTGCAGTGCCCTCAGAGCAATCTGCCTACCCAAGTCAGAGTTTTTGCTCTCCATGCCGCGGAAACCAACCCGGAGACTATGTTGTTGACAGGGAGAATTTTTATATCTGGTTCCGCTACCAAGGCCTTGATAGATTCAGGGGCCACTCACTCGTTTATTTCGGAGGTCTTTGCAAACTTTCTCAAGATCCAGACCATTGGGCTAGATACAGCCTTTTCAGTAGTGTTGCCGTCAGGCGAGGAGATGGCAGCAACCAATGTTATCCGAGATATAGACCTTGAGTTGCACGGTAAACTTGTTTATGCGGATCTGATTGTGCTACCGATGCCGGAATTTGACATCATCCTAGGGATGGACTGGCTATTGAGGAACAGAGTGTTGATAGACTTCCAGCGGAGATCCGTTCTTGTCCGACCGCCTGGAATGGAGCAGTTCTTATTTGAGCCGGACAGGTACTTTTCTTTACCGCGCATTATTCCGTATGTTCAGGCTAGGAAACTCATGCATAGAGGGTGTCGGGCATTTCTAGCGACCTTTTTATCTGTCCCCGAGGAACCCAGCCAGTCAGCCTCAGATGTTCCGATTGTCAGAGATTTCTTAGACGTTTTTCCCGAAGACGTCTCTGGTATTCCACCCGAGAGAAAGGTGGAGTTTTCCATTGAGCTTATGCAAGGTACGGCTTCGATATCCAAAGCGCCGTACCGACTAGCACCGACAAAGATGGCAGAGCTTAAGAAGCAGATTCAGGAACTTCTCGACAAGGAGTTCATTCGCCCGAGCTTTTCTCCATGGGGCGCGCCGGTCTTATTTGTGAAAAAGAAGGATGGCTCAATGAGGCTTTGCATTGACTATCGAAAGTTGAACAGGGTTACGGTGAAGAATAAATACCCACTTCCGAGGATTGAGGATCTGTTTGACCAGTTGCAGGGAGCTTCGATTTTCTCCAAGATAGATCAGCGTTCCGGTTATCACCAGTTGAGGGTGAGAGATGCTGATGTCTCGAAGACTGCTTTTAGGACTCGTTATGGCCACTACGAGTTCCTTGTGATGCCGTTCGGACTGACGAATGCGCCAGCGATCTTCATGGATCTCATGAATCGCGTATTTCAGCCATACCTCGACCAGTTTGTGATAGTGTTCATAGATGACATTCTCGTCTACTCCAAGAGTCGGGAGGAGCACAGCAGACATCTGACCACAGTGTTGCAGACATTGCAGAAGCACAAATTATTCGCAAAGTTCAGTAAATGCGAATTCTGGTTAGAGAAGGTGGCGTTCTTAGGCCACATTGTATCCAGCAGTGGTATTGAGGTAGACCCAGCAAAATTTGCAGCAGTCAGAGATTGGGTTGTGCCTCAGAATGCATCAGAGATCCGAAGTTTTCTTGGGTTGGATGGATATTACAGGAAGTTCATTCAGGGATTCTCATCCATTGCCGTTCCACTCACAGCACTGACCAAGAAAAATGTGAAATTTGTTTGGAGCGAGGAGTGTCAGAAGAGCTTCGATACTTTGAAGCAAGCTCTTATTTCAGCACCAGTTTTGGCCATGCCATCAGGGCCCGACGAGTTTGTCCTTTATACCGACGCTTCGAAGCTTGGTTTAGGTGCAGTTCTGATGCAGCATGGGAGAGTGATAGCGTATGCTTCTCGACAGCTGAAAATCCATGAGAAGAATTACCCTACCCATGATCTGGAGTTACCGGCCGTAGTTTTTGCCTTGAAGATTTGGAGGCACTATCTGTATGGAGAGAAGTGCCAGATCTTTACCGACCACAAGAGCCTCAAGTATTTCTTTACGCAGAAGGAGCTGAACATGCGTCAGAGGCGTTGGTTGGAGCTTGTGAAAGACTACGATTGTGACATTAGCTACCACCCGGGTAAAGCTAATGTAGTTGCGGATGCTTTGAGCAGGAAAGTCGCAGTGATGGCTCATTTGACGATTCAGAAACCTCTTCAGATCGAGATGCAGAGGTTTGATCTTGAGACTTACCCTCGAGGTAGAGTTCCTCGTCTATCTACCTTGACCATTCAGTCTTCCCTTTTGGACCGTATTCGCAGTGGTCAGGCCGCAGATGAGCAGTTGGCACAGTGGAAGAAGAGAGATGAAGCCAAGGGCAGTGTTTTGTATTCAGTCAACGACTGTATTGTGAGATACCGAGATAGGATATGGGTTCCTAGTAGTGATTCTATCCAAGCAGACATCTTATCAGAGGCCTATACGTCCCCGTACTCCATTCACCCTGGGAGTACGAAGATGTACAAAGATCTGCAGCTATTGTATTGATGGCCAGGGATGAAGAAGGACATCAGATGGTTTGTGTCCGAGTGTCTGACCTGTCAGTTAGTGAAGGCCGAGCTTCAGAGACCAGCAGGTTTGCTCAAGCCTCTTCCTATTCCTGAGTGGAAGTGGGAGAACATTACCATGGATTTTGTGACCGGATTGCCGAGGTCAGCCAAAGGATCGAATGCTATCTGGGTGATTGTAGATCGTCTTACCAAATCAGCGCACTTCTTGCCTATTAAGACGACTTTCACCATGATTCAGTATGCAGAGTTGTATATCCGACAGATAGTCCGACTCCATGGTATTCCAGTTTCTATCGTATCTGACAGAGATCCCAGATTCACTTCCTCATTTTGGAAGAGCTTGCATTCGACTTTGGGTACGAAGTTGCTGTTTAGCTCAGCTTTCCATCCGCAGACAGATGGGCAGTCGGAGCGAGTTATTCAGATTTTGGATGATCTTCTTCGCGCTTGCGTCATTGATTTCTCTGGGAGTTGGGAGTCGAACTTACCATTGGTAGAGTTCACCTACAACAACAGCTTCCAGTCTTCTATAGGTATGGCTCCGTATGAAGCACTGTATGGCCGCAAGTGCAGATCTCCTGTTCATTGGGATGAAGTAGGAGAGAGAGCAGAGTTGGGTCCAGAGATTGTCCAGCAGGCAGAAGAGGTAGTAGTCAAGATCCGTGATAGGATGAGGACTGATCAGAGCCGACAGAAGAGTTATGCCGATCAGCGGAGGAGAGAGTTAGAGTTTGCAGTGGGCGATCATGTCTTTGTGAAAGTGGCACCTATGAAGGGTGTCATGAGATTTGGCAAGAAAGGGAAGCTCAGTCCGAGATTCATTGGACCGTTTGAGATCCTCGACAGAGTTGGGACGCTAGCGTATCGTGTGGCTCTTCCGCCGAATCTGGCCGGAGTACACAATGTGTTCCACGTCTCCATGCTGAGGAAGTATATGGCAAATCCTTCGCATGTGCTGAATTTCGAGCCGTTGCAGCTTACTCCGAACTTATCTTATGAGGAGAGATCCGTGCAGATCCTAGACAGGCAGGAGAAGAAGCTTCGGAACAAGCTGGTTAAGCGAGTCAAAGTCAAATGGCTTAACCATTCTGAGGAGGAAGCTACGTGGGAGTCTGAGCCGGAGATGAGAGATCGATACCCCGAGTTATTCGGTGAGTTCTAATTTCGAGGACGAAATTTATTTTAAGGGGGGAAGGATTGTAGAACCCGTAAATCAGTCTACGTATAAGCCATGCATAATTCTATATTTTTAAATTTAATTGACCTCATTGCATGATTATTTAAATGCATTTCTTTGAAGTTAATTATATTATTATTTCAGTTCAGTAGTTTGATTTTTAGCATTTCAGTTATTTCAGTGAGGCCGGACTGGAGTTGGAGTTTTGAGATAGAATTTAAGATTTGAGAAAATATTTCCAGAAGTTAATTTAGCTAGCAAGTAAGTTCATTTAAGTTAGAAAGGGAGGTTTGAGGAGTTAATTTAATTATTTGAGGTGATTAAGAAATAAGCTCATTTAAGTTGCATAATTAAGGGGTTAGCTCACCAAATTAATTAAAGGATTAGTAAAGTTTTTAAGGTTATTAATTCACTAGATAATTATTTTTCCCTTCCTTTTATTTAGTGAATTTCGGCCACCCCCTTAGGCTATTAAACAATTCATTTGCCTTGCCACCTTTGACCCTTTCTTGTATTTAATTAGGAAGATAATTCTTTGATCTTTCTAGCACCATTTAATGATCTAATTAGCATTATCCTATCCTAGTCTAGCATGTAAAAATCGGCCACTACCTCTAAAAACATCCACCTACTCATTTGATATCAAACTAGAATTCAAAATTTAAAATGAGAAGACTTGGTCTTGGATCTTTCCTTATATCTTGCACCTATCCCCCTCACTCCCATAACCACTTATCTCCCGTCCCTCACCACCGAAATACCTCATCATTCAGATCCATTTTCAGTGTAGAAAAGTCGTGAGTTCATAGCCTTAGAGTAGAGAGAAAAATCGAGAGTAAAGAAAACAAGAGAAGCGCTCCACCTCCTCCGTGCCGCGTCGTCGTCGTTTCGTTCGTTTTCTTTCGAAACGAAACCAGGCATGTCTAGATTTCTTTCAAACCTCAATCAAGTCATATTATCAATTATTTTTCAGTATATGATCATGTTTTATCAAGCAAAAACCGAGATACATGTCAAAACATTTTGAAACAACACATGCAGAATTTTTTATATTCCTTGGCAAGCTTCACGTTTTTCTTGGTTTGTGAGTTTCAGGTAATTGGTTCGACTCCAGGCTCCCAAGGCGACTTATATACATGTAATAGGATGCATTAGGACCACATTTGTCCATGGGTTTCAGCCCATGCTCGCTGGAAAGCAAGAAATGACAGCAACACCATTTGTGTCCCTTTTTGAGTTCGAAAATTCAGTTTGGTTGTCAAGGGGTTGGATCTGATCTTGGCTGCCCTAAGAGCTCTTAGCCATGGTTGGATCACTCCCCTAGCATGTCTAAGACGTGACTAAGTCGCCCTTTTTGTGGCTTGGTCCATGGTGCATCGGTTTTAATCAAATCAACAAGAACAGCCCCTTTCCCCATTCGGCTTCTTCATTGGTTCAGCATATGGTTTCGGTTTTTAATTGCTTGGTATGGATCTTGGTTGGCCTATGGCCCATAGCCACGGTTCATACCATGCCCCTATATGTCTAGATCGTGCCATGGTCAATCAAATGGCCACTGGAACGACGCAAGACATCGATCTAAGCAAAACACTACACACGCATGCACGTTGGTTCTCGGTTGGAGTTTTGGTGTGACGTGGATTGTGGCTGGCCTAGGGCCCTTAGCCATGGTTCAAATCACTCCTTGGGATGTTGGTAAGAGTCTCTGGTCGTTGGGTCACGCCCCAATGGCCGGTAGTCTCGAAAACAACACAAGTTACACGATTGTACAGTTGCTGGAAAATTACAGCAAGTTGCTGTGTCGGTTCGGTGGCTCGTTCGAGTTCTTGGTTGGCTTTGAGCCCATGGCCTTGGACTGGACAGTGCCTCATTGAGTTAGGAAGGTCATGTTTTCAACCGTTTGTCATTTGGATCATTTTTGAGGTCGTACGAGAATTAACGGTGCAATGTGCCAAATTAACTCTCGAAAGAGCGTTTCATGTTTTGGCCTCCATTCCACCTAGATTTCGACCCTATCATTTTAGGAGCATTATTTTATTATTTTTCAGCGTATTTTAATCATGACTATACGTCGGTTCGGTGTCGGTTCAGGTTGGCTCGGAGTCATGATTAAATGCGAAGTCATTAGGCGTCATAGTCGCATCTTTTGAACGTAAATTGCATAGTTGGTCAAGTTTTAGCATTTGCATGTTTTTCATGACACAGTTAAGTTCCAGCGAGCCTGGGGACGATCCAATCCAATCCAGTTGGTAAAATTACAGGATTTTTCATTACGTCAGTTAATTATATTACGTGCATGAAAATAGAAAATGATTATTTTTGAGATTTATGCGATATGACTTGTGGTTCATTCACTATGTGGGAGTGTTATTTTATACGGTCGCCAGTGACCGATCACTTCAGTATGGTACCACCCGGTCGCCAGTGACCGGCCAGCTCAGTTCAGTTTCAGCCTCCCCGGTAGCCAGTTACCGATCAGTTCAGCTTAGTGCAGGGGCCACAGGCGTAAAACATAATCTCAACAGAAAATTTTACCAGTTATTTCAGTACAGGCTCCAAGGAGCAAACATTTTTTTACTGTGATTATCAGTTCAGTTATGCACGTATTATAATTGCTCAGTACAGATTATTTTCAGCATGCCTCATGACATGATATTTTATCCCATGCATATTTTACTTCAGATTTTTACTCGTTACCTGCGATATATGCATGCTGAGTCTTTAGGCTCACTAGACTTGATTGTTGTAGGTACTGATGAGGCCAGGGCCGAGGGCGGGGACCAGTGAGCCAGCTTGGGTCGGCAGTAGTGGCACCCGAGGACCTCAGTGCAGCAGCTGTTATTTTATTCCGCAAACATTTTATCAGTCGTTGGATATTTTTAAATTGTGATTTTTGGTAAACTTTATTTTCTTCCGCTGCGATATTTTAAACATTGAACTTGATTCATCAGTCGATTTTATGAATGAGGCCATTTAAGTTCTTTTAAAAAGAAAATTTTTAATTTTCCGCAAATTTTCAAGCAAGAAGTTTTAGGGCACTTTACAAGGAATCTTGTTGGTCAATGACAATCAATTAAACTAAAGTAGTTGCGGAAAATAACTGACTGAAAGATAGAATATGAAACTGAAATAAAGTAGGCAAGGGTTGTTTCTGGATGTTCGGAGAATTTAATTACTCCTACGTCACCCCTTATATCTCAAGGATAGGATATCCACTAAAAGACTTTGATCAAATACAAGAATTGTACCGACCCACTTCAGTTTGGACTTAACACTGCCAAAAACTGAAACTCTTAGTTTAACAGAATGTTCTCAGTGCGTAACTGATCTTAGCACTATCAAATTTCAACGGTTATTACAACTTGCTAGTGAGCTCAAATTGTAGCCTTAACTGCTACGAATATACCAAGTAAGAGTGAGCTAAGATTTTGACAGAGTGACAGCAAGCTTTTGAATAGTATTGACTCTCTTTTTCTTCAGCTGTTCTTCTGTGATATTTATAAGGTTCTTTTCTCCAACGGTAACCAGAGATGAATTTGAATCTTTGTATCCGTTGATTTCTTCTTGATTATTCCTTGGACAATGTTTGCTTCATTTATTGTGATGCGGCGTCTTAATTGCTTTCGCCGAAATGCGTTTTTCAAAGCTGTATTGATTGAAGTGCGGCGTTGCAATCTTCTATGTCTCTTGACGGTTGAATGTTCTTTCCCGAGACATGTTCAGTTGACGGGTGCTTAGCATACGGCTGAATATATCAACTGATCAGTTTCCAACTGATCAGTCTTCTTTATTAGATCAGCTGATTTCAGTTGTTAAGTCCAGTTGCTGAGTTCAGTTTACTCGATCAGTTGGTTTGTATTTTCAGTTGGTTCGTATTTTCAGTTGGTTCATATTTTGTCAAACGCCGGAATTTAGTTCCCAACAGGATGGGAAAGCCGTCCAAATATTCTCATCTAAGAATATGGGGATGCCTTGCTTACGTGAAGCAGACAGTGGGAGACAAATTGGATAGTAGAGCCAATTTGTGATACTTTGTGGAATATCCAAAGAACTCTATTGGATATTACTTCTATTATCATAGTGACACAAATGTGTTTGTTTCAAGGAATGCCACATTCTTAGTGAAGGAGTTTCTATTAGATAGAAAAGGTGGGATGATAGAACTCAATGATATTCGAGAACCTCCTACTACACAACTAGTAGAACCCACACGCCAACAGTCAATCAAAGAAACACAAGCTCTTAGAAGATCTGAAAGGATCTCGAGGCCGCCTAATAGGTTGAGCATGCTTCTTGAAGAGGACCAAGGTGAGCCCATTCCTGTATGTGATCCAAGAAATTTCAATGAAGCATTGTCTGATATCGTTACATCTAGATGGCTTGAAGCCATGCAGTCCGAGATTGACTCCATGTATTCGAACAAAGTGTGGTCCTTAGTAGATCCACCTTAGGGAATTGTTCCAATAGGATGCAAATGGATTTGCAAAAGGAAACTTGGAGCTAATGGGAAGGTGGTGACCTTCAAAGCTAGACTGGTAGCAAAAGGATATACTCAAAGACAAGGTGTTGGCTATGAGGAAACCTTTTCTCTAGTCGCGATGTTCAAGTCCATTAGGATACTGCTTGCCATAGTAGCATGGTATGACTATGAAATATGGCAGATGGATGTGAAGACAGTGTTCCTTAATGAGGATATTAAGGAAGAGATTTACATATCTCAACCTGAAGGATTCACATCAGTAGAAAGTTAGCATAAAGTATGCAGAGTTCAGAGATCCATTTATGGACTCAAACAGGCATCAAGGAGCTGGAACCTCAGATTTGACAACACTATCAAAGAGTTTGATTTTGACAAAAATCCCGAGGAACCTTGTGTATACAAGAAGGTTAGTGGGAGTGCAGTGACATTTATGTTGATGACATACTACTCATTGGGAATGATGTAGGGATGTTGCAGTCAACTAAAATATGGTTCGCTGGTAAGCTCTCCATGAAGGATATGGGTGAAGCATCATATGTATTAGGAATACAGATCTATAGGGATAGATCAAAGAGAATGCTAGGGCTCACCCAATCCACATATATCGATACCATACTGAGAAGATTCTCTATGGAGGAGTCCAAGAGAGGATATCTCCCAATGTCTCATGGTGTGAATCTATCTAAGTCTATGTGCCCTAAGACTGATGAAGAGATGGAAACCATGAGCCGCATTCCATATGCGTCTGCCATAGGCAGTATTATGTATGTTATGATATCTACTCGACTTGATATTGTATATGCACTGAGTGTTGCAAGCCGATATCAGTCGAATTCCGGTCCACTGCATTGGAAAACAGTGAAGGACATTCTTAAGTACTTGAGAACATATAATAATTTGTTCTTAGTATACGTGATTGGAGAACTAAAATTGGAAGGCTACACTGATTCTATCTTCTAATCAAACGTGGATGATTCGAAATCGACCTCTAGATTTGTATTCAAGCTCAATGGTGGTGCTGTCTCTTGGAAGAGTTCTAAGCAAGACACCACAGCGGATTCAACCACTGAGGCCGAATACATAGCTGCATCGGCTGCAGCAAAGGAGGGTGTTTGGATGAGAAATTTCATCCAAGAGTTGGGTGTCATTCCTCAAACAGTTGAACTAGTCCCGGTCTACTGTGACAACATCGGTGCCGTTGCGCAAGCAAGGGAACCGAGGTCTCATCAACGATCCAAACATATACTGAGGAAGTTCCACATAATCCGGGAGATTGTGGGAAGAGGAGACATATCGGTAGAGAAAGTCACCTCCGCAGATAACGTTGCTGACCCACTAATGAAGCCCCTGCCAGGACCATTGTTTGAGAAGCATCGCGAAGCAATGGGTCTAAGATCTATGGGTATTTGGCTATAGGGCAAGTGGGAGATTGTTAGAGTAGGTGCCCGACAAGCCAACTTGTGGCTCGAGCTTTATTGACTCTAATGTAAAACAATCTTTATTTTAATAATATTTTTATTCGATTATGGCATTATACTTTATCTGCATACCCATGAAAGCTGCATAGATAAAGACCTTGAATATACAATAGGTACCATGAGGTCTGCGTCGTAACGTAAGATCATGAAACTCATTAAGAAGCGTACGTATATTCTAAACAGGTTCCTAGTTGATTCAGCCGCCTAAAACAAGGATAAATGTCGCTCGAGCTCGAGACTAGCATCTGTGGAGTAAAAACCATGTTCCATTGGTAAGGGCATAGAGATGTCTATTCACACAGATGGGTGATCATATGATGATGGACTGAACAACCCTCCCTCGGACTGTCCAAGTGGTTCTCACTTATCGAGTGGAATAGTCCACAGTTATGGTTGTACACCATTAGTCCTTTGACCCGGGACAATGTAAGGGCTATACGTACTAACATGCACTTTGATCCATTTACTGACTCCATCGAGGATCATCAGGTGGCGAGTTTGGGTGTAGTTTCGAAATATGTAGGAGCAAATACATTGTAGTCGGGAATTCACCGTTTACCTATGGGTAAAGATATCCTATGTGGTCTGATGAGTCGATAGTGCAAGGAATCTCTGGCCGGAGTAAGACATGTGCAGTTTGAAAAGGTGTTTCCTCAGTTGCACATACCATGACACTATTACTCAAAGATAAATCACATCGCTATCGAATTCATATGCAACTCTCGATATACCAATGGTTGCAGATTCGATCGGGATATATGTGTTGAAGGGACCGTACTGTATGCTAACCATGACTAAAGGTTCTTGCATGCACTATCAGTGATACCTAGGGGATCATGGGGCAATGCTACTAGACGCTCTTACCATGATCCGGTAGGTCCAATCAGAAATGAGTTCTGACATTCTTCATCAAGGTGTTGATGAAAAGAATGAGGCTAACTAGGGTAAGCCCAAATAAGAAAAAATGTTATTCTGAATCACATGGAGATGTGAACCCAGGGCTAGCTGTATCCCTGAATCATTGAGGGTCACACAAGTATCGGATTCCGTGTTCCCGTTGAGATTGTCAAATTTCAAGGAGTTGGAATTTGGCGACTATAGTATGATGGAGATCAAACAGAAAGCTCATAAAGGAATTTATGAGTTGATTCCATGGGATGGAAGAAATGGAATTTGGCATGATTGCTAAATAAGGAAGGAGAGTGGAACTGCCTGTTTTGTGAAGGAGTTCACTAGAACTGACAGCTGCCAAATATGGTAAGTTCCAAATTTGGTAAGTGAAAATTTTGATCTTCGAAATTTTCGATTTTCATTATATGAACAAGATTTGTATCCTTGGTACATCGACGCTTTCGGATCGTCGATCGGGGTTATAATGAGTTCGAAATCATTTTTTCAGTGAATTTGGAATTTACTAATTAAATGATTGTGCTAGTTGTGGTGACTACTAATATTCACAAATTCTCATGAATATTCTAGAGGAGACTAGAATTAAATTAACTAAGGAGTTAGTTTATAAATTAAATAATAGTTATTTAATTTAATATATATACATGTATATATTTTATATGGTGATATAAAATATGTGTATATGATATTATTATATCATGTATTATTAAAAGTTAATAAATAAATTATTTATTAATAATATGAGAATTTAATTATAATGAAAATATAGAATCCTTGTGGGAAAGGGACTCCTAATTGGATTAGGACTCTCACTCTATATATACACCACAAGGACTCAAAACTACTAACCTAGTTTTTGCACACAAAAGAAAAACAAAAAAATCTCTCCTCCCCTAGAAAAACCTCTGGGCCACCAAAAAGAAAAGAAAAAAAAATTGTTGGCTTTTTGGTTTTTTTTATTGTCGAGCCTCCATCGTCGCACCATCTCCGGATTTTAGAAATTCGGAGATTACAGTCTCAACGCACAAATTGTTTGGTATTACTAGTGCAATCCAAACAAGAAATTCAATTTCTGATCGTGGACCCAATTAGACGATTAAAGGAGAAGAGCCGTTCGTAGGGATTTACAAGAAGGATTATCTCCGCGTAAAAATCGGAATAGTTTGGAGTCCAAGCGTTAAGAACGCAAAGGTATAATCCTAAATGCCCTATGAATGTTTTTAAACACACGACGCCCAAGAACAAAAATTATAAACTTCCGCTGTGTCTTGGGTGCGAGAATACGATGTCGCAACAGAAAAAGTCCCATGAAATCTATGCCCCAAACGTCAAAAAGTTCCACTTCCAAAATATTTGTCAATGGTAATTCGTGACGTCTTGAGATGTTTCCTAACCTCTGGCATCTATCACATGATTTCACTAGGGTATAACTATCTTTGAACACACTAGGCCAATAAAAACCTGATTGAAATACCTTAGCTGCTGTTCGTGATCCTCCAAAATATCCACCATAAGGTGAATAATGACATTGCTCCAGAATTTCCTTTGCTTCGACACCATCCATGCATCTCCTAATAACTTTATCAGCACACCTCTTATGCACAATTGGATCATCCCACAAGAAGAACTTGATATCATGGAAAAAATTCTTTTTCTGATGATGGACTAAATCTGGAGGAAGAGTGCCACAATAATTCGCAATATCAGAAAACCAAGGAAGTACATAATTTACCTTAAAGAGCTGTTCATCTAGAAATGCTTCCTTTATGGCTCCCTCTTCTTTCTTCTCCTCTAACTCAAGTCTCGACAAGTGGTGTGTCACTTGGTTCTCACTCCCTTTCTTATCTTTGACCTCGAAGTCAATTTTTGTAGTAGCAAAATCCACCTTATCAAGCGTGGTTTTGCATCCTTCTTGGCGAATAGGTAGCAAATAGCTGCATGGTCAGTAAAAACAACTACCTTTGTGCCAATCAAATAAGGCTTGAATTTGTCGAAGGCAAATACTACTGCAAGCATACTTTTTTCATTCGTAGTGTAATTTTGATGTGCAACATCCATTGTAGAGCCCAAAATCAGTACACGTAAAACCCATGCATTTTTTTAATTGTTAAATCATTTATTTAAGTTTAAATTGATTTCTTAGCGATGCATGATTGATTCAAATGTATTATTTTAAATTAATTATGCTTATGTGATGCACGTTACATGTTTTCTTGATTTTCATATTTCAGGCGATTATTCGATGCGGGATCGAGGAAAAGTGACCGACGACGATTTTGGCAATTTTACAATGTGGTATTTTATTTTAAGTTAAGAATGAGACATTTTAAATGATTTATTAAGTTTTTAGCATTTTTAAAGCCTAATTTAATTATTAGATGATCTTATGATTTTAAAACTTTTAAAGTTTAGCAATGGTGCATTTTATTTTAAATTAGAGGACTTTGTTTAGTTGGTGGGAATTAACATTTTTATTAGCATTTTTAATTTTGTAATTTAATTTTTATATGGGGTTATTAGTATAGTAATAGTGGGTTAGAATTTTAATTAGTTGATAATTATTAATTAAACAAATTCTATCCCCTAATTTATTAAAACACACGCACACACATTCTTTTTAACACACACTTACACGTTCACCTTTGAAGGAGAGTAGGGTTCTTGAATTCTCATTTTCAGTAGCCTCCATATCACTCTTCCCCTACAGATTCTGAGATTTCACGTTGGTTTATTGGAAAAAATAGCACCACGTTTGTCCCGGATCGTCTCTCGCATCCTTCCCGCTTCGGTGTCGTCGTTTCGGTAACGTTTATTATCAAAAGGCATGTATATTCTTTCGTTCTTGCATCGATCTTGTCATAGTAATGATTTTTATGTTTATTGTATGAAAAACATGTGTATGTTATGAATAAGTTTGAGCAAATATGGTTGGATCACTTTTGAAACTGTTTTTGGATCTCAAAACACGAATTTGCTGTCATTTTGATTACTGCAATTTTTCGGTCGGTTTTCTGAAAAATCTTTCAACATATAAAACGTATAAATTTTTGATATATTCGATTTGACAGTAAATTAGAAATATTTGGATAATAAATGAGTGAGTTATGATCGTTTTTACGGGACTGCTGAAACTGCAATTTCTGAAAATGCGTTCTTGAAGTTTTATTGTTGCAGGCTTTGTTGGGGGCTTGTGCTACTGCATTTAGATATGTTATGGGATGTATTTAGGTGTTATTTGGTGGTTTGTTTGGGTCGATAATGGCTTGGGATGTAATAGAAGTCGTAGGAAGCTAAATGATATCGAATTACGGGTTATTATTGTATTGAAGTGCTTGTCGATGCTTGGGGACGTTTGGGGTGTTTGTACGGGTTTGAATCAATGTAATAACATCCTAGGATGAGTCTCGAGGTGTTAGTTCATGGTCCCTAGGCTTGGATTGGAAGAATGAATCAATAAGTTAGTGAATTTTCGCGAGTTTTTAAGTTTAGAGGGTACCCGGACCCTTTCCCGGACCCCGACACGGAGTCCGTGTCCATTTTTCCTTTAAAATGCGATTTACTGCATCTACACGGACTCCTACATGGGGTCCGTGTCCCTTTTAAAAAAAATTTTAAAAAAATTTTATTTTATTTTTATTTTTTTAGGGATTGTTTTGGGGTTTGATGTTATAATTTAGTACAATGATTAAACGAGGTCAAGTCCTGAGAGATTTAGAGTGTTTTGTCATTTTTGGGTGTGATAATGACTATACGTCTAAGTTATGCAAGATAAGGATTCGAACTCATGCTAGTATGTGCAGCCATGGTCCAAAGCGAGTTCCAACGAATCCATCAACGCCAAGTAAGTATGTTCGACGTGCAAAAGAAAATATTTTTATGTTTTTGAAGTATGCTAAATGTCTTGTGACCAATTTATGAACGGGTTTGAAAGTCGGTGAACGTGGTCGATGACCTCTCCACCCTGGTAAAGTATGACCGGGTTTAGATCAGGATTGGGAAGCGGTAAAGTATGACCAGGGACCAATCCACCCGTTAAATTATGAACGGAGATCTCATGTATGTGGTAGTGGACTTTTCCTGCCAGCACAGTACTGTGGTTTAGTCTGATCAGGCACATTTATGTATGGGTCACTTGCTTTGAAACATATCTCTACGCAAAATAATGTTATGTATGCTCAAGAATGTATGATGCAAGTATGTTTAAGAAAATTCTTATGATGATGGCACGTCTACGTTTATGCTACTACATTCATGTTTCAAGTACTTTATGCTATTACGTTCAAGTTTCAAGTATGTACGTCTTATTTTAAAGGTGCATGTGGTTTTATTACGTATTACTTGTTATTTCCAGTTTATGAATGTCGAGTCTTTAGACTCACTAGACTTGATCAATGCTGGTGAATATGAATTTGAGGAGACGAGAGGTGAGGAGCAGTGAGCTGGCTTGGACTGAGCGGGAGGCTAAACCCGAGGACCGCCCATGTTTTTAAGTTTTTATGCAATGCTTCAACTACTCTGATTTTACGTTTTGGTTTATGATGTTTAAACAAGTATTTTTCTCTAGCAAACTTTATATGTGATCTATTTTATTGCAAATACTTTTGGTTCGACAGTTTATTTATGATCACAATTTGAAATTTTATTTTATACTTAAGAAAATTTTTATTTATCCGCAAATTTCAAGTAGTTCAAAATACGGTACGTTACATCCATGATGCGACTTGCATAGTAAATTGCTCTAAACATATTTTCTCTTCTTTGGCCCAGAACAGTACCAACTGCATAGTCACTCGCGTCACACATTAATTAAAATGGTTCCTTCCAGTCCGACACTATCATAATCGGTGCTGTCACCAATTCTTTCGTGATCTTCTCGAATGCCTGCAAACAGTCATAATCAAAGATAAAAGTAGACTCTTTTTCAAGGAAATTACATAGGGGTTTAGTGACTTTAGAAAAATCTTTAATAAATCTACGATAGAACCCCGCATGTCCTATAAAGCTCCTTATTCATTTGATGTTCCTTCGTGGAGGGAGTTTTTCAATTGCAACCACTTTGGCTCTGTCTACCTCCAATCCCCTAGAAGACACTTTATGTCCAAGGACAATAACCACTTGGACCATAAAATGACATTTCTCCCAATTAAGAACTAGGTTTTTTTCTTGACATCTTTGCAAAACAAGATATATATTATGTAAACAATGATCAAACAAAGAGCCAAATACCGAGAAGTCGTCCATGAATATTTCCATGATGTCCTCCATAATATATGCAAATATTGCCATCATGCACCTCTGGAAAGTAGCACGCGCATTGCATAGCCCAAAAGGTATCCTCCTAAAAGCGAATGTGCTATAGGGACACGCGAAATTAGTTTTCTCCTGATCTTCTGGTGTGGTTATAACCTGAATAATCATCTAAAAATCAATAATGACAATAACCAGCAAGTCTATCAAGCATCTGATCAATAAAAGGCAATAGAAAATGATCTTTACGTGTGAAATTGTTCAACTTTCTATAGTCAATACATACTCGCCAACCAGTTACAGTACGAGTAGATATTAGTTCATCATTTTTCATTTCTTACCACATTTATTCCACCCTTTTTAGGTACAACTTGCAAAGGAGACACCCAACTACTGTAAGAAATAGCATAAATCACACCAGCATTTAACAATTTCAACAGTTCATTTTTTTACAACTTCCTTCATCGCTGGATTTAACCTTCTTTAATGATCCACATGAGTATACGACTCCTCCATCAAAATTTTATGCATTCATATAGTAGGGCTAATTCTCTTAATATCTGAAATCGACCATCCTAATGCAGTTTTAAATTTCCTCAATACTCTCAACAATTTATCTTTTTCACCACAAGTAAGGGAGGAAGAGATGATTACCGGATATGTCGATCTCTCACCTAAAAATGCGTAGCAAAGATGTCTTGGCAGTTTCTTCAAATCAGAGGAGAATGGTATTACCTCTGTTTGCTCATCTACCTTCAACTTTTCATGTGAAGACCCAAAATTTTTCATTATTTTGCATTATAAAGAGACAAAGTGTCAAGTTGATTTTAGTTTTGCACTGAAGATGAATTATGTCATGGAGGAGAAAAAAATTACATACAACCTTTGGTATGGAGGGGAAGGCCTAAAGTCAAATTGGTGACATTTAAGTCCATAAACCATGTAACTTTGGGAATGGAGGGGGAAGACCTAAAGACACATTGGTGATTACATGCCATAAATCATGCAACCTTTGGCATGGAGGGGGAATACTTAAAGTCATACTGGTGCCTATAAATAGTGGCAAAGTAATGAGTGAAATCACACCAAAAACAACATTTAAAGTTTTCTCCAAAAGTTGAAATTTTTGAGTACAAAAAATTATTCCCAATTTCAGAAAGTTTTTCTCATTGTTTTACACGTCCAAATCCGATCTCCCCCATTCAGAATATACCTACATTTGTTTGAAGTAAAATATCTAAAATTCAGATCGATCCAACGGTTCAATTAGGCGCACACATTTTTGCAAGGTGACTGATTTTCAGTGTCAAACTCCAACTTGTTCATTCCAAGATTTTTGGAACAATCTTTCAGGTAAGTAGGTTTATATGTTTTAAAGATTATGTATTTTTTAAAATTCGATCGTCTACTGCATGATGTGAATAAGTGTGGATTTCAAAAATCTCTAAGTTACTTCCAATCGTTTCGTTCCGTCTGTTTGTTTGTTTATGCTTCTCCGTTTCGTTCTATGTTGGTGTCATTCTGTTAAAACCAATTTGTCTCCGACTGATAAGTTATTTGTTTGAATATGATAATGGTGCATCGGGAAAGCCTGTGAGGAAAAAGCTCCCAGAGGGAGCATGTCTCTGGGAGAAGGCCCTAGAGGAAACCAAAATACGGGAAAAGGCCCCAAAGGGAGCCCATTTACAGGAGAAAGCCCCAGAGAAGGCCAAGATCAAGGATAGCCCATGATCATTATAATCTGTTTGTCTAATAAGTTCTGTTATGAAATGTTCTGATTCGAAGTTCTGATTTGCTCTAAGTCTGATTTATGTTCATCCAACTCTGAAGCTTTGATTTTTTCAATGATTAACTTATGTTCATCCAACTCTGATATACTATGCTATGTAAAAGAATAAGGTTTTAAAAGTATTATGTATCAAATGTTTTCTGGTATCCGATCGGCCCCACTTGCTGAGTGTTTTCCAAAATGCTCACCCCCCATACGTCCCTCTCAAGATAAGAATGAATAACATGTAGAACAAAAAGAGCAAGAGCAATTCTGGGGCTGGTAAAGAATTAGAAGGAAGGAATTCAAGTTCTGGATGTTCAAGCTCATTAGTATTCCTTTGTATTTCTTAGTAATATTTGTACTTTTCGCTACCGCAACCTCTGTATTTTTTCTTTCATGTAAAGACAATGGATTTTATGAAATAGACTGGTATTTGGCTATTTTCTACGAGGCTTATTGTCATTTGATTAACAATGCCGGATGTCACCGACGTCTCGGTCTCGGGGTGTGACATTTAAGTAATATCAGAGCCGCCAGGTTCATAATCCGGCTGGGAGTTTGATAGACAAAAATTTGACGAATCCGGCTGGGAGTTTGATAGACAAAAATTTGACGAAGTCAAATTTTGGCAAATGCATGCCTTTCTATCCAAATTATTCTGATACCTCATACTCATCTCCGTTTGTTTAATCCTAAAATTCAAGCTGTCTCCATAGTTGGATGGCTTATTCTTCCGTATAGAATCTGGAAACTCAATCTTGTCACTGCTTTTAATCTATGCGAAACTACCACTTCTTTTCTCTTGGAAAAAATCCAACGAAAGATTTTGTTCGACCCAATTATTTTTCCAATGTTGATTTTTTCTTTTACTTTGATTTTATATCTTTTCATTCGGTTTCTCTAGGAAATGGCAGGAAGACCACCAAGAAACAATCGTAACCCACGAAGAGCCAATCAGGACGATGAAGAGAACCTACCTCCACCACCACTCGGAGATAACATCAGTCAAGGAGACATGATGGCAATTGCCACCATTGTGGCCGTGACGCTACAAGGGATTCTGAACCCAAACGCCAACAATGCCATCCAGCAACCACCTGAACCCCAGCCACGTGGTATTAAGTACCACTATGAATCCCTCTGAAAAAACCGAGTCCCAACCTATGATGGGAATCCCGACCCGGATGTTGACCATAACTGGCTCAAAAATGTAGAAATCCAACTTCATCTGCTGTTAGAGCCCGAAGAACTCAAGGTAGAAGTGGTGATACCATTTCTTGATGAAAGAGCACGCAAATGGTGGGAGACTATTTCGCCAGCTATGGTTGAGGATGGGCCAATTACATGGCAAACATTTAGAAGGGAATTCCTTAAGCAGTATTATCCGGCGGAATTCCGTTTGCAAAAGTTGAGTGAATTTGAAAGCTTTAAACAAACTTCAGACATGACGGTGATTGAGTACACCTCAAATTTCAATGACCTCGGAACGTATGTTCCAACTTTAATGGCAGATGACACCCTAAATGTAAGGTCCAGGAGTTTAATTCACGTAACCTGAATGCATGCAATCTAGGATTTTTATTTTAAATTATGTGTTTAATTATTGTTATGCATTTTATGCATAATTATTGCATGATAGGATTTAATTCATGAAATTTTAAAAGTTCAAGTATTAGGGTTTCTAGGTGCATTTCACGTTCGGGCGAGGAACGGAGACCGGAGAATTTTCATGAAAAATATTTCATTTACATGATTAATTTTTATTAATTAATATAAGGTGTTTTTAAGTGTATTTTTCAAAAATGGGGTTTTATTGGGTATTTTTACCCGCAGGATTTTATTTTTAGCGGCACGTAAATTTAATCGAATCGGGAGACTTTTTGAGGGTTCGGCTAATATTTTCAAAAGCTTTCCAACACGAAATATTTTTCAGGAGTGTGTTTGAATTTAATGGGCCTACTTTTAAGCTTATTGGGTTTAAATATATTTTTCAAAACTTTTAAATAACATATAGGGCCCATTTATTTAATTTTAAACCATATATTTATCACCTAATTATTCCCCTAAGCTCTCCAATAAACCTAATTACTTTTCATCAGCCGCCCACCTCCTCCACTCACAATCTCTCTCGTGATTTTGCTGCTGCATAGTGTTGGTGACTCCATTTTTCCTTCCAAACAAAGAGCTCCTCTCCTCGGCCATTGGTTCCTCGATCGTTTGTCCTAGAATAATTATCAGGCACGCAAGTATCCTTGTTCCTTTGCATCACTTATGCCATATTTAAGAAATGTGTGATATAATGTGTAAATCTTTCGGTTCATGCATAAATTTTCCTCGGCATTGATTTAAGTTTCATCTGTTGCATTTTTCTTTGTGCCACTCATGTTTTTCTTACTGTCGTGCCAAGGGCTGCTGATTTCCTGGTCGTTGAAGGGGCCGTTCATGGTGTCCAGATGTTGTTTGGAGGATTGGATAGGTTGTGGCATGCTGTAGGTTGCTAGGCTGAGAGTTTGCGTGAGAAATGCTTCGTTTGGGATGTGTCTCGGACCAGGGGTGGAGCTGACGGGGTAAGGGAAACCATGCCTTCATGAAACCATCAAGCTCAAGAAAAATCATGATCCTTCCATAGCAAAAATTAAGGAGCAACTTTAAGAAGGAAAAGCTCAAGAATTTCAAACTGACGAAAAAGATGTCCTGTGGATGAAAAGACGTTTGTGTGTACCAAACCTCGATGAGATAAGACGAGAAGTAATGTCTGAGGCACACAAGTCAAAGTTCTCAATTTACCCTGGGAGCACCAAAATGTATCGAGACTTGAAACAGAATTACTGGTGGAATGGAATGAAGAAGGATGTAGCTGACTTTGTCACTAAATGCCAAATTTTTCAACATGTCAAAGCCCAACATCAACGCCCCAGAGGACTCCTACAATCGCTAGAGATCCCAACATGGAAGTGGTAGCACATTTCCATGGACTTTGTGATATGATTACAAAAGTCAAGAAAAAATCATGATGGGATCTGGGTTATCATCGTTCGAATGACCAAATCTGAACACTTTTTACCAGTACGAATGAACTACAACCTAGATAAATTAGCCACCTTGTACATGGACAACATAGTAAGATTACACGGAGTTCCAGCAAGTATAATATCTGATAGAGATCCAAGTTTTGTGTCTCGATTCTGGAAAAATTTCCAAGAAGCCATGAGAACCAAAGTCACCCTCAGCAAAGCCTATCGCCCGCATATAGATGGCCAAACCGAAAGAACAATTCAAACCTTAGAGGACATGTTAAGGGCGTGTGCTCTAGATTTCAAAGGAAATTGGAGTGAGCATCTACCTCTAATAGAATTGGCATACAATAACAGCTACCACAATAGCTTAGAAATGGCCCCTTATGGAGCACTCTATCGAAGAAAATGTAGATTTCCCCTGTATTGGAATGAAATCGGGGAGAAAGCCATCACCGGGCCTGAACTAGTACAGATCACGGTTGAGAAAGTAGCTATCACTAGGGAGAAACTCAAAGCGGCTCAGGATCGAAAAAAGAGCTGAGCTGACTTGAAGAGACGTTCGTTGGAGTTTGAAATCAGAGAGAAGACCTATGTCAAGGTTTCACCTATGAAGGAATGGTACACTTCAGCAAATCGAGAAAATTGAACCTAAGATACGTCGGACCCTTCGAAATTCTGGAAAGAATCGGAACCCTAGCTTATCGGCTAGCCTTGCCTCCTGACATGTCAAGAATCCATAACGTCTTCCACGTTTCGCAACTAAGAAGATACATTCCCGTCTCGAGTCATATTCTCAAGGTTTCACCACTGCTAATCGACGGCAACCTGAATGAAGAATTTAAATATGACGAAGTCTCTATCCGTATAGTAGACACCAAAGAACAAGTGCTGCGTCACAACGCCATCCCGTACGTGAAAATACAATGGTCAAACAATACTGAACGGGAATCAACATGGGAGCTAGAAGAGAAGATGCGCACCTTTTATCCCTACCTTTTCAAAGATCAAGCTAATTCAAGTTTCGATGACGAAACTTTAAAAAAGGAGGGATCTTATGTGAAGATTATTTTGTATTACAAAGAGACAAAGTACCAAGTTGATTTTAGTTTTGCATTGAAAATGAATTATGTCATGAAGGAGAATAAAATTACATGCAATCTTTGGCATGGAGGGGGAAGGCCTAAAGTCACATTGGTGACATTTAAGTCCATAAACCATACAACCTTTGGCATGGAGGGGGAAGATCTAAAGACACATTGGTGATTACATGCCATAAATCATGCAACCTTTGGCAAGGAGGAGGAATACTTAAAGTCATATTGGTGCCTATAAATAGTGGCAAAGAAATGAGTGAAATCACACCAAAAACATCAAAAGTTTTCTCCAAAAGTTACAATTTTTGAGTACCAAAAATAATACCCAATATCAGAAAGTTTTTGTCATTTTTTTACATTTTCAAATCCGATCTCCACTGTTCAGAATATACCTACATGTGTTTGGATCAGCATATCCAAAATTCCGACCGATCCAACGGTTCCATTAGGCGCAAATATTTTAGCAAGCTGACTGGTTTTTCAGTGTCAAACTCCAACTTGTTCATTCATAGATTTTGCAACAATCTTTCAGGTAAGTGGGTTTATATGTTTTAAAGATTATGTATGTTTTAAAATTCGATTGTCTACTGCATGATGTGAAAAGTGTGGATTTCAAAAATCACTAAGTTGCTTCAAATCGTTTCGTTCCGTCTGTTTGTTAGTGTATCATTCTCCGTTTCGTTATATGTTGGTTTCATTTTATTCGAATCAATTTGTCTCCGAATGATAAGTTATTTGTTTGAATCTGATAATGGTGCATCGGGAAAGCTTGTGAGGGAAAACACCCTAGAGAGAGCCCGAATGCGGGAAAAAGCCCAGGGGGAGCCCATTTACCAGAGAAGACCCCAGAGAGAGCCCAAGATCAAAGATAGCCCATGATCATTATAATCTGTTTGTCTAATAAGTTATGTTCTGAAATGTTCTGATTCGAAATTTTTATTTACTCTAAGTCTGATTTTTGTTCATCCAACTTTGAAGCTCTGATTTGTTCAACGATTAACTTATGTTCATCAAACTCTGACATACTATGTGACGTCTCCCTCATTTTTAAAATTCTACTGGACATTTTTTTTTTCTTAAATAAAAGCTCGCATTTTCGAAATATCATTAAAAATAATCGTCTTTATTTTAACATAAAAATATCACAGTTTAAAATGACTAACATCAAACGTAAACGTAAAGGAGTAAAAATCGTAATAGAAAAATATAACCTTTAAAAATGATCTTATATATTTGTCAGTAAAAATAGCGCAGTTTAAAATAACCCAACTCGTCCAAAATCATACGTGAACATAAACGAGTAAAAATCTTAAAATCATCAACGTATGAAAATATTCATCTCCTCTCAATCTCATAATTCGTAATGCGGAAAACATGTGGTCCTCGGGTCGTGTCACCGCACCAGGTCTGCCTACTCTGAGTTCCGCACCTCAGCCCCCTCATCATTAAGCTCACCTGCATCACACACGCCTAGTGAGTCTAAAGACTCAACACAACTGTACCAGGAATAACAAGTACATATACATAGCACACAACAGTGAAAAATATCATACTCAATATATCTTTCATGAACTTAAAAGTTTAACGTAAACGTGTTGTGTAAAATCATATCGTATTAAAGCCTGTCATGACATCATATACGTAAACGTGTCGTGTAAAATCATATCGTATTAAAGCATGTCATCTCATGTCATCATATACGTATACATTTTCTTTTTAATTGAATTCAGTTCATTAGCTGTGACTTTCGTATCATAATGTCAGTCGATGGATCCATCTACGTGTAACCACAGTACTGGACGGCGGGAACACCAGTGACACTCTCACCCGTCAACTGGGCCTTGGCCTATCATATCATCATATCATGTCAATGGAAATACGATCGTCGGGCTCCCTCTGGGGCATTCTCCCATAAACGGGCTCCCTCTGGGGCCTTTTCCCTCACGATATCTCCAATCATATCATCATGTCATCGTGTCATCGTATTAGTCACAACTAAATCACTTCCTTCAAAACGTGTCATCATATTCATCACTTAATAAAATCATGCATATACGTAATTTTTTCTTTAAACCAAGCATACACCGTATTTATTATAATTTCATAAAAATTCATAAACATGATGCATAAACATTTAAAACGTGATAAAATCTGCTCAGGGCGCTGCCTTGACCAAAATCTCACCCGGGTGCAAAATGACCATTTTGCCCCTCGAACCCAAAAATTGTCGTTTAACCCCTGGACCTCTAATTTCACGTTTTTGACATGTTCTTAATTCCATTGACTCTAACATGTCCCAAATAATTATTTAAGCCTACATGAATTTTTCCCATATTTTTATTTGGCTTAAATCGATGACTTTTAAATTAATCTTTAACTATAACATATTAATGCGTTTGAATCCCGAATTAAACCAAACCTTAGCATAAAATTCCCAAATTAAAAACTTAGACTTCTAATAATTATTTGAGCTTAAATATACTTTTTCATAATTTTATTAAGCATAAATTTAGGCGTTTCAATTAATTTTTTAATTAACGTTTCGTGCGGCGAATAAATCCCGGATAAAACCAAAACTCATTATTTTGATCTGAAACTTACCAAACTCCTTAAAACATCCCAAAATATATTTATAATCATTCCTAGACATAAAATCGAGTCCATTTCATAACTTAACCGAATTGTTTAAAAACTTGGACCGGTGTCCAGGTTTTAACCCGAATCGACTCGAAACTTAACCGAATTATTCCCAAATTTTTACCATGCTTTACCAACATCTAAAAGGTCCTAAAAACCTCAAAACCTGACCCTTAGTCACTCGCAAAATAGGCCAGCAAGCTGCTGAAATTTCCAATACGTGCTAATCCGAAAACCCAAGCCACCAACTTTCCTTATTTCGACTCTCGCCTAAATCTGATGGGAACAGCTGCTACTCATCCTTCCCTAGACCACCCTAGGACTCCTCTGGACCCAAAGGAACCACGGCTACACCCCCATGCGTGAAGCACAGACCACACGATCGATAGACACCTCAAACGCCCTATGCGACCAACCTCCTCCCCCGAGCTCGATTGGCTTCGTGGCTCGTCCCAGCCCTTGCCGAGCCTTTCCAGGCCGTGATTCAGACCCATCAAGGTCTGGTCCATGGCTTGGTATGGCCCCTGCAATGCTGGTTCCTACAAATCCACCGATCCACCCACTACGAGCCCAAAACCACAAGAACTCGGCCGAACCTTACCCAACGCTACCAGGTTTCGTTTCCAGATTATAATCCCTTTCTTTTTCGGTGCTAATATCCTCTCATCACACAGTAAAGCAGTCCCCTTGCAAAGTTTTATAGAAAACGTGAGTAGTGAACAAAAGATGCATGTATTTGTACAAAAACCGAGGGATCTCCATGATATGCTTTGGATCGAGAATTCCACAACAAATAAACATAAAACAACATGTATATAACATGTATGATGCATCAATAAAAGTACATGGCGTGCCTTGATGTATTAGACGCGAGGAGATCGAAGAACGAGCGCTGGAAGGATTTCTTTTGCAAACACAAGAAGTAACCGAGGGACTTTCAGCTGTGGGAGGATAAAAATGATGGAACCATGAGAATAATGAGGAAATAGAGAGGGTGTTGGTTGGTGGATAGGATAATTGGTGTAGGGTAGGTTTAGGTTTAATTTAAGTGTAGTTTAGGTTAATTAAAATATATACTAATGAGCCTCAATTAAAATAAAAAGGGTTTTAAGACCAATAAGCTTAAAAGTTGGCTAATTAATTTCAAACACACTCCTGAAAAATATTTCGTTTTGAAAAGTTTTTGAAATTATTAGCCGAACCCTCAAAAGGTCCCATGATTCGATAAATTTTACGTACCGTTAAAAATTAAAATCATGCGGGTAAAAATACCCCATAAATCCCAATTCTTGAAAAATACTTTTAAAACACCTTATATTAATTAATAAAAATTAATCATGTAATAAAATAATTTTTCCTAAAAATTCTTCGGTCTCCGTTCCTCGTTCGAGCGCGAAATGAAACTTAAAAATCTTTAATGAACGAACCTTTAAAATTTCATGAATTAAATCCTATCATGCAATAATAATGCATAAATTGCATAAAAATAATTAAACACAATTTAATAAAATAAAAATACATTTTATGCTTTAAAAGAATTTAATAAAATACCAAAGAACATAATAATTTGCATGTATGTGGTTCACGTGGACTTTTCGATTTTCGGGACGTTACATACTATGCTATGTAAAAGAAGAAGGTTTTAAAAGTATTATGTATCAAATGTTTTCTGGTATCCGATCAACCCCACTTGCTGAGTGTTTCCCAAAACGCTCACCTCTTACGTCCCTCTCCAGATGAGAATGAAAAACATGTAGAACAAAAGGAACAGGATCAGTTCTGGGGCTTGTAAAGAATTAGTTCAACTGTCTTTTCCTTTTGCACTTTCGTTTTGGATATCTCAACTTCAAGTTCTTTTCCACTTCTCAAAGTGACTGCCTTGCACTGCTCTTTTGGATTAACTTCAATGTTACTAGGAAATTGATTCTCTATTCTGATCTCTTAATGCAGTAGCCAACTGTCCAATTTGTGTCTCCAAGGATTTCATCGTGGAACCCATATTTCTTATGTGAGTTTCCATACTGTCAGGACGAGACTCAGTCCTTGCCATCCTTTTACCAGATTCAGCAACAAACGTCACTACCAAATCCTCAAACGAAGGCTTTCCTTCCCCTTTTGTTAAGAGTTAGGGGGAGGGTTACCTCGATATCCTCCAAAGCCACCAAAATTCCTGTTGTTGATGTACTGAGCTTCTTCAAGAAGATGTGGTTCTTCAGCAACAATCGATGACCTCAGTCTCTGCTATGCTCACCTTATCCATAGCTGTTATTTGTGTGTTTAGTGCAGATAGTTGGGCAGTGAGTGACACAATAGGATCCACAACATAAAGTCCAGTTGTCCTCTTTACTCCTGACCTCTCAGACGGCCACTGGTAGCTATTTATAGTTATCTGCTCAAGAAAGTCATAAGCTTGATCAGGAGATTTTGTAAATATCGTGCTACCAGCCGCTGCATCCACTGTTCCTCGTGTTTACCCATTTAGACCATTGTAGAATAGTTCAATTTGCACCCATTCTTCAAAACCATAATTTGGGCATTTCCTCAACAAAAATTTATACCTTTCCCACGCCTCATACAACTGCTCAAAATTATTCTGCTAAAAGTGCTGATCTTGATCTTAAACAATGCAGACTTCGCAGGGGGCATGTATTTAGTAAGGAACTTTGTTGCCAACTGCTGCCATGTTGTGATGCTCCCCAATGTAAGCGATTGGAGCCATCCTCTTGCTTGATCCCTAAGAGAAAATGGAAACAAATGCAGTCTAACAATATCATCAGGAACATTATTAATCTTTACCGTGACAGGAATCTCCAAGAAAGTTCTCAAGTGCATATGAGGATCTGAAGTGGCGGTTCCAGCAAACTGGATCTGCTGAACCATATTTATCAGAGCAAGCTTTAGTTCAAATTTTTTTGCATTTATGGTCCCTCGAGCAATGCCAGAATAATGAGTGTTGATCACTGATCAGAAGTGATCTCTAATAGGTATAGCCTCTGGCAGGTTATGTCTGTCATTTTCTCTGTTTTCGACCATTGCTTGTATCTCTTCTCTTCTCGCTTTTCTTAATCTCTATGCCGTTCTTTCGACCTCAGGATCAAAGATAAACAAGTCAAGAGGACTTTGCGATCTTCGCATGCACTGTCAAGCAGAGAAAATGAAAAAATCAATCGTTATAAAATGTAATATAAAACAGCTATAAATTAAAATCTAGAATTTGTAACAATAGTGATATAAATTCAGATTTGACACTCCCCGGCAATGGCGCCAAAAACTTGTTGCGTATTTTTCGCTCGCAAGCGCACGGTTGTCAAGTTTTAATATATGTGAGTAAAGTATCGTTCCCACGAGGAGTGTGTATGTAAAAATATATCAGTGCTTTTAATTAAAATAATCACAACTTCATTTAGAAAAATCAATAAAAAGTTTGGTTTACTGAAAAGGTATTAATTGCAAATAAATATTAATATAATCACCGAATTGAGAGAATATCAATGAGAAAATATCTAGAGGAGTGATTTCACTAAGTTTTCATGATAATTATTCCCGGCTGGATTTCTATTTATGAATTTCAATTATTTAAGGACCAAGAACACTCAATTATTTTATTCCCATTTCCCAAGTAACAAATAAATTGTATCATTCAAACTTCGATCCAAACATTCCTAATAAGAATCTAAGTTTAATTGATATATGCAAACTATGTTTTTACCTAGGCTTCGCTAAAGTTATACGCCTTCCGAACGATATAATAATTCAACGATGCGTCTTTAAGGATCTATAATCCTAGTCCCTATCCCGAGTTGTAGAATCAATTAGACAACAAAAATTTATGGCCAGTTGTTAGGATCGGTTGATTGGTTGAGAAGTGTTTAGAAGTGGGGGGTTGAATAAACACTCACGATTTATAATCTTTTCGAATGAAGTGTCAGTTCTGTAACAAACTGAAACTAGGAATCTTGTCAGTCAATGACAATCAGTGTAACTGATAATAGTTGCGGAAATAAACTGACTGAAAGATAGAATAAATAACTGAAGTAGTAAAACACAAAGATTTATGGATGTTCGGAGATTGAAATAACTCCTACGTCACCCCTTCTATCACAAAGATAGGATATGCACTAAAAGACTTTGATCGATACAAAACTTGTACAGACACACTTCAGTTTAGACTTAACACTGCCAAAACTGAAACTCTTAGTTTACTAAATATCTCACAGTTTTTCAACTGAACTTAGCACAACTGATCTAGTTAAGATCAAATAAACAATAAAACGGTTTGTGCTTATAAGCTCTAAAGCTAGCCTCAAATGCTACAAATAAGTGTGAGCTTTTTGATTATTGAGTAAGAGCGATAAATTCAGCAGGGTAACAGCAAGTTTGAGAGAATAGATAGATCGATTTTTTGCTCAACTGCTCTTCTCACCTATTTATAGGCTCCTCATCAACGGTAACATTAAATATAATTTGAATCTTTATATCCGTTGATTGCCACGTCAATGTTCTTCTGACATTCGTACACTGCAATATCTGAAATGCGGCGTTCCACTACGAGTTGCAGTCTGCTTTGTACTGTTGTCGGTTGAAATTCCTTTTCAACAACTGATGACGTGTACAGCTGAATGATCAGCTGATAAGCTCACAACTGAATATATCAACTGATCAATTTCCAACTGATCATTCAGTTGTCTTCATAAGTTCAGTTCAGCTGGTTTCAGTTGCCTTCGATAAACTGCACATTAAGCTTCAGTTAGGCAACTGTCAGTTGATTTATGTAGTTCAGTTACTTCAAGCTACTTGATCAGTTAGTTCAATAAATTAATCACTTAGTTTGTCAAACAACCGAAATTAAGTTTCCAAAAATTTCCCTCTTTTCGGTGTTTGAAAAAACTTGTAAAGTATGAATTGATCAACTGAACTCAAAAAATATTCTTCGAACTTATTGTAGATAAAATAATTCTTCTAATGTACAGATTCGTACAAAGAATAAAAGAATAAAGAATTCCTGCTATAGTCTTTAATCAATAAAAAAAGTTAGTTGATCTTCATTTCTTCTTCTTCCCTTTGTCTTCTCCTTTCTGATATTTTATTTCTCCTATTTCCCCTTTTTTGTCAAACTCATCAACCTTTCTTGACAAATTCCGCACATTTGAAGATAGATTAAAGAATGCATTCATTAGGATATCTTGCAGTAAATCCATTAGTTTTGAAACAGTACTTTCCAGATAGTCGAGACGTCTTGTCACTAATGCTTGCGTCTGGAAATGAGCTTCAGTTGAAACTCTGTCTTTGCGGAGCTCTTCCATCTGAAATAATAAAGAAGAAACATCCTTCTGGATTTGCTGCAGTTTACCCATGGTATCATCCTTAATAGAATCAATCCTCATAGTGTGCAAGAATTGCGTTGATTGGATGTCAGAAATGGAAGTCATTATACTGGCGAGGTTGGTCTGAATAGCTGAAATTTCTTCGAACAGAGACTCAGTTTCTATTTTAATGCCTGGAGACATGGCTCCGGAAGTTTCTGGTTGCTCTCTGTTTTCTTCATTGAAAATGACCAGTGCCCTGTCAGTTGTTTCAGTTGTAGTATTGACCATTTATGAAGTCTTTTCTGGTAAGACTTCCAGTTGTGCTTGTAGAGGAGAAGTTGGATCAGTATCAGGGTTCGATGATGCTTCATGCGGATGATCAGTTGAAACAGCAGTTATTATTGGGATAGAATGCTCAACTGATGCTTCGGTTGACTGAATAATAGAAGGCTGATCAGCTGGCACTTCTTCATTCACAACTGAGTGCAGCTAAGCCTCTTCAGTTGGTTCAAAAACTTCCTGTTCAGTCATGATAAATGACTGAACTGGCTCTTCAGTTCTCAATAATTCTTGTTCAGTTGTGAAGGGCAACTGAACTGGTTCTTCAAGAGGTTGATCTGGGGCTTGAAAAACTGGTCTTCAATTGTGAACAACTCATCAAATTCTTAAGTAGTGGATAGTTGAATGTCAGAGGCAAATGATTTGATTACTTCATCAATGTTGGCCAATGATAATTCAGCATCTGTGTAGAGTCCAGCTTCAGCAGTTGAAGACTGAGGAACATTAGTTGGCTTTAATGCATCTTTAGAAAAAGAATCAGTCATCTGTTCAGCAGAGCCTGCACTTGGATCCTTGGATGGCTAGTCTGTTTGAGCTGATTGATCATCTAGCTCATCTGAAGAAAGATATTGGGAATTTTCTGGAACGATAATTTCTTGATCCATTTCCCAATTCTTGATATCCATTTGCAGAGCTAACAAGTCCATGTCCAGTTGGTCATGAACTGCTTTATCATTAAGAACAGTTGGGCTCGTGGGATCGTAGTTCAGACGTAGCTGACCGATCAACTGACTCAGTTTCTTTGCCCGTATCTGATCAAAGAAATATTTCTTTCTCTCAAGTGCTTGAACCACCGTGTCAGCTTTGACCAATTTCAGAACAAGTGTTTCCAAGGCAATGAATTTCTTTAAAGCTGATTTCTTCCGTAATTGCCTGGCAAACACAACAGTTCTAAACTTTACCCATTCTTCATATGTTCTGAGTTTACCTTCAGAAAATTAATTGAATTCCTTCCAAATGAGATCAATGTGCGTCTGAATGGTGTTGGTTGGTTTTGGCTCTTCAATCATTTTCTCTTTGCCCTTAGATTCAGTTAAAACATGAGAAATGCTCAGTCCTGACCTTGTCGAGTCCACTCGTTCTCGAATCACTACTCTTTTAGGTCTTGCCATCGGCAGAGGAGTTGGTCTGGTGATAGTGATAAGTGGAGCTTTAACTCCAACAAGCTTCTTCTTTTCACCAGATTCGATGACCTTCTTGAGAACAACAGATAGAGGCAACTGATCATCAATTGACGTATCAACTGGTATAGTTCTGAGTGGAGTAGGCTTGATCGGTTGTTCAGGTTCAGATTGGATGGTCCTATCAGACGGGATGGTGCCCACATCCATCACTGATTTAGTCTTTTTGGTCCTGGGTTTCTTGGAAATTTTGGGAGATGGAGTCTTCTCAGAGTCACTTTCACTGATAATCAGTTTACGTTTAAGCATCTTTTTCTGAGTCTCTATCCGAGCTTTCTTAACTGATTTGGGAGCTCCTTCCATCCCAATTTCCTTCTTCACTTTTACAAACAGCTCAGGAGACATGTCCAGTTTCAGCTTTGGTGGCTGGACATTCTTAGCATTGAAAATTTTCAGTTTTAATGATTTTTCAGAATCATCAGTCACCAGCCCCTTGACTTTCAGCAAATAGCTGAGCTGCACTGCAAAACCCTTTGATTGCTTGGACGATTGAAACATGTTCCTCAAGATGTTGAAAATTATGTTATTCCAGTTCATTCTTCTTTCAGCCATGATTGCAGTCATAGCTTGAAATTTCTCCGGAGTAAGGGTAGCAAAGGATCCTGCCTTTGCCAAGAGCCCCTTCGCTACAATATCTGTCAGCAGTTGCACCTCTGGCTTCAGCTCTTTCTTAGGATCGGAAACTTTGATTTTCCGACCATCAGCAGAGAGAAGAGTTTGCATCTCTTCAACATCCGAAGCTTTTACCTCAGAGAGGTTAACTAGCCCATCAGTAGGCTGTTGAAATAAGTTGCAGAAGAAATCCTCGTCAATGATCAGCAACTGACCATTTACAGTAGTTGTGATACTGCCTTCTTTAGTGACATAGCCGCTGGTATAGAGATCCTGAATCTCTTGAGTATAGATTTCTTGAGAGTATAATCCCAAGAATTGTTTCAGTCCAGCTGCTTGCAGTTTCAGAAAAACATTCTTGACTCCTTCATCCTTTACAGTCAAGACTGAATCAAAGTCGATTGCCATAGCGTTCATGACATGAGGTGGGATCTGGTTTGCCATTTGATTGAATGAAATATGCTAAAATGAATATGCTTGAGTAGAAATTTGCTCTGAATGCTGAATGTGCGCGTAAGGAGAAATTTGGAGCGGGTATAGTAGTTATGTAAGTGACTGTTTAAATTTTTGGACACGTGTCAGTCCAGGAAAATTTGAATTAAAAACGTGTGTACGTGTGTAGAATATGAATGGATTATGTGGGTACATGTTTCAAAAGACTATTCATTGAAAGACAACAATTAATGCTTCGACAAACAGTCACATCATTTAATATAGAATATTATTCGATTAATTAGTTAACTTATCGGAGAAGATCAGTTAGATCAGCAACTGAATGACCAATTGATAACTTAGTCAATTCAGTTGAAGAATAACTGACAATTGTTTTCTCAGTTAACTTTTAAAATCAACATTCCCCCTCAATAAATGCAAATAAATAAGGGAAAGAGAAACTTAGTCTAAATCAGTTAAGGCCAGATGGCTCTTTGTCTTCCTCCTGTCTCTTTAAGACTGTCTATAAATTATGATCATTGTCATTTGTGTAGAGCCCAAATTCAGTACACGTAAAACCCATGCATTTATTAAATTGTCAAATTGTTTATTTAAGTTTAAAATGATTTATAGCGATGCATGATCTATTTAATTGCATCATTTTAAATTATTTATGTTTATGTGATTTACGTTAAAATGTATTCTTGAGTTTCATATTTCAGGCGATTATTCGATGCGGGATCGAGGAAAAGAGACCGGCAACGATTTTGGCAATTTTAAAATGCGGTATTTTATTTTAAGTCAAGAAAATGCCATTTTAAATGATTTATTAAGTTTTAAGATTTTAAAACCTAATTTATTTATTTAGTGGTTTTTAAGATTTCAAAACTTTTAAGGTTTATCAATTGTGTATTTTTTTTAACAATTAGGGAGTCTAGTATATTAGTGGGGGATTAGTGTTTTTATTTAGCATATTAATGGATTATTAGAGTTTTATTATCTCAATTAAATCCTTAAAACCCTCCCCCCAACTAACTCACACACACGTTACCAATTTTATTCACAAAACTCACGCACACACTCTTTTTACACACACACATTCACGTTAATCATATACACACATTCTCCTTGCACTTCATTCGATTATTTTTTAAAATAAAACTTAGGGTTCTAAGAAAACTCAGCAGCCGCCCCCTCCCTTCAAAGATTTCAGCAATTCTCGCCACTTTTCTTCAAGAAAATCGAGCCACAAATCGTTCTTGATCAACCCTCGCACCGTTTCCGCTTCGGTATCGCCGTATCAAGAGTTTTAAATATCAAAATGCATGTATATTTTTTCATTCTTACATCGATCTTGTCATATTATTCGTGTTGTTGTTTATTATGCATGAAAATTCATGTATGTTGTGCAAAGTTTGAGCATAAATATGTTGGATTGATTTTGAAACGTTTTTGGATCTCAAAACTCGAAATTTGCTGTCATTTTTAATACTCGATTTTTAGGTCAATTTTTTCGAAAGACTTTCAACATATAAATCATAGAACTTTTTGATATCTTCAATTTGACAGTAAATTAGAAATATTTGGATAAGAATTGATTGAGTTATGATCGTTTTCGTGGGACTTCTCAAACTGCGTTTTTTTAAAAATGCGTTCTTGAAGTTTTTGAGTTGCAGGCTTCGTTGGGCACCGCCGGGCTTGTGCTACTACATTTAGATATGTTATGGGATATATTTAGGTGTTATTGGTGGTTCGTTTGGGTCGGGAATGGATTGGGATGTAATAGAAATCGTAGGAAGCGAAATGATGTCGAACTACGGGTTATTATTGTATTGAAGTTGCTTGTCGATGCTTGAAGACGTTTGGGGTGTTTTTACGGGTTTGAATCAATGTAATAGCATCCTAGGATGAGTCTCGAGGTGTTGGTTCATGGTCCCTAGGTTTGGACTGGAATAATGAATCAATAGTTAGTGAATTTTCGCGAGTTTGCAACTCCAGAGGCTACCCGGACCCCTTCCCGGACACCGACACAGAGTTCGTGTCCATTTTTCCTTCAAAATGCGAATTTCTAGCACCTGCACGGACCCTTAAACAGACCCTTACACGGGGTCCGTGTCCTTTTAAATAAAATTTTTAAAAAAAAATTTTTTTTTAAATTTTTTTTAAGGATTGTTTTGGGGTTTTGATGTCATTATTTAGTACGATGATTAGACGAGGTCGAGTCCCGAAAGATTTAGAATGTCATAAGGAAATTTGTCATTTTTGGGTGTGAGCATGACTATACGTCTAAGTTATGCAAGGTAGGTATTCGAACTCATGTTAGTATGTGCAGCAGTGGCCCTAAGCGAGATCCAACGAATCTCTCAACGCCATGTAAGTATGTTCGACGTGCAAAGGAAAATAGTTTTAAGTTTTTGAGGTATGCTAAATGTCTTATGACCAAATTATGAACGGGTTTGGAATTCGGTGAACGTGGCCGATGACCTCTCCACCCCGGTAAAGCATGATCGGGTTTAGATCAGGATTAGAAAGCGGTAAAGCATGACCAGGGACTAATCCACCCAATAAAGCATGACCGGGGATCTGATGTATGTGGCAGTGGATTTTTCCTGTCAGCCCAGTACTGTGGTTTAGTCTGATCAGGTGCATTTATGTATGATCACTTGCTTTGAAACATATCTCTACGCAAAATGATGAAGTTTATGTATGTTCAAGTATGTAAGAACCAAGCATGTTTATGAAAAGTTTTGTGATGATGGCATGTCTATGTTTATGCTATTATGTTCAAGTTTCAAGTATGTTTATGCTATTACGTTCAAGTTTCAATTATGTACTCTCTACTTTAAAGATGCATGTGGTTTTATTACGTATTACTTGTTATATTCAGTTTGTGCGTGTTGAGTCTTTATACTCACTAGACTTGATCGATGCAGGAGTTGATGAATTTGAGGAGACGAGGGGTGGGGACCAATGAGCCGACTTGGACTGAGCAGGAGGCTAAACCCGAGGACCGCCCATGTTTTTAAGAAATTATGCAATGTTTCAAATACTCTAATTTCACGTTATTATTTACGATATTTAAACAAGTGATTTTAGCATACTTTATGTAACGCCCTGAAAATTTAAAAGTCCACGCAAACCACATGCATGCAATTATTAAATTAGCTTGTATTTTAATTCATTGTTTTAATTGCATTAATTAATTATGTTGTGCATATTGACATGTTTAAATATACTTTTCTACATGTTGCATTAAAATGTTTTTTAAAGGTTATTCGAGTTGCGATCGAGGAACGAAGACCGAGGGCTGAAAAATAGAAAATGTTTTTATTAAATTATTGTTTTTAATTATTTAAAATATGAGTGTTGCTTTTTCTTATTTTTGAAAATATGAGGATTTGAGGTGATTTTATATGCCGGGACGTAAATTTTATCGGTGTTGGTTTTTCAATAAAAAATGCGAGCTTTTTGGAAACCCGGCTAATAAATGCACAAATTTATTTAAACAAAAATTTTGTTGATATTTTATTAAATCCTAATTAAGACTAATAGGCTTAATTTATTGGCTTAATAGGCCTAAGACTAGTTAATAGTTTAATTAGTATTTAAAAAGGTTAAAACCCTATACAAGCAACACAATCTCACGGCCGCACACTCACAATTCTGAAAAACTCTCCCTACCACCCCCATACACGATACATACATACACACCTCAAAGTAAAAGGGTTTTCGAAGGATTCAAGGTGATTCTAAGCCAAGGTTCTTGCCCGTTCTTCGTCGTCAACGTGAATTCGTGCGTATAAAATGTAAAGGCACGCCATACATCTCCTTTTCTTATCCATTATATCATAATATTTTTTTAATTATTGTATGCATGAGGAGCATGAATTTATTTTCTATATTTTCGGATTTATAGCATGCACAAGTGGTAAACTCATGTTTCTATGATTTAAATTCATGTTTTATGTTGTAAGGGGCTGACATGATGATAGGACATGATCCAGAGAAGTTTTTAGACGAATTTAAAAGGTCCTAAACTCACCTAAATCGCTGCACCACAAGCTATGCATAGAAAAATGATTTCTGCTGTCCCGAAGCTTAAGGATTCGGCTGTCATGTTCCAAGGGGAGGGCAGGCCTGGGCTTGGGTTCAGGGCTGGCCTAGGGTCTGGTTGTGTCTAGGGGAGAGTCCTAGCCAAGCTAGGACTCGGATTAGGAGGGCTGGGAGGAGTCCTTGCAAGCAAAGACTCCTACCCGAGAACTTGTGCAGGTATGCGCAGGTTGTTGCGCGACTCGCTGGGGAAGGAAGGCTCGGTCCAGGGTTCGTGGGCTGGGTTAGAGTGACTCATTAGGGTCCTAGGAAGGTGCACTGGGGGTTGGTTTGGGTGCTGGGTAGACGGCTAGGTCCCTAGATGCACAAAGCTAGAGTTCACCACCAAGTGCAACTCTCGGCCAGAATAGGGGGTAGTGAGGGGTCACGTTTTTGGCTTTGGGAAGGATTTCCAAGTGGTTTAATGGTCCAGTAGGGTACTCTAGGATGTTGGTCAGGGTTTGGATCAAATTGGCTGGGGGGTGACTTGTGAAAATCATAAGTTGGTTCGGGGGTGAAGTTTAGGTGTCATAATAGGGTTTCTAATGATATAAATTGAAAAAAAAACTGCTCATGGGGTCGAGTCGTGGTTCATAAGGGCTAAGATAATATAAAAAGACTAAATTAAGAATTTTATATTAAATTTTGGGATTTTTTCGGGATTTAAAACACCGTCAAAATAGTTAATTAAAGATAAATGGAAAAGTCTAATATTCAAGCTAAATAAAATTATGGAAAATTAGGTTTAAGCTTAAATAATTATTAAAAGGCTAAGTTTTTAATTTGGGAATTTTATATTATGTTTTTGGTTTAATTCGGGATTAAAACGCGTTAATACGTCTTATTTAAAGATTAATTTAAAAGTCCTAGATTTAAGCTAAATAAAAATATAAGAAAATTCAAGTAGGTTTAAATAATTATTTGAGACATGTTAGAGTCAAGGAATTCAACAAAAAGTTAAGATCGAGGAATTTTACGTCTAGGGGTAAAACAGTCTTTTTACACCTAAAAATTAGTAAACGTCATGGCAGTGCTTTAAATGCTATTTTTATGATATTATGGTTATTTTTAAATGTTTATGAAATATTCATGATTAAATTATGATTTTTAAATGTTCATGGATTTTTATGATTTAAGGTTGACATTTAAAATACATAATGCGTGCTTGGTTTCAAAAACAAAAATGTTATGTTATGCATGATTTTATAAAGTGATGAGAATGTAAACGTTGAAGGACGTGAAGTAATTGTGAATAATTCGATAATGTTCGAGATATCGTGAGGGTGACGGTCCCAGTGGGAGCCCGACGATCGTATTTCCATTATTACGAAAATGAGGTAACGATATGAGGTAACGGTTTGAGATAACGGTATGTGGTAACGGTATGTGATAACGGTAAGAATGGAATATCGTAAGGAAAAAGGCCCCAGAGAGAGCCCATTTATGGGAAAAGGCCCCAGAGGGAACCCCGACGATCGTATTTCTATTCGAAAGAGAATAGGCCAGGGCCCAGTTGACCGGTGAGAGTGTTGCTGGTGTCCCCCGCCGCCCAGTACTACAGTTTTATTTAGATGGATCCATCAACATTTTGAGGTTTGAGAAAAGTCACAATTAACGATCTGAATTCAAAAAAGGAAAAGGAAAAGGAAAATGTTATGATCATGATAAAAGGTTTTATGTTATGTTTTAAGGAAAAGGAAAAGGAAAAGGAAAAGGAAAAATGTTTTATGTTATGTCATGTTGAAGAAAAAGAAAAATTTTAAGGTTTATGTTATGCATGTCATGAAAATGTTTATGCTTATGTTTCTATTTAAAATTCATGCATCATAAAAAGGTTTACGAAAATGTTCATGTTTGAAGTTTATGCATCTTAATGAAAACGATATTTTAAGTACAAGTATTTTTCACTGTTACATGTTGACTGTATTACGTATTATTTGTTATCAAGATTATGGTGTGTTGAGTCTTTAGATTCACTAGGTGTGATGGATGCAGGTGAGGTCGAGGGTGGGCTTGACGGATGATTTGACTGGACTGAAGACGCACACAACCCAGGGACCAGCGCTTCTACTTTTCCGCATTTACGATTTATGATTCATGGTTTACGTTAAAGATTTTAAGACTTTTTATTTATGTTTTGAGAGGTTTTTGAGAGATTATAGTATAGGCTGTATTTCTCAATTATAAAGTTGGTTGTTTTATTTTAAAATAGTGTCCTAAATATTTTATGTAATTTTTGGTGGTTCGGCCGATGCTAGGGAGGTTTAAAAAAAAAAATTCTAGTACTTTTTAAGAAAACGAATAAGCAGACGTTTCACTTTATTTGTTATCTTTTCGTTGCAAATATTTTGAATGATCAGTTTATCGTTATCGCAATTTGAAGGTTTCTATTTAATTAAGAAAATTTTTATTTTTCCGCAAATTTTGAAGTAGTTTAAAAGTATGGTACGTTACAGTTGGTATCAGAGCGGTGTTTTTGTAAAGTGTTATGCCTACTTCCAGTTGCGAGAAGCTCACGAAGTCACACCTCAAGTCTATAAGTTTTAAAATTTTAAATTCATTCATGTAATATGTATCCAGTCATGATTTCAGCATGTGGATGTTTGAGTTCAATTTACATGCATCTTATGATATTAGTATTATGTTAATGCATGTTGGGTTTACATGTTGGGTAAATGTTGGAACAGTATGCCTCCCAGACGTAGGATTGTGCTTGAAGTAGGCGATGAGAATAGGGAAGCCCGGGATGGGGAGAGAGTCACTCCTCCTCGTCCACCCCCAAATATGCAGGCTCAGATGCTTGCAGGGATGACCCAGTTCTTCGCACAGTTTGCGGGGAACCAGACTACAGTAGACACAGGGGCGAGGCCCAGACCAGAGGCAGTTTATGTGAGGTTTAAGAGGATGGATCCGAAGGAGTTGTCGTGGACTACTGACCCGATTATAACGGAAGGATGGATTAAATCCATCGAGGTAATCTTTGCGTTTATGGAGCTGCACGATGCGGACAGAGTTAGATGTGCCACCTTCTTGTTGACCGAAGACGCCAGGCTTTGGTAGGAAAGTGCGTTATGTCAGTGAACTTACAAACACTGATGTGGAATGGGTTCAAGGAGGTTTTTTACTCCAAGAACTTCACTGAAAAAGTACGCTCCCGCCTGACCAGGGAGTTCATGTCGCTGCGACAGGGAGACAACATCGTGGCAGATTTCGTCAGGAAGTTTGAGAGGGGGTGTCACTTTGTGCCCCTGATTACAAATGATGCCTGGGAGAAGCTAAGGCATTTTATGGATGGGTTGCGGCCGATCTTGAACCGTGATGTTCGAGTTGCAGGTCCTACGACTTATGCAGTTGCCGTGTCGAGAGCTTTGGCGGCAGAGTATGTAACGCCCCGAAAATTTTAAGGTCCCCGCAAACCACATGCAAGCAATTATTAGATTCTCTTGTATTTTAATTAAATGATTTAATTGCATTAATTAATTATGTGGTGCATTTTTACATGTTTAAAATATATTTTTCTACATGGTTGCATTAAAATGTATTTTTAAAGGATATTCGAGTTGCGATCGAGGAACGGAGACCGAGGGCTGAAAAATAGAAAATAATTTTTATTGGTTAATTGTTTTTAAATTATTTAAATTAAGGGTGATGCTTTTTATTATTTTTGAAAATAAGGGATTTTGAGGTGAATTTATACGCCGTGACGTAAATTTTATTGGTGTTGGATTTTCAACAAAAATACGAACGTTTTGGCAACCCGGCTAATAAATTCACAAACTTATTTTAGCAAAACTATTTTAATATTTTAATTAAATCCTAATCAAGCTCTAATGGGCCTAAATTTATGCTTAATGGGCCTAAGCCTTAATTAGTGATTTAATTAGTGTTTAAATATGATAAACCACCCCAAACCCTTCACACAAACTCACGCCTCACTTTTCAGAATTGTTGCACACCAAAATTCTCTTAAATACACGACACACACACACCATCACAATTTGGAGAAAAATCGAGAAAAGCTCAAGGAATTCAAGCCAAGGTTCTTGCCCCGTTCTTCGCAATCGTCAACGTATTTTCGTGCGTTAAATACGCAAAGGCACGCCATATTCTCCCTTTACTCATCATCACACCATATTATGCATTTATATTTGAAATTTCATGAAAATTAAGGGACACTTTGTTTTATTTACGTTCATGCATCAAAGGTGATTTTTAAAGCTTGTAATTGCATCCAAAAATCATGTTTAATAGGATCTAAAGGGGCTGCCATGATTAGGTTGTGTTTGAGGAATATTTTTACATGTTTTTAAGAGTCCTAAACACACCAAAAACGTTGCAAATTAAAAAAAAAAAGAACAAAGCTGGTACCGAAGGGGAAAGTAAGAACAAGAGCCGTGAGTTTGAGTGAAATTCTCATGCTTGATATTAAGGGGAGGGCTCGGTGGTTTGCCTGGGGCCTTGGGCTTGGCCAGGGCTGGGTGGGGGCTCGAAGAGGGTCAGGGGTGAGGGCCTGGTAGAGTCCTAGGGGGCTAGGGCTCGCGCTAGTAGGCTGGAAGAGTCCCTGCGTGGAGGGACTCTTCACGCGCAGGTTCTGAGATGGCTGAGATTAGGGGGCTCGCGGCTGGCTTGGGCGATCCAGGCTGGTCCTTTAGGGTCTAGAGAGGGTGGTCCATGGTTCGGATAGGGCTGGTATGGTTTGGTTCAGGGAGGGCCGAGCAAAAGCTTGAGAACGTGAAGGGGGCCATAGACGCGCGCAGGCTGCTGGATTCTTCAGGAGGCTGGTGCGTGGTTCAGGGGCTCGGGCTGGGGGTGGCTCGGGTCTGGGAAAGGTCTAGGGTCAGTAAGGGTCATGGGTGCTCAATGGTTAAGGGCTGGTAGAGTCCTAAGGTGGCTAGGAGTCTTGGTGAGGGGAAGGGGATTCACGCACACACAGCACATGCAATTGGGTTGGTTTCCAGGAGGTTTGTTCGTGGGTTAGATTCATGTTCTTTGGGCTGGACTTGCACAGTAGGGTCCCTAGATGGGTTGGCTAAGTTTTGGCTCAAGGTGGCTCGGGCGTGGCTCGAGTAAATTAGGAGATGGCTCGGTGCGTTCGATAAGGTGTCAGAACAAAAATTAAAGAAGTAAAATTGAATCCATGGGTCCATGTGGGTGGCTCATGTCTTGGAAGGGTAGAATAAATCTTAAAAATGCTATGTTTAAAATTTGGGATCAAAATAACGAGTTTTGGATTTATTCGGAATTTAATTGCCGCACGAAACGTCAATTAACGAGTTAATTGAAAAGCCTAGTTTTAAGCTTTATAAAATTATGAAAAATTAGGGTTAAGCTTAAATAATTATTAGAAGCCTATGTTTTTAATTTGGGAATTTTATATTAAGGTTTGGTTTAATTCGAGATTAAAATGCATTAATACGTCACATTTAAAGATTTATTTAAAAGTCCTCGTTTAAGCTAAATAAAAATATGAGAAAATTCATGTAGGCTTAAATAATTATTTGGGACATGTTAGAATCAATTAAATTAAGAAAATGTCAAAAACGAGAAATTTTACGTCTAGGGGTAAAACGATCATTTTACACCTAGAAATTAGTAAACGTCATGGCAGTGCCCTATTTGCTGTTTTATGTGCTAATATGATTAATTTCTATAGTTATGAATGTTTATGGAAATTTTTTATGTTAAAATGATATTTTAAATGTTTATGGGATTTTATATGTTAAAATGATCTTTTAAATGTTTAGGAAATTTTATATGTTTATGATTTAATATGTCAAAATGTTATTGTAAATGTTTTGAGGTTAAAATATCATTTTAATTGTTTATGAAATGTTCATGATTAAATTATGATTTTTAGATGTCTATGGGATTTTTATGATTTAAGGTTAACATTTAAAAGACATGTTGCATGCTTGGTTTCAAAAATAAAAAATATATGTTACGCACGATTTTATAAAGTGATGAGAATGTAAAACGTTGAAGGACGTGAAGGGATTGTGATTACTACATGTTGGAAATATCGTGAGGGTTATGGTCCTAGTGGGAGCCCGACGATCGTGTTTCCTTGGATACGGATACGAATACGAATACGTGATACGAATACGAATATGTTAATACGTAGGCCAAGGCTCAGTTGACCGGTGAGAGTGTTGCTGGTGTCCCCGCCGCCCAGTACTGTGGTTTTCTCTAGATGGATCCATCGCCCAATACGTTTAAGAATACGAGTCACAATCACGATCTGAATTCAACAAACACGAACATGAATATGAATACGAATATGAATATGGATACGAATATGGATATGCATACGAATATGAATATGAATATGTTTATGTTTTTATGAAAATGTTTTTATGTATCATGAAAATGTTTACGAAAATGTTTATGTTTATGCATCTTCATGAAAATGATATTTTAAGTACAAGTATTTTTCACTGTTATATGTTAACTGTATTACGTATTACTCGTTATCAAGGATATGATGTGTTGAGTCTTTAGACTCACTAGGTGTGATTGATGCAGGTAATATTGATTATGAATATGATAATGGAGGTCTTGATGGTTGATCTGACTGGACTGGAGGTGCACATAACTCGAGGACCGACGCTAGTTTTCCGCTCTAGTTATTATTTATGATTTTAAGTAATGTTAAAGATATTTTTACGTCTTTTATTTATGCTATGAGAGATTTTGAGAGGTTATAATATGTGCTATACTTTTCGAATAATGTTTTTAGGTTGGTAAAATATTTGACGATTTTATGCTTTAAAATATTTTCCTTTGGATTTTTAAATGGCAGTTGGATGTTTATTTTTAAAATGATGTTAAAAATATTTTATGGTTCGGCCGGTGCTAAGTGAGGTTCTTAAAAAAAAATTTCTAGCACGTTTTAAGAAAACGAATAGCAGACGTCTCAGAGTAGGCCCAGAGGAACATTGAGGTCACTAGGCCGGGAAAGAGGCCCTATCAGGCGCCTGAACAGCAATAGCAGCAGCGACCTAAGTTTAAGAGGCCTTGCCCATGACAGCAGCACGGGAAGAGACCATTTCAGGGACCACCGAAAGGCAAGGGTCTTATTTGTTAGAGTAGATGCCCTGCAAGCCAACGGTTGGTTAGGGATTTTATTGACTCAGTTGTAATAAACAATCTTTATTTTAATATAATTTAACTTTTAATGGTTTCATTATACTTTATCTGTATACCCATGCAATCAGCATAGATAAAGTCCTTGATTATGCTTTAATACAAATGAATCGTAATTCGATGTTGAAACTCATTTGTAAACACTGCATATTCTAAATTCGTTCCTAGTCGATTCAGTCGCCTTAAACATGGATAAAGGTCGCTTGAGCTCGAGACTAGCATCTGTGATGTTGTGTACTCTTTTTCTTGGTAAGGGCATAGAGATGTCCAAACATGCAGATGGGTAGTCATATGATGATTATACCGAACAACTCTCCCTCGGACTTTCCAAGTGGTTATCATTCATCGAGAGGATAAGTCCGTGATTATGATTGTACACCATTAGTCCTTACGACCCGGGACAACATCGAGGCTCTATATGCTAGGCCTGTGCTTTGACTCGTTTACCGGCTCCAAGAGAGTCATCAGGTGGCGAGGTTGGGTATAGTTGCGATACATATACGAGCCAGTGCATTGTAGTCGGGGATTCACCGCTCACCTACGGGTGTGGATATCCTGTGTGATCTGATGAAATAATAGTGCATGGAATCTCTGGCCAGAGTATAAGATGTACGTTGGAGAAGGAGTTCTCCAATAGTACACGCGATGCCACTATTATAGTTATAATATTATGATCGAATTGATATGCAACCCTCGATGAACCAATGGTCGCAGATTCGATTGGGATATATGAGATGAAAGGACCGTACTGTACGTTAATCATAATCGACTGGTTCTTGCAGGCACTATCAGTGATACCTAGGGGATCATGGGGCGATGCTACTAGACGCTCTTACCATGATCCGGTGGGTACAATCAGAAATGAGTTCTGACATTCTTGATCAAGGTGTTGATGAAAAGAATGGGCTAACTAGGGTAAGCCCGAATAATGGATTATGTCCTGAATCACAAAGAGTTGTGAACCCACGGCTAGCTGTATCCCTGAATAATTGAGGGTCACACAAGCACTGGTTTACTTGTTCCCGTTGAGATAATAAATTCAATGAGTTGAATTTATAAGAAATAAGTTTGATATGATCAATCGATAAGCTTATAAATAAAGTTTATAAAAGCTTATAGAAATTTTGAGAGCATGACTGCTAAAATAGTCAAAGGGAGTGCACCTGCCTTATATGGACATTGGTGATCTCGAAATTAAAGTGTGCATCATAATAACAATAAGTTGAAATTGTCACATCGATGATATTGGATCGTCGATCGGGAATGTGATGAGAATAATGTAATGGGAGCATGGATCATGGGCTTATTATAAGGGTATACGCCCATCATGCAAATTGATTAAAGTTCAAATGAGCTTTGATAATTAATTATATTTTAATTGAGTTAAAATATAGCCCATTAAGTTTTTATAAAATATGGTATTGATTTATGTAATATGGAAATTTTCATGATATCATAATTTTAGTAACTTGCACACAAAGCATAATAAATTAATGCATTAAAATCGAGATTGACTTTTGATATGGCATGCAATTAGAATCTATAGTTGACTTAATTAATTAGATTAATTAAGTAAATGATGGATTAAAGAAATAATAAGAATTCTTTATTCTTATTGCACTGGATGAATTTTCGAGAATTATATTTGGCATGCAATAAGAATATTTTATTAACTTAATTAATCCAATTAATTAAGTATGAAATATTAGTATTAAAATAAGGATTTCTTATCCTTATTAAAAGCATGCATTCGGTGGAAATTTTGGTGAGCTACACACAACAAGAATTGAAGCTCATGAAATCCCTTTTCATCGCACAAGAATTATTTTTCGAAACTTTCTTGAAATTTTGCAAGGCTCTCGAAACCAGTTTCTTTTGAAAAGAAAAATTTGGCTTATATTATTGAGTCGAATTTTTCTTCTTGTTTTATCTCTACGAAAAGATCTTCTATACTTTCTAGTGCAAGTTTGCAGAGGAACAAGTAATCCAGTCGTGGACCTGATTCGGAGATCAAAGAATGTTCGTAGGGATTTACAACAAGAGCTACGTCCGCTAATACCGGAGTAGTTGGTGCTAAGTAAAATTATTCATCAAAGGTATAAAATTCTAACGCCCTATGCATGTTTATGATAAAACCAAACGAGCGCCCAAAGCAAAACATATTTTGATTGTCAAAATAAATAAAAATTTTAAAACTTCCACTGCGTTTGGGCGTGTAGAAAACCCAGATCCAACAGGGTATCAAAGCCAAGGTTTTTCTAGATCGTATGGTTTTGATATTGAATAATTTATTTCTAACCACACAAGAAAATTTTTTCAAAAAATTGATGCACCATAAGATTATTTTTTCCAGAAAAAAAAAATTATTTTCGTTTCTGCCTGAAACTGTTTCGGGCAGCCCGTGCGCGCAGCGTGCGCGCGGCCTGCGCGCAGAGAAATGCAGCGCGCGCGCGCAGATTGTGCGCGCCGGGCGGCGCAGCGTGCGGAGCGTCCGCACGCGGTGCGCCGCCAGCGCGGCGTGCGGAACGTCCGCATGCTGAGTGCCGCCACTACCCGAAACGTTCGGGCAGCGGGCCGGCAGTGCGTGCGGCTGCCCGGGATCGTCTCGGGAAGCGTGCTGAATGGTGGGCTTGAATTGTTTGGGCCTAGGGAGCAATTTTTTGATTTTTCAAAATTTTGAGAAAATTGATATTTTTGAAAATTGGTTCAATTTTTATTTTGAAAAATTGATTTTTGGAAAATTAATAATTTTCTTGTAAAATAAATAATTAGAATGTGATTTTAATTATTCATGGTAAAATGAGTTTTACAAGAAATTAATTATTATTTATTTAATTGAAAATTAAATAAAAGAGTTTATTTAATTTATTAAATTCTTTAATAATTGTGGTGGTTAGTGATAAAATTATTAGATATATGATTTATCAAATAATTAAATTGTTTAATTAAATTTATGTTAATATCTGATATTAAATGCATTAAGGATGATCGAGAGCCTTTACCAATGTGTTAGGTGTATGTTAGGATATTTTACTGTTTTATTCATTTTGTTGATATTTGATATTATTAAAGTGGGCCTGGTTTATGGCCCGTTCCCACCCCATGAGATGTATTCCTTATGTGCCATGGCTATTTAAATGTAATTATTAGAAATAGTGGGATATCAAGACTGGAAGATGGTGGGCCCGATGAACGAGATGAAGACATGTAAAATATTGGAAGCTCTTGTAATAGTTGCATTTAATCCCTGCATTCACCTAGGTTTTGGACCTGAATCCATGTTTGGCTCACATGGATCTAATAGTGTTGGCGATCGATCATCCTTATTTATTGTTGAATTTCATATTATGATATATGTGATATATAGTAGTATGCATGTATGTATATTATTAGATAATATAGTTGCATGGATCCGGCAAACATACAAACTCGTGGCACGTGATTTTAAAATTAAAATGATGAGACAATTTTTGAAATTAAAATCCCTCATTTTGAATAAGATTCAAAATTTATATCAAACCGAAAAGTAAAAATTAAAAGAGTTTAATTTTTCCTTGCCTTCCATCAACCGTGGTTATATGTTGATCGCTACCCGCGGACAGTGTCTGGCTCATATTATTGGAGAGACCTGGACGCCGGAAAGCTGTGACTTCCACCGGACATATGATGTGAATTGAGTGAAACTCCCATGACTTCGGCTCATATTATTGGGGGAACTCATGGCGACCGTCTACTACAATTCAATATTGATGGGTCAGTTTGACACGCGAAAATAAACGGCGTCATATTATTGGGTCCTTATTAAACGTGAGGCAAAACACGCGGAGGTTGCATAGGGGTGCAATTGGATTCTACCTTTTAGAAATTATAATTGGCTGATATTATTCGGGATTATAATTGGCTAATTGGACTCTACGTGCCCACTAAGGAAATACGATTTTCCTTTTTCATCAGAGGGTGGTGGAAATGTCAAAATAGTGGGAGGGAGATTTATAAAATAAAATCCATATTTTTTATCTTAAAATTATTTTAAAATAATTAGCAACCATTATTCTGTTTCCATATCAGTATATTTTCGATTTTGTCACGTAATTCATTTTTGTTATTAACAAGCTAACCGAATTTAATTTTCAAGACTGGTTGGAAAATTGTTCTAAATTCGGAGAAAATGACATACACACTAATGTCAGTCTTGTTGAACTGACAATGCATGCAAGATGGTGGGACCATAGTGTGCAAGCTAAAGTGTAATGTGCTCGCTTCTATGTCAAATGAACTGTAGGGACAGTTTGAGGAAATTTTGAATGCTGCTGACATTCGAATGCACGTGGAAGAGTTTCATGGTGCATGAAACTATGCACACCACTTTCAAGGAGCTCATGACTACACACATGCAAGACAGGGCTGGCCCATGAGCGTGGTGTACGTATGACTGGGCTTATTAAGAATGTAAAGGGGGCCTGGAATATATGATTCCTAACAAGTTACTAGATAACATCAATTTGTTGTCTTTCTCTTCATCATTTGACGGGGTTATGGTGAACTTCAATTTTAATGAGATAGATGATAGCCTTGAAGAGCTAGTCAATACGCTTATAACTTATGAGATCACCATAAAACAGGAAATTATTGTTTTTCTTATGGGCATCTCGCCAGACGAAAATGGCCCACAAGGTAAGGGAAAGAAATGTTCTGCCTCTCATAAGAAAAATAATCCCAATAAGAGGCAAACTCTGAAAGACACTTAAAAGGTCTACAAAGCCTGATAAGTTAGAACATATTTATTTCACTGCAAGAAGTGCGGACATAAGAAATTATATGTGTCAGAAATGTTCTGGAAATGATAAGTGAATGTCCAAGTAAACATGATTTCAACAACAAACAAAAGAAAGTTAGATGATCCAAATCGCACGCTAGACTATGTCACATTTCCCAAAGAAGGATACACAAACTAGTGGGAGAAGGCATGTTTGACTCGTCAAACACAAATTCTCTACTTATTTGTGAGTTCTGTCTAAAATAAAAAATTACCAAGACTCCATTCGATGGAAACGTGGAACGTGCGCATAGTTTACTGGATTTGATCCACACAGACGTTTGTGGCCTGCTAAGTGTTAGCACAGAATATGGGCAATCCTACTTCATTACCTTTACTGATGACCATTCGAGGTATGGGTATGTTTATGAAACACAAATCTGAAGAATTTGAAAGGTTCAAAGAATTCAGATCTGAAGTAGAAAATAGCTAGAAATGAGTATTAAGACACTTCGATCTGATCGAGGTGGAGAATACTTGAGTGCTGAATTTTTTGGTTATCTAAAAGAGAATGAGATTCTCTCACAGTGGACTCCACCAACAACACCACAATTGAATGGTGTTTCTGAACCTTGTTGGACATGGTTCGATCTATGATGGGATTCACTGAATTGCCTACATCGTTTTGGGGTTTTGCTCTTGAAACTGCGGCAATGTTGTTGAATAATGTCCATACTAAAGCAGTTGATAAAACTCCATATGAGATATGGATGGGAAAAACTCCCAAATATTCTTACGAGAGAATCTGGGGATGTCCTGCTTACGTGAAGCAGACAGTGGGAGACAAATTGGATAGTAGATCGACTTTGTACTACTTTGTAGGATATCCAAAGAATTCTGTTGGATATTATTTCTATCATCCCAATGAAACAAAGATGTTTGTTTCAAAAAATGCCACCTTTTTGGAAAGGAAATTTCTATTAGATAGAAAAGGCAAGATGATAGAACTTGAAAAAATTCAGGATACTCCCTCAACTATAGCAGTTGAACCTAATTTCCAACAACCAGTAGTTGAAGTACAAGCTCCTAGAAGGTCTGATAGGGTTATTAGACCACCTGCAAGATATACACTTCTTCATGAACAATTTCATGATGAGCCTTGTGTTGGATGTGATCCAATGAACTTTAAAGAAGTAATATCTGATACTGATTCAACCAAATGGCTTGAAGCCATGCAGTCTGAAATGGACTCTATGTATTCAAATCAAGTCTGGACGTTGGTGGATCCACCTGAGGGAATCGTTCCCATAGGATGCAAATGGATCTACAAAAGAAAGCTTGGGGCGAATGGGAAGGTAGTGACCTTCAAAGCAAGACTGGTTGCAAAAGGTTATATTCAAAGACAAGGAGTTGACAATGAGGAAACTTTTTCACCAGTTGCTATGTTTAAGTCCATTAGAATACTACTAGCCATAGCATCATGGTATGACTATGAGATATGGCAAATGGATGTAAAGACTGCATTCCTCAATGGAGACATCAGAGAAGAAATTTATATGTCTCAACGTGAGGGATACACATCAGTAGGAAGTGAGCATAAGGTATGCAAACTTCAAAGATCAATTTATGGTCTCAACCAGGCGTCAAGGAGTTGGAACCTCATATTTGATAGCACTATCAAAGAGTTTAGTTTTGCTAAGAATCCTGAGGAACCGTGTGTGTACAAGAAAGTTAGTGGGAGTGCAGTAACATTCCTAGTACTTTATGTTGATGATATCCTACTCATTGGGAATGATGCATGATTATTGCAATCAACTAAAGTATGGTTAGCAAGTAAATTCTCCTTGAAAGACATGGGTGAAGCATCATATGTATTGGGAATACAAATCTATAAAGATAGATCTAGAGGATGCTGGGGCTCACCCAAGCCACTTATATCGATACCATTCTAAAGCAATTCTCTATGGAAGAGTCCAAGAGAGGATACTTACCAATGTGTCATGATGTTACTCTATCTAAAGCTTTGTGTCCCAAAACTGATGAAGAGATAGAGATGATGACACGTATTCCATATGCATCAGCTATTGGTAGTATCATGTATGGTATGATATCGACACGTCCTGATGTTGCTTATGCTCTGAGTGTTACAAGCAGTTATCAGACGAACCCTGGTGCAAAGCATTGGAAGGCCGTGAAAGATATTCTTAAGTACTTGAGAAGAACTAAGAACTTGTTCATGGTCTAAGGGGCTGGAGAATTAAAATTGGAAGGCTACACAGATTCTAGCTTCCAATGTGACGTAGATGATTCGAAATCGACCTCTGGTTTTGTATTCATGCTATATGGTGCGGCTGTCTCTTGGAAAGGTTCCAAGCAAGACACCGTTGTGGATTCCACCACTGAAGCGGAATATATTGATGCATCTGATGCAGCCAAAGAGGCAGTTTGGATGAGGAATTTTGTCCAAGAGTTGGGCGTTATTCCTAATGGAGTTGAATCAGTCCCGTCGTACTGCGACAACACTAGTGCCATTGCGCAAGCAAAGGAACCAAGGTCTCATCAGCGATCCAAACATATACTGAGGAAGTTCCACATCATACGGGAGATTGTGGGAAGAGGAGACATATCAGTCGAATGAGTCCCCTCTGCAGATAATGTTGCTGATCCACTTACAAAGCCCTTGCCAGGACCATTGTTTGAAAACATCGCGAAGCAATGGGATTATGGGTAGTTGGCTCTAGGGCAAGTGGGAGATTGTTAGAGTAGATGCCTTGCAAGCCAACGGTTGGCTAGGGATTTTATTGACTCAGTTGTAATAAACAAACTTTATTTTAATATAATTTAACTTTTAATGGTTTTGTTATACTTTATCTGTATACCCATGCAATCAGCATAGATAAAGTCCTTGATTATGCTTTAATACAAATGAATCGTAATTCGATGTTGAAACTCATTTGTAAACACTGCATATTCTAAATTCGTTCCTAGTCGATTCAGTCGCCTTAAACATGGATAAAGGTCGCTTGAGCTCGAGACTAGCATCTGTGATGTTGTGTACTCTTTTTCTTGGTAAGGGCATAGAGATGTCCAAACATGCAGATGGGTAGTCATATGATGATTATACCGAACAACTCTCCCTCGAACTTTCCAAGTGGTTATCATTCATCGAGAGGATAAGTCCGTGGTTATGATTGTACACCATTAGTCCTTACGACCCGGGACAACACTGAGGCTCTATATGCTAGGCCTGTGCTTTGACTCGTTTACCGGCTCCAGGATAGTCATCAGGTGGCGAGGTTGGGTATAGTTGCGACACATATAGGAGCCAGTGCATTGTAGTCGGGGATTCACCGCTCACCTACGGGTGTGGATATCCTGTGTGATCTGATGAAATAATAGTGCATGGAATCTCTGGCCAGAATATAAGATGTACGTTGGAGAAAGATTTCTCCAATAGTACACGCGATGCCACTATTATAGTTATCACATTATGATCGAATTAATATGCAACCCTCGATGAACCAATGGTTGCAGATTCGATTGGGATATATGAGATGAAGGGACCGTACTGTACGTTAATCATAATCGACTGGTTCTTGCAGGAACTATCAGTAATACCTAGGGGATCCGGTGGGTACAATCAGAAATGAGTTCTGACATTCTTGATCATGGTGTTGATGAAAAGAATGAGGCTAACTTGGGTAAGCCCGAATAATGGATTATGTCCTGAATCACAAAGAGTTGTGAACCCACGGCTAACTGTATCCCTGAACCATTGAGGGTCACACAAGCACTGGTTTACTTGTTCCCGTTGAGATAATAATATTCAGTGAGTTGAATTTATAAGAAATAAGTTTGATATGATCAATCGATAAGCTTATAAATAAAGTTTATAAAAGCTTATAGAAATTTTGAGAGGATGACTGCTAAAATAGTCAAAGGGAGTGCACCTGCCTTATATGGACATTGGTGATCTTGAAATTAAAGTGTGCATCATAATAGCAATAAGTTGAAATTGTCACATCGATGATATTGGATCGTCGATCGGGATTGTGATGAGAATAATGTAATGGGAGCATGGATCATGGGCTTATAAGGGTATACGCCCATCATGCAAATTGATTAAAGTTAAAATGAGCTTTGATAATTAATTATATTGTAATTGAGTTAAAATATAGCCCATTAAGTTTTTATAAAATATGATATTGATTTATGTAATATGGAAATTTTCATGATACCATAATTTTAGTAACTTGCACACAAAGCATAATAAATTAATGCATTAAAATCGAGATTGGATTTTGATATGGCATGCAATTAGAATCTATAGTTGACTTAATTAATTAGATTAATTAAGTAAATGATGGATTAAAGAAATAATAAGAATTCTTTATTCTTATTGCACAGGATGAATTTTCGAGAACTATATTTGGCATGCAATAAGAATATTTTATTAACTTAATTAATCCAATTAATTAAGTATGAAATATTAGTATTAAAATAAGGATTTCTTATCCTTATTAAAAGCATGCATTCGGTGGAAATTTTGGTGAGCTACACACAACAAGAATTGAAGCTCTTGAAATCCCTTTTCATCGCACAAGAATTTTTTTTCGAAACTTTCTTGAAATTTTGCAAGGCTCTCGAAACCAGTTTCTTTTGAAAAGAAAAATTTGGCTTATATTATTGAGTCGAATTTTTCTTCTTGTTTTATCTCTACGAAAAGATCTTCTATACTTTCTAGTGCAAGTTAGCAGAGGAACAAGTAATCCAGTCGTGGACCTGATTCGGAGATCGAAAAATGTTCGTAGGGATTTACAACAAGAGCTACGTCCGCTAATACCGGAGTAGTTGGTGCCAAGTGAAATTATTCATCAAAGGTATAAAATTCTAACGCTCTATGCATGTTTATGATAAAACCATACGAGCGCCCTGTAGAACTTGTAAATCAGTCTACGTATAAGCCATGCATAATTCTAGATTTTTAAATTTAATTGACTTCATTGCATGATTATTTTAAATGCATTTCTTTGAAGTTAATTATTTTATTATCTCAGTTCAGTAGTTTGATTTTTAGCATTTCAGTGAGGCCGGACCGGAGTTGGAGTTTTGAGATAGAATTTAAGATTTGAGAAAATATTTCCAGAAGCTAATTTAGCTAGCAAGTAAGTTCATTTAAGTTAGAAAGGGAGGTTTGATGATTTAATTTAATTATTTGAGGTGATTAAGAAATGAGCTCATTTAAGTTACTTAATTAAGGGGTTAGCTCACTAAATTATTTAAAGGATTAGTAAGGCTTTCAAGGATTATTAGTTGACTAGATAACAATATTTCTCCTTCATTTTATTGCAATTTTCGGCCCCCATAGTTGCTAGACAATTTAATTGCCAACTCATCAACCTTTTGACCATTTCTTTGCATGTAAGTTGTAGGATAATTCTAGGATTTTTGAGAGCACAGTTTAATTAAATTAATGGACATATCCTAGACTAGAAAACAAGCAAAAATCGGCCACTACCTCTAGAAACATCCACCAACTCATTTGATATCAAACTAGAATTCAAAATTTAAAATGAGAAGACTTGGTCTTGGATCTTCCTTATATCTTGCACCCACTTCCCTCACCCTCCTAACCATCTTTTCCCCCCTCTCCTTTTCGAAAATTCAGAGTGAATTCAGACTCATTTTCAGAGGTAAAAATCGTGAGGTACATAGCCAAAAAGAAGAGAGAAAAATCGAGAGCAAGGTAAGGTAGAAAAGGAAGCCACTCCGTCTCCTCCGCGCCGTCTCGTCTCTTCTTTTCGTTTTCATTTCAAACGATAACTAGGCATGGCTAGATTCTTTCTAAACCTCAATCAAGTCATATTATCATTTATTTTTCAGTACATGATCATGTTTATTCAAGCAAAAATCGAGATCCATGTCAAAACTTTTGAAAACAACACATGCAGAATTTTTGATATTTCTTGGCAAGCTTCACGTTTTTCTTGGTTTGTGAGTTTCAGGTGATTGGTTCGACTCCAGGCTCCCAAGGCGACCTCAATACATGTAATAGGATGCATTAGGATCAGATTGGTCCGTTCGTTCAAGCCCCTGGTTGCTGGAAATTCAGAAATGGACAGCAACTTCTCATTCGGTCCATTTGAGTTTCGAGATTCAGCTTGTTGGCAAGGAGGAAGGATCTGATCTTGGCTGCCCTAGGGGCCTATATCCATGGTTAGATCACTCCCCTAGCATGTATAAGACGTGACTAAGTCACCCTTTTGGTGGCTTGGTATATGGCTCATCGGTTTTTAAATAATCAACAAGAACAACCCCTATATCCCTTCGGCCCCTTCCATTTTTCAGCATATGGTTTCGTTTCGGTTTTGGTTGCTTGGTATGGATCTTGGTTGGACTATGGCCCTTAGCCACGGTTCATACCATGCTCCTAGATGTCTAGATCGTGCCATGGTCAATCAAATGGCCACTGGAACGACGTAAGACATCGATCTAAGCAAAACACTACACACGCATGCACGTTGGTTCTCGGTTGGAGTTTCGGTTGAGTTTTGGTCTGACGCGGATTGTGACTGGCCTAGGGCCCTCAGCCATGGTTTAAATCACTCCTTGGGATGTTGGTAAGAGTCTCTGGTTGGTGGTTCATGCCCCAATGGCCGGTAGTCTCGAAAACAACACAAGTTACACGATTGTACAGGTGCTGGAAAATTACAGCAAGTTGCTGTGTCGGTTCGGAGGCTCGTTTGAGTTCTCGGTCGGCTTCTAGCCTATGGCCTTGGACTGGACAGTGCCCCATTGAGTTAGGAAGGTCATGTTTTTGACCGTTTGTGATTTGGATCATTTTTGAGGTCGTACGAGAATTTACGGTGCGATGTGCCAAATTAACTCTCGAAAGAGCGTTTCATGTTTTGGCCTCCATTCCACCTAGATTTCGACCCTATCATTTTAGGAGCATTATTTTATGATTCTTCAGCGTATTTTAATCATGACTATACGTCGGTTCGATGTCGGTTCAGGTTGGCTCGGAGTCATGATTAAATGCGAAGTCATTAGGCGTCATAGTCGCATCTTTTGAACGTAAATTACATAGTTGGTCAAGTTTTAGCATTTGCATGTTTTTCATGACACAGTTAAGTTGCAGCGAGCGTGGGAACGATCCAATCCAATCCAGTTGGTAAAATTACAGGAATTTTCATTATGCCAGTTAATTATTTTTCGTGCATTAAATAGAAATGATTATTTTTGAGATTTATGCGATATGGCTTGTGGTTCATTCACTATGTGGGAGTGTTATTTTATACGGTCGCCAGTGACCGATCAGTTCAGTATGGTACCACCCGGTCGCCAGTGACTGGCCAGCTCAGTTCAGTTTCAGCCTCCACGGTAGCCAGTTACCGATCAGTTCAGCTTAGTGCAGTGGCCACAGACGTAAAACATAATCTCAACAGAAAATTTTATCAGTTATTTCAGTACAGGCTCCAAGGAGCAAACATTTTTTTCTGTGATTATCAGTTCAGTTATGCACGTATTATAATTGCTCAGTACATATTATTTTCAGCATGCCTCAGGACAGGATATGTTAACTCATGCATATTTTAATTCAGATTTTTACTCGTTACCTGCGATATATGCATGCTGAGTCTTTAGGCTCACTAGACTTGATTGTTGTAGGTACTGATGAGGCCAGGGCCGAGGGCGGGGACCAGTGAGCCAGCTTGGGTCGGCAGTAGTGGCATCCGAGGACCTCAGAGCAGCAGTTGTTATTTTATTCCGCAAACATTTTATCAGTCGTTGGATATTTTTTTAAATTGTGATTTTTGGTAAACTTTATTTTCTTCCGCTGCGATATTTTAAACATTGAACTTGATTCATCAGTCGATTTTATGAATGAGGCCATTTAAGTTCTTTTAAAAAAAAAGAAAATTTTTAATTTTCCGCAAATTTTCAAGCAAGAAGTTCTAGGGCTTCTACACGCCCAAAGCAAAACATATTTTGATTGTCAAAATAAATAAAAATTTTAAAACTTCCGCTGTGTTTGGGCGTGTAGAAAACCCAGATCCAACATTATTCCTTAACAGAAGGCTCCTCAGAGACCCAGTGAGTACCCAGTGTGCCCGAAGTGCAACCGCCAGCATCCGGGACAGTCTTTATTTGGATCGGGCAAATGCTTCAAGTGCGGAGCCAACGATCATATGCTGAGAGACTGCCCGCATTTGAGGCAGCCGACCCAAGGAAGAGTGTTTGCCATGCAAGCAGAGGAGGTGAACCCAGATACGACCCTGTTGACTGGTAACTTATTTAATTCAACACCGCATAATTTTTGCCATTCATGTTTCGATTTTATTTGGGATTATTAGTGTGCTAGTTAGTAATTTTGGTGACTGGGTGTAGAGATTTCTACTGTGCTTGAGGTTAAGAATAGAATTTTTGGGATATAAGTTTTTGTATTGTACCAACGTCTCTTAGGAAATATTTTCATAAAGAGAATAGCCACGAATGCCTTGATAGATTCAGGGGCCACTCACTCTTTTATTTCGGAGACGTTAGCTAATCATCTGGACGTCAAGTCTATTGGACTCGACGTGAGCTATTCAGTGACAGTCCCATCAGAGGAAGAATTATCAGCTACTAGCGTGGTCAGAGACATCGATCTCGAGCTGCAAGGACACGTAGTGTATGCCGATCTAATCGTGTTGCCGATGCCAGAATTTGATATTATCTTGGGAATGGACTGGCTAACGAAGAACAGATTTCTTATTGATTTCCATAAAAAGGTCAGTGTTGGTAAGACCTCTGGGCATGGAGCAGTTTCTCTTTGAGCCAGATAGATGGAGGAGTTTCCCTCGCATGATCTCTTGTATGCACGCACGAAGACTTATTCATAAGGGTTGTCAGGCTTTCTTGGCCAGCATCGTTTCTGCACCTGACGTACCCACTCCGTCGATATCTGATGTGCCAGTGGTCAGAGATTTTCCCGACGTTTTTCCATATGACGTCACAGGCCTTACACCAGAGAGAGGTGGAGTTCGCTATTGATCTTGTGCCAGGCACTGTGCCTATTTCTAAGGCACCGTACCAACTAGATCCAGCTGAGATGTTAGAGCTCAAACAGTAGATTCAGGAGCTTCTTGACAAGGAATTTTTTCGCCCTAGTTTCTCACCATGGGGCGCACCAGTACTCTTCGTAAAGAAAAAGGATGGGAGCATGAGGTTGTGTATCGATTACCGAGAACTGAACAAGGTAACGATCAAGAATAAATGCCCACTTCCGAGGATCGAGGATTTGTTTGATCAGTTGCAGGGAGTTACAGTGTTTTCTAATATAGATCTTCGATCAGGGTATCATCAGCTGAAGGTAAAGGATGCAGATGTTAATAAGACAGCCATCAGGACTAGATATGGGAATTACGTGTTCTTAGTGATGCCATTTGGACTGACGAATGCTCCAACGATTTTTATGGACTTGATGAACCGAGTATTCCAACCTTACCTAGATCAGTTCGTCATAGTGTTCATTGATGACATTCTCATTTACTCGAAGAGCCATGAGGAGCACAGTCAACATTTGGGTACAGTTTTGCAGGTCTTGCAGAGTCGCAAGCTGTTTGCAAAATTCAGTAAGTGTGAATTTTGGTTGGAGAAGGTAGCGTTTTTGGGTCATGTAATTTCTAGCAGTGGCATTGAGGTGGATCCAGCTAAGGTAGCAGCGGGTAAGGAATGGGTTTAGCCAAAGAATGCTCAGAGATCCGCAGTTTCCTAGGCTTAGTAGGCTACTACCCGAAATTTATTCAGGGATTTTTTTCGATAGCAGTGCCACTCACTTCATTGACTAAGAAGAATGCTAAATTCATTTGGAGTGACGAGTGCCAGAAGAGCTTTGATACTTTGAAGCAAGCTCTTAACACAGCACCAATGTTATCCATGCCAGCAGGCAAGGCAATTTTGTACTATACACCGATGCATCTAAGCTCGATCTAGGCGCAGTTTTGATGAAGCATGGTTGGGTTATAGCTTATGCCTCTAGACACTTGAAAGTGCATGAGAAGAATTATCCGACTCATGATCTTGAGTTAGCTGCCGTTGTCTTCGCGTTGAAGATATGGAGACACTATCTGTATGGCGGGAAATGCCAAATTTTTATTGATCACAAGAGTCTCAAGTATTTCTTTACACAGAAAGAGCTGAACATGAGACAAAGATGGTGATTGGAGTAGGTAAAAGACTACGATTGTGAAATTATCTACCATCCGGGGAAAGCTAATGTTGTGGCAGATTCTTTGAGCAGAAAAGTTGCAGTCGTAGCACAGATGTCAGCGCAGAGATCTCTTCAGTCAGAGATTTAGAAATTTGATTTAGAAGTTTATCCTAAGGGCAGAGCTCCTAAGCTGTCTAATCTGACAGTCCAATCTTCTTTATTTGACCGAATCCGTAGAGGTCAGTCTTCAGACGAGCAGTTACAGAAATGGAGGCTGAAGGATGAAGCCAATGGAAGTGTACTCTACACTGTGTTTGATGGTATTGTGAGGTACAGAGGAAGGATGTGGGTGCCTAGTGTTTATTCAATCAGAGACAATATTTTGACAGAGGCACATACATCTCCGTATTCCATTCATCCAGGAGGTACCAAGATGTACAAGGATTTACAGATTCTGTATTGGTGGTAAGGTATGTAGAGAGACATCCGCCGATTTGTGTTTGAATGTCTCACTTGTCAGCAGGTGAAGGCAGAGCATCAGAGGACAGCAGGGATGCTTAAGCCACTTCCTATCCCCGAGTAGAAGTGGAAGAATATCACCATGGAATTCGTTGTTGGTTTGCTGAGGTCAGTCAGAGGATCCAATGCCATTTGGGTTATAGTTGATCGACTTACTAAGTCGGCACACTTCTTGCCAGTGAAGACAACTTCCTCCATGACGTAGTATGCAGAGCTCTATATCAGGGAGATAGTTCGATTGCACGGAATCCCAGTTTCTATTGTGTCCGACAGGGACCCGAGGCTTACATCGTCCTTTTGGAAGAGCTTATATGCAGCCATGGGAAAGAAGTTGCTATTCAGTACAGCATTCCACCCTCAGACATATGGCCAATCTGAGCATATGATTCAGATTTTGTAAGATTTGTTGCGAGCCTGTGTGATCGATTTCCATGGGAATTGGTAATCGAAGCTACCTCTAGTGGAGTTTACTTACAACAACAGTTTTCAATCATCTATAGGTATGGCTCCTTACGAGGCACTATACGGGAGGAAGTGCAGATCACCGATTCATTGGGATGAAGTCGGTGAGAGATCAGAACTTGGTCCAGAGATTGTTCAGCAGACTGCAGACGTAGTGGTCAAGATCCAAGGCAGGATAAAGACCGCCCAGAGTTGTCAAAAGAGTTATGCTGACAAGAGGAGAAGGGTTCTTGAGTTTGCCGTAGGTGATCACGTTTTTGTAAAGATAGCACCTATGAAGGGTGTTATGAGATTTGGTAGCACAACTGTTAGTACAGAGATCTCTTCAGTCAGAGATTTGGGTTAGAGGTTTATCCTAGGGGCAGATCTCCTAAGCTGTCTAATCTGACAGTTCAGTCTTCGTTGCTTGACCGAATCCGTGCAGGTCAGTCTTTAGATGAGCAGTTGCAGAAATGGAGACTGAAGGATGAAGCCAAGGGCAGTGTACTCTACACACTGTCTGATGGTATTGTGAAGTACTGAGGAAGGATGTGGGTGCCTAGTGTTTACTGGATCAGAAAATATATTTTGATAGAGGCACATGCATCTCCATATTCTATCCACCAAGAAGGTACCAAGATGTACAAGGATTTGCAAATTTTGTACTGGTGGCCAGGTATGAAGCGAGATATTCGCCGATTTGTGTCTGAATGCTTCACTTGTCAACAAGTGAAGGCAGAGCATCAGAGGCCAGCAGAAATACTTAAGCCACTCCCTATCCCCTGAGTGGAAGTGGGAGAATATCAGCATGGACTTCCTTGTTGGTTTGCCGAGGTCAGTCAGAGAATTTAATGCTATTTGGGTTTTAGTGGATCGACTCACTAAGTCGGCACACTTCTTGCCAGTGAAGACGACTTTCCCCATGACGCAGTATGCGGAGCTCTATATAAGGGAGATAGTTCGAGTGTGTGAGCGAGGCTTTTCACCGCAGACAGATGGCCAGTCTGAGCGAGTGATTCAGATTTTGGAGAATTTATTGCGAGCCTGTATAATAGACTTCCATGGGACTTGGGAATCTAAGCTACCTCTAGTGGAGTTTACCTACAACAACAGTTTCCAATCATCTATAGGTATGGCTCATTACGAGGCATTATATGGGAGGAAGTGCATATTTCCGATTCATTGGGATGAAGTCGGTGAGAGATCAGAGCTTGGACCAGAGATTGTTCAGCAGACTATAGATGTGGTGGTCAAGATCCGAGACAGAATGAAGACCGCACAGAGTCGTCAAAAGGGTTATGCCGACAAGAGAAGATGCAAAGGCCCTCGAACTACTTGCTTGAAAATTTGCGGAAAATTAAAATTTTTTTTTTTTTTTTTAAAGAACTTAATGGCCTCGCTCATAAAATCACTGGTGAAACAAGTTCAATATTTCAAAATAATTGCAGCGGAAGAAAATAAAGTTTTCCAAAAATCACAATTTAAAAATATCCATCAACTGATAAAAATTGTTTGCGGAAAAACATAACAACTGCTGCACTGAGGTCCTCGGGTGCCACTACTGCCGACCCAAGCTGGCTCACTGGTCCCCGCCCTCGGCCCTGGCCTCATCAGTACCTACAACAATCAAGTCTAGTGAGCCTAAAGACTCAGCATGCATAAATCGCAGGTAACGAGTAAAAATCTGAATTTAAAATATGCATGGGATAAAATATCCTGTCCTGAGGCATACTGAAAATAATCTGTACTGAGCAATTATAATACGTGCATAACTGAACTGGAAATCACTGTAAAAATATTTGCTCCTTGGAGCCTGTACTGAAATATCTGGTAAAATTTTCTGTTGAGATTATGTTTTACGCCTGTGGCCACTGCACTAAGCTGAACTGATGGGTAACTGGCTACCGGGGAGGCTGAAACTGAACTGAGCTGGCCGGTCACTGGCGACCGGGTGGTACCATGTTGAACTGATCGGTCACTGGCGACCGTATAAAAATAACACTCCCACATAGTGAATGAACCACAAGCCATATCGCATAAATCTCAAAAATAATCATTTTCTGTTTAATGCACGTAAAATAATTAACTGGCATAATGAAAATTCCTGTAATTTTACCAACTGGATTGGATTGGTTCGTTCCTAGGCTCGCTGCAACCTAACTGTGCCATGAAAAATATGCAATAGTTTAAACATGACCAACTATGCAATTTACGTTCAAAAGATGTGACTATGACGCCTAATGACTTCGCATTTAATCATGACTCCGAGCCAACCTGAACCGACACTGAACTGACGTATAGTCATGATAAAAATATGCTGAAAAATCATAAAATAATGTTCCTAAAATGATAGGGTCGAAATCTAGGTGGAATGGAGGCCAAAACACGAAACGCTCTTTCGAGAGTCAATTTGGCACATTGCACCGTAAATTCTCCTACGACCTCAAAAATGATCCAAATGACAAACGGTCAAAAACATGACCTTCCTAACTCAATGCGGCACTGTCCAGTCCAAGGCCATGGGCTAAAAGCCAACCAAGAACTCGAACGAGCCTCTGAACCGACACAGCAACTTGCTGTAATTTCCAGCAGCTGCGACCTAGCTTGCATCGCGTCGTTTGCGAGACTTTTGGCCATTGGGGCTTGAACCACCGACCAAAGCCTCTCCACAACGTCCCAAGGAATGATTTGAACCATGGCTAAGGGCCCTAGGCCAGCCACAATTCGCCTCATTCCAGCAACCACCCGAAAGTTCTCACCGAGGGCCCTCATGCGTGCGTGTGTAGTGTTGATGCTATGATCGATGTCTTGCGTCATTCCAGTGGCCATTTGATTGACCATGGCACGATCTAGACATCTAGGAGCATGATATGAACCGTGGCTAAGGGCCATAGGCCAACCAAGATCCACACCAAGCCAACCAACTCGAAGTACATGTGCTGTCAAAACCAAAGGGGCCGAGAGGGGAGGGGGCTGTTTTCACGTTTCGATAAAAAACCGAGGGGCCATGGACCAAGCCACCAAAAGAGCAACTTAATCACGTCTTAGACATGCTAGGGAAGTGATCCAACCATGGCTAAAGGCCCTTGGGGCAGCCAAGATCAGATCCTTCCTCCTTGACATCCAAACTGAATTTTCGAATCACATTTCTGCACTTATGGGGAACTTGCTGTCATTTCGGTTTTCCAGCAAGTATGGGGCTGGTTTGAATGGACCAAAATGGTCCTAATGCATCCTACTACATGTATACAAGCCGCCTTGGGAGCCTGGAGTCGATCCAATACCTGAAACCATCAAAACTCAGAAAAAAACGTGAAGCTTGTCAAGGGAAGTCGAAAATTCTGCATGTGTGTTCCAAAATATTTTGACATGGATCTCGATTTTTGCTTGCTACAACATGATCATGTACTGAAAAATAAATGATAATATGACTTGATTGAGGTTTGAAAGAAATCTAGACATGCCTGGTTTCGTTTCGAAAGAAAACGAACGAAACAACGACGACGCGGCACAGAGGAGGTGGAGCGCTTCTTGTCTACCTTCCTTGAACTCGATTTTCTTGCCTTTCTCCCTAGCTATGGCTCACGATTTTTACCTCTAAAAAGGGTCTTATTTTCACTCAGATTTCGAAAGAAAGGAGAGGGGGAAAAATGGTTAGGAGAGTGAGGGAAGTGGGTGCAAGATATAAGGAAGGATCAAGACCAAGTCCACTCCCTTTGAATTTGAATTTTGAATTATGGTTTGATATCAAATGAGTTGGTGGATGCTTCTAGGAGGTGGTGGCCGAAATTTGGTAAGACGATCTACAATCACCCAGATAGCATTCGATCCTCTGGCTGACCTCGGCAATCCAGTCACAAAGTCCATGGTAATGTTCTCCCACTTCCACTCGGGAATAGGAAGAGGCTTGAGCAAACCTGCTGGTCTCTGATGCTCGGCCTTCACTAACTGGCAAGTCAGGCACTCGGATACAAAACGCCTGATGTCCTTCTTCATCCCTGGCCACCAATACAATAGCTGCAGATCTTTGTACATCTTCGTACTCCCAGGGTGAATGGAGTACGGGGACGTATGGGCCTCTGATAAGATGTCTGCTCTGATAGAATCACTGCTGGGAACCCATATCCTATCTCGGTATCTCACAATACCGTCGCTGACTGTATACAAAACACTGCCCTTAGCTTCATCTCTCTTCTTCCACTGTGCCAACTGCTCATCTGCTGCCTGACCGCTGCGAATACGGTCAATAAGAGAGGACTGGATAGTCAAGGTAGATAAACGAGGAACTCTACCTCGAGGGTAAGTCTCAAGATCAAACCTCTGCATCTCGATCTGAAGAGGTTTCTGCATCGTCAAATGAGCCATCACTGCGACTTTCCTGCTCAAAGCATCCGCAACTACATTAGCTTTACCCGGGTGGTAGCTAATGTCACAATCGTAGTCTTTCACAAGCTCCAACCAACGCCTCTGACGCATGTTCAGCTCCTTCTGCGTAAAGAAATACTTGAGGCTTTTGTGGTCGGTAAAGATCTGACACTTCTCTCCATACAGATAGTGCCTCCAAATCTTCATAGCAAAAACTACGGCCGCTAACTCCAGATCATGGGTGGGGTAGTTCTTCTCGTGGATTTTCAGCTGTCGAGAAGCATACGCTATCACTCTCCCATGCTGCATCAAAACTGCACCTAAACCAAGCTTCGAAGCATCAGTATAAAGGACAAACTCACCGGGCCCTGATGGCATGGCCAAAACTGGTGCTGAAATAAGAGCTTGCTTCAAAGTATCGAAGCTCTTCTGACACTCCTCGCTCCACACAAACTTCACATTTTTCTTTGTCAGTGCTGTGAGTGGAACGGCGATGGATGAGAATCCCTGAATGAATTTTCTGTAATATCCTGCTAGTCCAAGGAAACTGCGGATCTCGGATGCATTCTGAGGCACAACCCAATCTCTAACTGCTACAACTTTTGCGGGGTCTACCTCAATACCACTGCTAGAAACAATGTGGCCCAAGAACGCCACCTTCTCTAACCAGAATTCGCACTTACTGAACTTTGCGAATAATTTGTGCTTCTGCAATGTCTGCAACACTGTGGTCCGATGCCTGCTGTGCTCCTCCCGATTCTTGGAGTAGACGAGAATGTCATCTATGAACACTATTATCACAAACTGGTCGAGGTACGGCTGAAATACGCGATTCATGAGATCCATGAAGATCGCTGGCGCATTCGTCAGACCGAATGGCATCACAAGGAACTCGTAGTGACCATAACGAGTCCTGAAAGCTGTCTTCGAAACATCAGCACCTCTCACCCTCAACTGGTGATAACCAGAACGCAGATCTATCTTGGAGAAAATCGAAGCTCCCTGCAACTGGTCAAACAGATCCTCAATCCTCGGCAGTGGGTATCTATTCTTCATCGTAACCCTGTTCAACTCCCGGTAGTCAATGCAAAGCCTCATCGAGCCATCCTTCTTTTTCACGAATAAGACCGGCGCGCCCCATGGAGAAAAGCTCGGGCGAATGAACTCCTTGTCGAGAAGTTCCTGGATCTGCTTCTTAAGCTCTGCCATCTCTGTCGGTGCTAGACGGTACGGCGCTTTGGATATCAGAGCCGTACCTGGCATAAGCTCAATGGAAAACTCCACCTCTCTCTCGGGTGGCATACCAGAGACGTCTTCGGGAAAAACATCTAAGAAATCTCTAACAATCGGAACATCTGAGGCTGACTGGCTGGGTTCCTCGGGGACAGATAAAAAGGTTGCTAGAAATGCCCGACACCCTCTATGCATGAGCTTCCTAGCCTGAACATATGGAATAATGCGCGGTAAAGAAAAGTACCTGTCCGGCTCAAATAAGAACTGCTCCATTCCAGGCGGTCGGACAAGAACGGATCTCCGCTGGAAGTCTATCAACACTCTGTTCCTCAATAGCCAGTCCATCCCTAGGATGATGTCAAATTCCGGCATCAGTAACACGATCAGATCCGCATAAACAAGATTACCGTGCAGCTCAAGGTCTATAACTCGGATAAAATTGGTAGCTGCCATCTCCTCTCCTGACGGCAACACTACTGAAAAGGCTGTATCTAGCCCAATGGTCTGGATCTTGAGAAAGTTTGCAAAGACCTCCGAAATAAACGAGTGAGTGGCCCCTGAATCTATCAAGGCCTTGGTAGCGGAACCAGTTATAAAAATTCTCCCTGAAAGAGCGGAGCTCTAAGTTGAATCCCACTATAAGGTCTAAACTTATAGACATGCAAAGGTCAAGGTTCCTCTAGCTTAATTTCCCCGAAATAAATCTGAGTAGAGCATGCAATCCTATAACAGTTCTAGGTTCAAAATCTAAATCCCGATTCCCAAAACACGGAAATTCAAATAATAACTTAAAGTTTAAGGGTACCTGTCAACAACATAGTCTCCGGGTTGGTTTCCGCGGCATGGAGAGCAAAAACTCTGCCTTGGGTAGGCAGATTCCTCTGAGGACACTGCAGCAACATGTGGTCTGGACTGCCACACTTAAAACACTTTCCTGAGCCAGCCATACATGCTCCAGGATGGCGACGTGAGCACCTGGGACAGACTGGGTGCTCCTGAGTCCTCGGGGCTGGGCGTCCCCGCTGCTGCTGGCGTCTGTTCCTGGGCGGTCCATGAAAAGGCCTCTTATTCTGCTGCTGATGCTGATGAGGAGGAGGGCGGTGCGGTGCCTGGACTGGGCGCTTGCCCTGGCGATCCCTCTCGATATCCCGCAGATCCTGCTCTGCGGCTAAGGCCTTGGAGACGACAATCTCATAAGTAGCAGGGTCAGATACCCTAACATCCCGGCGCAAGATCGGCCGTAAACCCACCAGGAAGTGCATCAGCTTGGCTTTGGCATCATTCGCTATCAGGGGCACAAAGTGACAGCCCCTCTCGAACTTACGGATAAACTCCGTAACCGACATATCCCCCTGTCTCAGACTCATGAACTCGGTGGTCAGCCTGGTGCGAACCTCCTCAGCAAAATACTTGGAGTAGAAAACCTCCGTAAAGCGGGTCCAAGAAAGTGTAGCCAATGTCAGGGCTACCGAAGCTCCTTCCCACCATAAGCGGGCGTCTCCATTGAACAGGTAGGTGGCACATCGGACTCGGTCCGCGTCTCCCAGCTCCATAAAATCGAAGATAACCTCGAGGGATTTGATCCATCCCTCGGCAACCATGGGGTCAGATGCCCCAGAGAACTCCTTCGGGCGCATCTTCATGAATCGCTCATACACAGCCTCGGGCCATGTCGGCCTGGCTGCGGCTGCGGATACGGCTGCGGCATTGCCCCCCGCAAACTGTGCGAAGAACTGTGCCATCCCAGCTAACATCTGGGCACTCATGTCCGGTGGTGGCGGTGGAGGAGGTGGTAGGTCTCCCTCCTGTCTACGCTCCTCCCTGTCTTCTCGGCGAGGCTCCTCCTCTCTGTTGCGCTCTAAAATGCGTCTAGGGGGCATACTGTTCCAACATAACCCATACGTAACTAACATGCATAATTCCATAATTTATTACTGAAATACTCAAAATCTGGAAGCATGCTGACAAAATAATTCATGCTATAACTGAAATGCTGAACAAAATGCTGAACTGAAAAACTTACAGACCAAAGGCGTGGCTTCGTGAGCTTCTCGCGGTCAGTAGTAGTGAAACCCTATACAGAACCACCGCTCTGATACCAACTGCAAAGGCCCTCGAACTACTTTCTTGAAAATTTGCGGAAAATTAAAATTTTTTTTTTTTTTTTTTAAAGAACTTAATGGCCTCGCTCATAAAATCACTGGTGAAACAAGTTCAATATTTCAAAATAATTGCAGCGGAAGAAAATAAAGTTTTCCAAAAATCACAATTTAAAAATATCCATCAACTGATAAAAATTGTTTGCGGAAAAACATAACAACTGCTGCACTGAGGTCCTCGGGTGCCACTACTGCCGACCCAAGCTGGCTCACTGGTCCCCGCCCTCGGCCCTGGCCTCATCAGTACCTACAACAATCAAGTCTAGTGAGCCTAAAGACTCAGCATGCATAAATCGCAGGTAACGAGTAAAAATCTGAATTTAAAATATGCATGGGATAAAATATCCTATCCTGAGGCATACTGAAAATAATCTGTACTGAGCAATTATAATACGTGCATAACTGAACTGGAAATCACTGTAAAAATATTTGCTCCTTGGAGCCTGTACTGAAATATCTGGTAAAATTTTCTGTTGAGATTATGTTTTACGCCTGTGGCCACTGCACTAAGCTGAACTGATCGGTAACTGGATACCGGGGAGGCTGAAACTGAACTGAGCTGGCCGGTCACTGGCGACCGGGTGGTACCATACTGAACTGATCGGTCACTGGCGACCGTATAAAAATAACACTCCCACATAGTGAATGAACCACAAGCCATATCGCATAAATCTAAAAAATAATCATTTTCTGTTTAATGCACGTAAAATAATTAACTGGCATAATGAAAATTCCTGTAATTTTACCAACTGGATTGGATTGGTTCGTTCCCAGGCTCGCTGCAACCTAACTGTGCCATGAAAAATATGCAATAGTTTAAACATGACCAACTATGCAATTTACGTTCAAAAGATGTGACTATGACGCCTAATGACTTTGCATTTAATCATGACTCCGAGCCAACCTGAACCGACACTGAACTGACGTATAGTCATGATTAAAATATGCTGAAACATCATAAAATAATGTTCCTAAAATAATAGGGTCGAAATCTAGGTGGAATGGAGGCCAAAACACGAAACGCTCTTTCGAGAGTCAATTTGGCACATTGCACCGTAAATTCTCGTACGACCTCAAAAATGATCCAAATGACAAACGGTCAAAAACATGACCTTCCTAACTCAATGAGGCACTGTCCAGTCCAAGGCCATGGGCTAAAAGCCAACCAAGAACTCGAACGAGCCTCTGAACCGACACAGCAACTTGCTGTAATTTCCAGCAGCTGCGACCTAGCTTGCATCGCGTCGTTTGCGAGACTTTTGGCCATTGGGGCTTGAACCACCGACCAAAGCCTCTCCACAACGTCCCAAGGAATGATTTGAACCATGGCTAAGGGCCCTAGGCCAGCCACAATTTGCCTCATTCCAGCAACCACCCGAAAGTTCTCACCGAGGGCCCTCATGCGTGCGTGTGTAGTGTTGATGCTATGATCGATGTCTTGCGTCGTTCCAGTGGCCATTTGATTGACCATGGCACGATCTAGACATCTAGGAGCATGATATGAACCGTGGCTAAGGGCCATAGGCCAACCAAGATCCACACCAAGCCAACCAACTCGAAGTACATGTGCTGTCAAAACCAAAGGGGCCGAGAGGGGAGGGGGCTGTTTTCACGTTTCGATTAAAAACCGAGGGGCCATGGACCAAGCCACCAAAAGGGCAACTTAGTCACGTCTTAGACATGCTAGGGAAGTGATCCAACCATGGCTAAAGGCCCTTGGGGCAGCCAAGATCAGATCCTTCCTCCTTGACATCCAAACTGAATTTTCGAATCACATTTCTGCACTTATGGGGAACTTGCTGTCATTTCGGTTTTTCAGCAAGTATGGGGCTGGTTTAAATGGACCAACATGGTCCTAATGCATCCTACTACATGTATACAAGCCGCCTTGGGAGCCTGGAGTCGATCCAATACCTGAAACCATCAAAACTCAGAAAAAAATGTGAAGCTTGTCAAGGGAAGTCGAAAATTCTGCATGTGTGTTCCAAAATATTTTGACATGGATCTCGATTTTTGCTTGCTAAAACATGATCATGTACTGAAAAATAAATGATAATATGACTTGATTGAGGTTTGAAAGAAATCTAGACATGCCTGGTTTCGTTTCGAAAGAAAACGAACGAAACAACGACGACGCGGCACGGAGGAGGTGGAGCGCTTCTTGTCTACCTTCCTTGAACTCGATTTTCTTGCCTTTCTCCCTAACTATGGCTCACGATTTTTACCTCTGAAAAGGGTCTTATTTTCACTCAGATTTCGAAAGAAAGGAGAGGGGGAAAAATGGTTAGGAGAGTGAGGGAAGTGGGTGCAAGATATAAGGAAGGATCAAGACCAAGTCCACTCCCTTTGAATTTGAATTTTGAATTATGGTTTGATATCAAATGAGTTGGTGGATGCTTCTAGGAGGTGGTGGCCGAAATTTATCTTGATTCTAGACTAGGATATGTCCATTTATTTATTTAAATTGTGCTCCCAAAAATCCTAGAATTATCCTACTAATTACATGCAAAGAATTGGTCAAAGTTGATGAGTTGGAAAATGAATCTTCTAGCACTAAGGGTGGCCGAAAAATGCATGATAAAATAAAGGGAAATGTTGATTATCTAGTCAACTAATAATCCTTGAAAGCCTTACTAATCCTCTAAATAATTTAGTGAGCTAACCCCTTAATTTAATAACTTAAATGAATTCATTTCTTAATCACCTCAAATAATTAAATTAAATCTTCAAACCTCCCTTTCTAACTTAAATGAACTTAGTTACTAGCTAAATTAACTTCTGGAAATATTTCTCGAATCTTAAATTCTATCTCAAAACTCCAACTCCGGTCCGGCCTCACTGAAAATACTGAAATGCTAAAAATCATACTACTGAACTGAAATAATAAATAATTAACTTCAAATAAATGCATTTAAAATAATCATGCAATGAAGTCAATTAAATTTAAAAAAAATCTAGAATTATGCATGGCTTATACGTCTACTGATTTACGGGTTCTACAGAAGAAGAGATCTAGAGTTTGCCGTAGGTGATCAGGTTTTTGTAAAGATAGCACCCATGAAGGGTGTTATGAGATTTGGGAAGAGAAGCAAACTTAGTCCGAGGTTTATTGGACCGTTTGAAATTCTTGACAGAGTTGGGACACTAGCTTATCATGTTGCCCTCCCGCCGAATTTGGCCGGGGTACACAATGTGTTCCATGTCTCGATGCTGAGGAAGTACCTAGCTAATCCTTCGTATGTTTTGAGCTATGAGCCGTTGCAGCTTGCTCCAGATCTGTCGTATGAGGAAAGACGTATTCTAATTCTAGACAGACAAGATTGGAAATTTCGGAACAAAGTAACTAAGTTGGTCAAAGTCCAGTGGCTGAATCAATCATTGGAGGAGGCCACTTGGGAGACAGATGCAGATATGAGAAGCCGCTACCTGGAATTGTTTGATAAGATTTAATTTCGAGGACGAAATTTATATAAGTGGGGGAGGAACTGTAGAGCCCAAAATCAGTACACGTAAATCATATGCATTTATTTAATTGTTAATTTATTTAATCAAATTTAAAATGATTTTTTTTATATGCATGATTTATGAAATTGCATTATTTTAAATTATTTATGTTTATGCGATGCACGTTAAAATATTTTCTTGATTTTCATGTTTCAGGCGATTATTCGATGCGGGATCGAGGAAAAGAGACTGAAAATTTTTGGAAATTTTAAAATGTGATATTTTATTTTATATTAGGATTGGGCATTTTAATAGATTTATTAAATTTTTATCATTTTAAAACCTAATTTATTTAACTAGTGATTGTAGAATTTTAAAACTTTTAAAGTTTAGCAAGAGTGCATTTCATTTTTAATTAACGGATTATTAAGTTAAAAGTGGGTTAACATTTTTTTATATTGTTTACTAATTATTTATTAAGCAATATTTAGTCCCTAATTATTAATAAACACAAACACACATCGAGACACACACACATACACGTTTTAACACATATGCACACACACCATCTTATTTCGTTTTTTTAAAAGAAGAAAAACCTAGTGTTCTATAAGAAAGAGCAGCCGCCCCTCTCCCTTCGTCTTCCAGCAAGTTTTCGTTGATTTCAATGCAAGAAAATCGTTCCACCATCGCCCCTCACTTCTTTACCGCCTCGGTATCGTCGTTTCGGTATTTCAAATCATCAAAAGGCATGTATATTCTTTCATTTCTGCATCGATCTTGTCATAGTAATAATTTTGATGTTTATTATATGAAAATCATGTGTAAGTTATGTAAGAGTTTGAGCAAATATGGTTGGATCACTTTTGAAACGGTTTTTGGATCTCAAAACTCGAACTTTCTCTCATTTTAATTAATCGATTTTTCGGTTGGTTTTCAGGAAAAATTTCAAGATATAAAACGTAGAACTTTTTGATACCTTCGATTTGATATAAAATTCGAGTTATTTGGAAAACAATTGAGCGAGTTATGATTGTTTTCGTGGGACTGCTCAAACTGCGTTTTCTGAAAAATTACGTTCTTGAAGTTTTATTGTTGCAGGCTTCGTTGGGGATCAACGGGTGATCATTGTTGCGCTTAGGTATATCGAGAATGATGTTGGGATGATTGTTGGTGTTTCGTTTCGTGTCATTATGCACTTGGTTGAATTAGAAGTCATAGGAAGGGTTTTAGCGCCAAGTATCGTGTTTACGGGTTATGTTGCGTTGCTTATGATGCGTCGTTTTGGGAGACGTTTGGGACTTTTGTTGAGTCTAGTCAGTGCCATAGTGTCCTAGGATGAGTCTCTAGGCCTTTTGCACTGTTTGTGTAATCGAATTTGGGGAGAATAAGCTTCTAAGTCGCGGAGTCCAGAAGACTCGACGCCCGAGAGGTAATGTTTTACCGCCCGAGCGTCACTCCTTCTGTCCGAGGGTAGGCTTCCAGTAGACCTGGCGCTCGAGCGGTAATATATTACCGCCCGAGCGCGGCCCCATCTGTGAAAGTGTTTGGTTTCCACTTCTTTTCAAGTTCAAATAGTGAGTTCATGTCTTTTATTGTTGGGAAATGTTCACACGTCACTTTAGAGATTGTTCGGGGTTCGATGTCATGGGTTAGTACGATGATTAAATGAGATCAAGTCTCGAGTGATCTAGAATATCATAAGCTATTTAATTACTTCGGTAGTGAGCACGAGTACCTACTTCTAAGTTATGAAAGTTAAGTGCATGTAATCATGTTAGTATGTGCAGCAGTGGCCCAAAGCGGGATCCAACGAATCCCTCAACGTCAAGTAAGTATGTTCGACGTGCAAAAAGGAAAAATATTTTCATGTTTTTGAGGTATGCTAAATGTCTTGTGACCAAATTATGTATGGGATTGGAAAGCGGTAAAGCATGACCAGGGACCAATCCATTCCGGTAAAGCATGACCAGGTTTAAATCAGGATTGGGAAGCGGTGAAGCATGACCAGGGACCAATCCGCTCGTTAAAGCATGAACGGACCAGGTTTATTTCTTATGTAAGAAAATTTTATTTTCCACAAATTTCAAAGAGTTAAAAGTACGGTACGTTACATTAAGTTTGCAGAGGCTGCACGGACCCAAACCCAGATGTGTACACGGGGTCGTGTCCTCCATGTTTGGGAAAATATTGGGATTTGTTTTGGGGTTCAATGTCATGGTTTAGTACGACGATTAAACGAGGTTGAGTCCCGAGAGATTTAGAACTTCATAAGAAATTTGTCATTGGGTGTGATCATGATTATTATGTCTAAGTTATTAAAGGTAAGTGCTTGAACTCTTGTTAGTATGTGCAGCAGTGGCCCCAAACGAGATCCAACAAATACCTCAACACCACGTAAGTATGTTCGACATGCAAAATGAGAAAATATTTTATTTTTGAGGTATGCTAAATGTCTTGTAACCAATTATGAACGGGTTTGGAAGTTGGTGAACGTGGCCGAGGACCTCTCCCACCCGGTAAAGCATTACGAGGTTTAGATCAGGATTGGGAAGTGGTATATCATGACCAGGGACCAATCCACCCGGTAAATCATGACCAGGGATCTCATGTATATGGTAGTGGATTTTCCTTGTCATCCTAGTACTGTGGTTTAGTCTGATCAGGCACATTTATGTATGGGTCACTTGCTTTGAAACATATATCTACGCGAAATGATGATGTTATGCATGTTCAAGTATGTATGATGCAAGTATGTTTATGAAACGTTTTATGATGATGACACGTCTATGTTTATGTTAGTACGTTCAAGTTCATTTATATAAGTTCTACTTTTAAGTTGCATGTGGTTTTATTACGTATTACTTGTTATCTCCAGTTTATACATGTTGAGTCTTTAGACTCACTAGACTTGATCGATGCAGGTGAGGAAGAGTATGAGGAGACGAGGGGTGGGGACCAATGAACCGGCTCGGTCTGCGCAGGAGGCTAAACCCGAGGACCGCCCATGTTTTAAGATTCTATGCATGACATTTTTAATACTCTGATTTTCTTGAGATGTGTTTACGTTTATTAAACAAGTAGTTTTAGCAAACTCTATTTGTGTAAACAGTTTATTTTAAATCGGAAGTTCAAGGTTTATCTCTTATTTAAGAAAATTTTTATTTTTTCGCAAATTTTAAAAAAGTTTAAAAGTACGGTACGTTACTACTAACATATTGGGGACAATTTTGACCATGGAAATGAGATGAGTAACAATGTTGTGTTTATTCTGATTTGCTCCGAATTGTCTGATAATATTTGTCTTATATTTCGAATTTGATTCGGTTATGTTATAATAAGTCAATGTAATAAGTTTTGAAAGACTGTTAAAAGATGATTTGAAATTTTCTCTATATGTATTTTTAGAAATCAATCGGCCCCCACTTGTTGAGTATTTCCCAAAACACTCACCCCTTGCATCTCTTCCCAGATAAGAACGAGGACGAATTGAATGAGGAGGAGCAGGCGACGTTCCGGGGATGGTGATCACACTAAAAGAATCGCACCAAAAGATCTGGAAGCAATACATTGTATTTATTTCGCTTCCGCAATTTTGATGTAATTTTTATTATGTTGTCATTGTAAAGACAATATTTTTTTTATGAAAAAGACTGGTTTTTGGCTATTTGCTACGAGGCTTAATTTTTTTCAATGTAATTGTTAAACAATGCCGGATGTCAACGACGCTTCGGTCTCGGGACGTGACAGTTCGAGCAGTTCTAATGATGATGAAGAAGAAGCTAAATGCTTAATGGCAGATGACGCAGAACTAGAGTCAACAAGTGAACATGTATTTAACTTCAGCTATACTGATTTTACACTTGGAGAACTCATTTCCACACTACATGACATGGTAAATGAGTATCACAAACTTCCATTCTAATTTGAAAAAAGCCAAAGCTGAGCAAACTGATCACTATAACAAAACTGAAACTGATGAGTCAGTTAAATTGTTGAGTCTAAGAAGGGAGATTGCAAAGGAAAAAAACTGAAATGACCAAGAACCAATCCATGATTCAGTAGTTAAAAACTGAAATATCAAAACAAATGATCTGATTCAAGAATGGAACAAGTCATCAGTCACTCTGACTGAAATTTAGAGTTTATAAAAATCAGTTGCTGATAAAACTGGTTTGGGCTTTAACAGAATTGATGAAACTTCTGCAAGTGATACCATACCAAAGTTGAACGAGCACAAAGGGAAATACATTAACTTTGTGAAATCAACTGTGGTACAAGAAATCTTTGAACCAAGTAAACCTATTGTCCAACCGATTGAACATAAGAACAAAGTTAAACGCTTTGGAAATGGATATAGCCTTGAGAGTCCAACTGATTCACGAAGCTGGTTATCTAAACGATTCAGCTACAAAATTCAGCACTCTAGGAATGGGTATTACCATTACTACAACTATAAGTCAGTTCAGAAGAGATATCGTGTAACGTCCGAAAAATCAGTCCACGTAAACCACATGCATGCAAAAATATTTTAATTTCTTAATTGTTTTATTTAATTGCTTTTAAATGCTAGCATGATGTTTTATATGATTAAATATAGGATTGCATGATTAAATGATTATGTGACATGTTTTCATGAAATTAAGGATTTTTACCCGAATATTCGATAATAGGCAGGGAAAAGGAGACCGGGGACGACCAAGACAAGAATATGTAATTTATTTAAATAGTGTCAAGGCTTCCTAGTATGATTTCAAATGATTTAATTTTTCTAAAAATGTTGGAGTTCGAATTATTTTACGAATCGAGCTCGATTTTTCCCGGGAAGCCGGTTTTGGGCAAAAAGTGAGTTTTAAAAGATCAAAAATATTATTTTATGGAAACTAATTTTATAAATTTTAATATTTTAATTAATTAAGTGTTATTGGGCCAAATTTAATTAATTTAAGTAGCTCTAATTACCCTTAAGTTGCAAGTCAAAAACCGAAGCCCATTTATCTTGCAAATTAAATTATAAATAAGCTACCTAGGGTTTGAAAACACTACAATTCCTAAACCTAGCAGCCGATAAACACACACCAAGCACACACCACAATTTCAAAAATTTGGGGAGAAGAAAAGGCTAGGAGTTCTTCGTCGTCCGGTCGTCCAACGTCGCACCCTCGCCGAAGATCGTATATTCGAGCGTTATAAACGAAAAGGCACGATTTCTAAACCATTTCAAACATCATACAAATCATAATATGTGTGTTATAAATTGTTTATTCTTGAATAAAATAGGTATTCGATAATTTTTACGGTAAAGCGTTTATTTTCAAAAATACGTCGACTTTACGCTTGTTTTGAAAACGTTTTTGAATCCAACGAGTGCGCTTCCAATACATGAAAAATTACGATTGAATTATAGTCAAAACATGATAAATTTAAGGGTTATAAGGCTGGCAACCGAAGGAACAAAAGGAAAAAAAAAACAGCAAGGTACAGGGCCGAGAGTTTTTGGAAGAGTTTGTGTGCTTGAAGGTGATCTTATGGTACAGTTGCTTTGCATGGGCCATGGGGGCTCGTCCAGGGCTGGTTCAGGGTTAGTATGGGGTCGTGTTTAAGGGCTAGGTAGAGTCCTAGGGCAGCTGGACACAACTGCACGTAAGAAGGAAGGAAAGGCACTTGATGCGTGGGTTGAAGAAGAGTGGCGCGGCTGGTTTTGAGAGATCAGGCTGGTTCGCGGGCCTGGACGTTGTTCAGGAAGGTCTAGAGGGTGGTCTAGGGATGGTTAGGGTCAGGTGGGCTCGGTGGTGGCTTGGCTGGAGGTGTCCTAGGTTGACTAGGAATCCTAATGCTACAAGGAGACTTACACACACACACGTGCAGATTATGGGGTCAAGTTGCAGCATGGTTTGAGCGAGCTAGGGCTAGGTTCAGGGGCTTGGGCTTTGTCAGGAGGGTGCCTAGGCGGGTTAGCTAGGGTTTGGCTCTAGGTGGCTCGGGCGCGGCTCGAGTAAATTGGGAGATGGCTCGGTGGTTTCGATTAGGTGTCAATATTTCGAATTTAATAACAAAAATTGAATCCTTGGGTCCACGGGTGTGGCTCATGACTAGGAAGGGTAGAATAAATACTAAAAATATTATGTTTAAATTTTGGGATCAAAATAACGAGTTTGGAATTTTCTGTGATTTAATCGCCGCACAAAACGTTAATTAATAAATTAATTGAAACACCTAGTTTAAGCTTTATAAAATTATGGAAAATTAGGTTTAAGCTCAAATAATTATTAAAAGTCTAAGTTTTTAATTTGGGAATTTTATATTAAGGTTTGGGTTAATTCAGGATTAAAATGCATTAATACGTCTTATTTAAAAATTAATTTAAAAATCATCGATTTAGGCCAAATAAAAATATAGAAAAATTCGTGTAGGCTTAAATAATTATTTGGGACTTGTTATAGTCAATAAAATTAAGAAAATGTCAAAAACGGGAAATTTTATGCCCAGGGGTAAAACGGTCATTTTACACCTAGAAATTAGTAAACGTCATGGCAGTATCCTAAATGCTATTTTATATGCTAATATGATTATTTTAATGATTATGGATGTTTATGAATTTTTATATGTTAATATGTCAATTTTTTAAATGTTTATGAATTTTTAAAATGTTAAAACGTTTATTTTAAATGTTTATGGATTTTTATGATTTAAATTGGACATTTAAAAGATGTGTTGCATGCTTGGTTTCAAAATAAAATGATATTAAATGCATGTTTTTATTAAGTGATGAAATACGACATGTTGAAAGATGTGAAGGGATTGTGACTACTGAATATGTTGGAAATATCGTGAGGGTTATGGTCTCAGTGAGAGCCCGACGATCGTGTTTCCGTTGATACGAATACGAATACGATGATATGATTGGAGATGTCGTGAGGGGAGAAGGCCCAAGAGGGAGCTCATTTATGGGAAAAGGCCTCAGAGGGAGCCCCGACAATCGTATTTCCAATGACGTGATATGTTAATACGTAGGCCAGGGCCCAGTTGACCGGTGAGAGTGTTGCTGGTGTCCCCCGCCGCCCAGTACTGTGGTTTTCTTTAGATGGATCCATCGCCCAATACGTTTAAGAATACGAGTCACAATCACGATCTGAATTCAACATACACGAACATGAATATGAATATGTTAATAGGAACATGAATATGAGGACATGAATATGTTGATATGAATATGGATATGAATATGAATATGTTTATGTTTATATGAAAATGTTTATGCATAAGATTATGAAAATGTTTTTATTTAAAAGTTTTATGCATCATTAAAATGTTTACGAAAATGTTATGTTTATGCATCTTCATGAAAACGAAATTTTAAGTACAAGTATTTTTCACTGTTATATGTCAACTGTATTACGTATTACTCGTTATAAAAAATATGACGTGTTGAGTCTTTAGACTCACTAGGTGTGATTGATGCATGTGATTATGATAATAATGATTATAGAGGTCTTGATGGTTGACTTTGCTGGACTGAAGGTCCACATAACCCGAGGACCGACGCTATTTTTCCGCACTAGATATGATTTATGATTTTAAGTTATGTTAAAGTTATTTTTATGACTTTTATTTAGGTAATGAGAGATTTCTGAGAGGTTATAGTATCAGCTATAATTTTCAAATAATGTTTTCAGGATGGTAAAACGTTTAACGATTTTATGCTTTAAAATATTTTCCTTTGGATTTTTAAATGGTAGTTGGATGTTTATTTTTAAAATGGTGACAAGATATTTTAAAGTATTTATATATATTTATATTTTTAATTAAGGAGAGAAAAAAAATTTCCAGCACGTTTTAAGAAAACGATTAAGCAGACGTTTCAGTTGGTATCAGAGCCAAGGTTTTTCCCAAAGGGTTGTATACTGTCATTTCGAGAAGCTCAAGAAGTCATGCCTCAAATATGTGAGTTTTTACTGCTTTATATTTTATATGCTTAAAATTCTTTTAAATGTTTATATGATACATGATATACATGTTAGTTGCATGTTGCATGAAAAATTTTAAATGCATGTTGGGTAGTGGGAATTGTTTGATATATTGAAGAACTTAGAAAAATAGGGTGCATGCACTACTTGAGCTGGATTTAGGAGTCTACTTTGTGAAATTTTTGGGTTAGAATTGCAATTTTCAAGATTTTGAGGACCGAATTGTAGGGTTAGAGGTTAAGTTTGAGATGAATAAGGGAATCTAAGCTTTGCAATCATCAAGTCAAGGAAAATTTCGAGGACGAAATTCAATTTAAGGGGGGGAGAATTGTAACGTCCGAAAAATCAGTCCAAGTAAACCACGTGCATGCAAAAATATTTTAATTTCTTAATTGTTTTATTTAATTGCTTTTAAATGCTAGCATGATGTTTTATATGACTAAATATAGGATTGCATGATTAAATGATTATGTGACATGTTTTCATGAAATTAAGGATTTTTACCCGAATATTCGATAATAGGCAGGGAAAAGGAAACCAGGGACGACCAAGACAAGAATATGTAATTTTATTTAAATAGTGGCAAGGCTTCCTAGTATGATTTAAAATGATTTAATTTTTCTAAAAATGTTGAAGTTCGAATTATTTTACGAATCGAGCTCGATTTTTCCCGGGAAGCGGGTTTTGGGCAAACAATGAGTTTTAAAAGATCAAAAATATTATTTTATGGAAACTAATTATATAAATTTTAATATTTTAATTAATTAAGTGTTATTTGGCCAAATTTAATTAATTTAAGTAGGTCCAATTACCCTTAAGTTGCAAGCCCAAAACCGAAGCCCATTTATCTTGCAAATTAAATTTTAAATAAGCTACCTAGGGTTTGAAAACACTACAATTCCTAAACCTAGTAGCCGAAAAACACACACCACAATTTCGAAAATTTGGGGAGAAGAAAAGGCTAGGAGTTCTTCGTCGTCCGGTCGTTCAACGTCGCACCCTCGCCGAAGATCGTATGTTCAAGCGTTATAAATGCAAAGACATGATTTCTAAACCCTTTCAAACATCATACAAATCATAATATGTGTGTTATAAATTGTTTATTCTTGAATAAAATAGGTATTCGATAATTTTTACGGTAAAGCGTTTATTTTCAAAAATACGCCGACTTTACGCTTGTTTTGAAAACGTTTTTGAATCCAACGAGTGCGCTGCCAATAGATGAAAAATTATGATTGAATTATAGTCAAAACATGATAAATTTAAGGGTTATAAGGCTGGGCAACCGAAGGAACAAAAGGAAAAAAAAAACAGCAAGGTACAGGGCCGAGAGTTTTTGGAAGAGTTTGTGTGCTTGAAGGTGATCTTATGGTACGGTTGCTTTGCATGGGCCATGGAGGCTCGTCCAGGGCTGGTTCAAGGTTAGTGGGGGTCGTGTTCAAGGGCTAGGTATAGTCCTAGGACAGCTGGACTCAGCTGCACGTAAGAAGGAAGGAGAGGCACTTGATGCGTGGGTTGAAGAAGAGTGGCGCGGCTGGTTTTGAGAGATCAGGCTGGTTCGCGGGCCTGGGCGTTGTTCAGGAAGGTCTAGAGGGTGGTCTAGGGATGGTTAGGGTCAGGTGGGCTCGGTGGAGGCTCGGCTGGAGGTGTCCTAGGTTGACTAGGAATCCTAATGCTACAAGGAGACTTACACACACACACGTCAGATTACGGGGTCAAGTTGCAGCATGGTTTGAGCGAGCTAGGGCTAGGTTCAGGGGCTTGGGCTTGGTCAAGAGGGTGCCTAGGCGGGTTAGCTAGGGTTTGGCTCAAGGTGGCTCGGGCGCGCCTCGAGTAAAAAGGGAGATGGCTCGGTGGTTTCGATTAGGTGTCAATATTTCGAATTTAATAACAAAAATTGAATCCTTGGGTCTACGGGTGTGGCTCATGACTAGGAAGGGTAGAATAAATACTAAAAATGTTATGTTTAAAATTTGGGATCAAAATAACGAGTTTTAGAATTTTCTGGGATTTAATCGCCGCACAAAACGTTAATTAATAAATTAATTGAAACACCTAGTTTAAGCTTTATAAAACTATGAAAAATTAGGTTTAAGCTCAAATAATTATTAAAAGTCTAAGTTTTTAATTTGGGAATTTTATATTAAGGTTTGGGTTAATTCAGGATTAAAACGCATTAATACGTCTTATTTAAAGATTAATTTAAAATCATCGATTTAAGCCAAATAAAAATATAGAAAAATTTGTGTAGGCTTAAATAATAATTTGGGACATGTATAGTCAATGAAATTAAGAAAATGTCAAAAACGGAAAATTTTATGTCCAGAGGTAAAACGATCATTTTACACCTAGAAATTAGTAAACGTCATGGCAGTATCCTAAATGCTATTTTATATGCTAATATGATTATTTTCAATGATTATGGATGTTTATGAATTTTTATATGTTAATATGTCAATTTTAAATGTTTATGAATTTTTAAGATGTTAAAACGTTTATTTTAAATGTTTATGGATTTTTATGATTTAAATTGGACATTTAAAAGATGTGTTGCATGCTTGGTTTCAAAATAAAATGATATTATATGCATGTTTTTATTAAGTGATGGAAATACGACATGATGAAGGATGTGAAGGGATTGTGGTTACTGAATATGTTGGAAATATCGTGAGGGTTATGGTCTCAGTGGGAGCCCGACGATCGTGTTTCCGTTGATAAGAATACGAATACGAATACGATGATATGATTGGAGATGTCGTGAGGGGAGAAGGCCCCAGAGGGAGCCCATTTATGGGAAAAGGCCCCAGAGGGAGCCCCGACGATCGTATTTCCAATGACATGATATGTTAAAACGTAGGCCAGGGCCCAGTTGACCGGTAAGAGTGTTGCTGGTGTCCCCCGCCGCACAGTACTGTGGTTTTCTTTAGATGGATCCATCGCCCAATACGTTTAAGAATACGAGTCACAATCACGATCTGAATTCAACATACACGAACATGAATATGAATATGTTAATAGGAATATGAATATGAGGACATGAATATGTTGATATGAATATGGATATGAATATGAATATGTTTATGTTTATATGAAAATGTTTATGCATCATGAAAATGTTTTAATTTAAAAGTTTTATGCATCTTGAAAATGTTTACGAAAATGTTATGTTTATGTTTATGCATCTTCATGAAAACGATATTTTAAGTACAAGTATTTTTCACTGTTATATGTTAACTGTATTACGTATTACTCGTTATAAAGAATATGACGTGTTGAGTCTTTAGACTCACTAGGTGTGATTGATGCATGTGATTATGATAATAATGATTATGGAGGTCTTGATGGTTGACTTTGCTGGACTGAAGGTCCACATAACCCGAGAACCGACGCTAGTTTTCCGCACTAGATATGATTTATGATTTTAAGTTATGTTAAAGTTATTTTTATGAATTTTATTTAGGTAATGAGAGATTTCTGAGAGGTTATAGTATGGGCTATAATTTTCAAATAATATTTTTAAGATGGTAAAACGTTTAACGATTTTATGCTTTAAAATATTTTCCTTTGGATTTTTAAATGGTCGCTGGATGTTTATTTTTAAAATGGTGACAAGATATTTTAAATTATTTATATATATTTATATTTTTAATTAAGGAGAGAAAGAAAAAATTTTCCAGCACGTTTTAAGAAAATGATTAAGCGGACGTTTCATATCAGGTGAACAAGAAGCTGAAAAAGGTTAACAATCATATTGTTTCATCCGTACACCACACATCTAAAACACACAAGTCGGGGAAAATCATTTGAAAACGCCTTATGAGATCTGGCATGGACAGAAAAGTGTGGTGTCCTATTTTAGAATATTTGGATGCAGATGTTTTATTCACGATAAAAATCATTTGAAAACATTTGATGCAAAATCTGCATAAGGAATTTTTATAAGTTACTCATCAATTAGTAAAGCTTATAGTGTTTAACAAATGTACTTTGAATGTAGAAGAATCAATTCATGTTGTATTTGATGAATCTACACTAACTTATAAGCCAACTGATCCAGTTGAGCTAACCGATCGCTTTACATAAATCAGTTTAGAGGATGATAGTAAAGAAGAAGTTCACATCAATCGACATATCCTTCAAACACATGAACCATAGATAGAGGATCAAACAGCTGAATGGGAAGCTTTTCCTCACACTCAGTTGGTGGAACAATGCGATAATATTTGTAAGGACCGTGTATCGTATTATCGTAAATCTTATGTGATTATCGATAATTCATGAATTTGATATGTGATTATGCAATTGATGTATATTATGACAATGAAATTGAGAAAATAAGTATCGAATATAAATTGACGTTGTAAGAGCTCGAGTGGAGAAGTCGGACGCCAATATAGTACAAAATCAAATATTTGTACAGAACGTGTGGCGCCCGGGCGGTAGAAAATGACCGCCCGAGCGCCAGTGTGGAATAAGGGGTGTTCTCGGACAGAACATGCCGCGCCTGAGCGGTAATTTTTGACCGCCCGAGCGTGGTGCATTTGAAACTCGGGGGCAGAACCTCTCGCGCTCGAGCGCGAGAATTCTACCGCCCGAGCGCGAGAGCGGTGGGAAGATAAGAACAATTTGAGCGCGAGAATTCTACCGCCCGAGCGCGAGAGCGGTGGGAAGATAAGAACAATTTTTGCTGTTCGTTTTCTTCATTTTCTTTCAGCGACTTCGAGAGACACGAGGGATTTTGATTTTCTTTCGTCCAAATCGACTTCGAAACGCTGTCTAAACGCGTAACAAATTATATATTTGTGATTGTCGCGTCGAGGGCTTCTGACTGAGGTAATTTTCTTCGGGTTCCAGCAGCTTGAAATATCAAAGTGCTGGAATAGCATGTATTTGAAGTTGAATTTCCTTTATGTAGTAGAATAACCGACAATAAACTCATATTCGAAGTCGGAATTGAATTATGATTTGATTTGGATTTGATATGAATTTTTGAAGTTTCAAATGATATTTGAAACTTATATTAATGATTTGGAGTATGTTATTGATTGGAATGAGTATGTTATTGATGTAGATAAAGTGTAATATCAATATCTTCAGGCTACATCAGTTGGAAACGAAGAATTGAGGTATGTTGCGACCAGATAACATACGACAGGTATCTGTATTATATGATATATGTCGGATTGATTGGAATGAGAATACATGTCTATATGCCTTATTTGTTGATTGATGTGGCATACATGACATTGAGATTGAGATATAGATGTATAAAATAAATGTTTTGTTAACACACATCGTTTGATGCATACATCGATACATGACATGCACATTGAGCTATGATCCTTGGATACCCTGATATGATTTGATTGGATTCTGGGGTTCGTGAAAATAATTGCTATGTTGGTATTATATGACCCGTAAAGCATAAACAATTGTGGCCCCGATGATTGGATATGAGATTTGGGATTTGATGGCGCTTTGTCGACGCTATCATACGAGTATCCCTTATTGAGGTCGGTGTGCCAGCTCGACCATTGATTTGATAGCGATTCGATTGATTCTGACATGTGCTCAGTGGATGGGCATTTGACCTGATACCTCCACGACATACATGCATTGCATACCATATATCATTATTTAGATATCTGTGGTATATATGATTGGTTTTTCCATACGGAGCTTTGCTCACCCCCAAGGGAGGCTGTTGTTGTCTTTGTGTGTGGACAATGGCAGGTACTCCAGGATATCAGGAGACCGGAGAGGGTATTTCTGGAGGGAGCCACAACTTGGGCTGAGGTTTTATGTTTATGTCTTGTTCCCAGTATATATGTATATGTATCTATATACCGGGGCATGTCTCGAGGATATGAGATGTTTTTATGTGATTGGTTTTGATTACGTGTGGGCATGTTTATGATGTGAGACTAAATACTATTTTTAGTATTCAAATAAAATGATTTGGGCTCATTGAAAAGAAAAGTTAAACTCGTTTTCCGCTGTAATTAGTTAACCCTAATCAGATTGCATTGTAATAACAATTAGGAGCTAAGGGCCCCACACCGAGTGGTATCAGAGCATAGCTGGGAATGCTCGGTTGAGTTTTGTGTACACTTGAATAGGCACAAATGAATTGTGCGTATGTGTTTGATTTATTTGTATTACTTGCTCCTACTTGATTTGATTTGAGTAAGTATTTGATGAGATTGATGATATGAGATGATGGTATTGCGAAATTGATATTGAATTGTGATATTCATCTTTTGATTTGTAGATGGATCCCACAAATGAAACTGCGAGTAGTAGTACTGAGAGAATAGTTGGGCAATTTGAAGGATTGTCCATGGATGTAGTGATGGCTCGATTCCAGGATTTGAAACCATCAAGGTTCTTTGGCACTGAGAGTGCTGAAAGAGCAGAAGCCTGGTTGAAGGATATTGAGCATTTGTTTAATATTGTTAAGTATTCCAAGGCTCGGAGACTGAAACTTGCTCTTTATCAGTTGAAAGACCGAGCTAAATCTTGGTGGGAAGCCGCTGAGATTGGATTGAAAGAGGCCGGGATTGAAGTCACATGGGATGTCTTCAAGGCCCAGTTTTTGGAGCAGTATTCCCCTCCATCCTATTATATTGCTCAGGAGAATGAATTTAATAATCTGCAGCAGGGAACGATGTATGTTGCAGAATATGCTTCAAAGTTTTCTACTCTGTTGAAGTATGCACCTCACGTAGCTGGGAATGCGAGGGCAAAATATAACAGGTTTGTGAATGGATTGCATCCTGCTATATATACATATGTTGTTTCTGGATTGCCTACCAGCTACGCAGAGGCAGTTGAACGAGCCAAGGCAGCCGAGACTGGACTTAGGAGAGGAGGTCCACAGTATATTCCTCCACCTTAAGTGTCAGCTTAGCAGCCTGCCCTGCGACTCAGAATCAGGAAAGATTATTTTGTCTGAGCAAGTTGTGCATAATTGTGTATTGATATATGAGGATAATGTGGTATTTCTGAATTTGATTGTCCTCCCAATGCACGACTTTGATTGTATTGTTGGCATGGATATCTTGATGGAAAATCGAGCTACTGTTGATTGTTGTCATGGAGTGGTTCGATTTCGACCGATTGATGGACCCAAGTGGAATTTTTATGTCAAGGGTTCCCAAGCCAAAATTCCATTGGTATCTTCCTTGGAAATGCGACTTTTGACTAGCGGAGATGAGGGTTATCTTATCTACGCTATTGATATTTCGAAGAAGGAGTCTTTTTTATCTGAGATTCCTGTTGCGAAAGAATTCCCGGATGTATTTCCCGATGAGATTCCTGATTTTCCTCCTCATCGAGAAGTTGAATTTAGTATTGATCTTATGCTGGGGACTGCGCCTATTTCTAAAGCTCCTTATCGCATGGCACCTCTTGAACTGAAAGAACTGAAAGAACAATTGCAGGATCTTCTTGATAAGGGATATATTCGACCGAGTGTATCGCCTTGGGGAGCTCCAGTTTTATTTGTTCGAAAGAAAGATGGTACGATGCGAATGTGTATCGATTATAGACAATTGAATCGGGCTACTGTGAAAAACAAGTACCCACTTCCTCGTATTGATGATTTATTTGATCAGCTTCAGGGTACTTCCGTATACTCGAAGATTGATCTTCGTTCTGGGTATCATCAAGTACGAGTTCGAGATGAAGATGTGCCCAAAACTGCTTTTCGTACCAGGTATGGTCACTATGAGTTCTTGGTTATGCCTTTTGGTCTCACAAATGCTCCTACTGTTTTTATGGACTTAATGAATCGTGTCTTCCGAGATTATCTTGACCGATTCGTTATTGTGTTTATTGATGATATTCTTGTTTATTCGAAATCGAAAAAGAAGCATGTTGAACATATGAGACTGGTACTTCAAACTCTTCGTACTAGTCATTTATATGCCAAATTGTCCAAATGTGAATTCTGGATGGACAAAGTGGTATTTTTGGGCCACGTCATTTCGAGACATGGCATATCTATTGATTCTGCGAAGGTCGAAGCTGTATTGAATTGGCCAAGACCTACGAATGTTCCTGAGATCCGTAGCTTCATGGTTTTAGCGGGATATTATCGTCTTTTTATTAAAGGATTTTCGAAAATAGCTAAACCTATTACTCAACTGACATAGAAGAATCAGCGATTCATTTGGTCAGATGAATGTGAAGCTAGTTTTCTTGAATTGAAGACGAGATTGACCACAGCACCTATGCTTACTATTCCCTCAGGTACCGGAGGATTTGTGGTGTGTACAGATGCGTCTGGTAAAGGTTTGGGCTGTGTTCTGATGCAACATGGCAAAGTGGTTGCTTATGCGTCTCGTTAGTTGAAATCTCATGAAACTCGTTATCCTGTTCATGATCTCGAATTGGCCGCCATTGTGTTTTCTTTGAAAATTTGGCGCCATTACTTGTACGGAGAAAATTTTGTTATCTATTCGGACAATAAAAGTCTGAAATATCTCTTTTCTCAATCTGATTTGAATGTGAGGCAACGCAGGTGGATGGATCTCCTGAAGGATTTTGATTGTGAGATTCAATATCACCCTGGATCGGTGAATGTTACTGCGGATGCCCTTAGTCGGAAAGTTCACGATTCTGTTCTAGCTTCTGTTTGTGTCGCCAAAGTACACGAGGATATTTGTACTTCTGGTTGGACTTTTCACTCGAATTGGAATTCTGTCACTGTCTGAGCATTGCAAATTGAGCCTAACTTGATATCGAAAATACGAAAGGCCCAACGAAGCGATGCTCAGATCCAAAAGTCGAAAGAACTTGTATCTGCTGGACATCAGTCTGTATTTCAAATTTTTTCTGATGGTTCTTTACGACTTAATGGTCGGCTGGTAGTTCCTAATGATTCTGATTTGAAATCTGCTCTTCTTCGAGAAGCACATTGTAGTAAATATAGTATTCACCCTGGAGGCCGAAAGATGTATTTGACATTGAGACCTCAATTCTGGTGGAAACGTATGAAGAAGGACATTGCTGAGTTTATTTCTAAATGTCTTGTCTGCCAGCAAGTGAAAGCCGAGAGAATGAAACCGGGAGGATTGCTCCATAGTCTTGAAATCCCGAAATGGAATTGGGAACATATTGCTATGGATTTTGTGACTCATTTACCTCGTTTGCCCAAGGGCTGTGATGCTATTTGGGTCATTATTGATCGGCTTTCGAAATCTGCACATTTCATTCCGTATGAGCAGACTTATCCTTATAGAAGAATGGCCCGTCTATACATTGAGAATGTTGTGAGACTGCATGGTGTGCCATTCTCGATTGTATCTGATCGTGATCCCAGATTTGCTTCTAAATTCTGGGGTAGTTTCCAAGAAGCGATGGGTACGCGTTTGGCTATGAGTACTGCCTATCATCCTCAAACTGATGACCAGACGGAGCGTACGATTCAAACGTTAGAGGATATGTTGCGTGCTGTTGTGATGGACTTCAAAATGGGATGGCAAGATGCCTTACCATTGGTTGAATTTTCTTATAATAATAACTTTCAGACGAGTATTTGTATGGCACCGTTTGAAGCTCTATATGGGAGACGATGTAGATCACCGTTATTCTGGGATGAGATTGAAGAGAGACAATTGACTGGACCTTAAATGATACAGGAAATGAACGATAAGGTTCAGTTGATTCGGCAGCGGATGAAAGCTTCTCAGGATCGTCAAACAAGTTATGCGAACAAACGAAGACGACCCTTGGAATTCCAGAAAGGTGACAGAGTATTTTTGAAAATATCTCCCTATAGAGGCACTGTTCGATTTGGCATGCGAGGGAAATTATCTCCTCGATATGTTGGTCCATACGAGATTCTTGATCGAGTTGGTAATCTTGCGTATCGATTGGCATTGCCACCAGCTCTATCTGCTATTCACGATGTGTTTCATGTTTCTATGTTGAGGAAATATGAACCAGATACATCACATGTACTTGCACCTGATGAGGTTGAACTGGATCCTTCTCTTTCCTATGTTAAACAACCTGTTCGCATTATGGATCGAAAGGAAAAGATATTGCCAAATAAATCGATCTCTTTGGTTCGAGTACAATGGACACGACATGGTATTGAAGAGTCGACGTGGGAATTGGAAAGCAAAATGCGAGATTCGTATCCGCATTTATTTGATACTAGTCCATCTGTTCCATTGTATTCGATGTATTCTGATCCGTTTACTGATTTTAGTTTTGATATGTACTATAACTGGTAACATATATATGTTTGCCAATGTTATGTATATAGAGATGTTTGAGATTTCGAGGACGAAATCTTTTAAGTGGGGAGAAATGTAAGGACCGTGTATCGTATTATCGTAAATCTTATGTGATTATCGATAATTCATGAATTTGATATGTGATTATGCAATTGATGTATATTATGACAATGAAATTGAGAAAATAAGTATCGAATATAAATTGACGTTGTAAGAGCTCGAGTGGAGAAGTCGGACGCCAATATAGTACAAAATAAAATATTTGTACAGAACGTGTGGCGCCCGGGCGGTAGAAAATGACCGCCCGAGCGCCAGTGTGGAATAAGGGGTGTTCTCGGACAGAACATGCCGCGCCCGAGCGATAATTTTTGACCGCCCGAGTGTGGTGCATTTGAAACTCGGGGGCAGAACCTCTCGCGCTCGGGCGCGAGAATTCTACCGCCCGAGCGCGAGAGCGGTGGGAAGATAAGAACAATTTTTTCTGTTCGTTTACTTCATTTTCTTTCAGCGACTTCGAGAGACACGAGGGATTTTGATTTTCTTTCGTCCAAATCGACTTCGAAACGCTGTCTAAACGCGAAACAAATTATATATTTGTGATTGTCGCGTCGAGGGCTTCTGACTGAGGTAATTTTCTTTGGGTTCCAGCAGCTTGAAATATCAAAGTGCTGGAATATCATGTATTTGAAGTTGAATTTCCTGTATGTAGTAGAATAACCGACAATAAACTCATATTCGAAGTCGGAATTGAATTATGATTTGATTTGGATTTGATATGAATTTTTGAAGTTTCAAATGATATTTGAAACTCATATTAATGATTTGGAGTATGTTATTGATTGGAATGAGTATGTTATTGATGTAGATATAGTGTAATATCAATATCTTCAGGCTACATCAGTTGGAAACGAAGAATTGAGGTATGTTGCGACCGGATAACATACGACAGGTATCTGTATTATATGATATATGTCGGATTGATTTGATTGATTGGAATGAAAATACATGTCTATATGCCTTATTTGTTGATTGATGTGGCATACATGACATTGAGATTGAGATATCGATGTATAAAATAAATGTTTTGTTAACACACATCGTTTGATGCATACATCGATACATGACATGCACGTTGAGCTATGATCCTTGGATACCTTGATATGATTTGATTGGATTCTGGGGTTTGTGAACATAATTGCTATGTTGGTATTATATGACCCGTAAAGCATAGACAATTGTGGCCCCGATGATTGGATATGAGATTTGGGATTTGATGGCGCTTTGTCGACGCTATCATACGAGTATCCCTTATTGAGGCCGGTGTGCCAGCTCGAGCATTGATTTGATAGCGATTCGTTTGATTCTGACATGTAGTACTTTTATCAGTTAGACAAAATATACTAAGGAACTGCTCAAGAAATTTGGCATGAAGACATGTTCAGTTGCAAATACTCCCATAAGCTCATCGATTAAATTAGATAAATATGAAGGGGTGATAACAGTTAAGATGACAATCTACATAGGTTTAATAGGTTCTTTATTATACCTAACTGCTAGCCGCCCTGATATTGTATTTTATGTTTGCATGCGTGCTAGATTTTAGGACCAACCTAAGCAATCTCATTTTTCAGCTACCAAACACATATTGAAATAACTTAAAGGCACACAAAATGTGGGCTTATGGTATGCTAAGGACTCATCTTTCAATTTAGTTGGCTATTCAGATGCAGATTATTCAGGATGTAAGTTTGATCATAAAAGCACCAGTGGATCATGTCAGTTTCTAGGAGACCGAATGATTTCATGATTCAGCAAGAAGCAAACATCCATAGCAACTTCCACAACTGAAGCGGAATATCTAGCTGCTGGAAGCTGCTGCGGTCAATTGCTCTGGATTCAGCAACAACTGAAAGATTATGGAGTCATTGCAGAATAATCATCAATCTTCTGTGATAATACAAGCACAACTAGGATTACATACAATCCAGTTCTTCATTCCAGGAACAACACATTGATGTCAAACATCATTTCATTAGATATCATGCTCTAAAGAAGGAAATCAGGCTAGAGTACATATCAACTGGACAACAAGAAGCTGACATCTTTACCAAGCCACTTCTCGAGACTAAGTTTTCTTACTTTCTCAATATTCTTGGCTTAATTGATTTGTCATAATATCATTCAGCTTGAATATTTTCTTGTTGATATTCAATTATTACCAGTTGAATACATTTTTGTTATTCAGTCAATACCAGCTTGTATGAAGAATAGTAAAGCAGTAAAGTAATAAACAACAATGAATAAAATATCAATTTTATTGATAATAACGTTCTGCATTACATGATTAATTTCTATTTCTAGTGCATTTAGCCAGGAGGACATCCAAATGGATAATTTTTCAAAGGAAGTTCCCCTGAAGTCCTCTGATATGGCTATTTTCTCAAGAATTATTTGTTCTTTGTTGAGCATCAGGTAGTATAATCCTTCATCAGTTGCGAGATCTGAAGTATGAATGACGGAGAGTGTTCGCTTATACTTGTTCTCAGTTTCCAGTTGTTCTCTTGTGGCAACTCGTCTCTCCTGTTGGATAGACTGTGACTCTTGAACCTTTGTCTAGGTGGACAGTGTTTTTGCGAAGACAAGGTCTTCTATCTCCTTTTTCTTCGCTGATACTAGCCTATTCCTCTATGCACGATTGGATTGACTGGAACTACTTGAATTTTCCATCTGTTATTGATTAATATTATCTACTAAAATATTTTGTATCTCATAAGTTTGATCTTATTTATAGACAGATTCTAACTAAAGCATGATTAAGAAACCGATGTATTTCCACGGGTCGATGAAGAGACATCAGTCACCTGGCTACAATTAATTCACCGAAAATAAGACTCTCTTACTTTCTTTTTATTTTCATGCATTTATTTAGGGGGAATGTCGATTTTAATTTGGTTAACTGATAAGACAATTGTCAGTTCGTCTTCAACTAAACTGATTCAATTTTCAACCAATCACTCAGTTATTGACTTGACTGATCTTATCATATAGGTTAACCGAATATTGATAAAAATTCCACATTAACTGATGTGACTGTTAAAATTACGCAGTTAATTATGTCATTCATTGAATAGTAATTGACAACGTGGCCCCACGAAGTCCAACCGATTTTTATTCGCGATTACACTGCATGTTCACACGTTTTTATGTCAATTAATCTTGGACTGACACGTGTCCAAAAATGTGAATAGTCACCAACATAAGTAATTGTGCCTGCTCCATTTCAGTTTCTTTACGAGCATGTCTAACTCTCAGAGCAAATCAAACACACAGAGCTTTTCTTCCTCACAGATATCCAAACACTCAGAAATTTCAAGCCAAACACCAGCTTATATTCTTAATGCAATGTCTATTGACTTCGAGTCAGTTCTTTCTGTAAAGGACGAAGATATTCGAAGCGTTTTTCTCAAATTGGAAGCTATCGGACTGAAGAAATTTTTGGGCTATCAACTCAGAAAATTTATCTCAAGGATATTCAAGATTTGAGCAAATGCAGACGCTATTATCTGCTGATGGATGGAAAATCAAGGTTTCTGATCCAAAGATGGAGTTGAAGCCAGAAATTCAATTGCTGGCGGACATTGTAGCCAAGGGTGTACTCTCCAAGGCAGGCTCGTATGGTGCCCTCACTCTTGAAAAATTTCAAGTTATAATTTTCAATATCTTGAAGAACATGCTTCAGTCCTCCAAACAGTCCAAAGGTTTTTCTGTGCCACTCAGCTACCTCTTGAAGAGCAAAGGTTTGGTTGATGAATCTGTTGAGAAGTCGTCCAAATTCAAGGTCTTCACTGCCAAGAATGTTCAGCAACCAAAGACCAAACTGGACATATCTCCTGAGTAGTTTATTAAAGTCAAAAAAGAGATTGAGACACTGGAAGATCCCAAATCAGTTAAGAAAACCAAGGACTTGGCTCAGAAAAGACAATCAAGAGGAAACTGATTGTCAATTAAGAACTGAATTGGAGAAAACCCCTTCTCCAAAAATAATGAAGAAGCCAAGGTACCAAAAGACCAAACCAATTGTTGTTGTGGAAATTGTCCCAGCTGAAAGATTGAAGCCAACTAGAGCTGATAGCCCCTCATCGCTATACCTATTAGGGCAATTCCAGTTGCATCTTCAACTGCACACCAGCAACCTTCTCCAACTGCTCTTCCAAAGAAGACAATCACCGAATCTGGTGACAAACTGAAATTAGTTGGAGTGAGAGCACCACTCACCATGGTAGCTAGAGAAACAGTATTACCCATGGCTCGACCAAAGTGTGTGGTGATTCGAGAGGTGGATTCCACCACCTTAGGGCTGAGCATCTCTCACGCCCTAACTGATCCCAAAGGCAAGGGTAAGATGATTGAAGAGCCCAGGCCAACCAACCCCATTCAGACTCACATTGATTTAATATGGATATAAATAAATTAGTTTGCTGAATCAGAGTTGAAAACATATGATAAATGGGTCAATTCGGAACTGAAGTGTTGCCAGGCGGATGAAGAAGAAATCAATTTTATCAGAGTTCATCGCCCTTGAAATAATAATTCCGAAGACAGTTAAGGCTATCACCATTACTCAAGCACTGGAGATGATGACATATTTCTTTGATTTGATGCGTGAGAAGAGGCTAGCTGAAGTCTCAAGTCAGCTAAGAATAAACTATGATCCTACGAGTCCAACTGCTTACAATAATAGAGCTGTTTTTCAGCAGTTGGACATGGATCTATCTACTTTTCAGATGAATATCAAAATATGGGAATCAGATCAACAACTGTATATTCCAGTAAATTCCCAAAGTCAAACCTCAGAGGAGCAAACAGAACCTTCAAAAAATAAGACAAAGTTATCCAAGGAAGCAGTTGCTGAATAAACCGAGCTGGTAATTATTCCTTCTTCTGAGAATGCTCAACCGTCATCTTCTGCTCCTCAATTTCCTCCAGTGGGTCTTCAGCTATACACAAATGCTGAGAAGTCATTGGCCAATAATTGTTCCTTATTCTGAGAATGCTCAACCGTCTCGATTCTACCAATGGCTGCTGATGTTATGATAGAAGAAATTCAGTCCAGCCTGCAAAATTTAATCTCACTATTTCTAATATGAAGTCCACCCAACAACTGCATACTTTTAAGATTGATTCTAAGAAGGAAAGTACCTTGAAGATCCTTTATTAGGTTACCAAGGATATCACTTCCTTATTCTTTTTGGTAGATCAGTTGAAGAAGGACCGAGTGAAAGTTTCAGCACTTTTCCAGACTCAAGACATGCTCATAAATCACATTAATTTTGTGAAAACAACAGTGAAAATGGGAATGGATTTGATGCAGGAACAATTGCTGAATTCAATATCCCAAGTCACTTCAGAAGTTCGTATATTATCCAATAAAGTTGGCGGTGTTGACAAAAAGCGAGAAGAGCAGAGAGAAGAGCAGCTGCACCAATCTAAAAAAAGGCCAAGAAAACTAACTGATCAAGAACCGGCTGATAAATGAGTCAAGAAATGCAGAACAATCTAGACAAGTTAGAAGACAGTCTCTATTCAGTTATTATTTGATTTGGCAGATTTTCAGTTATCAAAAGAAAATTTTTTCATTCTTCAAGACAATTCTTTCATTCTTTGTAGAATCTGTACATTGAAAGATTATTTTATCTACAAGGTTCAGTTCATATCAGTTCACAAATTCTAAGCTTTGTCAAACACCTAAAAGGGAGAATTTGTTGGAATCTTAATTTCGGAGTTTGACAAACTGAACGTAGAAAGGTTGCAACTGATCAAGTGAACTGAAGATAACTGAAATGAAAACACGTAACTGATTGTTGTCCGAACTGATAATTTAATGTGTATATATTCGAAGGCAACTAAACTGATCAAAGCTAACTAAAGTTGTGTAGTCAACTGGACGATCAGTTAAGACTGATCAGTTATACATTAATCAGTTAATCCTATCGGCTATAAAGAGTCAACTGTTAAATCAGCTTGACACATCATCAGTTATGAGCGAAGCCAACAACCGAAAATTTGTACAAAAGCAGTCTGCAACTGATAGTGGGAGAGCCGCATATCAAAATGCCTCAATGTACCATTGTCAGAAAGATAATGACGTGTCCATACAAGAAAAATCAACAGATATAATTATTGAATGCATCCATTGTTACTGTTGGAGAACAAAGCCTATAAATAGTCGAGAAGATCAGCTGAGAAAAACAATCAAAGCGCGTACATTCATTCTTGAGTTAAACAGTTTGTAAAGATTAGTTACAATAAGCTCACACTCATCAGATTTATTCTTAGTGTTAAGGCTATATTTTGAGCACATACATAAGCACTCATTGTTATCTTATTCGATCTTTTCAGATCAAGTTGTGCTTATGAAACATATCAGTTTCGTACTGATAAAATTTGCAAAGATACTAATAGTTTCAGGTTGGCATTGTTAAGTCCAAACTGAAGTGAGTTATTACAGTTGCTATATTTAATAAAAGTCTTTTAGTAAATATCATATCCTCGCGATAGATGGGGTGACGTAGGAGCATTTGAAGTCTCCGAACATCCACAAATCTTGTGATCTTTATTCTCAGTTTTTTTCAATCTGTCATTTAGTTATTTCTGCACTTTCATTAGTTAACTTATTGACATTGACAACAAGATTTGCGAATTTAGCTTACCACTAAAATGATTCATTCATAGAAACGTTGTGAAAATTGTTAAGTGTTTATTCAACCTCCCCCTGTAAACACTTTCAAACACCCAACCGATCCATTTTAAATAACATTTTGAAACATATTTTAAAATATCAGTTGAACTGATTCAAGAATATTTTAAAATAACATTTCAACCGATCTATTTTAAATAACATTTTGAAACATATTTTAAAATATCAGTTTTCAAATCTCCTTCTTAGAACAGCTCGCTCTGATACCAATTGAAGGACCTTGTGCTGGGCACCTTGAGGTGCTTCAAACACAATAAATCAGTGAGCTGCAATAGCTCGTGTTCTAAGAATGTATACACCGATGAATTAGATCGAGTTTGGTAATAAACCAAGCGGAAAACACTCGAAATAATCCTTCGTTGAGAAACATTGATAAATTTTATATCATGTGTAACTGAATAACTCAAAGTAAAAGGGATCAGTTCTCGCATGTATCAGTTAATTTATGATGAGAACTGAACTGTTAGATACTTGAACTGATCAAGTCAGTTTAAAGCTAGGGGTTAACAGTTAGAGTACACAAGATATGTTTATGGATGTTCGAAGACTTCGACTGCTCATACGTCACCCCTTCTACATCCTCGGGTAGGATACAATAGAAGACTTGATTAATTACCACAAGTGTAATATCCCACCCAGTTTAGGACTTACACACTGCCTAACAGAACTCCTAGACTAGACTGAAGGAATAACCTTCCAGTCAACACTTGTTTAATGTTTGTTTGTAAAATACTACATACACAAGTTTATTGTCTTTGTGCAAGACTGTATTTGGGTGGTGGTGTGTGCATGTGTGTGGGAACTGAACAATGAACACTACAAGAAAGTGTTCTCACATACTGAGGGAATTGTGCTTCTAAACTAAGCTTGATAACACGATGAAGTGTTCCCTCTTGGCAAATTGCTTCTAGTAAGCTATTATGCAATATGCGTGTCCTTTCTATTGTTTTTCCACAAACTTGTTATTTTTCTTGATATGTTGTATTTTGGTCTTCACTGATCTTATATTTATGGGCGGGAAACTGATCGTACAGTGAGACTCGACAATTATATCCATTGCAGCTTGAATGTGTTCCTTGAGATTCGTGTCTCGACTTTTCTGAAATCTATGCTAGAACATTTTGTCTTTAAGCTTAGCTGCATCGTCCATTATTGTACTCCTGATCGTACAGATGCTTTTGTACCCTAGTACGTAGCTGGAATCCACTTAAGTAAGTTTGTCTTCAATTACAACTGATTGAATCCTAACTGATGCACCTAACTGATCATCTTAACTGATTTTCAGTTGGGCTGGTGAAATCAGTTGGCTCGTCAGTTGAACTGGTCAGCTGGGTTCTTCATCAACTGAACTCTTCATCAGCTGGCCTGGCTTCTGAAGGTCTTCTGTTTGAGCCACCTATCAGCTGGACAATCAGTTGAACTGTTCTTTGATATATCAGTTGAACTGATTCAGTTTGGTCGATCAGTTGGTGTTTTTCGTTTACGTCTCGATAGCTTCTGTAAAGTCCAGGAATTTAATTCACGTAACCTGAATGCATGCAATCTAGGATTTTATTTAATTATTTGTAAAATTATTTTTATGCATTTTATTCATAATTATTTCATGATATAATTTATTTCATGAAATTTTAAAAGTTCATGCATTAGAGTTTCTAGATGCATTTCGCGCTCGAATGAGGAACGGAGACCGGGGAAGTATCAGAAAAATTATTTTTATTACATGACTAATTTTTATTAATTAATATAAGATGTTTTAAATGTATTTTTCAAGAAACGGGCTTTGTAGGGTATTTTTGAAAAGGGATCGATTAAGGTACCCGAAATGCGCAACGGAAGTTTCAAAATTATTTTCCAGCAAGAAAATCGAGCACCCTAAGCTATAGTGTGTAGCAAATACAATAAAACACAAAATGACATTCATAGATTGTTTTAAAAATTACCTATCAATCTTAAAAGATTGATGATGGCTCCAACTTAGTTGTCAAACAACTAAGCTCTTCAATGGCAAGACAAATCTTCAAGCTTCCAAGAGCACACCTTGCTCAAAAATTAATCCCACCACCAACAAGGAAGATCCACTTTACACTTGCACTAGAAAATGTAAGGTATTTTTCTTTGAGAAGACTAAGATTTCCTCAACAAATTGAAGAAGCAAAAATTGAAGGGAAAATCCTATCAAAATTTCGGCCAAGGTAGCTTGAGGAGAGAAAGGGGAAATTTTGTTGGTGCTTGAAAAAGTGATAAAGTACATGAGCATGCCATGTATTGTTTAATGAAAAAGTTGCCTCTAACCCTTCACATCCCTTGCATGCTTTTTACTTGGGTTTGTAACATTTACAAGGCCTATTGACATTTATTTAAATGTCTCAAACACATTTGACACCATTTAAAATTTACTTGATTTTACTCAAGCACACTAGTTGAATAATTATTTTCTATTGGGCTCTACAAGGCCCAATGTTATTTAATTAATTCAATATTTGAATTAATTTGATTATTTAGACTCTACTAGGTCCTCTAGTGTTTAATTAATTCAACACTTGAATTAATTTAATTTAGTTCATAATAATGTTTATGAAAATCACAATTTTCAAATACATTATTTGTTTGGCCAAATTTTAATTTAGGAACACTTTGATAGGATCGATTGACGTGTCAAGAGTGTTTAGAAGGGGGGTTGAATAAACTCTCTCAATTAATATTGGTCTTATCGAATTTTTGAGTTCAGTTTGGTGACAAACTGATTCTCGGAAACTTGTTGGTCAATATCAATCAGTTAAACTGAGGTAGTTGCGGAAGGTAACTGACTGACAGATAGAATACAGAACTGAAATAAAATACACAAGGATTGTTTCTGGATGTTCGGAGAATTCAATTACTCCTACGTCACCCCTTCTATCACAGGGATATGATTTCCACTAAAAGACTTTGATCCAATACAACACTTGTACAGACCCACTTCAGTTAGGACTTACCCACTGCCTAAACTGAAACTCTTAGTATTACAAAATGATCTCTGTGCGTAACTGATCTTAGCACTATTGAATTAACAAATATTACAGAGTGCTAGTTTGCTCAACTTGTAGCCTTGATTGCTACGAATAAATCAAGTAAGAGTGAGCTGAGATTTTGACAGAGTAATAGCAAGTTTTGAATGATGTATCGTCACTTCTTCTTTTTCTTCTGCCATATTTATACTCTTCTTTTCCAACGGTAATCTTGAGATAAATTTGAATCTTTGTATCCGTTGGTTTCAGCTTGATTATTCCTTCGATATTGTTTGCTTCATTTATTGTAATTCGGCGTCTTAATTGCTTTGTCCGAAATGCGTTGTTTTAAGTAGTCTTGGTTGTTGTGCTGTGCTCTTGTAATCTGTTATGTCTTCTCTGTTCTTTCCCGAGACATCTTCAGTTGAGAGACTTTGAGGCATTCGGCTGAATGTTTTAACTGATCAGTTCCAACTGATCAGTTTACTCTGTATCATTGTATCAGCTGATTTCAGTTGATAAGTTCAGTTGCCGAATCTGCTTGCGCGTATCAGTTGATTCATATTTTGTTAATCGATTGATTCATGTTTTGTCAAACTCCAGAATCTAGTTTCCAACAATTTCCCCCTTTATGGTGTTTGACAAAACCAAGTGATTTAAGATCAAATAACTGAGCTCTTTGTAGATAATAGATTACGCAACTGAATCATAAAATAACTGGATTCCTTGTAGATAACATAAAATCTGAGAATATTATATCAGTTGATTCTAATAATCTTATTAATTCTTCTTCAGCTGCTGTTCTTCCCCCTTTTTGTCAAACAACTCCATTTTGTCTGATAACTTTCGAACGTCAATGGAAAGAATTTTTACATCTGATGAGATACTTGTGGCAACAGTTGTGAGGGAGGTCTGTAGCAATTCTATTTTATTTGAAACAGAGGTTTCCAGTCTCTCAACTCTCTGACTAATTACATCCTGAGTTGTAAAGAGTGAGTTAACTAGCCCTTTCTTTATTTCATGCACAGTTCTGCTAAGAGAGTCCATGTTGGCTTGAAGAGCGTTTAGTTTCGCCGAGTCAAATTCAGTCGAAGAATCTAATTTGACAGTATGAGACAGTTGTTCGAATTGAATTTTCTTGATTTCAGCGAGCATCTGCTGCATATTGTACTGTATGTTCTGGATTTCTTCAAGAACAACATCCATTTCTGTGGATTGAATTGGAGGTCGCTGGCTGGCGTTTCTGAATGCTTCGATGTTTGTCCAAAAAGAACTAATGCTTGATTAGTTTCCATTGTTCCAGCCATAGGCTGAGCTGGAATGTTTTCTTGAATTTGAGATGATGAACGTTGGTTTTGATCAAGAAATGGACTGTCTGGCTGAATGATGGAGATGGATGGTTCATACATAGGGGCCTCCTGTGGAGAATTAACTGAAATTTGTTCTTGCTCCTTTGATTCAGTGAGCAACTGACCTTCTACATGTTCAGCAGTTTCTTGTTCTGAGGGTTTTGCTTGTTCATCAGTTTGAATATCTTGTTCAGCAGAAGTTTCTGGCTGAACTGGTGCTTCAGTTTGAGCTTTTTCCGATTCAGTTATTTCTTTTTCTGAAGTTTGGTTTGGCACTTCAGTTTGAGCAGATATAAATTTTTCAGCAATAAGTGACTCAGCTGGTGCTTCAGATGATATCTTAATGTCTTGCTCTGGTTGTTCAGCTGAATGGGTAATTGAGTCATATTGTATTTCCTCTAGCTGAGCTTCCAAGGTAACAGCTTGAATGATTTCATCAATGTTTGCCAAGGATAGTTCTGCTTCAGAATATAGCTGATGTTCTGTCTGAGAGGATTGAGGTATTCCCTGAACTGGCTTTTCAGTTCCCTGTTGTGGAGATGGTTCTTTTTGTGGAGAGGAGGATAAATATTTTTCAATATTTGAGTTGGGGGGTTTGTCATGAAGAACTAGTTCCTGATCTTCTTCCCAAAATCTGATTTCACTTTGCAGACTACTAAGATCTGTGTCCAGTTGAGTGAACATAGCTCTATCATTGTATGCAGTTGGACTTGTGGGATTGTAGTTGGACTTCAGCTTTGCTACCATTCTTGTTAGCTTTTTGACGCGAATCTGATTAAAGAAATATTTCTGCCTTTCTAATGCCTGTGGAATTGTAGCAGCTTTGACTACTTTCATCACAATTGCTTCTAGCTTGATGAACTTTTTCAGTTGAGATCTACGCTTCAGTTCTTTGGCAAAGATTTCTGTTCTGAAACTTTTCCAACAATCAAAAGATTTTAATTGTGATGTGGCAAATGCATTGACCTATTCCCAAACTAGGTCAATGTGTGTTTGAATGACATTGGATGGCCGGGGTTCTTCAACCAGCTTGCCTTTTCCTTTGTCAGTTGAGAGAATGTGAGGAAGATCCATTCCAGAATGTGTGGAGTGCACTGGTTCCCTTAATATTACACCTTTAGATCTGGCTCTAGGCAGGATGGTAGGGCGATTTACAAGAGTCAAGGGAGCTCTTACCTTAGCTGGTGTCTTTGCTTTGGTAACTGAATCATCAGGTGAGACTACTTGCAAAGAGATAGCCTGAATGGGCTGTTGAGCAGCTGATTGAATAATTTTCTCAGGTGGAATGACTTCCACTGTGGTTATTGGTTTGGTTCTTTGAGTCCTTGGTCTCTTGACAAGCTTAGGGGAAGGAGTTTTCTCTGAATCTGATTCACTGAGAATCAGTTTCCTTTTTGCTGTTTTGACCTTCTTGACTGGTGATGGCTCAACCTCTATTTTGGTTTTTGATGGCAAGGTGTTTTTGGCAGTAAATACCTTGAATTTTGATGATGTTTCAGCATTTTCAGCTACCAAACCCTTCAGTTTTAACAGATAACTGATTTGGATGGCGAAGCCACATGACTGTTTGGATGACTTGAGCATATTCTTCAAGATGTTAAAAAGAATATATCTCCAATTTGCTTTCTTTTCACCCATGATTATGGTCATTACCTGGAATTTTTCGAGGGTAAGAGCAGCATAAAAACCGGCTTTTGCTAATATTCCCTTTGCCACGATATCAGCTAACAACTGAATTTCTGGTTTCAGTTCCTTCTTTGGATCGGAAACCTTGATTTTACGTCCATCAGCAGATAGTCGAGACTGCATTTCTTCAATGTCATGAGTTTTTACTTCAGAAAAGCTGACATAACCATCAGTTGGCAAAGAGAAGATCTCTCCGAAAGCTTCTTCAGAAAGGAGTAGCAACTGATCATTGATAGTCACAGAGATAGTGTCATTAGCAGTGATTAATCCCTTCCGATAGAATTCATTGACCTCCTTGAGGTATATCTTCTGAGAAGATTGTCCCAAGAACATCCTGAGACCTGCCAACTCAAGCTTTAGAAATACATTCTTAACGTCTGCTTCTTGAATCGATAGAACCGAGTTAAAATCGATGACCATCGCATTCAAGATATGGGCTGGGATCTGGTTTGCCATTTCAGAAAGTGTAGTGATCTGAAAATTGAAGAGAATAAGTTCTGAAATTTGTATACTCTTAGAAACTGATTGTAATTGTGAAGAATAGAACTTAAGTGAAGCGGGCAAAATGCTTTTGTTCGTGACTGTTCAAATTCTGGACACGTGTCAGCCCGGGAAAAATTTTGAATAAAAATGTGTGCACGTGTGCTGTAATCGTGTGTATATAATAATGAGCGGTTTTAAAATATGCCACGTCATAAAAATTTAGTCACCTCATTTGATTTGGAATATAATAAGTTTTTAATTGGTTAACTTATGTGAGAAGATTTGTAAAATTTTCAAGCTGAACGATCAGTTGGGAAACTGATTCAAGTCAGTTGAGAATTCACAAACGATTGTCTTCTCAGTTAACGTCTTAAAAACTGACATTCCCCCTAAATTGGTGCATATAATAATTAAAGTAGTGCTACAAAATAATTTTAAGAGTCAGAGAGGTTATTGGTTTTGCTGAAACGTTGACGACTCTTCAGCTTTCTTGATATTCTGCTATAAATAGAAATGGCTCAATTAGTTTTAGACATATCATCCAAAATATTCAAGATAAAAAATGTCTGATATGGGTGACTCAAGTCTTCTATGAAAGTCTGCATTACTGGGAGCGATTGCAGGAGCTTGAGCTCTTATACAACTCTGGGGAGGCCACCACTCCTGAATTGGTGGCAGAACTGAATCAAGTGCGAAAGCACTTGAATATTGTTGTGTGGGTGGACGTCTTCAAGGAAGGTCACATGTATCAGCTGATGCTCCGTAAGGAATTGAAGATCCTGAGGCGCATAGCTCATTCTCACAGCTTTCTCATGACTGCTCCTTCTTCTCTTTCTGTTTGGATGAAATTTTGGATAATTGTTATGGAGGAGAAGTATGATGATGTAATCCAGACCAACATTTATAAGTAATGAAATATTTATCTGGTTTTAACTCTGTTTTTCTGCAAATGATATATTTCATCAGCTGTGATATGTAAACAAATGAACTGATGAGAGACTAATTGTCATAAGTTGATCATGAGCTGGGACTATTTAAACAACTATTAATAGAATTCAAACTGGTGTCAGTTGACAATGAACAACTGATAACTTAAAGTCCTTGGTAAATGTGAAAGACGCATTGATTAACTTGAGACTCTTAAGCTTCTCCAACGTCATTTTCCTATAAATAAGATGATAGTGATAAAAATGTGATGCAATATCAGTTCAAAAATATTTTAATATGTCTGATTCTGATGCATGCAGCAACACTCATGTTCATGTTACTGAGCAGTCAACCCCTCGTTTAAAAGATATCAAGAGAAAGATGGAGATATATGTTTTTCAGAAGGTGATGTTAACATGGGAAAAGATTCATGAGTTGAAGAGGGTGAGTGACAGTGGTGCTATTCCTACTCGTGCTCAGGAGGCAAGAGCACTGAAATACCTTGAACGTTTTGAAGTGAGGCATGTTAGGGATTTGATTGAAGACAAATGTCTTTTGGAGGCGATGCTATGGAAGGAGTGGCATGTTGTTGATAAGATTTCGAAATCTAGGGCATTTGCTAGAGTTCGAATTTATGAGTTAAATGATTGGGTTAGGGCATGGCTAGATTCAGTTGAATCCATGATATCTTCTGTAAAATGGGAACGTTGGTATTCTTAATGAAGTGTTATTTTCAATTTGTTGTGTTCTTATTTTCTGCATATAATTCTGTTAGTGAAGAAATATTACTAATAATTTCTAAGATAAATCAATTAAACCAAGAATATTTCGAAAGTAAGAAAACTTAGCCTCGGGTAATGGTTTTGTGAAGATGTCAGCTGCTTGCTGTTCAGTTGAAATATATTCTAGTCGAATATCCTTCTTTAACGCATGATCCCCAATGAAGTGATGCCTGACATCTATATGCTTGGTCCTTGAGTGAAGAACTGGATTATAAGTGATGGCAATTGTGCTGGTATTATCACAAAATATGGGCGATTCACTTGACGTTACTCCATAATCCTTCAGTTTTTGCTGAATCCAGATCAGTTGTGCACAACAGCTACCAGCAGCAAGATATTCTGCTTCTGTTGTTGAGGTAGCTATGGATGTCTACTTCTTGCTGAACCAAGAGATCAGTCTGTCTCCTAAGAACTGACAAGATCCACTTGTACTTTTGCGATCAAGCTTACATCCTGCATAATCTGCGTCTGAATATCCAACTAAATTGAAGGTGGAGTCTTTGGAATACCATAGCCCAACATTTTGCGTGTCCTTAAGATATCTCAGAATTCTTTTAGCAGCTGAGAAATGTGATTGCTTAGGATCTGCTTGAAATCTGGCACACATACAGACAGCAAAAACAATATCAGGTCGACTGGCTGTTAGGTACAACAATGAACCTATTAATCCTATATATAATGTCGCCTCTACTGATATTCCTCCTTCGTCAGTATCTAGTTTAACTGATGAGCTCATGGGAGTAGTTGTAGCTGAGCATGATTCCATACCAAATTTCTTTAGCAACTCCTTTGTATATTTTGTTTGACTAATGAATATACCAGTTTCTAGTTGCTTCACTTGCAGCCCAAGAAAAAATGTCAGTTCACCCATCATGCTCATTTCAAACTTTTCCTGCATTAACTTAGCAAACTTTTCGCACAATTTGGGGTTAGTTGACCCAAATATTATATCATCAACATAAATTTGAACTAATAGAATATGATTATTTTTAGTAAATTTGAACAAGGTCTTATCAACTGATCCGACTGTAAATGCATGATCAGTAAGGAATTTTGAAAGAGTTTCGTACCAAGCCCTGGGAGCTTGTTTAAGACCATATAATGCTTTGTTCAAATAGTATACATGATCAGGAAGTTTGTGATTTACAAAAACTGGAGGTTTTTCAACATATACTTCTTCTTGTAACTGACCGTTTAGGAATGCACTCTTCACATCCATCTGGTAAACTTTGAAGTTTTTGTGAGATGCATAAGCAAGAAATATTCTGATTGCTTCCAATCTTGCAACTGGAGCATACGTCTCATCGTAGTCAATTCCTTCTTCTTGCCTATATCCTTGTGCTACTAGTCTTGCTTTGTTGCGTATAACTGAACCGTCCTCATTTAGTTTATTCCTGTACACCCATTTTGTACCTATAATGGTTTTTGAAGTTGGTCTTGGAATTAAGTTCCAGACGTTATTGTGAGTGAACTGATTCAGCTCTTCTTGCATAGCATTTACCCAGTTAGGATCAGCAAGAGCTTCATCAGTTTTCTTTGGTTCCATTTGTGAGACAAAGGCTGAATGAATAAATAAATTTAACATTTGATTGCGAGTTCTTACTGGATCAGATGGATTTCCTATTACCAATTCTGGTGGATGTGATTTTCTCCATCTGTACTCAGCAATCGTTGCATCTGCAACTTCTTCAGTTGGTAACTGAATGCAGTTTTCAGCTTCAGTTGATGCCTCGTCAGCTGATATTTGAATATTATCATTTTCCTTTAATAACTAAATGTCAGCATTGACTTCCTGCTCATTTAATTGATCCAATATCTCTGGTTCTGGTGTTTGAAGGATGTTTTGATTATTATGATTTTCATCTTTGTCATCATTTTCCAAACTGATATCTGAAAATCGATCAGCTAGCTCAACTTGATCAGTTGGCTTATCAGTTAGTGCAGTTTCATAAAAATCAACATGCGCAGATTCTTCAACATTTAAAGTTTTCTTATTAAAGACTCTATAAGCTATACTAACTGATGAATATCCAAGGAATATTCCTTCTGCAGATTTGGCATCGAATGCTTTTAAGTAATTTTTACTATTATCATGAATAAAACATCTACAGCCGAATATTTTGAAATAAGTGATTATACTTTTTCTTCCATGCCAGATCTCATATGGTGTTTTCATATGATTCTTATTAATCATTGATCTGTTCTGAGTATAACATGCAGTGTTTACTGCCTCTGCCCAAAATCTTTGAGAAATACGAGAATCAGCAAGCATTGTTCTAGCAGCTTCTTTAAGGGTTCGATTTCTTCTCTCAGCTACACCGTTTTGCTGAGGAGTTCTTGCTGCTGAGAGCTCATGCTTGATTCCAGCATTTTCTAGAAGGCTTGAAAGTGTTTGATTGATGAATTCAGTTCCTCGATCAGATCTGATTCGATCAATCCCAACCGATTTTTCATTTAAAAGTTTTTTAAAGAGTTTAATCAGTTGTGCAGCCGTATGGTCTTTGGATTTGAGAAAGATAACCCAAGTAAATCTTGAAAAATCATCTACGACCACCAAGGTGTTTTTCATTCCCCCTAAGCTCATGACTGGTATTGGACCGAAGAGATCCATGTGCAATAGTTCTAAGCATCGGGCTGAAGACTTACAACCCTTGTTTTTGAAAGAAGATCGTACTTGTTTTCCATACTGACATGCTGAGCAAAGTTTTTCTTTTGAAAAATTTATTTTGGGCAAATCAGTTACAAGTTCATGTTTACTCAGATAGGCAATGGATTTAAAGTTTAAATGATTTAACCTTTTATGCCACAACCAGTTTTGAGATGATTTTGAAGCAATAAAGCAGACTGGTGCATGAGGCTGTTCATTCCAACTGACTTTATATGTGTTTCCACATCGTTTGCCAGTTAGTATGATTTCATCAGTTGATGTTTTAACTAAGCATGAGTTTTTATCAAATTGTACCGAGTATCCATTGTTGCATAACTGACTGATGCTAATCAAGTTATACTTCAGATTCTCTACTAATAAAACATCTTTAATAGTAAAGTTACCATGGATTAGCTTACCCTTACCCACGGTTTTACCTTTGGAATTATCTCCAAAACTGATGTTTGGACCACTATATTTGGTCAGTTGAGATAGCATACTTGCATCTCCTGTCATATGTCGTGAGAAACCGCTGTCCAAATACCATATTGAATTTTTATCTGTACATGTTACCTGCAAGCACACACATAATATGATTTGGTACCCATATCTATTTGGGTCCAAAACTTATTAGTCCCTTTGGAACCCATACTTGGATTAGTCTAACTGACTTTCCAGTAGCTGTATTCCAAATGGTTTTTCTCGGCTTTCGTGTGCTTGGTGAGTAGTGTACAGTTGATACACTATGTGTTTTAGTCTTATTCAACTGATTGTTCAATCTGTATCTCTTCTGAACTGGCTTGCAGTTATAGTAATTGACATAGCCATTCGAATAGTTTTTGTGAAATCTTTTTGATGACCCGCTTTGTGAATCAGTTGAAAGCTTTTGGCTATAGCCAATCCCATATCTTCTAGCCTTGTTCAACTTCTCAGTAGGTTGTTCAATCAGTTTACTGGGCTCAATTTGTTCTTGTACCACTGTTGATTTGACAAAGTGAATGTAATTCCCTTTGTTCATTGTCAGCTTTGGTTGAGTATCATTTGAAAACGTTTCTCCTTGATTACTGAACCCTAAACCAGTTTTATCAGAAACTGATTTTTGTGAATTCTGCATCTCATTCAGTGCAGTAGACGACTTATTCCAAGATTGAATGAGTTCAGTCTGTTTTGAATTTTCAAGGATCAATTTCTGGGTCAATGACTGATCTTTCTTTCTCTCTGCTTTTAACTCAGCAATTTTCCTTTTTAGACTCAACCCATCAACTGATTCATCAGTTTTTGTTTTATTGTCCATGGGATCATTTTTCTTTGATTTTATTTCCTCAAATGATGATGCAAGTTTCTGGTACTCATTTACCATTTCATGCAATGTTAAAATGAGTTCTTCTCGTGTAAAATCAGTTGAACTAAAATCAAATACCTGTTGACTTGTAGATTCTGCTTCTGTATCATTGGCCATTAGACATTTGACTTCCTCTTCATCACTTGAGCTATATGAGCTTTCTGGTTCTGATTCGTCATTATCAGTTTCTGCCCATTTGGATTTGTTCTCTTCAGCTAATAGAACCTCATGTTTCTTTTTGTAGGTTTTCTTATCATCTCTGGATCTTCTCTTATGCTCGTATGATTTCTTTCTTCTGTCAGTTGATCCTTGACTGTCCTTTTTAGGTTTAGGACAGTCAGCAATATAATGACCTGTTTTGCCACAATTGTAGCAAGCATTTATTTCTTCTTTGGAATTGTTTCTCTGGTATTCCTTGGTTCTTTCTCATGAACCTCCCAAACTTTTTGATGAATAATGACATAGCATCATTGCTTAACTGATCGGCAGATTTATCGACTGAACTGGTTGATTCAGTTCTTACAGCTGCTAGAGCAGTTGTAGCTGTAGGAGTAAATGGTTATCCTTCTCTGCTCTGAAATTCAAATTCATAAGCCTTTAAATCAGCAAATAGTTCATGAAGTTCGATCTGGTTCAAGTCTTTAGATTCTCTCATAGCCATAGTTTTGACCTCCCATTCCTTTGGAAGACCTCTCATCACTTTTAGTGCAACCTCTTTGTTAGTATACACCTTTCCGAGTGCATTTAATTCATTTACAATACTGCTCACCCTTTCATCATACTCATTCATTGATTCTCCAACCTTCATTTTGATATTGTCAAATTTCTGAACAGCAACAGAGAGTTTATTTTCTTTTGTTTGGTCATTTCCTTCATATAACTGAATCAACTTTTCCCAAATTTCTTTTGCTGTTTTGCACATCTTTATTTTGTTGAATGTTGCTTTGTCTAGTTTTTTTTATAGAGTATCTTTGGCCACATTGTCAAGATTGGCTTTTCTTTTGTCCTCAGTTGTCCACTCTTCTCTGGGCTTTTGAATTCTCTGTGGTGCCCCTTCAGTTATGGCAATTGTTGTATTTGCTTTTAGAATCTTCATGGGTCCGTCTGTTATGACATACCACATGTCATCATCTTGTGCAGCTAAGTGAGCCTGCATTCTGATTTTCCAGTCATCGAAATCTTCTCTTGAGAACATGGGAATTTTATTGAATGAAGTCATGCTAGCAGATTTATAGATCAGAAGTATTCGAGAACAAGATTCAACCCCTCTGATACCACTTGATAGGATCGATTGACGTGTCAAGAGTGTTTAGAAGGGGGGGTTGAATAAACACTCTCAATTAATATTGGTCTTATCGAATTTTTGAGTTCAGTTTGGTGACAAACTGATTCTCGGAAACTTGTTGGTCAATATCAATCAGTTAAACCGAGGTAGTTGCGGAAGGTAACTGACTAACAGATAGAATACAGAACTGAAATAAAATACACAAGGATTGTTTCTGGATGTTCGGAGAATTCAATTACTCCTACGTCACCCCTTCTATCACAGGGATATGATTTCCACTAAAAGACTTTGATCCAATACAACACTTGTACAGACCCACTTCAGTTAGGACTTACCCACTGCCTAAACTGAAACTCTTAGTATTACAAAATGATCTCTGTGCGTAACTGATCTTAGCACTATTGAATTAACAAATATTACAGAGTGCTAGTTTGCTCAACTTGTAGCTTTGATTGCTACGAATAAATCAAGTAAGAGTGAGCTGAGATTTTGACAGAGTAATAGCAAGTTTTGAATGATGTATCGTCACTTCTTCTTTTTCTTCTGCCATATTTATACTCTTCTTTTCCAACGGTAATCTTGAGATAAATTTGAATCTTTGTATCCGTTGGTTTCCACTTGATTATTCCTTCGATATTGTTTGCTTCATTCATTGTAATTCGGCGTCTTAATTGCTTTGTCCGGCGGTGCTCTTATAATCTGTTATGTCTTCTTTGTTCTTTCCCGAGACATTTTCAGTTGAGAGACTTTGAGGCATTCGGCTGAATGTTTTAACAGATCAGTTCCAACTGATCAGTTTACTCTGTATCATTGTATCAGCTGAATTCAGTTGATAAGTTCAGTTGCCGAATTTGCTTGCGCGTATCAGTTGATTCATATTTTGTTAATCGATTGATTCATGTTTTGTCAAACTCCAGAATCTAGTTTTCAACACACTTCCTCAAATTAAAAGTCACATTCCCCTTATAGAAGTCATACTTCTAATTTTCATTGCGCTTATAAACTCCTTTATAAGCCGTTCAACACCTTGAACTAATTTCCTTCTCAACGAGATCTAGAAAGTTAGCACTTGTGTGGCCCTCAATGGTTCATTGATACAACTAGCCGTGGGTTCACATCTTAATGTGATTATGGACTAAACATGTCCTTATATGAGCATACTCCAATTGCTCCATTCTTAATTATCAACTCTTTGATAATAAGAACGTCAGAACTCAAGTTTGATAGTACCCAACCAATCATGCTAAACGCCTAGCAGCATCGCTTACATGATTCCCTAGGTATCAAATGATAGTTACTGCAAGAACCATTCTATTATGGTTAGCGTAAAGTACGGTTCCTTCATCTCATATATCCTGACCGATTCGACAACTATTGGTATATCGAGAGCTACCAAAGAATCGATACTATGTGTCATGTCGTAGTTGCATCGATGGTGTAATCTAAGAAACCCCTTTCTTAATTACCATCATACTCTGATCAGAGATTTCAAATTACATACACATAGGATATCCATACCCTAAGGTAAGTGGTGAATCCCCGACTACAATGCATTGACTCCTATATGTTTCGACAAAACACCCAACTTGCCACCTTATGACCCCATATGAGTCGATAAACAAGTCAAAGTGCAATGCTAGCATATAGAGTCTCAATGTTGTCTCGGGTCATAAGGACTAATGGTGTACAACTATAAACTAGGACGTTTCCACTCGATAAGTGAGAACCACCTGAAAAATTTTTTATGGAGGGTTGTTCAGTGCACTCTATAAGGAGCACCTATCTGCATGTTCGGACATCACAATGTCCCCTACCAATGAAACATGGTACTCACATCGCAGATACTAGTCTCGAACTCGAGCGGCCTATATCTTTCTTAGCGGCGGCTGAATCGGCTAGGTACTGTTTAGAATATACAGTATTGCAAATATGAGTTTCATGATACTCATCATATGAGCATCTCATATTCTTTCTACTATTTGTATATTCAAGAACTTTATATATTCAACTAGCATGGGTATACAGATAAAGATGTGCCAAAACAATAATTTCAAATATTATTAAAATAAAGATTGTTTATACATAGAGTTTCAACATGAACCCTCGGGAAACACTTGGCTCGACGGGCACCTACTCTAACAATTTTTACTCACCAGAGTATATTTTTCAGCGGTACGCAAATTTTATCGAAACTGGGGACTTTTTGAGGGTCCGGATAATATTTTCAAGAACTTACCAAAACATAATATTTTTCGGGAGTGTGATTGGACTTAATGCGCCTAATTTTAAGCTTATTGGAGCGAACCAGTTCTTTTTGTTAAGAAAAAAGATGGCAGCATGCGACTGTGCATTGATTACAGGGAGCTGAAGAATCTCACAGTTAAGAATAAGTATCCGTTGCCGAGGATTGAGGACTTGTTCGATCAGCTTCAGGGAGCATCTATGTTCTCTAAGATAGACCTTCGATGCGGTTAACACCAGCTGAAACTGAGGGAGTCAGATGGGCATAAGACAGCCTTCCGGACGCGTTATGGGCCCTATGAGTTCATGGTGATGCCCTTCGACCTGACGAACGCGCCAGCGATTTTTATGGATCTCATGAATCGCGTGTTTCAGTCATTTTTGGATCAGTTCGCCATATTTTTCATTGACGATATCCTGATATATTCAAAGAATAGGGAGGAGCACAGTCAACATCTGAGGACAGTGTTACAGACTCTACAGGACTGGCGACTGTATGCCAAGTTCAGCAAATGTGAGTTCTTGCCTGACAGGGTGGCATTATTGGGCCACATTGTATCTCAGGATGGCATAGAGGTCGACCCCAGCAAGGTAGAGGCAGTCAGAGATTGGCCAGTTCCTAAGAGCATGACAGAGATCCGTAATTTCTTGGGATTGGCTGGTTACTACAGGAAGTTTATCCAAGGATTCTCTTCTATTGCGGTACCTATGACCGCCTTGACGAAGAAGAATGCCAAGTTTATCTGGGGATCTGAGTGCCAGGAGAGCTTTGAAACACTAAAGCAGGCTTTGAACACTGCACCAGTTCTAGCTGTGCCATCAGGGCAAGGAGAGTTTGTGGTTTATACAGATACATCGAAGCTTGGTTTGGCGCGGTTCTGATGCAGCAGGACAGGGTGATAGCCTATGCATCCAGACAGCTGAAGGTCAATGAGAAGAATTATCCGACTCATGATGTAGAGCCCAAATTCACAACACGTATAACACATGTATTTATTTAATTGTTAAATTATTTATTTAAGTTTAAAATAATTTATAGCGATGCATGATTTATTCAAATGAATTATTTTAAATTAATTATGCTTATGTTATGCACGTTACATGTTTTCTTGAGTTTCATGTTTCAGGCGATTATTCAGAGCGGGATCGAGGAAAAGAGACTGTGACGATTTCTGTAATTTTTAAATGCGGTATTTTATTTTATTTTTTTGAGAATGGGGCATTTTAAAAGGGTTTTTAATTTTTTAGCATTTTTAGAAGTCTAATTTATTTATTTAGTGATTTAAGAATTTTAAAACTTTTAAAGTTAGCATTATGTATTTTATTTTGCTAATCAGATATTTTTGTTATAGTTAAGGGAGAATTGGTATTTTAAATTAGTTGCTAATTAATAATTAAGCAAATTATTACTCTCCCTAATTTACTAAACACACGCACACACACACCACACGTAAAACACACACACAATTCCTTCACACTCTATTTTCAGATTTTTAATATTTTTGAGAGAGAAAACTAGGGTTCTTGGTGTCTAGTGCAGCCGCCCCATTTCCTCAGCAATTCCAACAAATTTTCGTGTGCTTTAGTGCAAGAAAATCGAGCCACGTTCGTCCCGGATCAATCCTCGCGCCATCTCCACCTCGGTATCGTCGGTTTGGTAAACTTTAACATCATAAGGCACATATATTCTATTTTTCCTGCGTCGATCATGTCATAGTATGTGTTGCGTTGTTTTTATGAAAAAAAGTACATATGTGATGTGTAAAGTTTGAGCAGAAATTGTTTAGATCGCATTTTTAACGTTTCTGGATCTGAAAATCTCGTTTTTTGCTGTCCTTTTAAAAACTGCGATCTTTTGGTCGTGATTTTGAGAAAACTTTCAACGTATGAAACGTAGAATGTTTTTATACCTTCGATCTGATATAAAATTCGAAATATTTGGATGAAAATTGAGTGAGTTATGACCGTTGTCGTGGGACTGCTCAAGCTGCATTTTTCTGAAAATTTTGTTATTGATGTATTCTTGAAGTTTATTTGTTGCAGGCTTCGTTGGCAAGGTTGGGTGAATGCTGCTGTGTTTAAGTATGGTGAGTATGATGTGGGGTGGATGTTTGGTGCTTCGTCTCGGGTCAATAGGCACTTGGTTACATTAGAAGTCGTAGAAAGTATTTTGGTGTCAAAATTCATGTTTATGGATATCGTTGCGTAGTTGTTGTGCGTCGTTGTTTTGGGCACACTTGTTTGAGTTGAATCCTTGTCATAGCGTCCTAAGATGAGTCTCGTTGCATCGGTTCGAGTCGTTTAAGCGTGACTTTTAAAATTACATCAAAATGTGTTATTTTGGGTTGGTTGTGCGTAGGATTAGCGCCGTAGCTCGTCAGGGAGCGACACAGTGCCCGTTCTACGCCACGGCTCTGCCCTTGTGGCATCGCAGCGCTTGGCCTACTGGCATTGCTAGCGCCGAGGCGCTAGGTAGGTGCTAGGCAGTGCCGCAGCTCCGCACTGCCCAGCGCCTAGGCGCTCGTCCATGACTTTTTAAAACACTATTTTAGGCTCATGTCTTCTATGTTTTGGGAAATGTTCACACATCATGTTAGGATTTGTTCCGGGAGTTGTTGTCATGGCTTAGTACAATGATTAAAGGAGGTCAAGTCCCGAGCGATTTAGAACGTCATAAGAAAATTGCCATTTTGGGTGGTGAGCACGATCATTATGTCTAAGTATGGAAATTAAGTGCTTGAACTCTTGTTAGTATGTTGCAGCAGCGGCCCCAAACGAGATCCAACGAATCCCTCAACCCCAAGTAAGTATGTTTGACGTGCAAAGAAGATATTTCAAGTTTTTGAGGTATGCTAAATGTTTTGTGATCAATTATGTATGGAATTGGAAAGCGGTAAAGCATGACCAGAGACCAATCCACCCCGTTAAAGCATGAACGGGTTTAGATCAGGATTGGAAAGCGTTAAAGCATGAACGGGGACCAATCCACCCGTTAAAGCATGAATGGGGATCTCATGTATGTGGCAGTGGATTTTTCCCTGTCAGCCTAGTACTGTGGTTTAGTCTGATCAGGCGTATTATGTATGGGTCACTTGCTTTGCAACATGCCTCTACGCAAAATGATGAAGTTATGTATGTTCATGTATGTACAAGTATGCAAGCACGTTTAAGAAAAGTTTTATGTTTATGGCACGTCTATGTATGTACGTATGTAAGTTCAAGTTTAAATGTAAGTTCAAGTTCATGTATGTACGCTCTACTTTAAAGTTGCATGTGGTTTTTTTACGTATTACTCGTTACTGCCAGTTTATACGTGTTGAGTTTTTAGACTCACTAGACTTGATCGATGCAGGTGAGGATGACTTGGAGGAGACTAGGGGTGGGGACCAAGGAGCTGGCTTGGACTGAGCGGGAGGCTAAACCCGAGGACCGCCATGCTTTAAGTTTTTGGAAATGGTCAAGATACTCTGTTTTATGTTACTGGTTATGAGACTTTAGTCAATTGCTTTTGGCAAACTTTATTTTCAAATCTTCTGTTGCAACCACGTTTGAGACGTAGAGTTTATTTTAAATCGTAATCGAGAGTTATTTTATAATTAAGAAAATTTTTATTTTTCCGCAAAATTTTAAGTAGTAAAAAGTACGGTAAGTTACACATGACCTCGAGCTAGCAGCAGTGGTATTTGCCCTGAAGATATGGAGACATTATCTGTATAGGGAGAAGTGCAGGATATTTACCGACCATAAGAGCCTTAAGTACTTCTTTACACAAAAGGAACTGAATATGCGACAGAGGAGGTGGCTTGAGCTGGTGAAAGATTATGATTGCGACATTAGCTACCATCCGGGTAAGGCTAATGTGGTTGCAGACGCTCTGAGCAGGAAGCGCGCAGTGATTTCTCATCTGTCAATTCAGAGACCGCTACAGGTTGAGATTCAGAGATTTGAACTTGCAGTTAATGCCAGAGGCGAGGCCCTGAATCTTGCTACTCTGACAGTATAGCCGACTCTCAGAGACAGAATCCGGACAAGGCAGACTTATGACGAGCAGTTACAAAAGTGGAGACAGAGGGACGAGGCTAAGGTCCAGAGAGTGTATAGAGTTGTGGACGGCATAGTCAGATATAGGGAATGCCTATGGGTTCTTTACAGTGATTCCCTTTGAGCTGATATATTGAGTGAGGCCCACAGCACCCCGTACTCCATCCGTCCAGGGAGTACGAAGATGTATAAGGATCTACAGACTCTGTATTTGTGGCCGAGCATGAAGCGAGATATCCTGTGTTCCATCTCTGAGTGTTTGAATTGTAAGCAGGTCAAAGAAGAGCATCAGAGACCGGCAGAGAAGCTGAGACCACTCTCTATTCCCTAGTGGAAATGGGAGAACATTACTATGGATTTTGTGACAGGGCTTCCGAGTACTACTGAAGGATTCAATGCCACATGGGTGATTGTTGATTGGCTCACTAAATCAGCTCATTTTTAACTGATAAGGAAGACTTTCACCATGACTCAGTACATAGAGCTGTACATTAGAGAGATAGTCAGACTACATTGGATTCCAGTGTCCATCGTGTCAGACAGGGATCCGAGGTTCACGTCTGCATCCTAGAAGAGTCTTCACCAGGCGCTAGGTACTAAGTTATTGTTCAGTACTGCTTCCATCCTCAGACAGACGGTCAATCAGAGAGGATGATTCAGATTCTGGAGGACCTACTTCGAGCCTGCATGATCGACTGCCAGCGCAGCTGGGAGCCGAAGTTACCTCTTGTGGAGTTCACATACAACAACAGTTATCAGACATCAATAGGTATGGATCCATAGGAGGCACTGTACAGGAGAAAGTGTAGGTCACCATTTTATTGGGATGAGGTGGATGAGCTAGCAGAGTTGGGTCCGGATATTGTCAGACAGACATAATATCTAGTAGCCAAGATTCGGGACAGGATGAGGACTGCACAGAGCCGTCAGAAGAGTTATGCATATCATAGGTGGCGAGATCTTGAGTTCGCAGTAAGGGATCATGTTTTCGTGAAGGTCGCATGGAAGAAAGGTGTGATGAGGTTCGGGAAGAAGTGCAAGCTCAGGCCTAGATTCATCGGACCATTCGAGATCCTAGAGAGAGTTGGGACACTTGCATACAGAGTTGCATTACCGCCGAATCTGTCGGGAGTTCATAACGTGTTCTACGTCTCCACGCTGCAGAAGTAGATGTCGAATCCTTCGCATGTGCTTAACTATGAGCCACTTCAGCTGACACCACACTTGTCATTTGAGGAGAAACCCACTCAGATATTGGACAGACAAGAGAAGAGGCTCCGGAAGAAGGTGATTCAGATGGTCAAGGTCAAGTGGCTGAATCATTATGAGAAGGAGGCCACGTGGGAGAATGAGACCGAGATGAGGAGTCGATACCCGGAGTTTTTCGGTACGTTTTAATTTCAAGGACAAAATTTTATTTAAGAGGGGGAGAGTTGTAAGGTCCATGAATTTAATTCACGTAACCTGAATGCACAAAATCTAGGATTTTATTTAATTATGTGTTTAATTATTTTTAAGCATTTTATGCATAATTATTGCATGGTAGAATTTATTTCATGAAATTTTAAAAGTTCATGCATTAGGGTTTCTAGATGCATTTCGCGCTCGAACGAGGAACGGAGACCGAGGAAGTATCAGGAAAATTATTTTTATTACATGACTAATTTTTATTAATTAATTTAAGATTTTTTAAATGTATTTTTCAAGAAACGGTATTTGTTGGGAATTTTTACACACCAGAGTATATTTTTCAGCGGTACGCAAATTTTAATGAAACGGGGGACTTTTTGAGGGTTCGAGAAATATTTTCAAGAACTTAACAAAACGAGATATTTTTCGGGAGTGTGTTTGCACTTAGTGGACATAAATTTAAGCTTATTGGGCTTAAAACTTTTGTTAAACTTTTAAATGATAATCATTGGCCCATTAGAGTTTATTCTATTATTTAATTAACACCTAAGCTTTCCTTTAACCTAAACTTAAATCATTTCAGCCGACACCTCCCTCTCCCCTACCAAACTCTCTCATTTTCAGAAACATTTCTTCAGCAAAGTTACGGCAATCACATGTTCTTGGAACAAAAATTCTCCGGCGCTTCCCCGTTTCTCAACTCTTCAATCTTCTCGAATAAAAGATCAGCAGGCACGCTTGTATTCTTTTTTCTCATCACATACGCCATTAGTATACTCTGATGTATAGATTTGGACGTAAATGTCATGATCTAATGCATATTTTCATTTTCGTTTATTTTTTTTTTTAAGAAAAACATTGCAAAGTTTGCTCCCATCTCATGTGTTTCTTCATTTGTTATGAAGAGATGCCATGTTCTTGCTGATAAGGGTCTGTGCGAAGGGGTTTAGTGTTGTCATGTAAGCTGGAGTCGCGATCTGCGTTGGTGGTGAGATAGCCGATGGTTGTGGTGTTTTGGGTTGGGGTTTTTGGTGGACAAGAGTGAGGAAGGGAGGGGCTCGGCCAAAGGGAAACCAAAACTAGGTCATGGTGAGGTCCAGCAGGGTCCAAACCGCATCCCTAGAGAGGTCCTTCATGGTTGGGTTCGGCTAGGTGGAGGTCGAGGGTTTTTAGGGTCGATCTTTGAGCTTCTATGGGATAGGGTAATCAACCGAGGAAGGAGGGCTATAGCCGTGGGTTGCATGGTTAGAAAAGAGTCCCTAGGCTTGGTCTTGATCTTAAGGTGTCGATATTGTGGCTGGACAAGTCGGTGTTTAGACAAAAATCGATTAGATTATAGTTTGGTGCATGGAGAGTCGTGGGAGTTCAATGTGCCTAAACTCTAGCAGCTTTTTGGGGTGGTTTTCGTGGGTCTTTGAGGGATGGAAACTGTTGTTTAGGGGCTGGAGTTGTAGGTTTAAGTTGAATTTCAAGTTGGGAAAATTTTGGTTATGTTTCGAGTCGGTTTGGGCTAAAATCGGGACCCCTGTCCAAATTTTAAAACGAATCGGTTAAGTTTGGTATTGGGCTCGAGTTTATGTCTAAGAATGATTTTAAATATGTCTTGGAATGTTTTAAGGAGTTTGGTAAGCTTCGTGTCAATTTTAGAGTTCCAGGAGTAAAACGGTATATTTTGGGTTTCTAAGGCAAAATGGTCATTTTGCACCCGATGTGATATTTTGGTCCTTGCAGTGCCCTGAGTACATTTTATCATGTTTTAAATGTTTACGCATCACGTTTATGATTTTTATGAAATTATGATAAATACGGTGCATGCTTGGTTTTAAAGAAAAAGCTATTTATATGCATGTTTTTATTAAGTGGTGAATATGATGATGTTTTTGAAGGATGAGAATTGGTTGTGACTGACGATGTATATGTATACGATGACATGAGATATGATGAGCTGAGGCCAAGGCTCAGTGGCCGGGTAATGTTGTCGCTGATGTCCCTAGCCGGGTACCGTGGTTATACGTAGATGGATCCATCGATAGAGCTGATACGATAGAGCTGACACGAAAGTCACAACTAATGAATTGAATTCAATTAAAAGAAAATGTATACATATATGATGACACGGGATGACATGATTTGACACGATATGATTTGACACGACACGTTTATGTTATGCTTTTAAGTTCATGAAAGATATGTTGAGTAGGGTATTTTTCGTTGTTGTGTGCCTTGTATATGTACTTGTTATTCCTGGTACAGCTATGTTGAGTCTTTAGACTCAGTAGGCATGTGTGATGCAGGTGAGCCTGAGGATGAGGGGACTGGAGGTGCCGAACTCTGAGTAGGCAGACCTAGTGCAGTGACACGACCCGAGAACTGCATGTTTTCCGTATTTTGATTATGAGATTTGAGAGAAGATGAATATTTTCATACGTTGAAGATTTTACGATTTTTACTCGTTTATCTTTACGTTTGATCTTTGATGATTTTGGTTATTTTAAACTGCGCTATTTTTATTGTCAAATAATTGAGCTTATTTTAAATGTTATTTTTAGAATGTGAGCTTTAAAAAATTCCGCTTTTTTAAATTAGTATACGTTACAGTTGGTATTAGAGTCAAGGTCCTGTATAGGGTTGTGCCACCGCCAGCTTCTACCGCTCAATTTTCAAACCTCAGGTCTGTAAGCTTTTGTGATTTAAATGCTTTAAATGATTTACTGTTATCACCTGCATGTTAACATGATTTACGCTTTACGATGATTTAGTGTTCATGTTTAACTGCTTTTACGATTTAAGGATTTATTGTTTTAAAAATTAGATTAAATGCATGATGGGTTATGTTTTAAATTGGATTGTATCCAGATATGTCTCCCAGACGTGCTCCCAGTACATATAGGCAGGATGAGATTCCTGGAGGAGGCAGAGGACCTCCACCACCACCGCCAGGAGACCCAGCTACCCGAGTACTTGAGGAGATAACTAAATTGATGGAGCAGGCCCAGCTGGGCCAGCAGGTACCCCATCAGCATACTGATGTTTATGAGCAGTTCCGTCGGCTTAACCCGAAGGAGTTCGGGGGTACCACCGATCCATTCGTGGCAGAGGGATGGATTAGATCTCTGGAGTTAAACTTCGAGTACCTACAGATGAGGATGGTGACCGGGCCAGGTGCGCCATCTATATGCTGAGGGATGACGCGTCCCTGTGGTGGGAGGGAGCTGGACATGCACTGGATGTGGCAACTCTCACGGGGGCGATGTTCTTCGGGAAGTATTTCTCAGCTGACGTCAGGGGCCGCCTGACGAGGGAGTTCACATGTCTCCAACAAGGGGACTTATCTGTGGCGGAGTTTATCTACAAGTTTGACAGGGGCTGCCATTTTGTGCCCATGATAGCGGGAGATGCTGCCCAGAAGCTGAAGCATTTCCTAGATGGACTGAGACCCACTCTTCGGTGGGACGTCATGTTGATGAGGCCGGAAGGTTATGATTAGTCCACTGCCTGCGCTTTTCAGGCAGAACAGGCACTGCGAGACATAGACTTTTGAGATGCATAGGAAGCGGCAGCAGACTTAGTCCAGTTCCCAGCCGCAGAAAAAGCAGTTTACTGGGCCATCGAGGAACCTGGGACAGCAGAAGCCCCAAGGGCAGTTTAGGATGCCACAGCAGCAGCAGCAGAGACCTCCTCAGGCGCCAGGGGTGCCTAAGCCAGATGACAGGCAGCCATGGCCTCAGTGCAGGAGGTTCCATTTCGACGAGTGCAGGTGGGGAACCTTTAAATGCTTTGTTTGCGGACAGGAGGGCCATAAAGCAGCGGATTTCCCTAAGAACAAGGGCTCCACTACTGGCCGAGCTTATGTGATGAATGCCGAGGGGGCTGAGGCAGATCCAGACTCGACATTGATTACTGGTAACCTTTTTGTTTAAGATTTTAATTGTCGCATCATTGCATGGATTTTATGCTTGTATGATGATTTATTTTTGGGATTGATAACTTAGAAGGAATTAGGATACATGCTCTACCTAGTTGGGACAAGAATGTAATTGTTTGATTGGAAACTAATTGTATTGTATCAACCAATGATTTTTGGGGGCAAGTTGCAATTTTAAAAATTTGAGGGGTAATTTGCAATTTCCGATCTTTCTGAGGATTAAATTCATATTTTTGCGGAATGATGTTTGGGTTAGTTCAGTGATTTTTTGAGGATTTTGGGTTAATTGCTGATAAGAAATTTCTTAAGTTCAACACTATTATAATTGATGGTATGTTTTGTCGTAGGGAGGATATATATTGCAGGTGTAGCCACGCATGCTTTGCTAGACTCAGGGGCTATGCATTCATTTATATCCGAGTCCTTCGTCAAGCCACTAGGAATCATACCAGTAGCAATGGATTCAAGGTTTAGAGTATCGATCCCATCCGCGGATCAGATGTTCACTTCCCAGATAGTGAAGAGATTGGAGCTTCGGTTACAAAAGTATGAGGTGCACGCAAATTTGATAGTGCTACCACTACCAGAGTTTGATATCATCTTGGGCATGGACTGGCTATCTTCTCATGGAGCAGTCATAGATTTTCGACAGAAGTCAGTGTCTATCAGACCGCCCAGTGGGAAGCCATTTGTTTTTGAGTCAGCTAGACATCAGCAGATGTCGCACTTCATTTCTTGCTTGTGTTCGAGGAAGCTTATGAGGAGAGGCTGCCAGGCGTTTTTGACCAGCATCGTGTCAGTGTCTGAGCCTGTCGAACAGAGGCTAGAGGACGTTGATGTGGTCAGGGAGTTCTCTGGTGTTTTTTCTAACGATGTTTCGGGCATCCCACCAGACAGAGAGGTGGATTTTTTTAATGAGCTTATGCCAGGGACAATGTCGATATCTAAAGCACCCTACTTGTTAGCACCTACAGAGATGAAGGAGCTCAAAGATCAGATTCAGGATCTGTTAGATAAGGGTTTCATTCGCCCTAGTTTTTCTCCTTGGGGCGCACCAGTTCTTTTTATTAAGAAAAAGGATGGCAGCATGTGACTGTGCATTGATTACAGGGAGCTGAACAGAGTCACAGTTAAGAATAAGTATCCGTTGCCGAGGATTGAGGACTTGTGCGATCAGCTTCAGGGAGCATCTATGTTCTCAAAGATAGACCTTTGATCCAGTTATTACCAGCTGAAATTGAGGGAGTCAGATGTGCATAAGACAGCTTTCCCGGACGCGTTACAAGCACTATGAATTCAAGGTGATTCCCTTTGGCCTGACGAACGCGCTAGCAATTTTCATGGATCTCATGAATCGCGTGTTTCAGCCATTTTTGGATAAGTTCGTCATAGTTTTCTTTGAAGATATCTTGATCTATTCGAAGAACAGGGAGTAGCACAGTCAGCATCTGAAGACAGTGTTACAGACTCTACAGGATAGGCGACTGTATGCTAAGTTCAGCAAATGTGAGTTCTGGCTTGACAGGGTGGCATTCTTGGGCCACATTGTATCTCATGACGGCATAGAGGTTGATCCCAGCAAGGTAGAGGCAGTCAGAGATTGGCCAGTTCCTAAGAGCATGACAGAGATCCGTAATTTCTTGGGATTGGCATGTTACTACAGGAAATTTATCCAGGGCTTCTCTTCTATTGAGGTGTCTATGACCGTCTTGATGAAGAAGAATGCCAAGTTTATCTGGGGATCTGAGTGCCAGGAGAGCTTTGACAGACTGATGTAGGATTTGAACACTGCACCAGTTCTAGCTGTGCCATCAGGGCAAGAAGAGTTTGTGGTTTATACAGATGCATCGAAGCTTGGTTTGGGTGCGGTTCTGATGCAGCAGGAAAGAGTGATAGCCTACGCATCCAGACAGCTGAAGGTCAATGAGAAGAATTATCTTACTCATGACCTCGAGCTAGCAGCAGTGGTATTTGCCCTGAAGATCTGAAGACATTATCTGTATGGGGAGAAGTGTAGGATATTTACCGACCATAAGAGCCTGAAGTACTTCTTCACACAAAAGGGACTGAATATGCGACAGAGGAGGTGGCTTGAGCTGGTGAATGATTATGATTACAACATTAGCTACCATCCTGGTAAGGCTAATGTGGTTGCAGACGCTCTGAGCAGGAAGCACGTAGTGATTTCTCATCTATCAGTTCAGAGACCGCTACAGGTTGAGATTCAGATATTTGAACTTGCAGTTAATGCCAGGGGCGAGGCCCTGAATCTTGCTACTCTGACAATATTGCCGACTCTGAGAGACAGAATCCGGACAGGGCAGACTTATGATGAGCAGTTACAGAAGTGGAGACAGAGGGACGAGGCTAAGGGCCAGAGACTGTATACAGTTGTGGACGGCATAGTCAGAAAGAGGGAACGCCTATAGGTTCCTGACATTGATTCCCCTAGAGTAGATATCTTGAGCGACGCCCACAGCACCCCGTACTCCATCCATCCAAGGAGTACAAAGATGTATAATGATCTACAGACTCTGTAATGGTGGCCGGGCATGAAGCGAGATATCCTGCGTTTCGTCTCTGAGTGTTTGAATTGTCAGCTGGTCAAAGTAGAGCATTAGAGATCGGCAGGGAAGCGGAGACCACTCCCTTTTCAAGAGTGGAAATTGGAGAACATTACTATTGATTTTGTGACAGGGATTCCGAGGACTACTAGAGGATTCAATGCCATATGGGTGATTGTTGATCGACTCAATAAATCAGCTCATATCTTACTGATCAGGAAGATTTTCACCATGACTCCGTACGCAGAGTTCTACATCAGAGAGATAGTCAGACTGCATAGGATTCCAATGTCCATTGTGACAAATAGGGATCCGAGGTTCACGTCTGTATTCTGGAAGAGGATTCACCAGGCGTTAGGTACTAAGTTATTGTTCAGTACTGCTTCCATCCTCAGACAGACGGGTAGTCAGAGAGGGTGATTCGGATTCGGGATGACCTGCTTCGAGCCTGCATGATCGAATTCTAGGGCAGCTAGGAGCCGAAGTTACCTCTTGTGGAGTTCACATACAACAAAATTTATCAGGCATCCATAGGTATGGCTCCATACGAGGCACTGTACGGGAGAAAGTGTAGGTCACCAGTTTATTGAGATGAGGTGGGAGAGCGAGCAAAGTTGGGTCCGGATATTGTTAGACAGACAGCATATCTAGTGGCCAGGATTCGGGACAGGATGAGGACTGCACAGAGCCGTCAGAAGAGTTATGCATATCAGAGGAAGCGAGATCTTGAGTTCGCAGTAGGGGATCATGTTTTCGTGAAGGTCGCAGTGATGAAAGGTGTGATGAGATTCGGGAAGAAGGGCAAGCTCAGCCCTAGATTCATCGGACCATTCGAGATCCTAGATAGAGTTGGGACACTTGCATACAGATTTGCATTACCGCCAAATCTAGCGGGAATTCATAACGTGTTTCACGTCTCCATGCTGCGAAAGTATATGTTGAATCCTTCGCATGTGATTAACTATGAGCCACATCATCTGACACCGCACCTGTCATTCGAGGAGAAAGCCACTCAGATATTGGACAGACAGGAGAAGAAGCTCCGGAACAAGGTGATCCAGATGGTCAAGGTCAAGTGGCTGAATCATTATGAGGAGGAGGCCACATGGGAGACCGAGACCGAGATGAGGAGTCGCTACCCGGAGTTATTCGGTACGTTTTAATTTCGAGGAAAAAATTTTATTTAAGTAGGGGAGAGTTGAAGGTCCATGAATTTAATTCACATAACCTGAATGCATGCAATCTAGGATTTTATTTAATTATTTTTATGAATTTTATGCATAATTATTGCATGGTAGAATTTATTTCATGAAATTTTAAAAGTTCATGCATTAGGATTTCTAGATGCTTTTCGTGCTCCAACGAGGAATGGATACCGGGGAAGTATCATAAAAATTATTTTTATTACATGACAAATTTTTATTAATAAATATAAGACGTTTTAAATGTATTTTTTAAGAAACATGCTTTGTTAGGTATTTTTACCCGCCAGAGTATATTTTTCAGCGGTACACAAATTTTATCGAAACGGGAGACTTTTTGAGGGTTCGGCAAATATTTTCAAGAACTTACCAAAAAAATTATTTTTTGGGAGTGTTTTTGGACTTAATGGACCTACTTTTAAGCTTATTGGGCTTAAAACTTTTGTTAAACCTTTAAATGATAATTATTGGCCCATTAGAGTTTATTCTATTATTTAATTAACACCTAAGCTTCCATTTAACCTAAACCTAAATCATTTCAGCTGACACCTCCCCCTCCCCAAACATACTCTCTCATATTCAGCAACATTTCTTCAGCAAATTTTCGGAAAACACTTGTTCTTAGAACAAAAATTCTCCGGCGCTTCCGCGTTGCTCATCTCTTCAATCTTCTCGCATAAAAGATCAGCAGTGTGGGGACCCGGACACTAACTCAATCTTTTCAATCATCTTTGGGATTAAGTGGATCAATTACATAAACTGGGTCGCAATTTTTTTTTATGTTGAACACTTTATTAACAAGGGTACAATTTTTACAACTAGTTAGGTCCCATCATATTTAAATTACAAGATCAAGTGCAATATCTACAACATGATCATATGTACAAGTCTTGTACAAAAGAAAATCTTAACAATCTAATGTTCATCCACTACATATCAAGTGTTGAAAATCAGTGCTACATCTAGGCCCGTATCTCCACTCTAATCTCGATCTATCACCTTCTTCTCGACCCTGATCCTGTCCCGCCTGTTGTCATGCACACATACAAATACAACAACAGCCGGATTAACTCCGGTGAGAAACATAATTCCCAGTATAAACAATGTATACGTGCATTTCATATAAACATATACAAAAGTATATAACATTTATAACACAATATGTATCCTAATCTACGAAAACATAAATCAATACAAAGCTGTAAATCAAACTATTTAACTCTTACTCTTTGACTCGACTCTTATCTAGGGATCCAGGTTTGGATAAGAACGTAACAAGTCTCCCACCTACTCTTCCCTGCTAGGTGGTGGTACATTCTTATTCCCATACTTTGGCCCACTATGTCGAATCTCTACAATAGGAGTCGATCTTCTGTTAAGCACAATGAAATAAACCAAATGTCCAGTGACTTGGCACCTCTGCTAAAGACTCAAATGCATGCTTTGCTATAACTCAATAGACTAAGCATATCAATCTCAAGAATTGAAAACACATCAAAGCAATAACAATATAGTATGTGGTTTTGGGAAACTCAAGCTATCTCTTACTCGAGTTATCTCTCCCGGTTTAACATTGATTTATACATTTCTTTTCGTAGTTCTTGGTTGATAATATCAATTTGGCTTTGTTCGTTCTTCGAAGCCTTCAATACTAAATCTGGAATGACATTTCGAGAGGCACAATATCAACTTTCAATTCAAAACAAGACTCGATTGATCAATACTCAATCTAGTTACGTTTCGACGGCATAACGGCGCAATCTCGAGATACCCGCAATACAAACAATAAACGGCCAATCTCAACAACTCATAATCAATCAACAAACACAATTCCAATACAAAATCTGTACAACCCCATTCGAATATAACTGAAAAATGATAACAATTACATAGGTTGTCTGTTCCTCAATCCGATTTTGGTTATACGATTACCACAATGTTAGGAACACATAATATAAATCAAAGTATGATTCCCCCAACAACAAATTTTTGAACCATGCTGAAAAGTAATAAAACTTACATCCTTTTGAAGCCTTCGACGAGAGAAGCACGGAAATAAACTCGGATCGAAAATCAGATGGTCGGATCTCGCAAAATCACAATTCTAGAATTTGCAAAGCTTGGGGATTCATGGAGGTTTCTCGGTTTCCTTCCTCTGAAATTTTGAAGGGAAATGAATTGAAATCTTTGTTTATACATTTCCCCATGCATGGCAAGACAAGTGGCAATTTTTCATACATTAGTGCTCGTGCATATACGCGCCCGGCCTTCGTGCATATGCGCGAGACCTACTGTCTCGGCACATGACAAATCCATCTGCTCGCGCATATGCGCGCCTCGTCTCTCTGTCTCGGCACTTATGAATGTCACCAGCTCGCGCATATGCGCGACTCTCTGTCTCGGCACTTATGAATGTCACCAGCTCGCGCATATGCGCGAGACTTACTGTCTCGGCATAAGCTTCTCGCGCATATGCGCGCCTCATCTTAGCGCATGTGCGCGAGGTTTGCTGTACTTCACTTTCACAATACTCATGTTTTCACAAAATCTTGTCTCGGAGTGGTCCTTCTATAATCATATTAATTCATCAATTAATAATCTCGGATTAAAAGGATAAAATTTTCGGGCATTACAATTCTCCCCATCTGAGACATGATTTCGTACCCGAAATCGCAGGCAATCAAATCACATACAACAAGAATATATATCAGAAGCTAAATAAGAAACTCACATTAATGAAATAACTCTGGAAATTTCTGTCTCATGTCTGATTCAGTTTCCCAAGTAGTTTCTTCAATACCATGACTATTCTACTGAACTTTCACAAGCGGAATAGACTTCGTCCTGAGCTGTTTTTCTTTACGATCTAGAATCTGGATCGATTTTTCTAAATAACTCAGAGTTTCATCAAGTTCTGCCTCGTCTGGCTGAAGAACATGAGAAGCATCAGGAAGATATTTTCGCAGCATAGATACATGAAAGACGTCATGTATTCCAGAGATAGAAGGAGGAATAGCGAGTCGATAGGCACGAGTACCTATTTTCTCAAGAATCTCATATGGCCCAATATAGCGTGGAGACAACTTTCCTCTTTTGCCAAATCTGACAACGCCTCTCAAAGGAAAATTCTTCAGAAATACTCTGTCTCCTTGTTCAAACTCTAACGGTCGACGTCGAATATCTGCATATTTGGCCTGTCTATCCTGAGCTGTCTTCATTCTCTGCTGAATCAGCTTTACTTTCTCCTTCATATCTCGAATCATATCAGGCCCAAGTTCAGGTACCTCATATACCTCATCCCAATAGAGAGGGGATCTACACTTCTTGCCGTACAACGCTTCAAACAGAGCCATCTCAATACTCGTCTGACAGCTATTGTTGTAAGAAAATTCACAAAGTGGCAAAGAATCTTGCCAACTAGTGCCAAAGTCTAGCACTACAGCTCTAAGCATATCCTCCAACGTCTGGATAGTCCTCTCTGATTGTCCGTCTGTCTGAGGATGATATGCAATACTCAGATGTAATTTCGTACCTAGAGCTTGTTGCAAACTGTGCCAAAAGTGCGAAGTAAATCGAGGATCACGATCTGATACAATGGACTTTGGCACGCCATGCAATCTGACCACTTCTTTGACATAAATCTCTGCCATCTGGTCGTATATGTACGTCATTCTGTAAGGAATAAAACATGCTGATTTGGTTAATCTGTCAATAACAACCCAAATTGCATCACAACCTCGGGAGGATCGTGGTAGCTTCGTAACAAAATCCATGGAAATGTGATCCCATTTCCATTCTGGAATAGATAAGCTATGCAACAGACATCCTGGTTTCTTCTTTTCTGCTTTCACCTGTTGGCAATTTAAACATCTAGACACAAAATCTGCAATGTCTGATTTCATTTGTTTCCAACAAAACTGCTTCTTCAGATCATTGTACATTTTTATGCCACCAGGATGAATACTGAAACGACTACAGTGTGCCTCTGTCAAAATTTGGTGTCTCAAGTCTGAAACATCTGGCACAACAAGACGATTATTCACATATAATACATCATCACGAACCTGATATTCTGATCGATGCCCTGCTCTGACCATCGCAATCGAATTCTGAACATTCTGATCAACTTTCTGTTTTTCTTTGATTCTTAAAATCAACTCTAGTTCAACTTGAATGGCATAAAGTTTCAGAGATTGACAATCTGTGTCAAATACTAATCCAGAAAGACAGCAATCTTCAATCAAATTCGAGACACCAATCGTCGATAAGGATAAAGAACATACCTTTCGACTCAGTACGTCAGCTGCTGCATTTGACTTCCTCGGATAATATTTGATTTTACAATCAAAATCTTTCAATAAATCGAGGCATCTTCGTTGTCTCATATTCAATTCTGACTGTGAAAATAAATATTTCAAACTCTTGTGATCAGAATAAATTTCAAACTTCTCACCATATAGATAGTGTCGCCAAATCTTCAATGCAAATACGATGGCAGTCAATTCAAGATCATGAATCGGATAGCGAGTCTCATGTGTTTACAATTGTCTCGAGGCATAAGCAATAACATGTCCTCGCTGCATCAAAACACAACCTAATCCTCTGTGAAAAGCATCACAATAAACAACAAAATCACCAGTACCTGACGGGATAGTCAACACAGAAGCGCTGGTTAATCTCTTCTTCAACTCCAGAAAACTAGATTCACACGCCTCTGACCAAACAAACGGGGCATTCTTCTGAGTCAACTGAGTAATCGGCTTAGCAATGTTGGATAAATCTTTAATTAATCGACGATAATAGCCATGGTTCGCTGTCGCGGTCACGAAGATCGGAACGGATGCTACCGTTCAAGTTACAATGAAATTTCGCGGAACGGTCGCGGAATGGGTATTTAAAAAAAATATTATAAATATATAAAAATTTAAAATTTTTGGAAAATATTTAGAAATAAAAAAATTAAAATAAATATAATTTAAATAGAATATTTGATGTAAATAAGAAATTTAAATATTTTTAAAATTTTATTAACAATTTATTGAACACAATTTATATCGACATTATATTTAAAATATTTCCAATCATATCAAAAATTAAATATACTATTAAAAATTATTTGTATTTAATTAATTAAAACATTAAAATATTTTCGATTGGATATATATAAGTTCGCACAAATTTGAATCAATTTAGAGTGATGGACTAATAATAACCATCAAATCTTATATAAAGTGATGTTACAAATTATTTAACATCAATTAAAATAGAAAAATTTTATAATTAACTTAGTTTTTTTCACACTTTGTAATGAAAATTTCTCAATAGAAATAGTTGACTTGCGGTCTCTTCTTTATTAGTCTTTCATTGATGGATGCAGCGGGAAGAAGACTCAAGATTCACCATCTCACATCAACCGAGTTGCTTTACTTTCCAATGTTCCTAGTGAAATTAATGTTAAGCTTATTAAATTACTCATATCATATGATAATAAAATAACAATGAGAAATGAAATATAAGTTGATGAAAAAAAACATTTATATAGAAAGGTACCTGTAAATGTTATATCATCGAGACTAATACCATGAGGAATGACGTGGAGGAACAAAATCATTAATGTATTCTTCTTCGGGATTCAGTTGAGAAAATTGATCTCCACCATATGGTTGCTGATATAAACCAGTGTTAAATTGTCCTTGTGGATATGCATTGAATAGTGGATTTGAAACTGAATGTATATGGTGTAATGAGGGAGAATTTAATAATGTATCATCACGACGATGGTAGTCTCCAAATTCTTGATGTCCAAAAGAATTACTGGCCTCACTTGAACATATAGAACCATGACCTTCATGTCTAATACCAGTGGCTGCTGGTGCTTGAGGATTATGATATCTATTTCGGCAACTATTAGAAAATCTCTCAAATTGATTATTCCTAGAACCATGAGAATACCCAAAGTCTGGTTCATTATATCCAATGGCACCACGACCAAAATCTTGAGAGCTCCAATGGTAATTTCTCGAATCATCTCCAAACTGAAATTGATGGTGACCCCCCAAGCCCAAATTTTTTATTTCCTCTTCCACACGCATATATGAATCTGAAGATCCACTAAAATGTTCATCATCTTCAGCACTCGAGAACCCTGTCAAACTTGCTAAAAAGCGACGTTGTTCTTCTATCCCAGGACGATACCCATGATCAGTGTCTTTTGTTGCATAATAATTCTCTTTCCCCCGTGCCCATGACATGCCAGCATCATATTGATCATCTTGACATGCTTGATCAGCGTCTCCATGTTTTTTGCCACTTTCCCGATTGTTCCCATCACCACTCTCATCATTGTCGTCACTTTTATCGTCATTGTCAGTTTCATCACTTTCATTTAATATGTTTCCTTTTCCTTTTGATAATCTTGAGGTGCCCTCATTGTTTTTGTTCTTGTTTCTCTCTTGGGCATTTGATATTTCATGACCTTGATCTAACCATTCTATTTCATCGTCTTGCAACACAGAGGGTTCATTATCTCTAGTCCATTCATTTAAAATATCATCATCTTTGAATATGTGATCAAGATCTATAGGACTATAGTAATCATCATCTCCACTTTTTTGCATCAAATTTCTTACTCTTAACCGCATATTGTAATGGACATATACCAATTTATGCAATTTTTCAATCGCCAAACGATTGTGAAGCTTAATATGTATTAAAGACCATGTGCTCCAATTTCTCTCACAACCAGAAGATGAACATGTTTGACTAAGAACTTTAATTGCAAGTTTTCTTAGGTGGGGAGCTTCTTCACCATACTCATTCCACCATTCAGCTGAGAAATGAAACATATGATATATATTGTATAACTTTAATATCTATGAAAAAACATAAAGAAATTCAAACCTGGAACACTTTTTTTAACCGCCATTTTTGCAAGTGGAGATCCAAACTCTCCAATTTGTTCAGTAAACAATTTAATCTGTGAAACATGTTTGATAAAAACTATAGTATACTGGATATAAAATATGTTAAGCAAAATTTATAAATATCATACCTCATTAATCATTGCAGCTTGTGTATTTAAATCGGGCTCTAGTCTTTTGATTACTGTCTTCAATCCTCGTCTTACTTCATCAGTGTAAACACATGTTCCAGAATATTGGAGCATTGGATTGAGAAAATATGCTAAAGACACACAAATTTAAAATTATAAAACGATAACCACAACAATGGATTTATTTTTTGTAAATATAATCTAATTTTACCTGCAGCATGTAGGTGTTGGTGTAATTGATTATACCAATGCTCATCAATCACATCCCAGTACAATTGCCAGTCTTTCACACTTTCTTTTATAGATAATTTAGCTCTATCCATTGCTTCATATATAATCGATAGCGTTGGCTTATTGTCTTGATCAACCAACTTAAAAACTTTGACGGGAGGTTCCATTGCTGTGCATATATCACGATCCGACTTCCAAAATTTTGTGTCCAAAATGATCGCTGTAATTTTTTCGACAATTTTTCTTCTCTTGCTTGTATTGTTGTATTCACGCCACTCAACTGAAGTGCACAATCTCTTCAAATCTTGACAATACCGGACGAGACTTTCTAAAGAAATAAATTCAGTAGCAAAGCGAGTGATTCCAGGTCCCAACAATTCACGATCATTTGTGTAGATTTTCATTAAGTTCACGATTTTGTCACTATTGTATATAAAACTTGTTATTTGCTTTGCTTTATCAATGCACCTCTTTACCTTTGCCATCTTACCAATATCTTCAAGCATAAGATCAATGCAGTGTGCAGCACAACGTGACCAAAACATGTGAAGTCTTTCAATCATCAATTTCTGTCCAGCAGCTTTGTTTGCACTTTCACTATCTGTAACCACATGTACAACATTTTCTTCTCCAATATCGTCAAAAACATTATTCAGAAGAGATAATATAAAATCGGCTGTCTTTCTTTTGTTTGTGCAATCCACTGAACTATGAAATATCATGTTGTGATCGCAGTATATCATAAAATTAATGATAGGATGCTTGTTGCGTGTGCTCCAACCATCACACATTATTGTACATCCATATTTTGGCCATTTGGATTTTAATGTGTTCAAATATATAGTGATATATTCGACCTCCTCTTCCAGGAAAACACCACCTATTTGACATCCCGAAGGACCTTGTACTCCAGGTCCAACATTTGCGATGGTATTAATCATTGCTTGGTAGTATGGACCACTATCTGCTGCATGAAATGGAATTGCATTGTATATAAACTATTTTGAAATAGCCTTCCCAACATCTTTGACCTTTTCAGGAGCAAACCAATTTTTTATACTTTTTCGTTTTGATGAAAACATGTAAGAATCAATCCCTTTCGATGGTAACTGAGCTCCCTCTCGTACGCTAAAGCTACGAGTCATCTGTTTTCTTAAATTGGGATTTGCACTTGGTGATGATGAACTACCACCAACATTTCCTGAAATTAAATAATATAATCTAATCAGAATTTTCATATTACTCCATTAAGATTAAGTTTTTAAAATGATACATTAATTTTGAACCATATCGGATATGCATCAACTATAAAAATAAAATATTTATTTACCTAAACCATATCGGTTTTGCATATCTTCCTCAAATGCTCTTGTTCTACGACTTTTTTCATTGCTTTTCGCAGTGCCCTATTTTCCATATCTTCTAAAGTTTCTTCATAGGTATTATCAAATTTATCATCATCTCCACTGTCACTGCAATTATTGAGTCCATGTATGCTCTGTTGAATTGCATTAATAGCAATTTCTTTCTTTTTTTGATTAAATTTCTCTCGTTCTTAGTATCTTGAAGATGTTTCCGGAACATCAATGATATTTCTTTTGGAGCTTTAGTGCATGACACAACATTTCCAGCAACATGAGCAATATGTTGCTTTAATCTTGTAATTTCACCAGTTATAATTTTTTCACAAAGTTTGCATTGTATTGTCTTTCTATCACCTCCGATGGATTTACCAAACTCCCAACCAATATCTAATTTTGGAGCCATTGTTCATAGGATTTACAAATATTTAATTTACCAAAGAATTTTAATATAATACGTAAACAAACCTGTGATAAAGATGATTAAGTAATTTTATAAATAATTAGTAATTCATAATACATAATTAAACAATATACTAGTATTAATTAAATTGTCGTTACTAAAGAATTTAAATATATATTAAATAATATTATTTAAAATTTTTAAATATATAGTATTTCTGTAAAATTAATTAAATTGTCAATATAACTCTAGGTTTAAAAACTAGCTTAAATAAAATTCAGTCAATAAATTTTAGTTCAATCAATCAACGAACAATAATAAATATTATAAACAAAAATAATAACGCTACCTTTTAAGATTCCTTCGTAAAATCAACAAAGAATATTATTACATGTCAATATTAAACATTTTTATTAAAAAAATTATAAAACAGAATTATTTTAATTACAATAAAAAAATTAATACCTGTGAAATTTGGATTACACAATATCTCCGGACCAGTAAAAATTAAAGCTGAAAATAAGCCGTGGAAAAATTGAAGCGACAAGAAACAATTCACGCAAATGAATCAAGTGTGCACTTTACTCATGCTGCATTCATTAGCGGAGAGGACGCAAAAGAAATGGTTATAATGAATCAAGAACAATATTCACTCATGCTGCGGAAATTAGCAATTTCTGAAGGAGAGACGGACGCACTTTATAAGCGGATGGGTCATGGATTAAATGAATCCGTGACCACACTGTGTGGTCACGAATTCTTGAATCCGTGAACCTTTATTTTTTTTTAATTCAAACCGTCTCTATAGTAGCGATATTAGCGACGGTTTTATATTAAATCGACGACGGTTAAATAAAACCGTCGCTACATACATAAAACCGTCGCTAGTAGCGACGGTTCAAGACAAAACCGTCGCGAATTGCGTTCCGGTTCCGTTCCACCATTACATCTCCGTTTTCCACCGTTATATCGCCGTTTTCGGTATACGAAACGCCGCTAAAAGCCATAAACCTACCCACCCCGGAACTTTGGAACACAAAGGCCGTTCCCTTTCCGGAACGGCCATTCCGATCGCAACACGGCCGTTCCGGCGAACCATGATAATAGCCAGCTAAACCCATAAAACGACGTATCTCTGGTACTGAAGTCGGTCTAGGCCAACTGATCACAGCCTCAACTTTGCTAGGATCAACAGAAATACCATATCAAGATATAATGTGTCCCAAGAATATAACTTGTTTCAGCCAAAACTCACATTTAGACAGCTTAGCATACAATTTCTCAGTTCTCAGAATTCTCAATACAGTTCGAAGATGCTCAGCATGATCAATCATATTCTTTGAATAAATCAAAATATCGTCAATAAAAATAATCACAAAGTCATCAAGATATTTCTGAAATATACGATTCATCAAACCCATAAATACAGCTGCAGCATTCTTTAAACCAAACAGCATCACTATAAATTCATAATGGCCATACCTGGTTCTGAAAGCTGTTTTCGATATATCAGAATCTCTGACTCTCAACTGATGATATCCAGATCTAAGATCGATCTTGGAATAAACAGAAAAACCCTGCAACTGATCAAATAAATCTTCAATGCGAGGCAAAGGATGATTATTCTTTATCGTAGCCTTGTTCAATTGCTGATAATCAATGCAGAGTCTCATTGAACCGTCTTTCTTTCTGACAAACAATATTGGAGCACCCCAAGGAGAAACACTCGGTCTGATGTACCCCTTGGCTAGTAAATCTTCTAGCTGCTCTTTCAATTCAATCGGTGCAATTCTGTATAGAGTTTTAGAAATAGGTACTGTACCTGGTATCAATTCAATGTTGAAGTCTATTTCTCAAACTGGAGGTAAACCCGGAATCTCATCTGGAAAAACGCCAGTAAACTCACATACCACTGGCAAATCTGCCAATGAAGGGCTCGACTTCAGTACGTCTACTGAATACACAAGGAATCCCTCTGCTCCTTTCTGTAATAATCGAGTCATAGACAAAACAAATATCAAAGAAATTCGAGCTCTGGAACCCTTACCGTAAAATTTCCATTCATCAGCCATTTTAGGTTTGAATCTTACAATTTTCTGGAAACAATCTACGGTAACTCTGTACGTGGTCAGCATATCGATACCAATAATGCAGTCAAAATCAGACAAACCGAGTACAATACAATTTAACTCAATCTCATTACCATCATACTGCAGCATACAAATAACAGACTTCACTGATATAAGACATCTCCCCAAAGGTGAAGAGACAGATACTACAGCAGATAATGACTCAACAGGCAAATCATGTATCAATGCAAATCGCTCAGAAATAAAAGTATGGGATACACCCGTATCAATCAACACATAAGCAGGGTAACCACAAAGAGAACACTTACCTGCAACCACATCATCAGGTGCTTCCTGTGCCTGTTCTTCAGTCAATGCAAACACTCTGGCCTGCTGTCTCGGAGGCTGTCTAACAGTCTGGCTTCCTCCTGACCTCGGTTGTGACTGAGTAGTAGGTGGCTGGAAGGAGTGAACAGCAGATGATCGTCTATCAGCCTGAGCCACTGATCCAGATGATTCTGCTCCTTGGGATCGTTGAGAACCTCGCTGTGGACAGACTATGGCAAAATGTCCCTGCTGTCAACAGATATTGCAACTACCAAATACTCCTTGGCATTGCTCTATTGGATGTCTTCCTCCACATGTTCTACAATAAACCCATGTATAACTCTGGTTCTGTCGTGAACCACTAGAGCTAGATGAACTACTACCAGACTTCTTAAACTGTTTTCCTCGGGCTTTCAGATTATCTTTCTTCCCACTGCTGCTACTACCACTATCAAATCTGGGAGGTGGTTGGTGGAACTGGGCTGAAGGTTGTTGCTGTTTCTGTGTAGGAGCAACATACGAAGTTCCTCGCTGTCTGATCAAACCTGCTTCAACTCCTTTTGCTCTGTTCAAAGCATCAGCAAAATTATTTGGTCGCCCTGTGTTTACCAGTGTAAAGATCTCAGGATTCAGCCCATTGATGAACTGATCAGCCATGGCTTCATCATTGTCTGCAACATGAGGAGCAAATCGTAACAGGGTAGAGAATTTGGCCACATATTCTTCAATATTCAAATGACCCTGTTTCAGATTAGCAAACTCTGCACCCTTATTTTTCTGTACGATACTGGGAAGAATCGTTGATAGAACTCAGCTTTAAAGATCTTCCAAGTAAAAACTGTGCCTCAATGCTCCAACGCTCTCTTAGTCGTGAGCCACCAGCTTTTTGCAACATCGTGTAACTGGTGCCCAATCAATCTAACTCTTCGCTCATCTGTATAATCAAGGGAATCAAAATACATTTCAATATCATCAAGCCAAATCTCAAAATCAAAAGAATTCTCAGTGCCTTTCAAAGTCGGCGGTTTGAACGACTGAAATCTCTTCAGCAATGTTTCCATGGGTGTCACTGTAACATCCATCAGATTAGTAGAAGTACTACCTTGTTCTGAGATTCTTCGAGGAGGCATATCTGATTATCAAAAAGGTTAGTAATTAAATATAACAAATCTGTCTCAGTCCTCCTCTGATCATCATACCTCTGATCAAGAATCAGTTCTGATTTATTCTCTCATAATACATGTTTCCAATCAAATCAGATAATCGGGTAAACATGTATTTTCAAAGCAGTAAAACATTCTAGCACCACAGAAGCAGGAAAGAAAACTCAATCTACCCCGCTCAATTGCTTCTATTCCAGCCTAAGGAAAGTACGGCTCTGATACAACCTACTGTGGGGACCCGGACACTAACTCAATCTTTTCAATCATCTTTGGGATTAAGTGAATCAATTAAATAAACTGGGTCACAAATAATTTTTTTTATGTTGAACACTTTATAAACAATTGTACAATTTCTACAACAAGTTAGGTCCGATCATATTTAAATTACAAGATCAAGTGCAATATCTACAACATGATCATAAGTACAAGTCATGGACAAAAGAAAGTCATAACAAACTAATGTTCATCCACTGCATATCAAGTGTTGAAAATCAGTGCTACATCTAGGCCCGGATCTCCACTCTAATCTCGATCTTTCATCCTCTTCTCGACCCTGATCCTGTCCCGCCTGTTGTCATGCACACATACAAACACAACAACAGCCGGATAATTCCGGTGAGAAACATAATTCCCAATATAAACAATGTATACATGCATTTCATATAAACATATAAAAAGACATATAACATTTATAACACAATATGTATCGTAATCTACGAAAACATAAATCAATACAAAGCTGTAAATCAAACTCTTTAACTATTACTCTTTGACTCGACTCTTATCTAGGGATCCCGGTTTGAAAAAGAACGTAAAAAGTCTCCCACCTACACTTCCCAACTAGGTGGTGGTACATTCTTATTCCCAGACTTTGGCCCACTATACTGAATCTCTACAATAGGAGTCGATTTTCTCCTAAGCACATCGATATAAACCAAACGTCTAGTGACTTGGCACCTCTGCCAAAGACTCAAATGCATGCTTTGCTATAACTCAATAGACTAAGCATATCAATCTAAAGAATTGCAAACACATAAAAGCAATAACAATATAGTATGTGGTTTTGGGAAACTCAAGCTATCTCTTACTCGAGTTATCTCTCCCGATTTAACATTGATATATACCTACCTTTTCGTAGTTCTTGGTTGATAATATCAATCTGGCTTTGTTCGTTCTTCGAAGTCTTCCATACCAAATCTGGAATGACATTTCGAGAGGCATAATATCAACTTTCAATTCAAAAGAAGACTCGATTGATCAATACTCAATTTATTACGTTTCGACGACATTACAATCTCGAGATACCGGCAATACAAACAACAAACGGCCAATCTCAACAACTCATAATCAATCAACAAAAACAATTCCAATACCAAATCTGTACAACCCCATTCGACTATAACTGAAAAATGATAACAATTACATAGGTTGTCCGTTCTTCAATCCGATTTCGGTTATACGATTACCACAATGTTAGGAACACATAATATAAATCAAATTATGATTCCCCCAACAACAAATTTTCGAACCATGCTGAAAAGTAATCAAAATTACATCCTTTTGAAGCTTTCGACGAGAGAAGCATGGAAATAAACTCGGATCGAAAATCAGACAGTCGGATCTCGCAAAAATCACAATTCTAGAATTTGCAAAGCTTGAGGATTCGTGGAGGTTTCTCGGTTTCCTTCCTCTGAAATTTTGAAGGGAAATGAATTGAAATCTTTGTTTATACATGTCCCAATGCATGGCAAGACAAGTGGCAATTTTTCATACATTAGTTCGCGCATACGCTTATTTTAAATGTTATTTTTAAAATGTGACCTTAAAAAAAAATTTCCGCATTTTTAATTTTGTAGATGTTACATCTTAAGTTCTGGCTCGATAACTGATCAAATCGAAGCCTGATCATTTCCAGCTTCCTGCGCACTTAGGTAAATCATTAGAAACAAAATAACAAGTTTTGTTAATATCAAAATCAAGATTGCGAACATGAAATATTCCAACACAGTATATACTTTCAATTTTAGTTCTCCATTCTCATACACCATGATAAATTTATAGACCTTGCTTTAGAATATCTTTCACTACTTTTAGTCTAATGGACAAGAGTTCGACTGTTATCTACTTGCAACACTCAGTGCAAAATCTATATCAAGTCATGCAGATATCATACTACACACAATACTAGCAATGGATGATTCCTAGGGCGTTTCCTGATCTCTATTTCCTCAGCACTCTTAGGACACATAGACTTGGATAAAAGTCACGCTATGACACGTTGAAAGATATATTTTTTGGACTCCTTCATAGAAAATCTCTTTAGTATGAAATTGAAATAAGTGTCTTCTTGGATCTATCTCTACATATATGTATTCCTAATATATAAGGTGCTTCACTTATATTTTTCATTGATAAATTACTTGCTAGTCATATTTTAGTTGATTGCAATAATTCTACATCATTCTTAATAGGTAGGTTGCCATCAACATAAAATAATAGGAATGTCATAACACTTCCATTAACTTTCTTGTACACACGTGGTTCCTAAATATTCTTAACAAAATCAAATTCTTTGATAGTGTTATTAACATAAGGTTCCAACCCCTCGACGCCTATTTGAGACCATAAATAAATCTATGAAGCTTGCACATCTAATGTTCACTTCCTACCTACATGAATCCTTCAGGGTGAGATATGTAAATCTCTTCGTTAAATACATCATTAAAGAACATTGTATTAACATCCATTTTCTATATTTCATAGTCATGCCATGCTACAATGGTTAGCATTGAAGTTAAAACATTGCAACTGGAAAAAAATTTTTCTCATGGTTAATTCATTGTCTTTGAATATATCGTTTACCTGGCAGTCTAGCATTGAAGCATAAAATATTCCCATATGCCCCAAAGCTTTTCTGTAAATCCATTTGCATCTGTTGAACTTATGAATTGAGACTTATTTGATGCGTTTCTCGTCTGGACAACCCAGAAATTGGGCAAATTGGGTTTACTAGACAGAGCTTTGGAATAACATATCTTATCAATCATCAGCAGGAATGACACCCTTTGAAGTGGTTTATGGTAGGAAACCTCCTATATTGACTCAATTTTTATCAGGGGAGACTAAATTAATTGAGGTGGACAAGAGTTAAGTGATAGAAATGAGATGTTGAGGCAAATTAATTATAATTTGCAAAGAGCACATCAAATAACGACGAAACATGAGAATTATCGAAAATGAGAAGTATCATTTCAGGTGGGTGATATTGTATTCTTAAAGCTACGGCCGCGTAGACAACAATCAGCATATCACAGTGTTTCAGAAATTAGTTCCTCGATATTACGTTCCATTCAAAGTGTTGGGGAAGGTGGGAAATGTGGCATACAAATTACAGTTGTTGGCAGAGTCTCGAATACATCATGTTTTCCATGCATTTTCTTTAAAAAAAGCAATGAGTGTGTCAACCATCATAGGAGTTACCAAGAGGATTAGAAACAAACTTTCTCCTTGGATTTTGACCAAGCAAGGTGTTGTCTACAAGGTACAAGAAAAGCAGTTAACTAGGAAAAGTTGAAAGTACTCATTGAATGGAAGAATCGACCTCCTGAATAGGAAACATGGGAAGATGCGTGAGGTTTCAACTCAATTTCCAGACTTTAGCCTTTGAGGACAAGGTTAATTTTGAGGGCAGGGTATTGTTAACGGTATGAAAGATCATTTAAATCCCAACATAAAGTTTGTTTACATTAGAAGGCTCGAGATATTCATTTAGAATCTTGTGGGGGAAATGGGAATATTAGTAGAGAGTGAGATGTGAATTTGTAACAACCTCTTACTTGAAATAATATTACTTTAATATTTGCAGAAGAATAAAAATTTTCTTACTATATAATTAATTATAAACAAAGTTCTTAAAATAAAATATTGATTGACATGCATTTCAAAAAAATTAATAATAAAACTCCAACACTTTAATACCATTATCATCAAAATCCAAAGTTAATAACGATTAATTTAATTTGGAAAAAATCTAACACAACATAATAAATTTCAACGTGTTTTTCACCAACACAAATGAGTAAAAATCCGAGTGAATAGTTTTAAAACGTGCATAAACAAAAAGTCATGAACTGCAAGGTCCTCGATTGTGCACTGCCACTGGTCCGAGCCTGCTCACTGGTCATCACCTCTTGTCTCCTCATCAAAGTCATTTGCATCGATCAAGTCTAGTGAGTCTAAAGAATGAACATGCATAAACCGTGAATAACAAGTAAAACGCAATAAAAATTCATGCAATTTAAACATAGTTCGTACATAGCATAATATGAGCATAAATATGTATAACCCGACTTTCTCCAGACATGCTGCCACAACATCATCAATTAAATAACCAAAATAGCCCCAAAGATGCATTCGGACTCGTACGACTCCTGAATTAAATAAAACCACTTAGGACATACTAATTGACTCGGGGTTCAAACCATACGTTAACCACATCCTAACCTACTGTCCAAGGCCCTAAACCAACCCCGAACCACGACCAAACCCTTTAAACCATGTACATCAACCTGTCGAATGAAAACTGCCTAAGGAGTGACACTATGAAACATATGCACTCCGCACGGCTCCCTACTGGTTCAAACTCAAACCAACCCCGAACCAAGCCTTAGACTCGACCCTTAGACAGCACTTAAGACCCTAGTTCACCCTTTTCCAGCCCAAGACACACGCTCAAGCCCCAAAAAAGTCCTAGCCATGGCCAGTCCTGCGCGACTCCCCCCATTCGCAACAGCCCTGATTCGTTTCCACCAACCTTGATATCCATCCATACCATAAGCGACCATGACCAGGCTTACCCCAGGACCGTAAGACCCTGCCTAGACTATAACGTACCGTATTTTGAACTACTTAAAATTTGTGAAAAAATAAAAAATTTCTTAAATAAATAATAATCTTTCAAATTGCGATAAAAATAAACTGCTCGTCTAAAATATTTGAAATAAAAACGATTACAAACAAAGTTTGCCAAAAAGTTATTCGTTTAAACATCGTGAAATATTTTCATAAAATCAGAGTAACTAAATTAACGTACTTGAAAATTCTTGAAAACATATGCGGTCCTCGGGTTTAGCCTCCGCGCAATCCAGGCCGACTCACTGGTCCCCACCTCTCGCCTCCTCAAAATCGTCCTCACCTGCATCGATCAAGTCCAGTGAGTCTAAAGACTCAACATGTATAAACTCAGAATAACAAATAATACGTAATAAAACCACATGCATTTTAAAATAGAGCATACATGAACGTACTTACATAAACATAGACGCGTCATCATATCGTAAAACATTTCATAAACATTTTTATAAACGTACTTGCATCATACATACATGAACATACATAATCATCATCATTTTGCGTAGAGATATGTTTTAAAGCAAGTGACTCATACATAAATGCCTCTGATCAGACTAAACCACAGTATTGGGCTGGCAAGGATGTCCACTACCATTTACATGAGATCCACGGTCTTGCTTTACCGGGTGGATTGGTCCCTGATCATGCTTTATCGCTTTCTAATCTTGATCTAAACCTGGTCATGCTTTATCGGGGTGGAGAGGTCCTCGGCCATGTTCACCGGCTTCCAAATCCATTCATATTTGGTCACAAAACATTTAGCATACCTCAAAAACATAAAATATTTTCTCTGCACGTTCAAACATACTAATAAATTATGCATGTTTGCCCAAGACAAAAATTTTAAATTTTTTTTTTCCGGAGTGCTTAGCGCTCAGGCGGTAAAATCTTACCGCTCGAGCGCCGCCCTGCGCGAAATTTTTTGAAAACCAACACAGTTTGAGCAGTCACACGATAATGATTATAACTCACTTGTTTTTTATCCAAAAATTTTGAATTTACTGTCAAATCAAAGGTATCAAAAAGTACTACGTTTTATATGTTGTAAGTTTTTCTAGAAAATCGATCAAAAATTCGCAGGATTCGAAATGACAACAGATTCGGTTTTTGAGATCTAAAAATCATTTAAAAATCACAGTTTGAGCTATCATATGAAAATGATCATAAATCACTCATTTTTTGTCCAAAAAATAATGAATTTACTGTCAAATCGAAGATCTCAAAAAGTACTAAGTTTTATATGTTGAAAGTTTTTCCACAAAGTCGACCGAAAATTCACAGTACTCGAAATGACAGCAGACTCGCTTTTGAGATCCAAAATCGTTTCAAAACATTTTTGCTCAAACCTTTGCACAACATACACGGATTTTGCATACAATACGCATCAAATTACTTACTACGGCAAGATCGATGCAAAAATAAAATAATATACATGTCTTTGCGTCATACAATGACCGAGAAACGCTTGCTACACAATTCTGGCTCGAAAAACCAACGTAAATCTTCAGAAATTTGCAAGGGGGAAGGGGCGGCTGCTGATGAGTATGAAGAACCATAGTTCTCTCCTCCCAAAATAACGTGTAGGTGTGTGTAAAGATTTGTGTTTGTTATTAATGTGTAAGTGTGTGTAGATTAGGGAGTTAATTAGGGGTTAATTAGTTAAATTTAAAAAATACTAATAACTAATTAACATGCTAATTAAAATATTAACCCCCACTAATTTACAAGCACCCCTTATTTTAATAAAATACACATGTGCCAAGTTTTCAAGGTTTAAAATCTCCAAATTTTCAAATTGGTATTTGAAAAGTTTAAAATCTCAAAATCACCTAATAAATTAAATTAGATTTTAAAATGCTTAAAATTCCAAAAAAATCACTTAAAATAACAATTTTCTTGACTTAAAATAAAATACCATATTTAAAGAATCGTCTAAATCGTCACCGGTCTCTTTTCCGATTCCGCATCGAATATTCGCCTGAAACATAAAACTCAAGAAAACATTTTAATGTACATCACAATAAACATGTAACACTTTAAAATAATGCAAATCGTAAATCATGCATGGTTAAAAATTATTTTAAAAATTAAATAAATAAATTTAACCATTTAATAAATGCAAGAGTTTACGTGTACTGATTTTGGGCTCTACATAGACCCTAGCCAGAAGCCTTTGTCCAGTCCCTACACTGAACCAATAGGCCGAAGCCATGACAGTCCCCATCACGCTTGCACTCGCGTAGACCACTCCCCATGGCTTCTTGTTGTACCAGCGGCCTATCGACACATCACGGACCACCTACTAGCATCTAAACACACCCTATAACAAATCCATATGCAAGAGCATGCCTTCAGATCGGTCCAGCGAAGCATGCGATCAAAACCTCAAGAAAACGTGAAGTTCATGCATATTTGGTATTGAAAACAATATTAGCAATGATCTACAATTCATATGATTAAACCAAAAAATTTTCATGCATATTTCATATCAAAATACTGTATATAATGTGATCGATGCGTCAAAGAAAGGTTTAGAACATGTCTTAACGTTTTAAACACACGAGTTATAGAGTACCGCGCGGGGGAAGATGGAGGTCGATCGGAGAACGATTGCTGCGTTTTTTCTTGCTCCAAAAGGACGTAAATCTCCAGGAAAATGTAGGGTGAAGGTTCGCTGATGTGGCTGCTGAGAGAGAAGGCCAAAACCCTAATTTATATGGTTATAAAATCAACGACTGCTAGTGTGTAAATAGTGTGTGTTTTGGGTGCGTGGCGTGAGTTTGTGTAGGTAATTAGGGTTTAATTCTCCAAATTAATAATTAAAACATTAACTATTTATTTAAATTAAATCATAACTTTTATTTAAAATTTAAATGTCATGATCAATAATTAAATCTCACATTTTCGAAAATGATAATTAAAAATACTTAAAATCCTACATTCAACTAATAAATTAAATACTAACCAAACTAATTATTAAGACATAAATTATTTATAAAAATATTATATCTCAAGTGAAAATATTTAAATCCCCTGCTTTTCAAAATTTTCTAATTAAAATACTAATATTTTTTATTTCACTCAATAAATTAAATTTTACTTTTAAATACTAAAATTCATAAACCATTTAAAATAAAAATTGGCACATCAATCGTCTTATGTCTCTTTTCCCGGCTCTGAATTATTATCAAACTGGGGAAAACAACGCTTTGCATCTTTCAAAAGAAGTATAAACTAGTACGAACAGAAGCTGGAACAGCTTAGGCATTATTCGGATCCCGACTCGGTGGACGAATAATACAATAAGGAAAAATATGATCGACCTCCTCGTACAAGAAGAAGATCATTGGCGCCAGCGAGCTAAATCCTTTTGGTTGAGTGAGTGTGATTTAAATACAAAATTCTTTCACGCAAATGCAAAGGCCAGAAGGAGGAGGAATCAAATCACACGGCTACAGGATGGAAATGGGATTTGGTATGAGAATAAAACAGATATATCTCACATTGCTATGCAATATTTTACTAATCTTTATTCGAAAAGTAATGAGAATTATGATCCAGTAATAGATGTGATAAACACTAACATTTTGGCAAAAGATAATGAGATGCTTCTCGCTCCTTATAATCTTGAAGAATTTAAAGAAACAGTGTTTCAAATGCACCCCGACAAATCCCCAGGACCGGACGGCTTCAATCCAGCGTTTTATCAAAAAATTTGGCATCTGCTGGGGCATGATGTATATAAAAATTGCGAGAAGGGGATGGAGCAGATTTCTTTCCCTTCCAGCCTAGGTGATTCAAATATTGTTTTAATTCGGAAATGTGAGACTCCATCCTCTATGAAAGATTTTCATCCAATTGCTCTACGTAATGTAATCTACAGAATTATGGCCAATGTGATTGCAAATAGACTAAAGAAAATTCTGCCAAAAGTGATATCTTCATCGCAATTCGCTTTTGTTCAGGGTAGAACCATAACGGACAATATCCTGGTTGCCTTTGAGATTCTCCACCATATGAAAAAGAAAACAAAAGGCAAGGTGGGTAGGGATGTAAACGAACCAAACTATTTGTGAGCTATTCGAAGCTCGATTCGATAAAAGCTCGTTTGAGCTCGTTTAATGAGGCTCGTTAAGATAAACAAACCAAACTCAAGCTTTACAGTATTCGGCTCGTTAGCTCGTGAACATGTTCGTTGGTAAATTCATGAGTAATCTTTTAGATGAAAAAATAATAGTTTTGATATTTGATTTATTGATTTTGCATATTATTTATGAAATATATAGAAAAATCTATTAAATTTATTTATTATATAAATTTACAAATTTTAATAAGAATAATATATTTTCCTTTAAATATATAATTTAATTTTTAATTAATTTAATGAAAATTTAAATGTATAATTCATATTTATTAAGCTTGTTTAGGCTCGATAAAGGCTTGAATAAGCTCGTGAGCCATGCATATATTCGTTAAATAAAGCTCGAGCTCAGCTCGATTATAAACAAACCAAGCTCAAATATTCAAGAGTTCGGCTCGACTCGACTCGATTACATCCCTAAAGATGGGTGATGTAGCTTTGAAACTGGATATTAGTAAGGCATATGATAGAGTCGACTGGGGATATCTTAAGTTTATCTTGCTTAAAATGGGCTTCAACACCAGATGGGTACAACTTATTATGAAATGTGTAACTTATGTCCGATACTCCATCCTACTCAATGATCAAAGTGTTGGCCCTATTCAACCTCAACGTGGCCTTCGACAATGTGACCCTTTATCACCTTATCTTTTTATCCTATGTGCCGAAGGCCTCTTTGCACTAATTCAAAGAGCAGAAGCACGTGGATTAATGCATGGATCTAAGATCTACAACTAAAGAAACTACTGTCATGAGGAATATTCTCACAATATATCAGGAGGCATCAGGGCAAGCAATAAACTTTGGAAAATCAGGTTGTGCGTTAGAAAAGAAAAAGGAGGTCTAGGATTCAGAGATCTCTACGGTTTCAATCTGGAAATGTTAGCGAGACAAGGTTGGTCCTTCATTTCCAGCCCAGATACACTCGCAAGCAGAATCTTCAAAGCTAAATTGCAAAAGGGCCTAAAACTTCTTGCTTGAAAATTTGCGGAAAATTAAAAATTTTCTTTTTAAAAGAACTTAAATGGCCTCATTGAATCAAGTTCAATGTTTAAAATATCGCAGCGGAAGAAAATAAAGTTTGCCAAAAATCACAATTTAAAAATATCCAACGACTGATAAAATGTTTGCGGAATAAAATAACAACTGCTGCTCTGAGGTCCTCGGGTGCCACTACTGCCGACCCAATCTGGCTCACTGGTCCCCGCCCTCGGCCCTGGCCTCATCAGTACCTACAACAATCAAGTCTAGTGAGCCTAAAGACTCAGCATGCATATATCGCAGGTAACGAGTAAAATCTGAAGTAAAATATGCATGGGATAAAATATCATGTCATGAGGCATGCTGAAAATAATCTGTACTGAGCAATTATAATACGTGCATAACTGAACTGATAATTACAGTAAAAATGTTTGCTCCTTGGAGCCTGTACTGAAATAACTTGTAAAATTTTCTGTTGAGATTATGTTTTACGCCTGTGGCCACTGCACTAAGCTGAACTGATCGGTAACTGGCTATCGGGGAGGCTGAAACTGAACTGAGCTGGCCGGTCACTGGCGACCGGGTGGTACCATACTGAACTGATCGGTCACTGGCGACCGTATAAAATAACACTCCCACATAGTGAATGAACCACAAGCCATATCGCATAAATCTCAAAAATAATCATTTTCTATTTAATGCACGTAAAATAATTAGCTGGCATAATGAAAATGTCCCGCAATTTTACCAACTGGATTGGATTGGATCGTCCCTAGGCTCGCTGCAACCTAACTGTGCTATGAAAAATATGTAATAGCTTAAACTTGACCAACTATGCAATTTACGTTCAAAAGATGCGACTATGACGCCTAATGATTTCGTATTTAGTCATGACTCCGAACCAATCTGAACCGACACCGAACCGACGTATATTCATGATTAAAATACGCTGAAAAATCATAAAATGATGCTCCTAAAATGATAGGGTCGAAATCTAGGTGGAATGGAGGCCAAAACACGAAACGCTCTTTCGAGAGTCAATTTGGCACATCGCACCGTAAATTCTCGTACGACCTCAAAAATGATCCAAATGACGAACGGTCAAAAACATGACCTTCCTAACTCAATGAGGCACTTTCTAGTCCAAGGCCATGGGCTAAAAGCCAACCAAGAACTCGAACGAGCCGCCGAACCGACACAGCAACTTGCTGTAATTTTCCAGCAACTGTACAATCGTGTAACTTGTGTTGTTTTCGAGACTACCGGCCATTGGGGCGTGAACCACCGACCAGAGACTCTTACCAACATCACAAGGAATGATATGAACCATGGCTAAGGGCCCTAGGCCAGCCACAATCCGCCTCACACCAAAACTCAACCGAAACTCCAACCGAGAACCAACGTGCATGCGTGTGTAGTGTTTTGCTTAGATCGATGTCTTGCATCGTTCCAATGGCCATTTGATTGACCATGGCATGATCTAGATATATAGGGGCATGGTATGAACTGTGGCTATGGGCCATAGGCCAACCAAGATCCATACCAAGCAACCAAAACCTAAACCGTATGCTGAACCAATGAAGAAGCCGAATGGGGAAAGGGGCTGTTCTTGTTGATTATTTAAAAACCGATGAGCCATGGACCAAGCCACCAAAAGGGTGACTTAGTCACGTCTTAGACATGCTAGGGGAGTGATCCAACCATGGCTAAGAGCCCTTAGGGCAGCCAAGATCAGATCCAACCCCTTGACAACCAAACTGAATTTTTCGAACTCAAAAAGGGACACAAATGGTGTTGCTGTCATTTCTTGCTTTCCAGCGAGCATGGGCTGAAACCGATGGACAAATGTGGTCCTAATGCATCCTATTACATGTATATAAGTCGCCTTGGGAGCCTGGAGTCGAACCAATCACCTGAAACTCACAAACCAAGAAAAACGTGAAGCTTGCCAAGGAATATCAAAAATTCTGCATGTGTTGTTTCAAAATGTTTTGACATGTATCTCGGTTTTTGCTTGAATAAACATGATCATGTACTGAAAAATAAATGATAATATGACTTGATTGAGGTTTGAAAGAATCTAGACATGTCTGGTTTCGTTTCGAAAGAAAACGAACAAAACGACGACGACGCGGCAAGGAGGAGGTGGAGTGCTTCTCTTGTTTTCTTTACTCTCGATTTTTCTCTCTACTCTAAGGCTATGAACTCACGACTTTTCTACACTGAAAATGGATCTGAATGATGAGGTATTTCGGTGGTGAGGGAGGGGAGATAAGTGGTTATGGGAGTGAGGGGGATAGGTGCAAGATATAAGGAAAGATCCAAGACCAAGTCTTCTCATTTTAAATTTTGAATTCTAGTTTGATATCAAATGAGTTGGTGGATGTTTCTAGAGGTAGTGGCCGATTTTTACATGCTAGACTAGGATAGGATAATTCTAATTAGATCATTAAATGGTGCTAGAAAGATCAAAGAATTATCTTCCTAATTAAATACAAGAAAGGGTCAAAGGTGATGAGTTGGCAAATAAATCTTCTAGCAACTAAGGGTGGCCGAAAATGCATAATAAAATAAAGAAGAAATGTTGTTTATTTACTAAATTAATAACTCTTAAAAGCCTCACTAATCCCTTAAATAGTTTAGTGAATAAAACCATTAATTATGCAACTTAAATGAGCTTATTTCTTAATCACCTCAAGCAACTTAAATTAATTCATCAAACCTCCTTTTTAACTTAAATGAACTTACTTGCTAGCTAAATTAACTTCTCGAAATATTTCTCGAATCTTAAATTCTATCTCAAAACTCCGACTCCAGTCCGGCCTCACTGAATAACTGAAATGCTAAAAATCAAACTACTGAACTAAAATAATAAATAATTAACTTCAAATAAATGCATTTAAAATAATCATGCAATGAAGTCAATTAAATTTAAAAATCTAGAATTATGCATGACTTAAACGTAGACTGATTTACGGATTCTACAATCCTTCCCCCCTTAAAAGAAATTTCGTCCTCGAAATTAGAACTCACCGAATAACTCAGGGTATCGACTTCTCATCTCTGGCTCAGACTCCCACGTAGCTTCCTCCTCTGAATGGTTGAGCCATTTGACTTTGACTCGCTTAACCAACTTGTTCCGAAGTTTCTTCTCCTGCCGGTCTAGGATCTGCACTGGTCTCTCCTCATAAGACAGGTTCGGAGTAAGTTGCAACGGCTCAAAGTTCAGCACATGCGAAGGGTTCGCCATGTACTTTCTCAGCATGGAGACGTGAAAGACATTGTGTACTCCCGCCAGATTCGGCGGAAGAGCCACACGATAAGCAAGCGTCCCAACTCTGTCAAGGATCTCAAACAGTCCAATGAATCTCGGACTGAGCTTCCCTTTCTTCCCAAATCTCATGACACCCTTCATAGGTGCTACTTTCACAAAGACATGATCGCCCACTGCAAACTCTAAATCTCTCCTCCACTGATCGGCATAACTCTTCTGTCGGCTCTGAGCAGTCCTCATCCTATCACGGATCTTGACTACTACCTCTGCTGCCTGCTGGACAATCTCTGGACCCAACTCTGCTCTCTCTCCTACCTCATCCCAATGAACATGAGATCTACACTTGCGGCCATACAGTGCTTCATACGGAGCCATACTTATAGACGACTGGAAACTGTTGTTATAGGTGAACTCAACCAGTGGTAAGTTCGACTCCCAACTCCCGGAGAAATCAATTACGCAAGCACGGAGAAGATCCTCTAAGATCTGAATAACTCGCTCTGACTGCCCATCTGTCTGCGGATGGAAAGCTGTGCTAAACAGCAACTTCGTACCCAAAGTCGAATGCAAGCTCTTCCAAAATGAGGAAGTGAATCTGGGATCTCTGTCGGATACGATCGAAACTGGAATACCATGGAGTCGAACTATCTCTCGGATATACAGCTCTGCATACTGAACCATGGTGAAAGTCGTCTTAATAGGCAAGAAGTGCGCTGACTTGGTAAGACGATCTACAATCACCCAGATAGCATTCGATCCTTTGGCTGACCTCGGCAATCCGGTCACAAAGTCCATGGTAACATTCTCCCACTTCCACTCGGGAATAGGAAGAGGCTTGAGCAAACCTGCTGGTCTCTGATGCTCGGCCTTCACTAACTGACAGGTCAGACACTCGGACACAAACCATCTGATGTCCTTCTTCATCCCTGGCCACCAATACAATAGCTGCAGATCTTTGTACATCTTCGTACTCCCAGGGTGAATGGAGTACGGGGACGTATGGGCCTTTGATAAGATGTCTGCTCGGATAGAATCACTGCTAGGAACCCATATCCTATCTCGGTATCTCACAATACCGTCGCTGACTGAATACAAAACACTGCCCTTGGCTTCATCTCTCTTCTTCCACTGTGCCAACTGCTCATCTGCGGCTTGACCACTGCGAATACGGTCCAAAAGGGAAGACTGAATGGTCAAGGTAGATAGACGAGGAACTCTACCTCGAGGGTAAGTCTCAAGATCAAACCTCTGCATCTCGATCTGAAGAGGTTTCTGAATCGTCAAATGAGCCATCACTGCGACTTTCCTGCTCAAAGCATCCGCAACTACATTAGCTTTACCCGGGTGGTAGCTAATGTCACAATCGTAGTCTTTCACAAGGTCCAACCAACGCCTCTGACGCATGTTTAGCTCCTTCTGCGTAAAGAAATACTTGAGGCTCTTGTGGTCGGTAAAGATCTGGCGTTTCTCTCCATACAGATAGTGCCTCCAAATCTTCAAAGCAAAAACTACGGCCGCTAACTCCAGATCATGGGTAGGGTAATTCTTCTCATGGATTTTCAGCTGTCGAGAAGCATATGCTATCACTCTCCCATGCTGCATCAGAACTGCACCTAAACCAAGCTTTGAAGCATCGGTATACAGAACAAACTCACCGGATCCTGACGGTACAGCCAAAATAGGTGCTGAGATAAGAGCTTGCTTCAAAGTATCGAAGCTCTTCTGACACTCCTCGCTCCACACAAACTTCACATTTTTCTTGGTCAGTGCTGTGAGTGGAACGGCAATGGATGAGAATCCCTGAATGAACTTCCTGTAATATCCTGCTAGCCCAAGAAAACTGCGGATCTCGGATGCATTCTGAGGCACAACCCAATCTCTGACTGCAGCGACTTTCACCGGGTCTACCTCAATGCCACTGCTAGAAACAATGTGGCCCAAGAACGCCACCTTCTCTAACCAGAATTCGCACTTACTGAACTTTGCGAATAGTTTGTGCTTCTGCAATGTCTGCAACACTGTGGTCAGATGCCTGCTGTGCTCCTCCCGACTCTTGGAGTAGACGAGAATGTCATCTATGAACACTATCACAAACTGGTCGAGGTACGGCTGAAATACGCGATTCATGAGATCCATGAAGATCGCTGGCGCATTGGTCAGACCGAACGGCATCACAAGGAACTCGTAATGACCATAACGAGTCCTGAAAGCTGTCTTCAAAACATCAGCATCTCTCACCCTCAACTGGTGATAACCGGAACGCAGATCTATCTTGGAGAAAATCGAAGCTCCCTGCAACTGGTCAAACAGATCCTCAATCCTCGGCAGTGGGTATTTATTCTTCACTGTAACCCTGTTCAACTCCCGGTAGTCAATGCAAAGCCTCATTCGAGCCATCCTTCTTTTTCACAAATAAGACTGGCGTGCCCCATGGAGAAAAGCTCGGGCGAATGAACTCCTTGTCGAGAAGTTCCTGAATCTGCTTCTTAAGCTCTGCCATCTCTGTCGGTGCTAATCGGTACGACGCTTTGGATATCGGAGCCGTACCTGGCATAAGCTCAATGGAAAACTCCACCTCTCTCTCGGGTGGCATACCAGAGACGTCTTCGGGAAAAACGTCTAAGAAATCTCTGACAATCGGAACATCTGAGGCTGACTGGCTGGGTTCCTCAGGGATAGATAAAAATGTCGCTAGAAATGCCCGACACCCTCTATGCATGAGTTTCCTAGCCTGAACATACAGAATAATGAGCGGTAAACGAAAGTACCTGTCCGGCTCAAATAAGAACTGCTCCATTCCAGGCGGTCGGACAAGAACGGATCTCCGCTGGAAGTCTATCAACACTCTGTTTCTCAATAGCCAGTCCATCCCTAGGATGATGTCAAATTCCGGCATCGGTAGCACAATCAGATCCGCATAAACAAGATTACCGTGCAGCTCAAGGTCTATATCTCGGATAACATTGGTGGCTGCCATCTCCTCGCCTGACGGCAACACTACTGAAAAGGCTGTATCTAGCCCAATGGTCTGGATCTTGAGAAAGTTTGCAAAGACCTCCGAAATAAACGAGTGAGTGGCCCCTGAATCTATCAAGGCCTTGGTAGCGGAACCAGATATGAAAATTCTCCCTGAAAGAGCGAAGCTCTAAGTTGAATCTAGTAGTTACAAGAACTAAACTTATAGACATGCAAAGGTCAAGGTTCTTCTAGCTTAATATCCCCAAAATAAATCTGAGTAGAGCATGCAATCCTATAACAGTTCTAAGTTCAAATCTAAATCCCGATTCCCAAAACACGAAAATTCAAATAATAACTTAAAGTTTAAAGGTACATGTCAACAACATAGTCTCCGGGTTGGTTTCCGCGGCATGGAGAGCAAAAACTCTGCCTTGGGTAGGCAGATTCCTCTGAGGATATTGCAGCAACATGTGGTCTGGACTGCCACACTTAAAACACTTTCCTGAGCCAGCCATGCATGCTCCAGGATGGCGACGTGAGCACCTGGGACAGACGGGGTGCTCCTGAGTCCTCGGGGCTGGGCGTCCCCGCAACTGCTGCTGCTGCTGCTGCTGCTGCTGGCCTTGGTTCCTGGGCGGTCCATGAAAAGGCCTCTCTTATTCTGCTGCTGATTCTGATGAGGAGGAGGGCGGTGCGGTGCCTGGACTGGGCGCTTTCCCTGGCGATCCCTCTCGATATCCCGCAGATCCTGCTCTGCGGCTAAGGCCTTGGAGACGGCAATCTCATAAGTAGTAGGGTCAGATACCCTAACATCCCGGCGCAAGATCGGCCGTAAACCCACCAGGAAGTGGATCAACTTGGCTCTGCATCATTCGCGATCAGGGGCACAAAGTGACAGCCCCTCTCGAACTTACGGATGAACTCCGTAACCGTCATATCCCCCTGCCTCAGACTCGTGAACTCGGTGGTCAGCCTGGTGCGAACCTCCTCAGCAAAATACTTGGAGTAGAAAACTTCCGTAAAGCGGGTCCATGAAAGTGTTGCCAAAGTCAAGGCTACCGATGCTCCTTCCCACCATAAGCGGGCGTCTACAGTGAACAGGTAGATGGCACATCGGACTCGGTCTGCGTCTCCCAGCTCCATAAACTCGAAGATAACCTCGAGGGATTTGATCCATCCCTCGGCAACCATGGGGTCATATGTCCCAGAGAATTCCTTCGGGCGCATCTTCATGAATCGCTAATAAACAGCCTCGGGCCCTGTCGGCCTGGCTGCGGCTACGGCTGCGGCATTGTCCCCCGCAAACTGTGCGAAGAACTGTGCCATCCCAGCTAACATCTGGGCACTCATGTCCGGTGGGGGCGGTGGAGGAGGTGGTAGGTCTCCCTCCGGTCTACGCTCCTCCCTGTCCTCTCGGCGAGGCTCCTCCTCTCTGTTGCGCTCTAAAATGCGTCTAGGGGGCATACTGTTCCAATATAACCCATACTAACTAACATGCATAATTCCATAATTTATTTTAAATGAACACTGAAGTACTGAAAATCTGGAAGCATGCTGACAAAATAATTCATGCTTTAACTGAAATGTTGAACAAAATGTTGAACTGAAAAACTTACAGACCGAAGACGTGGCTTCGTGAGCTTCTCGCGGTCAGTAGTAGTGAAACCCTATACAGAACCACCGCTCTGATACCAATTGCAAAAGGGCCTAAAACTTCTTGCTTGAAAATTTGCGGAAAATTAAAAATTTTCTTTTTAAAAGAACTTAAATAGCCTCATTCATAAAATCGACTGATGAATCAAGTTCAATGTTTAAAATATCGCAGCGGAAGAAAATAAAGTTTGCCAAAAATCACAATTTAAAAATATCCAACGACTGATAAAATGTTTGCGGAATAAAATAACAACTGCTGCTCTGAGGTCCTCGGGTGCCACTACTACCGACCCAATCTGGCTCACTGGTCCCTGGCCTCATCAGTACCTACAACAATCAAGTCTAGTGAGCCTAAAGACTCAGCATACATATATCGCAGGTAACGAGTAAAATCTGAAGTAAAATATGCATGGGATAAAATATCATGTCATGAGGCATGCTGAAAATAATCTGTACTGAGCAATTATAATACGTGCATAACTGAACTGATAATCACAGTAAAAATGTTTGCTCCTTGGAGCCTGTACTGAAATAACTGGTAAAATTTTCTGTTGAGATTATGTTTTACGCCTGTGGCCACTGCACTAAGCTGAACTTATCGGTAACTGGCTACCGGGGAGGCTGAAACTGAACTGAGCTGGCCGGTCACTAGCGACCGGGTGGTATCATACTGAACTGATCGGTCACTGGCGACCGTATAAAATAACACTCCCACATAGTGAATGAACCACAAGCCATATCGCATAAATCTCAAAAATAATCATTTTCTATTTAATGCACGTAAAATAATTAACTGGCATAATGAAAATGTCCCGTAATTTTACCAACTGGATTGGATTGGATCGTCCCTAGGCTCGCTGCAACCTAACTGTGCTATGAAAAATATGCAATAGCTTAAACTTGACCAACTATGCAATTTACGTTCAAAAGATGCGACTATGACGCCTAATGATTTCGTATTTAGTCATGACTCCGAACCAACCTGAACCGACACCGAACCGACGTATATTCATGATTAAAATACGCTGAAAAATCATAAAATGATGCTCCTAAAATGATAGGGTCGAAATCTAGGTGGAATGGAGGCCAAAACACGAAACGCTCTTTCGAGAGTCAAATTGGCACATCGCACCGTAAATTCTCGTACGACCTCAAAAATGATCCAAATGACAAACGGTCGAAAACATGACCTTCCTAACTCAATGAGGCACTTTCCAGTCCAAGGCTATGGGCTAAAAGCCAACCAAGAACTCGAACGAGCCGCCGAACCGACACAGCAACTTGCTGTAATTTTCCAGCAACTGTACAATCGTGTAACTTGTGTTGTTTTCGAGACTACCGGCCATTGGGGCGTGAACCACCGACCAGAGACTCTTACCAACATCACAAGGAATGATATGAACCATGGCTAAGGGCCCTAGGCCAGCCACAATCCGCGTCACACCAAAACTCAACCGAAACTCCAACCGAGAACCAACGTACATGCGTGTGTAGTGTTTTGCTTAGATCGATGTCTTGCGTCGTTCCAGTGGCCATTTGATTGACCATGGCATGATCTATGGGCCATAGGCCAACCAAGATCCATACCAAGCAACCAAAACCGAAACCGTATGCTGAACCAATGAAGAAGCCGAATGGGGAAAGGAGCTGTTTTTGTTGATTATTTAAAAACCGATGAGCCATGGACCAAGCCACCAAAAGGGCGACTTAGTCACGTCTTAGACATGCTAGGGGAGTGATCCAACCATGGCTAAGAGCCCTTAGGGCAGCCAAGATCAGATCCAACCCCTTGACAACCAAACTGAATTTTTCGAACTCAAAAAGGGACACAAATGGTGTTGCTGTCATTTCTTGCTTTCCAGCAAGCATAGGCTGAAACCGATGGACAAATGTGGTCCTAATGCATCCTATTACATGTATATAAGTCACCTTGGGAGCCTGGAGTCAAACCAATCACCTGAAACTCACAAACCAAGAAAAACGTGAAGCTTGCCAAGGAATATCAAAAATTCTGCATGTGTTGTTTCAAAATGTTTTGACATGTATCTCGGTTTTTGCTTGAATAAACATGATCATGTACTGAAAAATAAATGATAATATGACTTGATTGAGGTTTGAAAGAATCTAGACATGACTGGTTTCGTTTCGAAAGAAAACGAACGAAACGACGACGACGCGGCACGGAGGAGGTGGAGTGCTTCTCTTGTTTTCTTTACTCTCGATTTTTCTCTCTACTCTAAGGCTATGAACTCACGACTTTTCTACACTGAAAATGGATCTGAATGATGAGGTATTTTGGTTGTGAGGGAGGGGAGATAAGTGGTTATGGGAGTGAGGGGGATAGGTGCAAGATATAAGGAAAGATCCAAGACCATGTCTTCTCATTTTAAATTTTGAATTCTAGTTTGATATCAAATGAGTTGGTGGATGTTTCTAGAGGTAGTGGCCAATTTTTACATGCTAGACTAGGATAGGATAATGCTAATTAGATCATTAAATGGTGCTAGAAAGATCAAAGAATTATCTTCCTAATTAAATACAAGAAAGGGTCAAAGGTGATGAGTTGGCAAATGAATCTTCTAGCAACTAAGGGTGGCCGAAAATGCATAATAAAATAAAGAGAAAATGTTGTTTATTTACTAAATTAATAACTCTTAAAAGCCTCACTAATCCCTTAAATAATTTAGTGAATAAAACCATTAATTATGCAACTTAAATGAGCTTATTTCTTAATCACCTCAAGCAACTTAAATTAATTCCTCAAACCTCCTTTTTAACTTAAATAAACTTACTTGCTAGCTAAATTAACTTCTGGAAATATTTCTCGAATCTTAAATTCTATCTCAAAACTCCGACTCCAGTCCGGCCTCACTGAAATAACTGAAATGCTAAAAATCAAACTACTGAACTGAAATAATAAATAATTAAATTCAAATAAATGCATTTAAAATAATCATGCAATGAAGTCAATTAAATTTAAAAATCTAGAATTATGCATGGCTTAAACGTAGACTGATTTAAGGGTTCTATATAAATACTTCCCTCGAGGGGACTTCCTCACAACCCAATTGGGCCATAATCCAAGCTTCGTTTGGAAAAGTATCTGGAGCTCTCAATCATTGTTACAAATTGGATGTCAGTGGAAGATCGGAGATGGAACAAAGATAAATACTTGGAATGATCCGTGGCTACGAGAGACAAACAATTTTCGGGTTCAAACCTCGATGATCTCTGGAATGGAATCGCTAAGGGTGGCTGAATTGATGATTCCAGGGAGCAAGCAATGGAATGTTGAGCTAATCAATGAATTGTTTAATGCAAGAGATAAATGTGAAATCTTGAAAATACCTTTACAGGAGGCTTCAGTGGAAGATATCAGAATATGGCATTACAGTAAAAATGGGAGATATACCATAAAATCGGGGTATTGGGTGGTTTCTGAGATTATGTCGTCCAATATGGAATTTAGGACTTCGGGGGAATGGAAAAATGTCTGGAAATTACAGATCCCACCAAAAGTCAAAACCTTCTTATGGCGAGCAATTAGAGACTGCCTACAAGTTATAGCAACTCTTCAACGGAAAGGTATTCCAGTCCCCCTCACATGTGTGCACTGTGATGGTCATATTGAAAACACATGGCATGCTTTATGCCCTCTTGCTCAAGAATGCTGGAATGAGTCTCATCTTTCCCACATTATATACTCATGTGCAGCCAAGGTGGACAGTTTTGCAGAAATGATATTCGTGATGATGAGCACATTAACAAATATGGAAGTTGATAAACATAAAAATTGTACATTAATTAAATATTTTATAATAAAAATATATAGTTTTTGTTTTATTAAATGTTTAAATATTATATGTTATATAATAAATTGTATAAAATATAAGTTGTTGTGTAATTACAATTTTTTACTATTTTTTACAGGTTCGATAAAACAAGAATAAACTTGGCGTTGCAAATGGGATTACGATGATTCTTGGACCTGTAGAAAGTTGATGTTAATATCTACAAAATTTGTGGCAAGCATGAGATAAAAATCCTCTCACAATTGGGATTAAATTAAGCAACAAATAAAGTTACCAAAGGAGTGATAGTTTTACCATGCTCTAGTATTTTGACCATATCTCTCAAATTACTTTGTCAAATGGTTTGAAAAAAATATCACAACTAGACAACTCAATTATCCACATTTTCTTTTTAAGTGAAGAAGCAAATTCGGAGAAGAAGATTTTCAAAAGTGATGTGTAATATTATATAATATCTTGGAACACCAATGAAGACTTATGTGTAAAAAATAATATTTTATTTGTGGTTGTCTCCCCAAATTTGGCTATAAATAGGGGTGCATTGTAATGTATTGAGATATCCCTCATTCTATGAACAAACCTTTGAGTTCATAATATTTCTCTCTATAATTTTCTTTTATTTCTTCATTTAAATATAATTAGCATGTTAATTTCATATTCAAAGTTTTACACTTTGAATAATGAATAGCTAACTTCCTAAAGTTGAGATGAAAAGGTGAAACTCTTGGCATGATAATAAGGTTACTAAAAGGTAAGAATCTATGTTTTATATTATTTAATCATTATTTATTGTTTATGTTATATTTATTTCTTTAAGCATTTTTATACCCTACTTATAAGTGGGAGTTTTGATTTATTAATGCTATATGTTACACTAAATTCTTGGAACCATTTAAATGTTAGTTTGGTATTACCAACCATTTAAAGTTGATGCCTTGATTTATTATATATGAATATATTATAATATTAAATTACTTGGAACTATTTAAATGTTTGTTTGGTTTTACCAACCATTTAAAGTGGGAATCTTGATTTATTATATATAAATATATCATAATATTAATTTATTGGCACAATTTAAATGTTTGTTTGGTTTTACCAACCATTTAAAGTGGGAACCTTGATTTACTGTTTACAAATATATATAGCACAATAAATACTTGACCACATTTATAAGTTTTGGTATATATTGTATACTTATAAGATAATAATATATAACATAATATAAATATGATTATTTAATATATTGGAACCATTTTATTAAGTGGATTTCAATATTGTTTGTTAATGTTAACTTTATTAAAATACCAAGAGTGGATCCTTTAATCTCAACTACTTAAATTAAAATTTCAACAATTAAAAATTACCAATTAAAGATTCAAACAACTAAAAGAAAAAATAAATAAAAAGACATTGTAGTGGACTTGTAATTACCTTAGCTTCCTCGTGGATACGATATTCGAACTCATCGAATTATACTACTTGTGGACAACCTGCTCTTGGGAGTGCAACAATCAAAGTCGCAACAAGTTTTTGGCGCCGTTGCCGGGGAAGTATAATTTAATTTCAAGTCTATTTAATTTTGTGTATAGTTTATTTTTTTTATTTGAATTTTTATTGCTTTTGTTTGTTTTAATTCTTTTGCATTTGCATTTGCATGAGCATTTGGTCACGTATACTTAGTGGTCGACTCATTCGAAATAACCCTTTATTTTTACAAAACATGGCGGAAGAACCCATCCAAGAAAATGAAGATGAAATTCAATCTCAACATGATCATGATAGACGAAGAACACTTAGAGATCACATGAATCCTACACGTACTAGTGCACCTTCATGTCTAGTTTTTCCCCTTGATGCATCTCATTTCAATTTTAAGCCTGGTATTATCCAACTTTTACCCAATTTTCATGGCTTAGATTTTGAAAATCCATACATGCATTTACGAGAATTTGAAGAAGTGTGCAACACATATAATGATCTAAATTGTAGCATGACCACCATTCGACTTAAGCTTTTTCCTTTTTCTTTAAAAGATAAAGCTAAAACTTGGCTACAAAATCTTAGATCGGGATCCATTCAAACTTGGGATGAATTGCAACAATAATTTTTGAAAAAAAAATTTCCATCTCGTAGAACAAATTCTTTCAAAAGGCAAATCATCACTTTCACTCAAAAACAAGGAGAAACTTTTTATCAGTGTTGGGATAGATACAAAGAATTGCTTAATCTTTGTCCACATCATGGTTTTGAAATTTGGAGAGTTGTTTCTCAATTTTATGAAGGCTTAACACCTAAGGATAGGCAAATGGTTGAATTTGTGTGTAATGGAACATTTGAAGATAAAGATCCAAACGAGGCGATTGAGTATCTCGATTCATTAGCTGAAAATGCTCAAAATTGGGACACTATAGGTACAATCGAACCATCAAACAAGATTCAATCTCCTACATCTGGTGGAGGTATGTACACTCTCAAAGATGAACATGATCTTCAAGCTAGATTTGCCTCTTTGGCAAGAAAAGTTGAGGCACTTGAATTGAAAAAGAATGGCCAATTAAAATCTGTCAAGAAATTGCGTGTCACATCTGTGATACAAGTGATCATTTTACAAAATATTGTCCCACTTTGCCCTCTTTTAAAGAATGTCTCCATGAACAAGCCAATGTTTTGAACAATTTCAAAAGGCCAAATTTTGAACGATTTTCTCAAAATTACAATCCATGTTGGCGAAATCATCCAAATTTTAGTTGGACGAATGATAATGCTGCACAATTTTCACAACCACGTTTCCAAAATCAACAAAATTTTCAAAATTATGCACCTTATGTTCCTCCACCTAAAAGAAATTTGGAAGATACATTGAATTCTTTCATTGCAAAGCAAGAGTCTATCAATACTCAAACTGCTCAAACCATGACAGATTTGAAAGATACTCTTGCTAAATTTGCATCTGCACTTAATGTTCATGAAAAAGGAAAATTTCCTTCACAACCTCTGCCTAATCCCAAGGATCATCATTCACAAACTGGAACTTCTGGAACTCAACCGATGGATCAGGTAAAATCTGTTATTACCCTTTGAAGTGGTAAGGTTGTGGAAAAATCCATTCTTGAACCTTGTGAAGATGATGATAAATCAACTCCAAAGGGTAAGGAAGTGGAACCCATAATTTGCGAAGAGGAGGTTCAACAGACAGTGTCACCACCATTCCCTCATGCATTAAAAAATACAAAAAAAATCAAATTTGAATTCTGATATATATGATATTTTTAAACAAGTAAAAGTTAATATTCCTTTATTAGATGCAATAAAACAGGTACCATCATATGCCAAAATTTTGAAAGACTTGTGCACTGTGAAAAGAAAATTGAATGTGAAAAAGAAAGCATTTTTAGCCGAACAAGTAAGTGCAATCATTCAAAATAATAATACTTTGAAATACAAAGACCCTGGTTGTCCTACTATTTCATGTATTATTGGAGAACGAAAGATTAAAAAAGCCTCGCTTGATCTTGGAGCTAGTTTGAATTTACTTCCGTATTCAGTTTATCAAAAACTCAATCTAGGCGAGTTAAAATCTACTTCGGTAACACTTTTACTTGCAGATAGATCTGTTAAAGTGCCAAGAGGTATGGTAGAAGACGTATTGGTCCAAGTTGATAACTTTGTATATCCTGTCGATTTCATAGTTTTAGATACACAACCTATCGAAGCTTGTAATGCAATTCCTGTAATTCTGGGTCGTCCATTTTTAGCAACTTCTAATGCTCTTATAAATTGCAGGAATGGAATAATGAAGTTTTCATTTGGTAACATGACCTTGGAGCTCAATGTTTTTAATCTTTGTAAGCAACCACATGACAAAGGAGATCAAAGTGAAGATGAAAATCTTATTGGAACTCTTGTGGAAGAAAACATTCAAGAAAGGAGTACTCGTGATCAATTAGATATTTGTTCAATTGAAAGTGTTAAAGAAAATATTGAAATTGATCTTGATGATTTTATCAAGTATCACTCGTTACCAGGATCAGAGAAAGAATTTGATGCAAAATATGAAAACAAAGACGACCCACCCATATTGGAGTTAAAACCCTTGCCAGAAGAATTGAAGTATGCATTTCTTGGAGAAGATGAAACATATCCGGTGGTAATTTCTTCCAAACTAGAAAGTGATCAAGAAGGTAAATTAGTTGATATGCTTAAAAGACATAAAAATGCAATTAGTTGGACACTAAAAGATCTCAAGGGCATTAATCCACTAATTTGCACACACAAAATTCATTTAGAAAAAAATGCTAAAACATCTCAACAACCACAAAGGAGATTAAATCCACACATGAAAGATGTTGTAAAAATTGAAGTTCTCAAACTACTTAATGTTGGAATTATCTATCCTATTTCTGATAGTAAGTGGGTAAGTCCAACACAAGTAGTTCCAAAAAAATCTGGCATCACAGTGATAAAAAATGAAAAAGGTGAATTGGTAACAAGTCGAGTCCCATCTAGTTGGCGGATGTGTATGGATTATAGAAAATTAAATGACGCCACTAGAAAAGATCATTTTCCATTACCATTTTTGGATCAAATTTTAGAAAGAGTAGCAGGTCATACATACTACTGTTTTCTTGATGGATATTCAGGTTATATCAAATTCTCATTGCACTCGAAGATCAAGATAAAACTACATTCACATGTCCTTTTGGAACTTTTGCATTTAGAAGGATGTCATTTGGATTATGCAATGCCCCAGCAACATTTCAAAGATGTATGCTAAGCATTTTTTGCGACATGGTTGAAAATTGTTTGGAAATTTTCATGGATGATTTAACTGTCTTTGGGAATACATTTGATAATTGTCTTGAAAATTTGGAAAAAGTTTTAAAAAGATGCGAGGAAAAAGGCCTTATTTTAAATTGGGAAAAATGTCATTACATGATTACTTCTAGAATTTTTTTGGGACATGTCGTGTCATCTCATGGAATTGAAGTTGATAAAGCAAAAGTTGATGTCATTGCCAATTTGCCCCCTCCAAAAACCATTAAAGAAATTCGCTCATTTTTGGGACATAACGGATTTTATAGGAGGTTTATAAAGGACTTTAGTTTAATCTCTAAACCTATTTGTAACCTCTTAACAAAAGACACTGTATTTGAGTGGACTCAAGAATGTCAAAATGCTTTTGATAAAATCATTCGACATTTAACATCAGCTCCTATCATGCAACCTCCTGATTGGTCTTTACCATTTGAAATCATGTGCGATGCGAGTGATTATGCAGTCGGTGCAGTATTGGGTCAAAGAAAAAACGGTAAGCCTTATGTGATATATTATGCAAGTAGAACTTTAAACAATGCTCAAATGAATTACTCCACAACTGAAAAAGAACTACTTGCTGTAATATTTGCATTAGATAAATTTCGTTCTTATTTGATTGGATCAACGACTATTGTGTTTACTGATTATTCTGCTATTAGATATTTGTTGACCAAACAGGATGCAAAGCCACGACTGATACGATGGATTTTGTTGCTCCAAGAATTTGACATTGTGATCAAAGATAAAAAAGGAACCGAGAATGTCATAGCCGATCATTTATCGAGACTAGTAACAAGATCATCTTGTGAAATGACACCAATTAACGATAATTTTCCTGATGAACATCTATTTTCAGTTACTACTACACCTTGGTTTGCTAACATAGTAAATTTTCTTGTGACAGGAAAAATGCCACCGCAATGGAGTTCTCAAGATAAAAGAAAATTTTTGAATGAGATAAGTAATGTCATTAAATTTTGTCATTCAGAAGCATGCAGAGGACATTTTTCTTCAAAGAAAACAGCTACAAAAATCTTGCAGTGTGGATTTTATTGGCCCACTTTGTTTAAAGACATCCACGAAATCTGCAAGATCTGTGAAAATTGTCAAAAATTGGGTGCGATTTCAAAAAGAAACATGATGTCTTTGAATCCTATTATTGAAATTGAAATCTTTGATTGTTGGGGAACAGATTTTATGGGACCTTTTCCACCGTCGTTTGGATACTTGTATATTTTAGTTGCAGTTGATTATGTTTCCAAATGGATAGAGGCAATTCCATGTCGAACAAATGATCATAAAATCGTCATCAAATTTTTAAAAGAAAATATTTTTAGTAGATTTGGAATTCCTCGAGCCATGATAAGTGATGGGGGAACTCACTTTGTTAATAAACCATTTGCTTCATTAATGAAAAAATATGGTATTACTCATAAAGTAACTACTTCTTATCATCCTCAAACAAATAGACAAGTTGAATTAGCTAATAGGGAGATAAAGCAAATTTTGGAAAAAATTGTTAACTCAAATAGAAAAGATTGGTCTCTGCGACTTAATGATGCACTTTGGGCATATCGAACAGCTTTTAAAACATCATTGAATATGTCTCCCTATAGGTTGGTTTATGGAAAACATTGTCATTTGCCTGTGGAATTGGAACATAAAGCTTATTGGGCGATCAAAACTTTAAATTCAAGCATGAATGATGCCAACAAATTGCGTAAATTGCAACTTAATGAACTTGATGAACTCAGAAATGACACGTATGAGAATTCAAGGATTTATAAAGCAAAAATCAAATCATTTCATGATAAAACAATTCTTAGAAAATCTTTTGAAATTGGTAAAAAAGTTTTGCTTTATAATTCTCGACTTCACATATTCCTAGGAAAATTACGATCAAGATGGACATGCCCATATGTTGTAAAGCATGTGTATACTTATGGAGCTGTGGATATTGAAAATCCTAAAAATTGTGATATTTTTAAAGTAAATGGACAAAGGCTTAAACCATTTTTAGAAAATGAAATCTTTCAAGAAGAGTTTATTTCCCTTTCTGATCCTTGATTTTTTTATTTTTTTTGGTGTTGCATTTAAGTTTGTTTGTTTTTATTTCAGGTTTTCTTAATCTTTTTATTTTCCCGGTTAAATGGCGGATAACGGTACTCCGTGACTCTCATAGTCGGTTAAATCAGTTTCCCACAATTGCTGATACAAAAATAAAAAAATAAAAAAAATCATTTCTTTTCTTTTTAAAATGGATGAAATTCTCTCAAAAATTTGTAAATATTTTTCCTCTGTTTCTGAAAATGTTCTAAGAAAAATTTATGCAGGAAGGTGTGAAAGATTGAGATTGCTAATGCAAAAAGGAATTCCAAAAGATATTCGTCTTGTAATAGAAGCTAAGGTCTGATTAGGAGGAGAAGTTCCACAATCATTGCTCATTCGGTATTTGCCAGGATTAGGAAAAAGCACTTATGCGAAAAAACGAAGGGCCAAAAGTTTAGGGGTTTGTCATAAGTGTGCAAGATGAACTTGTGACAAATGATGCAGATCTTTGGGATGTATTTCCAATAACAGAGAAGATAAAATTGGTTTCATTAAGAATGGGCTGAGTAAGGAGTCTTTAGATAACATCTTATTGACTCTTGAGACGCATTTTAGTGGACATGTGCATATTGAACTTCTCCGTTTATGGAAACAATTCCAAGATGAGCGTCATAATCTTGGGAATCCGACTAAAAAAGACCATGTTTGCCAATTTATAAGAAAATTGGATGGGAAGCATATCCTCGACTAAAAAAGACCATGTTTGCCAGAGGAAAATTGTGAGCCACAATCACACTACTGTTTATATGCATGTGTGTCATTATTGTTTTTACTATTTATTCTGTTTACAGCTTTGACCCATAGTTTTGTCATGATAACATATTACCCCGATAAAATCTCTCATCTTTCTCTCTATTTTCGCAGACAAAAAAAGAAAATAAAAACATGGCTGGATCCTCTGCACAAATAGTGAAAAATATTTGTGTATTTTGTGGGTCAAGTCGTGGAAAAAATGAAGTGTTTGTAGAAGCAGCGAATAATCTTGGAAAGATATTGGCTGAGAGAAAAATTCACTTGGTATATGGGGGGGGGGGGGGGGTAATATTGGGTTAATGGGATCTGTTTCAACATCTGCTCCTCTTGGAGGTAGTCAGGTTTTGGGTATTATTCCTACAGCTTTAGCTGAAGGAAATATTACAGGTGTTACGATTGGGGAGAAATTAAAAGTTTTTTCTATGTATGAAAGAATCAATCAAATGATTGAAAATTCTGATGCTTTTATCGCACTACCAGGTGGTTTTGGTACATTAGAAGAAATTTTTCACACTGTTTCTTGGGCACAACTTAATATCCATAATAAACCTGTGGGCTTGTTGAATATCAATAATTATTATGACAGTTTGTTGACATTTCTTGATAAAGCTGTGGAACAAAATTTCATTTCAGAAAATTCACGACGGATGCTCATCTGTGCTTCGACTGCCGACCAATTAATTGATGATTTGGAAGCTTTTGTTCATAAGCCTGATCCGATGATAACAAAGATCAATTGGTCGCAATCAAGCAGTAAGAAAAGGAAATTGGATCATTGATTCAAAAGTCGTGGATTGGTTTGCGTTTGTTTCAGTTTGTTATCTTCAATAAAATTCCAGGTGATATCTCTTTCATTATGTACTCTTTATTAATAGTTATTTTGACATTAGGGACAATGTCATATTCTGATTGGGGGGAGAACAAACTTATAAAAAATATTTAAAAAATAAAAATAAAAATATATATATATTATTTTAAAATAAAATCATGTTTATTGTTTGTATCTTAGTAATTTTTGCAAAAAAGTCATACATTACATGTTTGAAAGATTTAAATTAGAACATGCATTAATCTATTTAAGAATGTTTAAATTTTTATTTGAAAAAAAAGTCAATTTTAATATTCTGATCAATATAAAAATATGATTTATGAAATCTTTTTGAATGATTAACCATTGTGATAAAATCAGGTATTAAAGTATATGGCCCAAGATATACCTTATAAGAGTGCCTAAAATTTTAAACTCACACATATTTTGTGAGTGAGTGGAGAGGACTGAGAAAACAGCCTATGAGCCTTTATTGATCATGAGAGAGACTATCTATTGTTTAGATCTTGAGTTCTTATTTTGAAAAAAAAATGATATTTCCTGAAAAAAAAGGAGAAAAATACAAAAAGAAAGATATTGAAGATCTATGTAATTTTTAAGTTATATGCTACGACCCATATATCTCTCATAAAAAAAAAAAAGAAAGAGAGAAATTTATTGTACAAATTAAATAAATATGTGGTCAAGAAGCATAAACTTAGTCTGATTTCATGATGTTATGAATATATATATATATATATATATATATATATATATGTATATCAGGAAAAAATATATAATAAGAACAACTAGATTTTGAATCAATGGATTTTTTATCTTTGATTAGTTTGGCTCGTTTGTCTGTCTGCATTCTGTAAACCATTTTTCTGAGCATTTATCTGTATTCCAATTCCATGAGAGAAATCGTTGCCATAAATTGAAACATTTATTAACTGTGAGGATATGGAGTTGAGACTCTTACTAGGAATTTCTGAAGACCGTGTACATTTAACTACCCGAAATAAGCTTTGAATTGATCATCTCAAATTATTTCATAAATTATAATTATGATGATCTTGATATAACTTTGACATTTTTCAAATTTAATTTAAACACTTAGATAGTTTTGATTACATTTCTATTTAAATTAATCAATATGTTTTGTATTGCTATTAATGCTTAAATTGCTAGGGACTAGCAATAAGCTGGTTGGGAGGTGTGATAAACATAAAAATTGTACATTAATTAAATGTTTTATAATATAAATATATAGTTTTTGTTTTATTAAATGTTTAAATATTATATGTTTTAATAAATTGTATAAAATATAAGTTGTTGTGTAATTACAAGTTTTTAATATTTTTTACAGGTTCGATAAAACAATAATAAACTTGGCGTTGCAAATGGGATTAAGATGATTCTTGGACCTGTAGAAAGTTGATATTAATATCTACAATATTGGTGGCAAGCATGAGATAAAAATCCTCTCACAATTGGGATTAAATTAAGCAACAAATAAAGTTACCAAAGGAGTGACAGTTTTACCATGCTCTAGTATTTTGACCATATCTCTCAAATTACTTGGTCAAATGGTTTGAAAAAAATACCACAACTAGACAACTCAATTATCCACATGTTTCTTTTTAAGTGAAGAAGCAAATTCGGAGAAGAAGATTTTCAAAAGTGATGTGTAATATAATATAATATCTTGGAACACCAATGAAGACTTATGTGTAAAAAAATAATATTTTATTTGTGGTTGTCTCCCCAAATTTGGCTATAAATAGGGGTGCATTGTAATGTATTGAGATATCCCTCATTCTATTAACAAACCTTTGAGTTCATAATATTTCTCTCTATATTTTTCTTTTATTTCTTCATTTAAATATAATTAGCATGTTAATTTCATATTCAAAGTTTTACACTTTGAATAATGAATAGCTAACTTCCTAAAGTTGAGATGAAAAGGTGAAACTCTTGGCATGATAATAAGGTTACTAAAAGGTAAGAATCTATGTTTTATATTATTTAATCATTATTTATTGTTTATGTTATATTTATTTCTTTAAGCATTTTTATACCCTACTTATAAGTGGGAGTTTTGATTTATTGTTGATATATGTTACACTAAATTCTTGGAACCATTTAAATGTTAGTTTGGTATTACCAACCATTTAAAGTGGATGCCATGATTTATTATATATGAATATATTATAATATTAAATTACTTGGAACCATTTCAATGTTTGTTTGGTTTTACCAACCATTTAAAGTGGTTACCTTGATTTACTATATATAAATATATCATAATATTAATTTATTGGTACCATTTAAATCTTTGTTTGGTTTTACCAACCATTTAAAGTGGGAACCTTGATTTTGTGTTTACAAATATATATAGCACAATAAATACTTGACCACATTTATAAGTTTTGGTATATATTATATATTTATAAGATAATAATATATAACATAATATAAATATGATTATTTAATATATTGGAACCATTTTATTAAGTGGATTTCAATATTGTTTGTTAATGTTAACTTTATTAAAATACCAAGAGTGGATCCTTTAATCTCAACTACTTAAATTAAAATTTCAACAATTAAAAATTACCAATTAAAGATTCAAACAACTAAAAGAAAAAATAAATAAAAAAACATTGTAGTGGACTTGTAATTACCTTAGCTTCCTCGTAGATACGATATTCGTACATATCGAATTATACTACTTGTGGACAACCTGCTCTTGGAGTGCAACAATCAAAGTCGCAACAGAAGTCGGGAAGGCTGTTATGATCATGTGGGGATTATGGAAACAAAAAAATGATAAACTATGGAACAATAAGCATTGCACATCATCACAGTTGGTCCGTGAAGCTCTCAGACACTTTATGATTGGCTACAAGCAAAAGAAAGAGGACCTATTTTCAACACAAACATGCAAAGGGTTGACCCAATCTGTAAAAATGACACAAACCTCCCCCTCAATTCCTGAAATCCAACACGGATGCAGCCATCTTCACGAACAATAATACATTCGGCCTTAGCTGTGTCTTGCGAGATGAAAATGGAGAATTTATGGCTTGTCGAGTGCAACACGGCCCTGGAAATCCAATGGTGAAAGAATGTGAACTGTGAAGTTCTTGCTCTACTCAATGCTATAACCTGGACAAAAGAGATGAACCTGACAAATGTGATCTTTGAACTGGATGCAAAGAATGTTATGGATGCTATCAAATCTTCCAGCGACGACACTACCGAGTTTGGATCTCTTGTGCACCAATGCAAGCTACTACTGAATCAAAGAACCGCACTCTCGGTTCAATTCGCATATATACAAGCAAATGGTGTAGCCGATGTTTTGGCAAAAGCTACTCATTTTTATGTTAGTCTTTTGATTTTCTTTGCCACTCCGCCTTGTTTGATTGAACATTTAGATGATTATTGTAATTTCTTCCATGATTAATGAAATTACCTTTAAAAAAAAAACATGAAAAATTTTGACATCAAATTTACAAAAATCTCCATCAAACCGTTGCTTCCATCGAATCGACGATCAAACAATTATTTATTATAAATATGCTGACACCAAACAAGCAAAATCGCGCCTCCTTCAGTATAAGCGAAAAATATATTCTCTGTCAATCTACAGCTACAAATTCTTTGTGCATTTCTTCAATTATCTGTGAAGCCTAACGACCAAGCGGATATCTACGTATCGCCACTCTTCAAAATCATCTCTTGTATCGTTTTCACTTCAATTCAACCGACTACAATCCAATTCCCGTTCTGGGTACATGATTTTACTCGTTCTTGATACATCGTTCAATTGATCAATATGGCCGTCTTTATTTCTTGGAAAATGAGCGATGTTTACGTACATGCAGTCAGCGGCGAGCCGAGAAAATATAGATGTATTAATGTTTGAAGGGATTGGATCTTGAAAGGTTATATAGTATTGAAATATTGCTTTTTAAAATGATTACGTATTAAATTTGAGTTCTTTATGACGTGCTGTGGTGTATAAACAGTTCTTGAAGATATGTTAATGGAATTTATTTCGTTTTTACTTTTCTTGAATGAGGGAAAAGGGGTGTGAGTCTTTGATGATTAAAGATGGTGGTGACGCGAGGGGGGCAAGGGGGCCGAGTGACTAGAGGGCGGAGAGGCTGGCAGCAACAGCTTTTGGATAGCAGCGACAGTGACAAAGATTGTGATTATGGAGCAGCCAAGGCTGCAGGTCTTCCTGAGAAAGTGAGATCATAATATCAGATCATGTTCCAAGATTTTTATGAGTTTGTTCTCTTTTGGGTTGCGATGTAATCGGTTTTGGTGATGTCACATGCTTGTTGGGGTGAACACGAGTAAGGAGAAATTATACGCACGTTTACTTTATTGATGTGATCATGATTCGGAGTTGAAAATCTATAGCTTTTTAATTACGACTGCATAGTGCTTTAGATTTTTAGATTGTGAAACGTTTAATTCTGAAGAGTATTATTCGGAACTATGCCAGTATTTTCAGATTCATGTTTGCAGAGGAGATGCTTATTTATGTACATTTGAGTTCTATATGGGACAGCTATATGGTGTATGGACCATCTTTGTTTGCTGGTTATCTTTTATTTTTGTGATTTTTAAGATTTTTTAAAATTAAAGCTCTGTTAGAACCAAAGCATTTGAAGGAAGAGCTAGAATTTAGCTTAGTTTAATCCAGAAATGTGAAAATCTTTTTTTTGTTTACTTTTCAGTTTTCTAGTCTTTTGTTTTTGGGTGTGATATACCATAACACAAGGTGTTGAAGAGTTATTCGCATAAATTCCTGTCAGTGATTGCAGAATAGGTGGCAAGAAAAACACGCTGTTGTGTTCCTTTTAGAGCCTACTGGAATTTGAGACGTCCTTCTTTAACCTATTTCATGACTTGGTCATTACAGATTCAGATTGATAATTCACTGACGTATAAAATTGGAAAGAGGCTAGGTAAAGGAGGTTTTGGACAGGTGTATGTTGGTCGTGCGATAAGTGGTGGTAGCATTTCTAGAAGAACTGGTCGTGGAGCTGCAGAAGTATGCATTCTAGGTTCATTTAATCGTGCTGGCGGCTCTCAATCTACACTTATATTCTCCATCAGATTGATATATCTTTGCTTGAACTTAACAGGTGGCTATAAAATTTGAACATCATGAGAGCAAAGGATGTAAAATTGGCCCGCCTTATGAATGGGAGGTTTACATGTAAGCATCTTCAACTTGTTCTGTTGTGCTTTCGTCTCATTGATTTTACAAATTAATATGTTATGAATTGTCACATGCACAGTACGATAATGGGAAGTCCTGGTATACCACAATTGCACTATATAGATCGGCAAGGTGACTATTATCTGATGGTATGTTGATTACATCATTTATCTGTTCATCTTTTGTAATGTAATTTAGCTTTAGGTATTCCCCCTATATTCTTCTTTATGATTTCTAAATTTGAAATTTGAAGTTAGAGAATTAATTTGCAGATCATGGACAAGCTTGGACCAAGCTTGTGGAAGTTTTCGGAAAATAACTCCCGTGAGTAAGTGTAACAATCATGTGGTTTCTTTACCGTTTCCAACAATGAATGTTCTTGGCTGTTTTTTTTAGTTTCTCAACTAAACTTTTATCTTGCAAAATCCAGCTTGTCTATTACAATGGTGGCTTGCATAGCTGTTGAAGCTATTTCTATATTGGAGGGGATGCATTCCAGAGGGTGAGTTTTCTTTACCATTTGTGCAAGTCCAGGTAAAATTTTGGGGGTTCTATGTTTCCTTCAGAGTTTATTTTATTATTCTTTAGTTATGTATATTCAAATTGCCAAGTTTTGTTTTTTGTTATTTTATGCTAGGTTGTCAGTTTACACTTAGATGTTCCAGAATTTTAGTATGTCATCTTTTCTATGTCATGCAATGATTATGATTTGTTTTATTTTTGACTCTCTCCCCAGATCCACCAACAAACCAAATAAAAAAATGAAATGTCTAAGTGAAAACACAATGAGTTTATTGTTCAATGTCTAAAATTTGAGTTCTGTCCAGATATCACCACTTCAGAAGCAATAAATACTGAGCCATAGTTTCAGATTTGTTTTATTATTGCATTGCACCTTCTCAATCACTGACAAAGACTGGTGGATGCTTATTGTCAAATTGCAGACTTTTAAGACTGTAGGTAATGTGATTGATATGTTTAAATAAAGGGTGGGTACTTTTTAAAATGCATCGTTTAACTTGATGTGTTCCACTTTGAGGAATGAAGGGAAGTTTGAATTGCATTTGATCCATCTTTTATTCTCTTTGAACCTCTTAGGTGTGGTGACTGGTAAATTATTCAAGCTTTCTTCTTCTTTTCATGGGTCTTTCTCATGGATGATGATGTGTAGATACTTGCATGCAAAAACATATTTGATCTTTTTATTAATTACTTAAAAAACTGTCAGGTTTGTCCATGGGGATGTGAAGCCTGAGAATTTATTGTTTGGTCCTCCAGGGACCCCTGATGAGAAAAAACTATACCTTGTAGATCTTGGTTTAGGTACTTTCTAGATTTTGTTTCTTGTTGATTCATTTGTATCTCTTTCAATATTTAAGAATTTATTACAAGTACTTGTTGCATCACCAGCCTCTAGATGGAAGGATGCCAAATCTCATTTGCATGTGCAATATGACCAACAACCATATTCTTTCAGGTACAGGTATCCAAGTAACTTGAAACTTGTATGGAAACTTTGCTTCATTGCTTCTATCCATGGTTTTAATCTCTTTTGTTTGGGATACTGTTGTTGAAATGTGATTTCCATTGGCTGTTAGGGGAACTTCCTGCTATGCTAGTGTTCATGCTCATTTAGGTCGAACTGCTAGCAGGAGAGATGATTTAGAATCTCTTGCTTATACACTCATATACGTTTTGCGGGGGCAATTACCTTGGGAAGGATTCCAGGTCAGTGTCCTGAACTACCCGTGCTATTACTTTTTTGTCTCTATCTTCTCACTGTTCTAATCACATCTTCTATTTGAAATATTTTTCTGTTGTAAAGTAGGGTGACAATAAACGGTTCCTTATTTGCAAGAAGAAGATGGAAACTTCACCCAAGGAACTTTGTTCTCACTGTCCACGACCTTTTATGTTGTTTATGGAATATGTGGTAAATTTGAAATTTGATGAGGACCCTGATTACGTTAAATGTATCTCCTTGTTTGATGGAATTGTTGGGGCAAGTCCAAATATCAGACCAATCAACACCGAGGGTGCACAAAAGGTGCTTACTGCTTAATAATGGACAGAGAGGTTCCTTTCGTGTTTTTTAGATCATACAATGTGCGAGTGACACATAGTTTGTCTTAACTGTTAGTTCCATGGATAAAACTTATATATCAGGTCGGTCACAAGAGAGATTGGCTTGAAGATGAAGATGATGAAAGACCGAAAAAGAAAGTTCGCTCAGGAATGCCTGGAACACAGTGGATAAGCATTTATAGTGGTTGTAAACCCAACAATCAAAGGTATTTGTGACTTTCTATAGGTTATTTGATTCAACATTGTTTTACCTATCAGTTTTTATTTATTTTCTTTTACTTTTGTAACATTGAGTTCAAGTTTGGTTGGCTACATTGAAGATACCATTATAATGTTGAGGATTCAAGGCTTTTTCAGCAAATTGTAGAGGGGAGAAAAGATGGCTTACTCATCAGTGCCGTAGCATCCTGCGAAAATCTGTGGGCACTTGTAATGGATTCCAGTACTGGCTTCACCGAACAAGTTTATGAACGATCTCCTCTCTTTTTCCACAAGGTACGCACCGACTCCTAGCAGTTTTCCCAACCCTTCACATGTGAATTACGGTGCTTACAATACCAAGATGTAGAAAACTATACTGCTTTTTCACTCTCTTCTATTTGACATTTTAGGTTATACGAAATTATACTTAGTCCTAAGTGAAAACATCTATGATCAAATTTGATCTCGTCAAGATTATGATATATATTTGATATGGTTGTATCATTCAAATATATTTCCTTGTGACTATTCAAATATGTTTTTAGCCTATGTAGAAGGTAACAATTGCATTATAAATAAGATAAGTTAATAAAGTTTTAGCCCTCCAAAGTTGATGTAAATTCTGTGTTCTGTTCTTTATTCAGTATACATCTCACAATCCTGAATTCAACACTGCTAACTTTTGAGTGACGATAGGCATGGATATACAGGCAATGGGACCAGAATTTTTACATCAGTGCAGTTGCTGGAGCCAAGAACGGTAGTTCGTTGGTTGTAATGTCAAAAGGTAACTTAGTATTCATCTCTGAAAGTATTTTCTCCCAAATGGATCTTCTAAAGTTTTCGAATTTGACTCAGGTGCTGCGTACACGAAGCAGATTTACACAATATGTGATTCATTTCCATATAAGTGGATAAAAAAAAAGTGGGACGAGGGTTTCCAAGTTACATCCATGGCCACTTCAGACACTAGATGGGCAATTGTCATGTCCTGTGGTGCCGGATTTTTAAACCAGGTTTCCCCATGAGCAATGCTTTAACATCCTGATTATTAATTTCGTGCAACCTAGAAGACATATTGATCCTTTCAGTCTGTAGGTTGTGGAGCTAGATTTCACGTTTCCAAGCGAAGAAATTCATTACCGCTGGGATAATGGCTACCGCATAACTGCCGCCGCAGCAACCCCTGACCAGGCGGCTTTCATTTTAAGCAGAGCAAGTATAAAACCGATGTATGAAATACAAGAAACAAGATGCACATCTACCTTTCCATGTTCACATATCAAGGTCAGTGAGCCTTGATCTAGAAATTCCATTTTTTAGTCAAATGATATTTTTATCTGTTTTAACTCTCATGACATTAACGATTGAATTGTTTTTTTGGGGCTTGTTAAAGGATAAATGGTCGAGAAACCAGTATGTTGCATTGATTTGTTATGGCCGTACAGTTTGTTAGTGCCGCCGCGCTTAAGATGCTTACTTGATTTGATGAAAGAACGAAGCTTTAAAGTCAAATATATGGGAAGAAAAAGATGCAAAAAGTTGTTTATCTTGGACTACAAATCCAGGTGATACAGGTTTTGGTAGACACTGAGTAGCGAAAGGTGATATAAGATCTTGTAAGTTCTTTTTGTGCGTCTTGCTCATCAAATGTGTACATAGTTCTTTTGGTAGTAACTTTGTTTCTTCTAAAAATCCGTGCTTGAACTTCGATAACTTGCATTTTTTTCTAAAAAATTTCTTGATTTTTTAATTCTTTTGGTTTGATTTAATGCCCTGTTTGGTTGACTAATTTTAAACTAGATATTGAAATTAAAAATTTTGGATTTTTACTAAATTTTGAATCATGTAATTTAAATTTAGCATTTTAAAATTTAATTACAAGAAATAAAATTAAATTATAATTATTCATTATTTTTTTACCTTTATTTATTTTGATAAAATATTTATGTATGAATAATTACAAAATAGAAATATTTTATTTTCTTATATAGTTGGTTTCTATATTTTATTTGGCTCAATTAAAATAAATTAAATTTTCTTGTGAAAATGTTTGAGTTAAATTAATATCTTGTATCTCAAATTTTGTTAAATTTTAAATTATATATTATTAAAGTGATTTTTTTGTGATATGTGGATATTGTTATAGTTAAAAATAAGTTGTGCTTCAATTTATGCTAAAAATAACAGGCCCAAAGGAAGACTATTTCACAATAGATGTTTTAACATGCATCTAGACCAATATGAAAAATAATCGATCCAAAAGAGATTATTTTCTGGCCAGATCTTATGTACAATATATCTTCTTCAAATGCATTTATATATATGCGAAAAATATTCGACCAAAAGGAATTATATTTTTTGGCCGGATTGCAGGCATAATAAGTGATTAAAAGTGTGTTTATGTCTATGCGTAAAATATTTGACCCGGCTAGATTATAAGCACACAATTATATGGTATTAAAGTGTGTTAAAATATACAGAAAACAATTGGTCGAAGATTATTTTATTGCCAGATTGTAAACACATTATATGATATTAAATTGTGTTAAATTTATGCGAAAAAGAAAGGCCATTTTTGGACCAAATTTTAACACAATATCTGGTATTAGATATGTCATAATTTTTTATTTATCGATGCATGCTATTGTCGATCCAAAGAAATGCAATATATTGACCGAATTTATTATCAATATTTAATAATCATGATATTTAAGTATACCATTTAAAAATTACTATTTATGTTCAAAGACTAAAAATTAATATTGTGTTATATACTTTTTCATGGCCCCACTACTTGGATGTGTATTATTTTCATTATCTATTTAATATAAAGATATGCATGAATTATAACTTATTGTGAGTCTTTTTTGTTTTATTTTATAATAGTATCTTTTATATCTTCCAATCTGAACAAAATGCCTATAATTAATGGTTCAAAATTCAAGAAATAGAAATAGCATGTTATGAGAGTGCTCGGCTGCATGGATTTAGACTATGCGCTAAGGGAAGATTTCCTCGCATCTTTGACTAGTGAAAGCACTCCTGATAAAAAGGTGAAGGATCGTGTGCTGGGCATCTTGAGGTACTTCAAACACAATATTTTTCAAGAGCTGCAATAGCTCGTGTTCTAAGAATGTTTACACCGATGAATTAGATCGAGTTTGATATTAAATCAAGCGGAAAACACTTGAAGTAATCCTTTGTTAAGAAACGCTGATATATTTTATGTCATGTGTAACTGAATAACTGAAAATAAAGGGAATCGGTTGTGACATATATCAGTTTAGTTATGGTGAAAACTGAACTGACGGATGCTCTAACTGATCAAATCAGTTTGAAAATAGTAGTTAAATAATTAAATACACAATATATGTTTATGGATGTTCAGAGATTTCAACTGCTTCTACGTCACCCCTTCTACCTCCTCGGATATGATACACTAGAAAACTTTGATTTATACAACACCTTGTACAAAACCACCCAGCTTAGGACTTATCCACTGCCTAACTGAACTCCTAGACTAGACTGAAGGCAGCACCTTCCAGTCAACACTTGTTTAACTTCTGTGTGTCAAAGACTACATACACAAGTTTATTGTCTTTGTGCAAGACTATATTTGAGTGGTGGTGTGTGTGTGTGAGAGAGAACTGATTCTTTTATTACAACACGAAAGTGTTCTGTTTCTAGTCTAAGCAGATAACACGATGATGTGTTCCCTTTGGACTGATTGCTTCTTGTAAGTTGATATGAAATAAGCGTGCCTTTTCTATTGTTTTTCCACACTCTTTTTTTTCTTTGCTTTCTTGGTCTTTACTGATCTTCTATTTATAGACGAGAAACTGATCGTACAGTAAGACACAATAATTTTATCCGTTGCAGCTTGAATATGTTCCTTGAGATTCCTGTCTCGACTTTCCGATATCTATGATGGAACATTTTGTCTTTAAGCTTTGCTGCAACGTCCATTATTGTACTTTTGACCGTACAATAACTTTTCCTCAGTGCACACAACTGGATTCCATGGAATAAGCTTGTCGTGTTCTGCAAACTGATTGATTTCTAACTGATGATCTGAACTGGTCAGTTGAACTGATCTTGAACTGGTTCGGTGAAATCAGTTGGCTTGTCAGCTGAACTGATTTGGTTGCTTCAGTTGAACTGGTTAGCTGGACTCTTCATCAGCTGACCGGACTTCTGAAAGTCTTCTGCTGAACTACCTTTGAAACGTCTGCCTTTTTTTATTGCTTTAAATGTACTAGAAATTTTTTATAAACACTCAATTTTCGGCCATGAACATTTACCACATGAAAATATTTTTATAAAATATTTTACCCTTTAAAATAGAACATCAACCAACTAGCATTTAAAAAATCAAGTGAAATAGTCATAAAAATGAAATCGTCGCATGTTTTACCAAACCTAAAAAGCAATTAGGTGTAAAAACACCGTTTTACCTCTGGACGTAAAATTCCTCGATTATGACTTTTTCCTGAATTCATTGACTCTAACATGTTCTAAATAAATATTTAAGCCTACATGAATTTTTTCATATTTTTATTTAGCATAAATCGAGGATTTTTAAATTAATCTTTAAATAAGACGTATTACTGCGTTTTAATCCCGAATTAAACCAAAGCTTAATATAATTTCCCAAATTAAAAACTTAGACTTTTAATAATTATTTAAGCTTAAATATAATTTTCCATAATTTTATTAAGCATAAAACTAGGCGTTTCAATTAACTCGTTAATTAGCATTTCGTGCGGCGATTAAATCCCGAATAAATCCAAAACTCTTTATTTTGATCCCAAATTTTGAACATAACATTTTTAAGATTTATTCTACCCTTCCAAGTCATGAAACACCCCCGTGGACCCATGGATTCAAGTTTACTTCTTTAATTTTTGTTTTAGACGCCTTATCGAACCACCCGAGCCATCTCCCAATTTGCTCGAGCTACGCCAGAGCCACCTTGAGCTAAATCCTAGCCAACCCATCTAGGAACCCTACTGTGCAAGCCCAGCCCAAAAAACCAGCTTTGGCCCGCTCAAAAACTCCCTGGAACTCGACCCAATATTCTGCTGTGTTGTGTGTGCTTCCTTGTATGTCTAGGAATCCTAACCCAACTAGAACTCTCCCAGCCGAGCCACCACCAAGCCCACACGACTCTAACCTTCCCTGGACTATGCCCAAACCCAGCCCAGACCAGCCCAGACCAGCCCAGCCACTAGAACCCAAGCTGCGAACCTCTGAACTCATGACAGCTTCTCCTCACGGTTCCAGCTTCTTTTTCTTCGAGCCAGCTGCGGCCCAGCCGCCCCATCCCCTAGCATGACCCTTAATCTACTTCCTTAGACCCTATAGGTCTTACCTAACTCAACCAAGCCCCAGCAACGAGCCACCCCTTGGCTGCTGTCACCCTTACTGCCGCGCGAGGAGTCCCTGCTGCATGGGACTCCTCCAAGGCTGCGCTCCAGGGGTCGTACCATGCTATGAACCTTCCTGACCCTGACCCACGCCTAGCACGAGCCCTCCTCGAGACCTGGTCGAACCCCTAAGCCCAATGCACAACAAACCGAATTCATGAAAACCTACAGCACATCGGCCCTTCTTAATTACCCCACGACTTCAGTTTTGGTTCTTCCTGATTGCAACGTTTTTGGTGTGTTTTAGGACTCTTTAAAACATGTAAAAACATCCCCTAACAATTCCTAATCATGGCAGCCCCTTTGACAACATAACGAACATGTTTTTGGATGAAAAATCAAGAGTTTAGATCACACATATGCATAATTACGAAAATTTCAAGTTGTGTGCCTTGTTTTCTTTCAAAACATGTTCCAATAAATATTATGATGCGATAGATGTTTGAAGGAAAGAAAAAAGTCGTGCCTTTGCGTTTTATACGCACGAAAAACCGTTGACGTCGAAGAACGGAGTGAAACCTTTGGCTTGTTTTCCTTCGACCCTTCGAACTTCTCTTCCAAAAAGCCAAGAGTATAGTGCCGTGTGTGTTGTGAGTTGGGAGAGAGTTTTTCAGGATTTAAAAAGTGGGTGGCCGTGAGTTTCAATTGCAAAAGTGAAGGGTTTTTGGTGATTAACACTTTTAAATAGCTAATTAATTTGCTAACTAGGCTTAGGCCTATTAAGCCATTAAATTAAGCCCATTAGCCTTAATTAGAATTTAATAAAATATTAACAAGGTTTTTGTTTAAATAAATTTATGAATTTATTAGCCGGTTTGGCAAAAAGCTCGTATTTTAGTTGAAAAACCAACACCGATAAAATATATGTCACGGCGTATAAAATCACCTCAAAACCCCTTATTTTCAAAAATAATAAAAAGCATCACCCATATTTTAAATAATTAAAAATAATTATTTAATAAAAACATTTTCTATTTTCCAGCCATCGGTCTCGGTTCCTCGATCGCAACTCGAATAACCTTTTAAAAATATATTTTAATGCAACCATGTAGAAAAATATATTTTAACCATGCAAATATGTATAACATAATTAATTAATGCAATTAAAATATTTAATTAAAATACACAAAGAATTTAATAATTGCATGCATGTGGTTCGCGTGGACCTTTAAATTTTCGGGGCATTACAATCTTTCTCCCTTAAATTGAATTTCGTCCTCGAAATTTGCTTATCCTTAATAACCCAAAGTTTAGACTTAGTTCTACTATCCCAAAAATTCACGATTCCGCTGCGCTACTCTGATCAAACTTAAGTTCTCGAATGTCCTTACGTCTCCTTGATCCCAATTAATTTTACCTTCTAAATCTTTATTTTCAAATCGCAACTTAAAAAGACCCAAATGACTTAGTGCTATTACTATTATAACCTCGAATTTCAATTTTTCTCACAATTCCCAATATTAAAAGATGAATAACCATACTTATCGTATATTACTTTCCTTATTTTATACCAAAAATATTCATCAACTTATCAAATTTCAATCTTAAAATCCCAAACGCGTCCGCTAACGCTTAGATGTTCAAGCCTAATATTGTTTCATTCTTAAAAACCCTTGATTAGCATTCCTTACAACCTGATAACCAAATTATCCCAAGGTTCCAAATATTCTTAAAACTCTAAATCCTCAAAATTCTTATCATTTAAATCATTTAATTATCGCTTATTGCTAAACTAGTCCCCAAATTCCTTAATAATTGCAAAATAAATTCTTAATTTCCTCAAAAATTATCTTAATTGGCCCATAATTTCAAAATTCCTACAGTTAACCCATAAGTTCTTAACATTCTTAATTCTCCTCTACGGGTTTTCCATAACATAAATTTCGATAATTTAAACTTATTTACCCAAAATCAATTGCTATAACCAATTTTACCTTTCATCAAAACCTAAAATCTCAAGTTATACATTTTCTTACTCCCAAGTCGTTGCAAATCCTTAAATCATTATTCCTCATGTCTAATTCCCAAAAATTAATTCGACTAGTAACCATGGATTATAATATTTTCTTAGAAAGTCTACGTGTCCCAAAGCATTCATAATATTCATGATTAACTTATAGCCCAAAAAGTAAAACGTCCATACTAAAACACAAAAAGTAAACATAGTCCAATTCTACCACAAAACCAACATGCGTTGAAATCAAATAATTTCTTATCATATCACGTATAAAAATTCTAGAGCATATAAAACATTTATCATCATAATGCTATTAAACATGTGACGTTAACATATAAGCCATGTACTTATGCAGGTAACATCATAAAATCATATAAAGCATGTAAACTTACAAATTGAGGCTTGACGACTGATCTTTCTGGCGCTGATGATAGCACAACCCTTTACAGGACCTTTCCTCTGATACCAACTGAAACGTCTGCCCTTTTTTATTGCTTTAAATGTACTAGAATTTTTTTTAAAACACTCAATTTTCGGCCATGAACATTTATCACATGAAAATATTTTTATAAAATATTTTATTCTTTAAAATAAAATATCAACCAACTAGCATTTTAAAAATCAAGTGAAATAGTCATAAAAATGAAATCGTCGCATGTTTTACCAAACCTAAAAAGTAATAAGTTTGCAAAGTATAGCCCATACTAAACCTCTCAAAAATATCTCAAAAACATAAATAAATAGTCTTAAAATCTTTAACATAAATCATGATTCATCAATCATAAATGCGGAAAAGTAGAGGCGCTGGTCCTCGGGTTGTGTGCGTGTCACGCCCCGTGTCCGAAGCGTCTGTGACATCCGGCATTGTTTAACAATTACTTGAAAACAATTAAGCCTCGTATCGAAATGCCAAAAACCAGTCTTTTTCATAAATAAAACATTTTCTTTACATTGACAATAAATAAAAATACATCAGAGTTGCTAATGCGAAAACTGAACAAAAGAAAAATAAAGTCTTGATTTCTTGTATCTTGCTCATCGGCTACCATCCCCAGAAGGCTTCTTGTTCCTCCTCATTCAGTTGCTTTTCATTTTAATCTAAAATTTGTAAGGGGTGAGTGCTTTGGGAAACACTCAGTAAGTGGGGGTCGATCGATTTTTCAATGATACATATAGAACTTAATCTTTAAAAAATTTCTTTAACAAACTTTCAAATCTTATTACTTTTAACTCATCATAACAGAAACTAAACAAATATGAGACAGATGTTATCAGACGATTCAGAGCAATTCAGAAACAGATCAGAACAATTCAGAACTGAACAGATCGGAACAGACAGAAAACTGTTACTCATCTCATTTTCATGGTCAAATTGTCCTCAATATGTTAGTCCTCTAAGGGGTGAGGCCAGAACACGGTTTTATACCCACCGATGGGGGCCAGATAGAACATGGTTTTATACCCACCAATGAGGGCCAGACAGAATTACAATTCTCGTCCCATTTCAAATTTGAATCGTAACAGTGAAACCCAGAATTCAGAGTATTTCAGACAGAACGTATCAGAACTTTCAGATATCAGAGTTTCAAATGAATTCAGCGGAATCAACGAATTTCGAAGCATAGAAGAAACACATAATCGATCGAAATTTTAAACACGACATATAGCAATTTTCAAAAATATGAACATACATATAAGCATGTCATATTATGTATATCAAAGTTTAAAATACAAAAGATTACGTAACAAAAACTCACTTACCGTATTTTGATGATAGGTTCGAACGTTGCAGATTTTGGCACAATGGTTCCTTCTGAAATTTTGGCAGCACTTCGACTTGACTTTAACGAAAGCGATCTTCAATCGAGCAGCACGTCGACACAGAGTTTTAGCACTTGAATGCACGAAAATTCTTTCCTCTTCCTTGCTTAGCTTGGCCGAAATTTTGGAGAGGTTTGAGGAGGGCCGAAACTTGGAGGCTTTTTGGAATGGTTTTCTATCACCTTGATGTCCTATTTATAGATGCCACAATGGCCTTTCCCTACCCCATTTGGTCGACCACTTGGAGCCCAAGAAAAGGAGTAATTGTGCTCATAACGATGGTCAAGGTATATCAAGCATCAAAGGTCATTTCCTGCACCTTAAATGTGTCCTAGCCTCTTAGCTCCTCCCTTAGCTCTTTCATTGGTTTTCTCAATAGTCATTTCTTGCATAATAAGTTTGTCCAAACTTTTAGCTCATTTAGCTCCTTCCTTGGTTAACTCAATAGTCATCTCTTGCACAATAAGTTTGTCCAAACCTTTAGCTCCTCTTCTTGGTTAACTCAAAGGTCATTTCTTGCACATTAAATTTGTCCAATCCTTTAGCTCTTCTCCTAGCTCCATTTTGGTTCTTTTAGGACAAGAAAGGATGAGCTTCTTTGAGCTAGGATATTGAATTCATGAGCTAGGGATTTCCTCCCCGACAATCAATGAGCTTCCTTGAGCTGAGGGTTTCTTTTCCAAGTGACGTACCCTAAATTCTCAAGGTTTTGCATTGCCTTGGTTTCTTTTTGAGCTACTTTCCGAGCTTTTTGAGGTGCTTTGCTTCATAAATTCCGGGTTCTCACATCCCACCCTCCTTATTGAAAGTTTCGTCCTCGAAACTTGAGTTAGATAAATCTCTAAAGAGGTGAGGGTGCCGAGTGCGCATATGTTCTTCAAATTCCCAAGTTGCTTCTCGTTCCATATGATTTAACCATTGTATCTTGTCATATAGAATTGTTCGGCATCTCAGAACTTGGTATTTGGTGTCCATTACTCAAATAGGGACTTCTTCATATTTCATTTCCTCGTTCACGTTTCCCTTGATAAGTAGCGGTTCAAATTCAAGAATGCTACTTGGATATGAGACATACTTCCTTAGCTGTGAGACGTGGAAGACGTTGTCAATCCTTGACATGCCTGGTGGTAAAGCCCGCTGATAAGCTTGGTTTCCCATTTTTCTCAGTATTTCAAAAGGTCCGACATACGTTGGAGTTATCTTTCTAGATTTGCTGAATCGAACCGCTCCTTTCATAGGGGAAACTTTAACATAAGCTTTCACACCATTTTCAAACTCCAACGGTTTTCACTTTAAATCAGCCCAGCTCTTTTGTCGATCATGAGCTGCCTTGCGTTTTTTCCTTGATAATAGCTACTTTATAAACAATTCAAGTACCATGATAGCTTTCTCTCTGATTTCAATACTTCCATGATAATTATTGTTATCGGCAAATTCAATCAAGGGGGTGTTTATTTAATTCCTCCGAGGTCCATGACATACGCCTTAAAATATCTTCAATAGTTCGATTCACCGTCTTTGCCTCATGTTTAATTCTTTTTGTGTGAACAGTATTTGAGGCTTTGATGATCGATAAGTTTTACACATTTGACACCAAAGAAATTGATTCCCTGGATCTTGGGCTCAAATATAATTGTGGCTAATTCACTATCATGTGTTGGATATTTTTGCTCACATGATTTTAATTTCATCGATGCATAGGCAATTACTTGCCCTCTTGAATGAGAACACATCACAATCCTATTTTGATGCATCATTGTAAATTGTGAAATTCTTGCCTTCTTCGGGAATTACTAATACTAGCGTAGAAACGAGTTTCTTTTTCAAGATCTAAAAACTCTTCTCACATTCTTCACTCTAATTGAATTTAGAGTTCTTCTGAGTGAGCTTGGTGAGCGGAAGAAAATCCTTCAACATATTTTCTTAATAGCCAACTAATCCCAAAAACTTCAAATTTCTATTCCAGTATTCGATCAAGGCCATTCTATGATTGCCTCCACCTTATTGGTGATCCACTGATATGCCCATTTCAAAGATTATATGACCGAAGAATGTGACATTTCAGAATTCACATTTCTTAAATTTAGTATTTAGTTATTTTCCTCTGAGCATCGGTAGAGCAAGACGAAGATCTTCCTTGCGGTCTTACTCAATTGTTGAATATGCAAGAATGTCATCAATAAATGCTACCACAAACTTGTCGAGGAATTTTCTTGAACACTCTGTTCATGAGTTCTATGAATGTTGCTGGAGCATTGGTCAGGTCAAAAGATATTATCGTGAACTCATAGTGTCCATACCCTTTTCTTTTTAAGGCTATTTTAGGAATATTCTCTGCCTTGGCCTTCAATTGTGGTAGTCTGACCTTAGATAGAGCTTCGAAAAGATCTTAGCTCCTTTTAACTTATAGAAAAGGTCAACTATTCTTGAAAGATGACATTTGTTCTTGATCCTATTGATTTCTTTGTAGATCGACCCACTATCTTGTGCTTTCACCATTCTTTTGTTTCAATAAGACTGAAGCTCCCCAAAGAGAGGCACTTAGTCTGATTTGTTTTTGACTAACAAATTTTGGAATTGATCTTTTAGCTTCTTGAGTTCAACTGAAGCCATTTGCTAGGGTTCCTTAGATTTTAGTGTAGCACGAGCTATCAAGTTACTTTCGAATTCTACTTCACAATCTGAGATAATTCAAAGTAAACTTTCCGAAGCTCCCGTACCACAAGAATATTTTATATCCTGAGCTCAATTCCTTCTTTTGCTTCTCTCATTATTGTTAGTTAGACTTCTTAACCATACTCCATGGCTTTTCTAGATCTGAGAAGCAGAAAGGAAGGATTTCTATTCCTTATCCTTGCCATAAACTATGATTTATTCTTGGATTGGAGTTTGGCATTCTTACCTCGACCATCTATCACTGTATGATTCTTGTCCAACCAACCAATTCTCAGAATGATGTTGAAATTTACCATAGTACACTAAATAAAATTGGCACTGAATATATGCGTATCCATACTTATTTTATTCTATCTTAAAATTATCATGATTAATATCTCAAAACATAAAACCAATATAGAATCTTAGAACATAACTCCTTATCAGCCTATTGACTTAAGTCCCAATAACCTAGTTAAAATTTCTTTCAACCTTGTACGGAAGAAAATAATTCCTCAAACAATTCTTCTTTTACTAAATCTATCTTTAATCAAAACTATGAGCCTAACATGCTTTAATACAAACAAGTTTCGTTGGATGTCTTTCTACACAAATATTTCCCCTATTTTTCTTTTTATTATAAGAAGAGTCGGAACCTATTATGCATGCTACATTTCCCTCGATGTCCATCAATATCTCATAACTCTTTTTATTTACCTAAGGTAATGACCTTAATTTCTTGACTTAAGTTATTGTTTCTTACCTTTATTAAATATTCCAAAATCTTACATATTTAAATTTATCGCTTAATATCCCAAATTTAAATGTCCATACCATTAATTATTGACATAAAAATCAACTTTTATATCTGAATATCAAAACTTATATAATTCTTATCTCATATTTTCATAAATAATTTATTATCCCCAAATCAAACATTTCATCTTAAGTCGGAAGCTTATCTTCGATAAGTAAATTCTCAAATGTAAGTCAACTTATATCAGAGTACTTGTATTCCCAAAAATATAAGTCAAATTATCTCTGATAGGTATGTTCCAAAAAATATAATTCAACTTATTTCTGTACATTCTCAATGAAATTTTACATTTTTTTCTTTCATATCATTTAACCATAATATCAGTCTAGCCTACCTTATCATCTCTTCATCATCATTGTTCTTTTTCCACTACTTCCATAGGTGCTTCTTCTTCTTCTTCTTCTTCTTCTTCCATGCTTTCCATGACAAGGTGCATATAGTTATGTTGTTCTTGCATTCTATCCATATCACCATGAAGCTTGGAGATGTAACGTTCTTGCTTGCTAGAAAGGTCTCCATGTTGATAAAGAGAGCGGTTAACAAGATCCTTCTAAGTTTCAATCTTTACTATCAACTTTCGATTAGGGGTCGTATCACGTGAGATGGGTTACGTAGTGTTAGGGCGAGCTGGCTCTTTGATCTATCAAGGCGATAGGTGAGACATTGTATATCAGTTTGAAGTAGGTTCTTAATCTTTACGAGTTCTTGTTCTCTTGTTTTTCTATAGCGAGTTGATCCTTTAGGGTTGCAATCTCTCGTGTTTGGTTTTCAATGGTATGTTGACGCTTGCGAAGGACGGATTGAGCGTTGAGGTAAAATTTCAGAATCGAATAAAGGATAGAAAGGCACAAACAATGTTGTCGTGGGATTTTCGATTCTAAGAGTTTGCAGAACGATTGAAGGAAATAGATTTCGAATTTCTCAAAGAATTTTGGAAAGAATGAGAGTTTGTTTCAGAATGTACTAGGCTTTTGCCAAAATTTGACTTCTACAAATTTTGTCTGTCTAAATCCCAGCGGGATTATGAACCTGGCGGCTCTGATACCACTTAAATGTCACGCCCCGTGTCCGAAGCGTCTGTGACATCCGGCATTGTTTAACAATTACATGAAAACAATTAAGTCTCGTATCGAAATGCCAAAAACCAGTCTTTTCATAAATAAAACATTGTCTTTACATTGACAATAGAATAAAAATACATCAGAGTTGCAAATGCGTAAACTGAAAGGAAAATAAAGTCTTGATTTCTTGTATATTGCTCATCGGCTACCATCCCCAGAAGGCTTCTTGTTCCTCCTCATTCAGTTGCTTTTCATTTTAATCTGAAATTTGTAAGGTGTGAGTGCTTTGGGAAACATTCAGCGAGTGGGGGTCGATCGATTTTCTAATGATACATATAGAACTTAATCTTTAAAACATTTCTTTAACAAACTTTCAAATCTTATTACTTTTAACTCATTATAAGAGAAACTAAAAAAATATGAGACAGAGGTTATCGGACGATTCAGAGCAATTCAGAAACAGATCAGAACAATTCAGAACTGAACAGATCGGAACAGACAGAACACTGTTACTCATCTCATTTCCATGGTCAAATTGTCCCCAATATGTTAGTCCTCTAAGGGGTGAGGCCAGAACACGATTTTATACCAACCGATGGGGGCCAGACAGAACATGGTTTTATACCCACCAATGGGGGCCAGACAGGATTACAATTCTCGCCCCATTTCAAATTCGAATCGTAACAGTGCAACCCAGAATTCAGAGTATTTTAAACAGAACGTATCAGAGCTTTCAGATATCAGAGTTTCAAACGAATTCAGCGGAATCAACAAATTTCGAAGCAGAGAAGAAACACATAATCGATCGAAATTTTAAACACGACATATAGCAATTTTCGAAAATATGAACATACATATAAGCATGTCATAGTATGTATATCAAAGTTTAAAATACAAAAGATTACGTAACAAAAACCTACTTACCGTATTTTGATGATAGGTTCGAACGTTGCAGATCTTGACACAACAGTTCCTTCTGAAATTTTTGCAGCACTTCGACTTGACTTTAACGAAAGCGATCTTCAATCGAGCAGCACGTCGACACAGAGTTTTAGCACTTGAATGCACGAAAATTCTTTCCTCTTCCTTGCTTAGCTTGGCCGAAATTTTGGAGAGGTTTGAGGAGGGCCGAAACTTGGAGGCTTTTTGGAATGATTTTTCTATCACCTTGATGTCCTATTTATAGATGCCACAATGGCCTTTCCCTACCCCATTTGGTCGACCACTTGGAGCCCAAGAAAAGGAGTAATTGTGCTAATAATGATGGTCAAGGTATATCAAGCATCAAAGGTCATTTCCTGCACCTTAAATGTGTCCTAGCCTCTTAGCTCCTCCCTTAGCTCTTTCATTGGTTTTCTCAATAGTCGTTTCTTGCATAATAAGTTTGTCCAAACTTTTAGCTCATTTAGCTCATTCCTTGGTTAATTCAATAGTCATCTCTTGCACAATAAGTTTGTCCAAACCTTTAGCTCCTCTTCTTGGTTAACTCAAAGGTCATTTCTTGCACATTAAATTTGTCCAATCCTTTAGCTCTTCTCCTAGCTCCATTTTGGTTCTTTTAGGACAAGAAAGGATGAGCTTCTTTGAGCTAGGATATTGAATTCATGAGCTAGGGATTTCCTCCCCAACAATCAATGAGCTTCCTTGAGCTGAGGGTTTCTTTTCCAAGTGACGTACCCTAAATTCTCAAGGTTTTGCATTGCCTTGGTTTCTTTCTGAGCTACTTTCCGAGCTTTTTGAGGTGCTTTGCTTCAAAATTCCGGGTTCTCACAGTACTCCTTCGGTCCAGTCAAATCATTCATCAAGTCCTCCCTCAAACTAATCAACTGCATCCATCACACCTAGTGAGTCTAAAGACTCAACACACCATAATCTTGATAACAAGCAATACGTAATACAGTCAACATATAACAGTAAAAAATACTTGTACTTAAAATATCGTTTTCATGAAGATGCATAAACTTCAAACATGAACATTTTCGTAAACCTTTTTATGATGCATAAAATTTAAATAGAAACATTTTCATAATGATGCATCAACTTTAAGCATAAACATTTTCATAACATGCATAACATAAACCTTAATCTTTTTCTTTCTTTTTCCTCAACATGACATAATATAAAACATTTTTCATGATCATAAACATTTTTCCTTTTCTTTTTCTTTTTCCTTTTTCCGTTGTTGAATTCAGTTCATTAATTGTGACTTTCCTTAAATCTCAAAAGTTGATGGATCCATCTACATGAAACCGTAGTACTGGACGGCGGGGGACACCAGCAACACTCTCACCAGTTAACTGGGCCCTGGCCTATCCTCTTTCGAATAGAATACAATCGTCGGGGCTCCCTCTGGGGCCTTTTTCCCTCACGACATTCCATTCTTACCGTTACCATATATTCGTAATAATGGAAATACGATCGTCGGGCTCCCACTGGGACCGTCACCCTCACGATATCTCCAACATTAACGAATTAGTCACAATTACTTCACTTCCTTCAAAGTTCATATTCTCATTACTTTATAAAAATCATGCATAACATATAATTTTGTTTTTGAAACCAAGCTTGTAACATATCTTTTAAATATCTTCCTTAAATCATAAAAATCTCATAGATATTTAAAAATCATAATTTACTCATGAACATTTCATAAACATTTAAAAATAACCATAATATCATAAAAATAGCATTTAGAGCACTGCCATGACGTTTACTAATTTCTAGGTGTAAAAAGACCGTTTTACCCCTGGACGTAAAATTCCTCGATTATGACTTTTTCTTGAATTCATTGATTCTAACATGTCCCAAATAATTATTTAAGCCTGCATGAATTTTTCCATATTTTTATTTAGCTTAAATCGAGGATTTTTAAATTAATCTTTAAATAAGACGTATTACTGTGTTTTAATCCCGAATTAAACCAAACCTTAATATAAAATTCCTAAATTAAAAACTTAGACTTTTAATAATTATTTAAGCTTAAATATAATTTTTCATACTTTTATTAAGCATAAAACTAGGCGTTTCAATTAACTCGTTAATTAGCGTTCCGTGTGGCGATTAAATCCCGAATAAATCCAAAACTCTTTATTTTGATCCCAAATTTTGAACATAACATTTTTAAGATTTATTCTACCCTTCCAAGTCATGATCCACCCCCGTGGACCCATGGATTCAAGTTTACTTCTTGAATTTTCGTTTTAGACACCTTATCGAACCACCCGAGCTATCTCCCAATTTACTCGAGCTACGCCCCAGCCACCTTGAGCCAAAACCTAGCCAACCCATCTAGGGACCCTACTGTGCAAGATTAACTCAAAAAACCAGCCTTGGCCCGCTCAAAATCTCCCTGGAACTCGACCCAATATTCTGCTGTGTTGTGTGTGCTTCCCTTGTATGTCTAGGACTCCTAACCCAACTAGGACTCTCCCAGCCGAGCCACCTCCGAGACCACATGACCCTAACCTTCCCTGGACTATGCCCAGGCCCAGCCCAGACCATCCCAGCCACTAGAACCCAAGCTACGAACCACTGAACTCATGACAGCAACCTGCGCGTGCTTGCTTCTCCTCACGGTTCCAGATTTTTTTTCTTCGAGCCAGCAGCGGCCCAGCCGCCCCAGCCTCTAGCCCGACCCTTACTCTACTTCCTTAGACCCTATAGGTCCTACCTAACTTACCCAAGCCCCAGCAGTGAGCCACCCCTTGGCTGCTGTCACCCTTACTACCGCGCCAGGAGTCCCTGCTGCATGGGACTCCTCCAAGGCTGCGCTCCAGGGGTCCTAGCATGGCTAGGACCCTTCCCGACCCTTACCCATGTCTAGCACGAGCCCTCCTCGAGACCTGATCGAACCCCTAAGCCTCATGCACAACAAACCGAATTCATGAAAACCTACAGCACATCGGCCCTTCTTAATTACCCCACGACTTCAGTTTTGGTTCTTCCTGATTGCAACGTTTTTGGTGTGTTTTAGGACTCTTTAAAACATGTAAAAACATCCCCTAACAATTCCTAATCATGGCAACCCCTTTGACAACATAACAAACATGTTTTTGGATGAAAAATCAAGAGTTTAGATCACACATATGCATAGTTACGAAAATATCAAGTTGTGTGCCTTGTTTTCTTTCAAAACATGTTCCAATAAATATTATGATGCGATAGATGTTTGAAGGTAAGAAAAAAGGCGTGCCTTTGCGTTTTAATTTAACCATAATTAACAATAACTTAACATTTCCATAAATCAAAATAATTTAACAATTTAAATCTCAAGTGTATAATATCTCTAAAATCGTCAATTACCAAAATTTGACTTCTACCTTTGACATGATCAAAATTAAATTCAAAATGAAGCATAAAATCTCTAATAAAATCCTTAACAAAATCTTTTAAACTTTGCCTATCAATCTAGTGCGGAAATAAATGTCCCTCGAGAGTGTACTACCATACTCCATCCAATCAAGTGTCAGCGCCTCCCTCAATATCATCATCACCTGCAGCATTCAAACCTAGTGAATCTAATGACTCTGCAAATTCTAAACATTAATAGCAAATAATACATATGATCGACCAAAAACTTGCACTGTAAAACTCTATGTCAGAATTAATAGTATTTAAACTCGAAATAATCGCAAGTGCACAATGTCAAATTATAATATAATGTACTAGAGTATGATTATCGTTCCACTAAAGACTGTATTTTGCAATTATTATTTTCAGTTTTCAAATCCTTAGAAACGAAATTTGTGATTATTTTCTGCTATTATAATTCAATACAAACTCAAAGAGAAATTTCAAGAATTGAATAATGAGATATATAATCTAGGATGGTTAATTAAAATTCAATGAGAAATGAATTTGTTGGGAATCTCGGTTCACCTATCCCTCGTTATTTACTTAATTCGTTCGACAGTGATTTACGCTTTTGACAGGATTTCCTACACAATTGAACACGGCCTCTCGAGCTATGCCAAACTGATTCTACTCAGTGAAGTAATTAAATTTCTTCAATTATTTATCAAAGGTGAATCGCATGTCGATCTATGAAATCCCATAGTTTTCGACCCTTAGGACTATAACTATCAACATGTATTCAACTTCATATTTCTATGTAAATTGTAGATTCACAAACTATGTCACTCGTTTCTATCACAAGCTATTTTCTCGAACTCACTCGCGATATGAGATGATTATTATTGTTAGCTACACTTTAATAAAGTAATGAAAACTGTAGCATACTCAAGAATAAATCGATAGTCGAAACATAAATTACTTAAATCAAAGTTCTGGGTAGGATCCCCTTAATCCCAACAAATATGAAATTTAGCTACTCGAATTCATAGTAAAAACAAGCAAAACATTGTTTAAATGATAAATTCTAAATAAGAAATACCAATCGTGATGAAAGTGCGAAGAATTGTGTCTGAAAATCTTCAAATCTCCGTCCAAGCAATTGCTCCAAGCTTTCTTCTCCTTTTTCTCTTCCTTGGGTGTCGACCCCCTCTCTGAATCTCGCCTTCCCATTTTGTTTTTATAATGGCTCGAAAATTCGTGTTTGAAAATTTGCAGAAAAATTTAAAATTTTCTTTTTAAAATAATCAAAATGCCTCATTCATAAAATAAACTGATAAATCAAGTTTAATGTTCAAAATAGCAGCGGAAGAAATTATTGTTTGCAAAATAACAAGTTAAAGTAATCCAACTAGTGATAAAAATGTTTGAGCATAAAAATAATAAATGCTGAAAATGAGGTCCTCGGGTTCCACTACTGCCGACCCGAGCTGGCTCACTGGTCCCCGCCCTCAGTCCCGTCCTCATCAGTACCTACAACAATCAAGTCTAGTGAGTCTAAAGACTCAGCATGCATATATCGTAAATAACAAGTAGTAATAATAAAATTGTATGCAAGGTGAAAATATCATGTCTTGAGTAATTACAATATGTGTATAACTGAACTGAACTGAAAACCGTATCATGAATAATTATAAATACGTGCAAAACTGAACTGAAAGTCGTAAGTGAAATGTTTGCTCCGCAGAGCCCTGTCATAAAATAGCATGTAATGATTTTTTGTAGAGATTATGTTCTACGCAAGTGGCCCCCTGAACTGAACTGAACTGAACCGGTAAGTGACCACCGGGTGATACAATAATCCCATGATAGTGAAATGGCCACAAGCAATATCGCATAAATCTCAAAAAATGAATATTTTGTATTTTTATGCACGTAATATAATTAAATGACATAATTAAATATCATGTATTATTTTTACCATATGGGTTGGACCGTTCCCAGGCTCGCTGCGACCTAAATTTAACATGAAAAATATGCAAATGATTTTCTTGACCAAACTTTATAATTGGATAAAAAAACGAGACAATTAACCTGTACTTACATCGCTTCGTTTGCGAGACTATTGGTCATTGGAGCTTGAATCACCGACCAGAGCCTTTTCCTAACATCCTAAGGTGTGGCTTGAACCATGGTTAAGGGCCCTAAGTCAACCATAATCCAATCCAACACCTAGGAACAACACCAAGCTTCAACCGAGAACTCAAAATCTGTACTGTGATGTTTCTGAAATTTTATCTTGTTACTGTCATGCATCATACCAGTGGCCATATGGTTGACCATGGCTTGATCTAGACATCATGGGGTATGGTGTGAACCAGGGCTAAGGGCCAGAGGCCAACCAAGGTCCACTCCAAACCACCAAAAACCGAGGGACACAAGCAGAATTCAAAAGGGCCGAAGGGGAGGGGGCTGTTCTTGTTTCTTTTATTTGAAAACCAATTCCACCATGGATCAAGCCTCGAAAGGGCGACTTGGTCACATCTTAGACATGATAGGGAGGTGTTCTAACCATGGCTATAGGCTCTTAGGGCAGCCAAGATCAGAAACTCTCCCCTTGACAGCAAGGTGACAAAAAATCGAACCACAAGTGACACTAGGAGGGAGTTGCTGTCATATCTGATTTTCAGCATGCATGGGCTTGAAATATTGGACCAATATGATCCTTACATGTCCTAGTACATGTCTAGATGCAGCCTTGGGAGCCTGGACATGAGCCAACCGCCTAAAACCACACAAACACAGAAACCGTGAAGTATGAAAGAAATCAGAAAATCTGCACACGAATTTTCGAAAAATGCTTCTTATGTATTTCGGTTTTTGCTTCAAAAAAATCATGAGTATGATGTTTTAAAATATTAATATGGCTTGATTGAGGAGTGAAAGAAATATAGACATGCCTGGCTCAACTCCCACGTAGCTTCCTCCTCTGAATGGTTGAGCCATTTGACTTTTACTCGCTTAACCAGCTTGTTGCGAAGCTTCTTCTCCTGTCTGTCTAAGATCTGTACTGGTCTCTCCTCATAAGACAGGTTCGGAGTAAGCTGCAACGGCTCAAAGTTTAAGACATGCGAAGGATTTGCCATATACTTCCTCAGCATAGAGGCGTGGAACACATTGTGTACTCCGGCTAGATTCGGCGGAAGAGCCACACGATCAGCTAACGTCCCAACTCTGTCGAGGATCTCAAATGGTCCAATGAATCTCGGACTGAGCTTCCCTTTCTTCCCAAATCGCATGACACCCTTCATAGGTGCTATATTCACAAAGACATGGTCGCCAACGGCAAACTCTAGATCTCTCCTCCACTGGTCCGCATAACTCTTCTGTCGACTCTGAGAAGTCCTCATCCTATCACGGATCTTGACTACTACATCGGCAGCCTGCTGAATAATCTCCGGACCCAACTCTTATCTCTCCCCTACTTCATCCCAATGAACAGAAGATCTGCACTTGCGACCATACAGTGCTTCATACGGTGCCATACCTATAGACGACTGGAAACTGTTGTTATAGGTGAACTCTATCAATGGCAAGTTCGAATCCCAACTCCCTGAGAAGTCAATAACACTAGCACGGAGAAGATCCTCCAGGATCTGAATAACTCGCTCTGACTGCCCATCTGTCTGCGGATGGAAAGCTGTGTTGAACAGCAACTTCGTACCCATGGTCGAATGCAAACTCTTCCAAAACGAGGAAGTGAATCTGGGGTCTCTGTCAGACACGATATAAACGGGAATGCCATGCAGTCAGACTATCTCTCGGATATACAACTCTGCATACTGAATCATGGTGAAAGTCGTCTTAATAGGCAAGAAGTGAGCTGATTTGGTAAGACGATCTACAATCACCCAGATGGCATTTGATCCTCTGACTGACTTCGGCAAACCGGTCACGAAGTCCATGGTAACATTCTCCCACTTTCACTCGGGAATAGGAAGAGGCTTGAGCAAACCTGCTGGTCTCTGATGCTCCGCCTTCACTAACTGACAAGTCAGACACTCGGATACAAAACGTCTGATGTCCTTCTTCATTCCGGGCCACCAATACAATAACTGCAGATCTCTGTACATCTTCGTACTCCCAGGGTGATTAGAGTACGGCGACATGTGGGCCTCTGATAGAATATCTGCTCGGAGAGAATCACTGCTAGGAATCCACATCCTGTCTCGGTATCTCACTATACCGTCGCTCACTGTATACAAGACAATGCCCTTGGCCTCATCTCTCTGCTTCCACTTTGCTAACTGCTCATCTGCTGACTGACCACTGCAAATACGGTCTAGAAGAGAGGACTGAATAGTCAAGGTAAATAGACGGGGAACTCTACCTTGAGGATATGACTCTAGATCAAACCTCTGCATCTCAAGCTGAAGAGGTCTCTGAATCGTCAAATGAGCCATTACTGCGACTTTTCTGCTCAATGCATCCGCAACTACATTAGCTTTACCCTGGTGGTAGCTAATGTCACAGTCATAATCCTTCACAAGCTCCAACCAACGCCTCTGACGCATGTTCAGCTCCTTCTGCGTAAAGAAATACTTGAGGCTCTTGTGGTCGGTAAAGATCTGGCACTTCTCTCCATACAAATAATGCCTCCAAATCTTCAAGGCAAAAACTACGACGGCCAACTCTAGATCATGGGTAGGGTAATTCTTCTCATGGATTTTCAGCTATCGAGAAGCATATGCTATTACCTTCCCATGCTGCATCAACACTGCGCCTAAACCGAGCTTCGAAGCATCGGTATACAACACAAAATCTCCGGGTCCTCACGGCATGGCCAAAACTGGTGCTGAGATAAGAGCTTGCTTCAAAGTATCGAAGCTCTTCTAACACTCCTCGCTCCACAAAAATTTAGCATTCTTCTTGGTCAATGATGTGAGTGGAACGGCAATAGAGGAGAATCCCTTAATGAACTTCCGATAATATCCTGCTAGCCCAAGAAAACTGTGGATCTATGATGCATTCTGTGGCACAACCCAATCTCTGACTGTTGCAACCTTCGCTGGGTCTACCTAAATACCGCTGCTAGAAACAATATGGCCTAAGAATGCCACCTTCTCTAACCAGAATTCACACTTACTGAACTTTGCGAATAACTTATGCTTCTGCAAGGTCTGCAACACTGTGGTCAAATGTCTGCTGTGATCTTCTTGATTCTTGGAGTAGATGAGAATGTCGTCTATGAATACTATCACAAACTGGTCAAGATACGGCTGAAATACGCGATTCATGAGATCCAATAAGATCGCTGGCGCATTTGTCAGACCGAACGGCATCACAAGGAACTCGTAGTGGCCATAACGAGTCCTAAAAGCAGTCTTGGAAACGTCAGCATCTTTCACCCTCAACTGGTGATAACCGGAACGCAGATCTATCTTGAAGAATATCGAAGCTCCCTGCAACGAGTCAAACAAATCCTCAATCCTCGGAAGTGGGTATTTGTTCTTCACTGTAACCATGTTCAACTCCCGGTAATCAATGCAAAGCCTCATAGAGCCATCCTTCTTCTTCACAAATAAGACTGGCGCGCCCCATGGTAAAAAACTCGGGCGAATGAACTCCTTGTCAAGAAGTTCCTGAATCTGCTTCTTAAGCTCTGCCATCTCTGTCGGTACTAGTCGGTACGACGCTTTTGATAACGGAGTCGTACCTGGTGTAAGCTCAATAGAAAACTCCACCTCTCGCTCGGGTGGCATACCAGAGACGTCCTCAGGAAAAACGTCTGGAAAATCTCTAACAATAGGAACATCTGCGGCTGACTGACTGGGTGTCTCGGGGACAGATATAAAAGTTGCTAAAAACGCCCGACACCCTCTATGCATGAGCTTCTTAGCCTTGACATAAGGAATAATTCGCGGTAAGGGAAAGTACCTGTCTGGCTCAAATAAGAACTGCGCCATCCCAGGCGGTCGGACTAGGACAGATCTCCACTGAAACTCGATCAAAACTCTGTTCCTCAATAGCCAATCCATCCCTAGTATGATGTCAAACTCCGGCATCGGCAACACGATCAGATCCGCATAAACGAGGTTGCCATGGAGCTCAAGATCTAAGTCTCAGATCACATTGGTAGCTGCCATCTCCTCACCAGAAGGCAATACTACTGAATAGGCTACATCTAGCCCAACGGTCTTGACCTTGAGGAAATTAGCAAAGACCTCCGAAATAAATGAGTGAGTGGCCCTTGAATCTATCAAGGCCTTCGTAGCGAAACCAGATATAAATATTCTCCCTGAAAGATCGGAACTCTAAGTTGAACCCAATTGTTACAAGAACTAAAATTATAGACATGCAAAGGTCAAAGTTCTTCTAACTTAAATTCCCAAAATAATACTGAGTAGAACATGCAATCCTACTGCAATTCTATGTTCAAAATCTTAACCAAAACATTAACTCCCAAATATAAACTTAAAGCGTAAAGGTACCTGTCATAAGCATGGTCTCCGGGTTCGTTTCCGTAGCATGGAGAGCAAAAACTCTGCCTTGGGTAGGAAGATTCCTCTGAGGGCACTGCGGCAGCAAGTGGTCTGGGCTACCACACTTGTAACACTTCGCGGAACCATACATACATGCTCCAGGATGGCGGCGTGAGCACTTGGGACAGACTGGATGCTCAAAAGTCCTCGGAGCTGGGCGTCACCGCTGCTGCTACTGACCTCTGTTTCTAGGCGGGCCGTGAAAATGCCTCTTGTTCTAATGCTGTTGCTGAGGAGGAGGAGGGCGGTGTGGTACTGGAATCGGTCGCTTCCCCTAGCGATCCCTCTCAATGTCACGCTGGTCCTGCTCTGCAGCTAAAGCTCTGGAGACGGCAACATCATAAGTAGTAGAGCCAGCCACCCTAACATCACGGCGCAAGATCGGCCGTAGTCCGTCCAGAAAGTGTCTCAACTTTGCTCCAGCATCATTCGCAATTAGGGGCACGAAATGGCAACCCCTCTCAAACTTACGGATGAACTCCGTAACAGTCAGATCTCCCTGCCTCAGGGTCATGAACTCCCTGGTCAACGTGGAACGCACCTCATCAGTAAAATATTTTGAGTAAAATACCTCCATGAAGCGTGTCCAGCTCAGCGTAGCCAAGTTCAGGGCTACCGACGCTCCTTCCCACCATAAGCGGGCATCTCCTCCGAATAAATAGGTGGCACATCAAACTCTGTCTGCATCTCAAAGCTCCATGAACTCGAAGATAACCTCAAGGGACTTGATCCAGCCCTCGGCAATCATGGGATCAGACGTCCCTGAAAACTCCTTCGGCCTCATCTTCATGAAACGCTCATAAGTAACCTCGGGCCCTGTCGGCCTGGATGCAACAGCATTGTTCCCTGCAAACTGTGCGAAGAACTGAGTCATCCCTGCTAGCATATGGGCATTCATGTCAGGTGGAGGTGGAGGTGGTAAGTCCCTCTCCTGCCTCTGGTTCATGCCGTCCTCTTGGCGAGGCTCATCTTCTCTAGTGCGCTCGAGGATGCGTCTAGGGGGCATACTGTTTCATACATAACCCATACGTAACTAACATGCATAATTCCATAATTTATTTAAATTTAAATACTGAACAATAAAAATCTGGACGTAAAATATTTCATGAAAACATGCTGTCCGAATAATTCATGCTTTAAATAAAATGCGTAAATGTAAAACTTACAGACCAAAGACGTGACTCCATGAGCTCCTCATGGTCAGTAGTAGTACAACCCTTTACAGAACCTGGCTCTGATACCAGCTATAATGGCCCGAAAATTCGTGTTTGAAAATTTGCGAAAAAATTTAAAATTTTCTTTTTAAAATAATCAAATTGCCTCATTCATAAAATAAACTGATAAATCAAGTTTAATGTTCAAAATAGCAGTGGAAGAAATTATTGTTTGCAAAATAACAAGTTAAAGTAATCCAACAACTGATAAAAATGTTTGAGCATAAAAATGGTAAATGCTGAAAATGAGGTCCTCGGGTTCCACTACTGCCGACCCGAGCTGGCTCACTGGTCCCCGCCCTCAGCCCCGTCCTCATCAGTACCTACAACAATCAAGTCTAGTAAGTCTAAAGACTCAGCATGCTTATATCGTAAATAACAAGTAGTAATAATAAAATTGCATGCAAGGTGAAAATATCATGTCTTGAGTAATTACAATACGTGTATAATTGAACTGAAAAGCGTATCATGAATAATTATAAATACGTGCAAAACTGAACTGAAAGTCGTAAGTGAAATGTTTGCTTCGCAGAGCCCTGTCATAAAATAGCATGTAATGATTTTCTGTAGAGATTATGTTCTACGCAAGTGGCCCCCTGAACTGAACCGGTAAGTGACCACCGGGTGATGTAATAATCGTCTGATCAGACTAATGCCACAGTATACTGGGTGGAACTGAACAGAACCGGTAAGTGACCACCGGGTGATACAATAATTCCATGATAGTGAAATGGCCACAAGCAATATCGCATAGATCTCAAAAAATGAATATTTTATATTTTTATGCACATAATATAATTAAATGGCATAATTAAATATCCTGTATTATTTTTACCATATGGGTTGGGGACCGTTCCAAGGCTCGCTGCGACCTAAATTTAACATGAAAAATATGCAAATGATTTTCTTGACCAAACTTTGTAATTGGATAAAAAAAAACGAGACAATTACGCCCAACGACTTCGTATTTAATCATGACTCCGTGCCAACCCGAACCAACACCGAGCCATCATTTATTCATGATTAAAATACACTTAAAATGATTAAATAATGCTCCTAAAATGGTAAGAGCCGAAATTTTGGTGAATGGAGGCCAAAACATGAAACGCTCTTTCGAGAGTCAATTTAGCACTTCGCACCGTAATTTCTCGTACGACCTCTAAACTTAACCGAATCACAAACAGCCAAAAACATGACCTTCCTAACTTGATCCAGTCCAAGGCCGTAGGCTAAAAGCCAACCAATAACTCGAACGAGCCTCTGAACCGAAGCAGCAAGTTGCTGTCCAGAAATTCCAGCAACCGCACTTGTACTTACATCGCTTTGTTTGCGAGACTATTTGTCATTGGGGCTTGAATCACCAACCAGAGCCTCTTCCCAACATCCTAAGGTGTGGCTTGAACCATAATTAAGGGCCCTAGGCCAAACACAATCCAATCCAACACCTAGGACAATACCAAGCTTCAACCGAGAACTCAAAATCTGTACTGTGATGTTTCTGAAATTTTATCTTGTTACTATCATGCATCATACCAGTGGCTATATGGTTGACCATGGCTTGATCTAGACATCATAGGGTATGGTGTGAACCAAGGCTAAGGGCCAGAGGCCAACCAAGGTCCACTCCAAACCACCAAAAACCGAGGGACACAAGCAGAATTCAAAAGGGCCGAAGGGGAGGAGGCTGTTCTTGTTTCTTTTATTCGAAAACCGATTCCACCATGAACCAAGCCTCGAAAGGGCAACTTGATCACGTCTTAGACATGATAGGGAGGTGTTATAACCATGGCTATAGGCCCTTAGGGCAGCCGAGATCAGAAACTCTCTCCTTGATAGCAAGGTGACAAAAAATCGAACCACAAGTGACACTAGGAGGGAGTTGCTGTCATATCCGATTTCCAGCATGCATGGGCTTGAACTATTGGACCAATATGATCCTAACTTTTCCTAGTACATGTCTAGATGCAGTCTTGGGAGCCTGGACATGAGCCAACCGACTGAAACCACACAAAACACAGAACCCGTGAAGTATGAAAGAAATCAGAAAATCTGCACATGAATTTTCGAAAAATGCTTCTTATGTATTTCGGTTTTTGCTTCAAAAAAATCAGGAGTATGATGTTTTAAAATATTAATATGGCTTGATTGAGGAGTGAAAGAAATATAGACATGCCTTGGTTTCGTTTTGAAAAGAAAACGAACGAATATGACGATGCGGCACGGAGGAGACGGAGTGATCTTCTTTTCTTGTTTCTACTCGATTTTTCACTCTAGTTTCTCTATAGTTTTCTCAAGATTTTTGCACTGAAATTTCCTCTGACTTTCGGTGGTGAGGAGGGGGAATAATGGTTAGGAGAGATGAAGGGGAGTTGCAATATAAAAGGGATTCAAATGGCATGACCAAGTCTTGCTCCCTTTGAATTGTTGGATGAGAAAGTGGTTTGATATTTAAAAGATATTTGGAGGGACAATGGAGGCATGACCGATTCTACCATGTTAAAACAAGGCAAGGATAATGATTTATTATTAATTAATGGTGATTAAAAGTGAAAGGGTTATCATACTAAGAAATAACAAGGAAAGGGTCAAAGGTGGTGAGTTGTCAAAAAAATGCTTAATCACCTATGGGGTGGCCGAATCATGCTATTAAGTGGAGGGGAAATATTGCTTAGTTAGTGTATTTTAAATCTTTAGAGCCTCATCTATCCTTTAAATAATTTAGTGAATTAACACATTAATTATGGAACCTAAATGAACTTATTTTCTACTTACCTCAAGTTACTTAAATCATTCCTTAAACATTCTTTTACCTTAAATTAACTTACTAGTTAGCTAAAATAAATTATGGGAATGTTTTCTTAATATTAAATTTTATCTCAAAACTACAACTCCAGTCCGGCCTCACTTAATTAACTGATAAGATAACAGTTAAACTACTGCATAAAATAATTAACTTTAAAGAAAAAAGAATTTAAATTCTCATGCAATAAAATCATATTTAACACTAGAATTATGCATGGCTTATACGTAGTCTAATTTACGGGTCCTACAGTTTTTCCCTCGCTTGGTAAAAAAACCTCAACGGAAGGCAAGAATTGATTCTCAATTTTTTTTTAAAATTAAGTCCTGCTCGTGCAGTAAAATTATACCGCCCGAGCGCCAACTTCTCTGTACGTCTGCTTTTTAGGTGTGGCACTCGCGCTTGGACGTAAAATTCTACCACCCGAGCGCCAAGTCTTCTGTAAGTTAAGTCTTCGGAGGCAAATCTCATGCTCGAGCAGTAAGATTCTACCGCCGAGCGCGATCTCTTCTGCCACTTTCTCGTGGCCTTCACACTTCTGTCCCGATTTCGACTCTTCGGTCACTTTTCCTACAGATTCATCACGTACAAGTGAGACACTATCATATGCATATATGCTAATTGTAAAACAAACGAAATGTAAATGAAATGTACGCATGCCCAATACAAACACACACAAAACTAATGCAATAAAACATGTAAAAACAACACCTATCGACCCCCTATACTAACATTTTTCTCGCTCTCGAGCAAAACAGGTTGTATGACACAACAATACAAGAAGTAGCATGTCGGTGCAGTCATGGTTCTGATTTGCCTCAGCGAAAATCCTCACATCTTTTATCCACTCACGCAAGACACTAGTTTCAACTTTCACTACAAAATTTTAACTCTACAATCTTTCATGGATTTTTAAAAAAAAACTGTGTGTGCGCAATGTTGGCTCAAGCATCCTGCATTTCCATAGGAAAATTTCCAATGCTGTCAGAGACTTCAATCAACATATCAGTGCAACAATCCCTTTCTCACATCCCTCTTCACTAGCTATCAATGCGCAGCACAGAAATTTAGGACTCGGTAGGCATAAATTAGCGCGGGATAGGGGTATCTCGACTAGGTTGGAACGGGTAATGAGGGAGGTGCAGTAGTGTAATTTTTGTGCACATTCATACTTTGCGTATGATTTCCTTCAACTCAATAAATCTCCATTCTTTTAGCCCAGGAATAGAATTGCATTCCTTTATTTGGCTCCCCCACACCTTACATCTCCATCTTTTTCTTTCCCTTTTTTTTTGTGTGCAGCGATTTTTTCTTTTTCTATCCTCCCTAAGATAGGAACGAAAAATATGGACGTGTGGCTTTGGTCCAATCTCAAGGGTGCATCAACAAGGTTAGACAAGGCTAGATATACGGGTACAAGTATCACAACACAATTTTTATCAGTAAACTTAGTTCAATAAATGAGTTTAGCAGAGATGTACCTAACTCATCTTCGTCCTGCTGGGCAGTGCTTGTGTCAAAGGATGTGTTCAAGTTGTCACCTAGTGTTTGTTTCCACCTTGAATTTCCTTTTTCTACCCATTAAACACCCTAAGTTGGCAGCCTAACTCTTGGTAATCATAACGTTTAATTAACAAGTGTAAAATCTTCAAAACTTTGAAAATAACCGTTCTTATCGTAAAAGTAATCGAACACACGTATGTTTCATGCAAAAAAAAAAAATTAAAACAAGCATATTATGGTTTGGATGATGCGTCAAAAAGGTCTAGTAACGTGCCTTTGCGTTTAAAACGCTCGAATAAGCGATCGTCAGTTTGGGGTCCGAAGAAGGACGAATGGCGACGAAGAACCCTAGCTTCTTCTCCTCCTTATTTTTCAAAATTTTGATGTGTGTGTTGTGTGTGTGGGGCGACTGATTATGATGTTTAGAAACTGGGTTTTCATTTTTATAGATTTTATTTTTGCATGATAATGGGCTTGAGTTTTGGGTTTTTAAATATATGAGCAATTAGGCCTACTCAATTTAGTTAAATTGGGCCCAATAACACTTATTTAATTGAAAAATAAAAGTTTATAAAAATTAGTTTTCAAAAATTATGCCTTTGATACTTTAAAAGTCTCTCGTTTGCACAAAATCAGCTTCAAGGATAAAATCGAGCTCGTCTCGTAAAATAATTCGAACTCTGACATTGTTAGAAAAAATTAATCATTTTTAATCATATTAAAATGCCTTAAAAATGTTTACTGAAAAATATTTATTTTATCTCCGTCGTCCCCGGTCTCTTTTCCCCATCTTTTAATCGAATATTCGGATAAAATCTACAATTTCATTAAATCATGTCATATAATCATTTAATCATGTATTCATACCTTTAATCATATAATATGCATCAAATAAGCATTTAAAATCAATTAAACAAAACAATTATATATTTAAATTCATTTGCATGCATGCGATTTATGTGGACCGATTTTTCGAGCGTTACAAGGTCGATACAAGTACTATTCTGACTAAACTTGTCTCAATGTGATACAAAAATAAAGAGAACATAAGGGAGTACATAACCGAAATGTCAAATCTTGTGACCCATCTAAATGCATTCAAGTTGGAATTTTCGGAAGACATACTCGTACATGTACCCTTGATCTTTACATCTGCGCAATTTAATCAATTCAAAATAAGTTAAAATACCCAGAAGGAAAAGTTGATTTTGAATGAGCTTATTGTGCAATGGGTTCAGGCGAAGGAGAGATTCCAACAAGATGTGATTGACAATACTCAGCTAGAATCTAACTATAAAGGTAATTGCATCAATAAGGAAAAAATGGATCAATAAGGAAGGAAACTCTGGGACTTCACAGCATATAGAGCAACATAAACAAGATAAAGTGATTAATTGTTTCTTTTGCAAAAATACTGATGGACATGTCAAGAAGGATTGTCTCAAATACGCCAATTGACATACAAAGAAAAGGTTTCACGAGGAGTCGGTTGCCAATTAATGGTGAAAGATACATCATATGGAAAATGACAATAATACTGTTGGTGTTTTAAAAATTTTATGTAGGAATTTTTTTTATTTCCTAGTATTTGAATTTTGAAAACACTTTTATTTCACCATTTTTTAGATAAAATTTGATTTTAGTTTCATGGTTAGACAAAACAAATTTTTCTTTTATCCATGTGGTAATGAAACTTTTAAAGTTTTTTCGAAATTATAATATGATTGATATCGGTTTCTTGATTGATAAAATTTATAAATTGAACATAAATATTTTAAATGACATCGATAGTATGTATACATGTAATTATGAAATTAAATTCAAATTAATTTCGTTTGTTGATTTTAGTGTGAGTGAATAAATTGAAAAGTCAATATTGAGAAGAATATATTGATGATTTTGTCCGCAATGTAGCAGTATAAATTTGACCAGGTGCTAATCTCATTCAGATTTAGAGAGAACATCGTTTGGATATTGTGTACATCATTAGAATGTTGGACATATAAGAAACCCGGTATTGGATCATTAATCGGATTATACGGCATATAAAGTGAACTAAGGATTTTATGCTCACATATCGGATAACTGATATTTGAAAATTGTGATGAACTGTTTTTTAAAATAATACTACTTTAATATTTACGGAAAAAATTTAAAAATTTTCATATTAAATAATTTATTATAAATATAACTTGTAAAATAAATAACGGCCAGCACTCGTATTAAAAATAAATTTAATATTAAAACTTCATTGTTTTAAATACCACAACCATAAAAATCCAAGTTAACATCCACCATAATTTTTTTTAAAAAAAACTAGCATAACATGGAAGGTTTCAATCTGCTAGTCACCAAAACCTATGTAAATAAAATCAAAGTAAATATTTTAAAACATTCATATAAAATCTCGAAAGATACAAGGTCATCGGGTTTGTCCTGCCTCAAGCCCGAGCCTGCTCACTGGTCACCACCTCCAGCCTCCTCATCTACACCATCTACATCGATTAAGTCTAGTGAGTCTAATGACTCAGCATTCATAAATCGTGAGTAACAAGTAATACGTAAAAAAATTCATGCAATTTAAACATAGCTCATACATAGCATAATATAAGCATAAAAATGTATAACGCGACTTTGCGGCATAAACATTTTCATAAAAATCATATTTTCATGCTCGTCATAGTAATCGTAATAGTAAATCATTTTGCGTAAAATTACGTTCAATGCAAGTGGCCCATAAAATAAATCGTTTTATCAAACTAACCATAGTACTGGGTCAGCATGGATCACCATAGCCCTTGGACTTGATGTCCACTCCATAACATAACATAATTCCTCCGAAGAGGTTGGAGAGGTCTTCGAACACGTTATGACTTCCAAACCCGTAACATAATTTGGTCGCAATACAAATCGCATACATAAAAAATAATTAATTTGCATGTCATAAATACTTACGAATATCGTGAATCTCGTTGGATCGTACGCGGACATGCTTCCATAACATCTTTAAATAAATACCCAAAACAGCCCCTTAAGTGCATTTGGACATGTACGACTCCCCAATTAAATAAAACCACTTAGGACGTGCCAACAGACTCGGGACTCAACCAACACGTAAAATAAATCCTAACCTACTTCCCAAGGCCCTAAACCAGCCCCAAACCATGCCCAAACCCCGTGCCATGCACAACGAACCATGAAGACACAAGCTGCCCCAAAAGTGATGCTATTGCACTTATGCATTACCTATGACGTCCTATCGATTCCAACTCGAATCAAGCCCTGACCAAGCCTTAGACTCGACCCTTAGACACAACTTAAGACCTTGGTTTGACCCATCCCACCAATGACACAAGCATTGCCCCTTAAACCATATCAAACCCGTAACCCTAAATAGCGCCACCTTCATGCGCTTAGCCTATACAAATGGCTAAAACAGCTTTGCCACCCAACCATACCCTAACCAACCCGCACCAGACTTACACTGGAACCCTAAGACTCCACCTATACCCTAGCAACGATCCTTGGCCCAGCTTACACAACCAACTCGACGTGAACCTGCAGTTATCCCCCTTACGGGTGCGGTAGTGCTAGTTTCATTTTATGTTGCACCAGCGGCCTATTGGCCCATCCTGGACCACCTAACGACACCTAAACACGTCCCATAACATAACCATACATAGCAGCAAGCCCTAGGTTCTGTCGACCAAAGCCTACAATCAAAAATCGAGAAAAACATTGAAGTTCATGCATAATATATATCGAAACGATTTTTAATAACGTTCTTGCATTCATATAATCAAACCAATGTGTTTTCATGGATAATTTGTATCAAAATACAATATATAACATGATCTATGCATAAAATAAAAGTTTAGACAAGACTTTGCATTAAAAACACACGGAATATCGAAATTGAACGGGAGGACGAACGGAGACGGTTTGCTGCATTTTATGGCTTGAAAAGTGGCTAAATTTATTAAGAAACGTCATGTGATGGAAAATTTTGGAAACTAAATTTCGGTTGTTTGACAAATTAAGTGCTTAAATCGATTGGATTAACTGATCAAGAAGTTTGAAAGTAACTTAACAAATACTCAAACTGACAGTTGCCTATAACTGAAGATTAAAGCGCAGATTAACAAAGACAACTGAACCAGCTGAACTGAACTTATGGAAACTGATCAGTTGATATATTAAGTTGTGAGATTATCATCTATTGCTTATCAGATGATCCTTCAGCTGTAAACGTCATCAGTTATCAACCGACAACAGTACAAAGCAGACTGCAACTAATAGTCGGAACGCCGCATTTCAGAAAAGTTGCAGTGTACGAATATCAGAAAGATATTGACGTGACAAACAACGGATATAAAGATTCAAATTATATTGATTATTACCGTTGAAGAGAAGCCTATACATATCATAGAAAAGTGGTTAAAAAACAATGATTCACTATTCTATTAATCTTGCTGTTACTCTGCTGAAATTCTCGCTCATATCAGAAATTAGAAGCTCACACATATCATATTTATTCATAGCATTCTAGGCTACTTTTCGAGCTTACTAGCACAAATTATTTTGTAGTAAATTCGATCTTAAAAGATATCAGTTGTGCTAAGTCCAGTTGAGTACTGTGAAATATATTGTAAATTAAGAGTTTCAGTTTTGGCATTGTTAAATCCAAATTGAAGTGGGTCTGTACAAGTGTTTGTATCGATCAAAGTCTTTTAGTGGATATCATATCCTTGTGATAGAAGGGGTGACGTAAGAGTGATTGAAATCTCCGAACATCCATAAAATCTCGTGTGTTCTTATTTCAGTTTTTATTCTATCTATCAGTTAGTTTATTTCCTCACTTTATTGTTAACTGATTGATATCGACTGACAAGATTTTGAGTTTCAGTTTGTCACTAAAGATTGTGAAAATCGTGAGTGTTTATTCAACCCCCTTTCTAAACACTCTTTCACCAGTTAATCGATCCTATCAAGTGGTATTAGAGCGGTTGAATCTTGTCCCAGAATATTCTTATCCACAAAACTGATCACCATGTCGTCATTCAACAAAATACAATTGTTTTCCATAAAAGATTTCGATGACTGGAAAATCATAATGCATGCTCATTTAGCTGCACAAGACGACGACATGTGGTATGTCATTACTGAAGGACCCATGAAAATCTTAAAAGCAAATACAGCAGTTGCAATAACTGATGGGGCACCTCATCGCATTGAGAAGCCCAGAGAGGAATGGACAACTAAAGATAAAAGGAAAGCAAACCTTGACAATGTGGCTAAGGACATCTTATATAAAACGTTGGATAAAGTCACTTTCAGCAAAATCAAAATGTGCAAAACTTCCAAAGAGATATGGGAGAAATTGATTCAGCTTTGTGAAGGAAACGAACAAACTAAGGAGAACAAGTTATCAGTTGTGTTCAGAAATTTGACAATATCAAGATGAAGGTTGGAGAATCAAAGTACGAATATGATGAGAGGGTCAGTGGTATTATAAACGAGCTGAATGCACTTGGAAATGTGTATTCTAACAAAGAAACAGCACTGAAGGTGGTAAGAGGTACTCCCAAAGAGTGGGATGTCAAGACCATGGCTATGCAGGAATCAAAGGACCTTAACAAGGTTGAACTTCATGATTTCTTTATTGATCTAAAGACATACGAGTTTGAACTACAAACCAGAGAAGGGGAACCTTCTACATCAAATGTCACAACTGCTATCAAGCTGGAACCAACTGGTTCAGTTAACAAATCTTTTGATCAGCTGAGCGATGACGTAATGTTATTGTTTGTCAAAAAGTTTGGAAGGTTTATGAGGAGAAATCAAGGAAACTTCCAGAAACAATATCAAAAAAATCACTCCAAAAAAGAACCTTATGCTTGCTATAACTGTGGCAAGACTGGTTGAAACGTCTACTTATTCGTGTTTTTAAAAAGTACTAGAATTTTTTTTAAAACTCTCAAACTTTCGGCCTATACATATACATATACATAAAAATACTTTTGCACCATTTTAAAATAAACCATCCAACTAGTATTTGAAAATCCAAAGGGAATAGTCAAAACCAGAAATCGTAAATCGTTTTACCAACCTAAAAAGCAATAAATGTTGAAAAGTGTAGCTCATAATAAACCTCTCAAAAATCTCTCAAAAAGCATAAATAAAATGTCGTAAAAATCTTTAACTTAAAATCAAAACTTAAACTGCGAAAAATAGAAGCGCTGGTCCTCGGGTTATGTGCACCGACAGTCTAGCAAGTCACCCATCAAGACCTCCAATATCATAGTTATTTATATCACCTGCATCATACAAACCTAGTCAGTCTAAAGACTCAACACATCATATCTTTGATAACAAGTAATACATAATACAGTTAACATATAACAGTGAAAAATATTTGTACTTAAAATAACATTTTCATAATAATGCATAAACTTTAAAGTTAAACATTTTCATAAATATAATAATATAAACATATTCATATTCATATTCATATCCATATTCGTATCCATATTCATATTCATATTCATGTTCGTGTTTGTTGAATTCAGATCGTGATTCTGACTCGTATTTTTGATCGTATTGGGCGATGGATCCATCTAAAGAAAACCACATTACTGGGCGGCGGGGGACACCAGCAAAACTCTCACGGGTCAACTGGGCCCTGTCCAACGTATTAACATATTCGTATTTGTATTCGTATCCGTATCCAAGGAAACACGATAGTCGGGCTCCCACTGAGACCGTAACCCTTACGATATTTCCAAATTGTAGTAGTCACCCTTGACATCCTTCAACATGTCGTATTTTCATCACTTAATAAAAACATGCATATAATATCATTTTATTTTGAAACCAAGCATGCAACATATCTTTTAAATGCCCAATTTAACCCTTAATAATTCATGAACATTTAAAAATCATAATTTCAACATATAAAAATTCATAAACATGTGAAATAATCATATTAGCATATAAAACGGCAAATAGGGTACTGCCATGACGTTTACTAATTTTATGGTTTAAAAAGAACGTTTTACCCCTGGACGTGACATCTTACGTTTTTTACTTTTTCTTGATTTCTTTGACTCTAACATGTCCCAAATAATTATTTAAGCTTCAATTAAAATTCCCATAATTTTATTTAGCTTAAAAACTATACTTTTTAATTAATTCGTAATTAGACGTTTTGAAGGCGTTTTAATTACGAAAATTCCCAAACTTTAATGTAAAATTCATAAATTCTAAATTTAGTACTTTTATATTATTTTAGCCCCCATGAACCACGACTCGACCCACGTGAGTCAGTTTTCAACTATTTAAGTTTAGAAAACCCTCACTTGACCCTAATTGGTTAGCACCGAGTCATCTTTCGATTTTCTCGAGCCGCCCTCAAACCATAGTGAACCAGACCCTGACCAACACCCTTAGACACCCTATTGGCCCTTAGGAACCCAAGGAACAAGCCCCTAACTAAAAAATGAAGCTAGCCAACACCCTACAACAGCTGGCCGAGAATTCAAACCAGCAAGGACTCCATGCTGCGCCTTCCAAGCTTTCCCAACAAACCCAAGCCGTGTACTAACCTATCAAGCACTTACCTAGAACCCTAAGGTCACCCCCTGGCCCAGCCCGAAGTCCCCAGACCAAGCCCCTTAGCCCGGCGCAAGCGCTGCACCTGCGCGCGCTACTTCCCAACTCTCGGGTGGGAGTCCTTGTCAACAAGGAATCCTCCCAACCCACTAAGCTCAAGTCCTAGCATGGCTAGCACTCTACCCTTGACCTCTCTACGACCCTGGATAGCCCTGGACAGAAGCCATGACCAAGCCAAGCCATAGGGACCCAAAACCAAACCATGTACCCTATGACAGCAACTTGTGCACCAGCTTGTGTCTTGCGGTTTTGTGCACGTTTGTGGATTATTTTAGGACTCTAACCTCGTGTAACACAATGTCTAAACATGTCCTGATCATGGAAGCCCCTTTAACACATATAAAACATGATTTTGGAAATTAAAAACACCAATTTAGAACACATAAGCATGTAGTTACGAAAATTTAACTTGTGTGCTATGTTTTTCTCAAAAAAAATCATGCATGGACAAATACTATGGTGTGATGATGTTTTAAAGGAAATAATAGGCGTGCCTTTGCGTATTTAACGCACGATTATTTGTTGACGACGTCGAAGAACGGGGCAAGACCTTTGGCTTTGAATTCTCCTTAAGCTTTTCCGAAAATTTCTTCTAATTTGATGTGTGTGTGTGTGTTCATGACTTGAAGAGTTTGGGGGAGTAGAATTCAGAAAAGTGGCGTGTAGTGTAGGGTTTGGGGAGGGTTTTTATGTATAATATATACTAATTAATCACTAACAAGGCTTCAGGCCTATCAAGCCAACAATTTAGGCTCATTAGTCTTAATTAGGATATAATTAAAACATTAAAATAGTTTTAGTAAAATAAGTTTGTGAATTTAATAGCCGGGTTACCAAAAAGTTCGTTTTTTTGTTGAAAAACCAACTCCGATAAAATTTACGTCTCGGCGTATAAAATCACCTCAAAATCCCTTATTTTCAAAAATAAGAAAAACCCACAATCATATTTTAAATAATTAAAAACAATTATTTAATAAAAATATTTTACGTTTTTTCAGCTCTCGGTCTCCGTTCTTCGATCGCAACTTGAATAACCTTTAAAAATACATTTTAATGCAACCATGTAGAAAAATATAGTTTAAACATGTAAATATGCACCACATAATTAATTAATGAAATTAAATCATTTAATTATTTATTTTTCATATTTCATAGATTTGCATGCAGTTGGGTTACGTCGTTTTAATTTTGGACCTTACAATTCATCCCCTCCTTAAATAAAATTTCGTCCTCGAAATTAGAACTTACCGAATAATTCTGGATAGCGACTCTTCAAGTCTCTCTCGGTTTCCCAAGTAGCTTCTTCTTCCGAGTGATTCAGCCACTTGACCTTGACCATTGGAATGACTTTATTTCGCAATCTTCTTTCTTGCCTTGTCAAGATTTGGACAGGTCTTTCTTCATAGGTCATATTTGGAGTTAATTGAAGAGGTTTATAATTTAGTACATGTGACGGATTCGATATGTGCTTCCGCAACATTGAAATATGGAACACATTGTGAACTCCTGAAAGCGCTGGTGGCAATGCCACTCTATATGCTAGTGTCCCAACTCTTTCCAAAATCTCAAATGGACCAATAAATCTTGGACTAAGTTTGCCTTTCTTACCAAAGCGCATAACACCCTTCTTAGGTGCTATTTTCACAAATACATGGTCGCCCACTGCAAACTCTAAGTCTCTTCGTCTTTTGCCCGCATAACTCTTTTGTCGGCTTTGTCCGGTCTTCATTCTCTCAAGAATTTTTACTGCAAGCTCGGCAGTCTCTTCAATCACATCCGAACCAAACTCTCTTCTTTCCCCAACCTCGTCCCAATGAATAGGAGATCTACATTTTCTTCCATAAAGTGCCTCAAAAGGAGCCATCCCGATTGATGATTGGTAGCTATTATTGTAGGTGAACTCCACTAGAGGTAATTTTGGTTCCCAACTGCCTTGGAAATCAAAAACACATGCTCGCAGTAGATCTTCCAAAATCTGTGTAACTCTTTCGGACTGACCATCGGTTTGAGGATGGATTGCTGTACTGAATAATAACTTGGTCCCCATTGCTGCATGCAGACTTTTCCAAAAAGATGACGTGAATCTCGGATCTCTGTCCGAAACAATAGATACAGGAATCCCATGCAGACGGACTATTTCTCGAATATAAAGATCGGCGTACTGAGTCATGGTGAAAGTCGTCTTAATAGGTAGAAAATGCGCTGATTTAGTAAGACGATCAACTATCACCCATATAGCATTTAGTCCTTTAACAGTCTTTGGCAATCCCACAACAAAGTCCATAGTGATATTTTCCCATTTCCACTCGGGAATAGGGAGTGGCTTCATTTTCCCCGCGGGTCTTTGATGCTCTGCTTCGACTTGCTGACAGGTCAAACACTCTGATACAAATCTCAAAATGTCCCTCTTCATGCCTGGCCACCAATATAGCAACTGCTAATCTTTGTACATCTTGGTGCTTCCCGGGTGAATGGAGTAAGGTGAGTCATGAGCTTCCTTCATAATAAGGTCTCTCAAAGAATCGTCACTAGGAACCCATAACCGATCTCGATAACGAACTATACCATCCACCTCTGAATATAAATTCCGACCCTTGGCTTCATCTCTAGCTCTCTACTTTTGCAGCTGCTCATCAGCGGACTACCCATCACGAATTCTATCTCTCAAAGTCGACTGTACTGATAGTGTGCCAAGATTAGGGCCCTCGCCCCTATCATAGACTGTAAGTTCAAACCGCTGTATCTCGGACTGCAATGGTATTTGGAGTGATAATTGAGTGATAACTGCTGCTTTTCTACTCAATGCGTCTGCCACAACATTAGCTTTCTCCGGATGGTAGCTAATCTCACAGTCGTAGTCCTTTACTAACTCAAGTCATCTGCGTTGTCTCATATTCAACTCCTTTTGGGTGAAGAAGTATTTCAAACTTTTATGGTCGGTGAATATTTTGCACTTCTCCCCATAAAGGTAATATATCCATATTTTCAAGGCAAAAACTACTGCTGCAAGCTCAAGATCATGAGTAGGGTAGTTTTTCTCGTGAATTTTCAGCTGTCTCGACGCATAGGCTATAACTCGATCATTTTGCATCAGAACTGCGCCCAAACCAAGCTTAGAAGCGTCAGTATAAAGAAAATACTCCCCTTGCCCCGATGGCATAGATAGCACTGGCACTGAAATCAAAGCTTGCTTCAACTTATCAAAACTGTCTTGACACTCGGATCCATAAATAAACTTTGCATTTTTCTTCGTCAAGGATGTCAAAGGTACTGCAATAGAAGAGAATCCCTTGATGAATTTGCGATAATAGCCAGCTAGTCCCAAGAAACTGCGAATCTCGGTAACACTCTTCAGTACTAGCCATTCTTTCCCTGCCTCCACTTTGCTTGGATCGACTTCCACTCGACTACTAGAAATGATGTGGCTTAGAAACGCCACTCTATCAACCCAGAACTCGCACTTACTGAATTTTGCATATAACTTCCTATCTTGCAGTATTGCAATGCTGTCCTCAAATGATGACTATGCTCCTCTTTATTCTTTGAATAGATCAAAACGTCATCAATGAAGACTATAATAAACTGATCCAAATACGGCTTAAATACGCGATTCATGAGATCCATGAAGATCGCTGGCGCATTGGTCAACCCGAATGGCATGACCATAAACTCATAGTGCCATATCTAGTACGAAACGCAGTCTTGTGCACATCCGACTCTTTAACTTTCAACTGATGGTAACCAGATCGCAGATCAATCTTAGAAAATATCGATGCTCCTCGCAACTGATCAAAAAAATCATCATTTCTTGGTAGTGGATACTTATTTTATAGTGACCATATTAAGCTCTCGATAATCAATGCGAAGATGCATACTACCATCCTTCTTCTTCACAAATAATACCGGCGCGCCCCATGGAGAATAACTAGAGCGAATGAAACCCTTGTCTAGCAATTCTTGGATTTGATCTTTTAATTCTTTCATTTCAGCAAGTGCTAGACGATAAGGAGCTTTAGATATAGGAACTGTGCCCGGCATAAATTCAATAGAGAATTCTACTTCACGATCGGGCGGAATGCCAGAAACGTCCTCGGGAAAGACGCTAGGAAAATCTCTAACAATATCAACATCCCCCAATTTCTGATTGATAGGAACATGTGTGGTAGTGACACATGCTAGATAAGCTTGGCATCCCCGCTTAATAAGTTTCCTCGCACATAGGCAAGAGATGATGTGCGGCATTTGCTTGTTCCTTGCCACCTCGAAGACAAAAGATTTACCACTAGGTGGTCTAATAGATACTGATCGCTGACGAAAATCAATCGAAGCTCCATTTGCTGATAATCAATCCATCCCAAGTATAATATCAATTTCGGGCATATGAAGCACAATAAGGTATGCCCGAATCACATCTTTGAATAAACGAAGCTCCAGATTTTTGACAATTTTAGACGTGAGCATAAGATCACCGGAAGGAATAGTGACTTTGAAACCCAAACCCATATCTTGAGGAATAATATTCAGTCTTTTGATGAAGGTTTCAGATATGAAAGAATGTGTAGCCCCTGAATCTAGCAATGCATAGGTAGCTACTCCTTGAATGATAATCCTTCCTGCGGCGAAAACGTATTTTAAATCTTTTCATGTTGAAGCTTAAGGATTTAATATCATTAATTTCCCAAAGTTATATGAAGATTGCGTGTTGAACTTAAACATTTCTTCTTCAACTTTCCGAATTTCGCATTCTAGTCCCCAAATTTTTGAATTATTGCAAGCAAATCCTTATATTATTTCAAAATTTCTGATTTAGCCCCTTATGTATCGAGAATTACATCTTGGACCCTTAAGAATTTAGAATTTGCACTTAGCTCCCATATCTTTCGAATTATTGCATTTCGGTCCCTTAAATTTTCAAAAATTGCACTTTTAACCCCAATAATTTCAATACCCTTATAAAACCCCTTAGTTATGATTTTCTTTAAATTTTGGCCCTCAACTTTTATTTGGAATCAAATCATCCATAAAATATTGCACAAAATTAACATCATCTTCTATGGTTTCTAAAATCATAACTTAAATCTAACTAAGATAGAACATGCAATCTAAATTCCACTAGGTTAGATCTTGTTCTCAATTTAATTTTAATAACCAATTTAACATTTAATGCAAATGAAAGCAATAAAAATGTTAAATGACTAGGTTACCCGTGATGAGCGTAGTGTCTGCCTCCTCTTCAGCTTCCTCGGCATTCATAACATATGCTCGTCCCATAGTAGGTGCATTCTTCTTTGGGCAGTCAGCTGATTTGTGCCCTTCTTCCTTGCATATGAAACACCTAGAAGTACCCCACACACATAGCCCATAGTGTAGTCGATTGCACTTCTTGCATAGCTGTCCTTCTGCAGGTTTTGGTGCTGCAGGTGGCGGCTTTTGCTGTCCTTGTTTCTTGACTTGACCTTGGGGCTTTGGAGGCCCTTGAGGTCTAGGAGGACCCGTATATGGCTTCTTGTTAGGCTGATTATTATTCTGATGTTTTTGCCTCTTACGCTGTAACTCAAAGTCAATGTCCTTCAAAGCTTGCTCAGCCTGATATGCATAGGTAACTGCAGTAGCATAATCTAAAGGACGCATCATCATAACATTATTCCGTGTAGTAGGTCGCAGGCCATCCATAAAGTGTAAGTTTTTCTTCCGCATCCCTGGAAATAAGGGGTACAAAGTGACAACCCCTATCAAACTTCTTCACGAATTCAGCAACAGTAACGTCTCCCTAACGGAGAGTCGTAAATTCCCTCTTTAGTCGACTTCTGACATCAGCAGTAAAATATTTCTCATAGAATTTTGTCTTGAATTGAGCCCAAGTGAGTGTAGCAAGGTCAACACCATGCTCGGCTCCTTCCCACCATAAAGAAGCGTCATCCCTGAATGGATAAATAGTACACCTCACACGATCCGCATCCCCCATATCCAAGTATCGAAAGTGTACTTCGAGTGAACGGATCCAACTCTCATCAGCAAAGGGATCGGTAGTGCTAGAAAATTCCTTTGGCCCTAGCCTCCGAAACTGATCATATATATCATGCTGTGGCCTAGGTGGCTGCTGCTGCATCTGCTGTAACTGCTGCTGTAGCTGTTGCTGCTGTAATTGCTGCTGCTGTATCTGTTGCTCGAAGAGACGAGCTATTCCCTCTAATGCACGAGTAGCAGGATCCCCTGGAGGAGAGGGTGGTTGTGCATTCCCTCGACGGTTCACACTGTTCTCGACTTGATTTTCAATAAAGGGGGCACGTCTAGGAGGCATTTTATCTGAACGTTTTCCAAATTCGAACGTAACCAACATGCATTTAAATCTAAGTTCTCTAATCATGTGACATATCCTAACTCATTTAGCAATTTAAGCATGCAAAACATAAATACCTAAAAAGTTAGTAAACATGTAACATAAACATATTATTCATGTCATCATGCAGGTAACATCATATTAAATCATATAAAGCATGTAAAACTTACAAATTTGAGGCTTGACGACTGATCTTGCCGGCGCTGATGGTGGGACAACCATTTGCAGAACCTTTGCTCTGATACCAACTGAAATGTCTGCTTATTCGTTTTCTTAAAAAGTACTAGAACTTTTTTTAAAACTCTCAAACTTTCGGCCTATACATATACATATACATAAAAATACTTTTGCACCATTTTAAAATAAACCATCCAACTAGTATTTGAAAATCCAAAGGGAATAGTCAAAACCAGAAATCGTAAATCGTTTTACCAACCTAAAAAGCAATAAATGTTGAAAAGTATAGCTCATACTAAACCTCTCAAAAATCTCTCAAAATGCATAAATAAAATGTCGTAAAAATCTTTAACTTAAAATTAAAACTTAAATGCGGAAAATAAAAGCGCTGGTCCTCGGGTTATGTGCACCGACAATCCAGCAAGTCACCCATCAAGACCTCCAATATCAAAAATATTTATATCACCTCCATCATACACACCCAGTGAGTCTAAAGACTCAACACATCATATCCTTGATAACAAGTAATACGTAATACAGTTAACATATAACAGTGAAAAATACTTGTACTTAAAATATCATTTTCATAATAATGCATAAAATTTAAACTTAAACATTTTCATACACATAATCATAAAAACATATTCATATTCATACCCTTATCTATATTCGTATCCATATTCATATTCATGTTCGTATTTATTGAATTCAGATCGTGATTGTGACTCGTATTCTTTATTGTATTGGGCGATGGATCCATCTAAAGAAAACCACAGTACTGGGCGGCAGGGGACACCAGCAAAACTCTCACCGTTCAACTGGGCCCTGGCCAACGTATTAACATATCCGTATTCGTATTCGTATCCGTATCCAAGGAAACACGATCGTCGGGCTCTCACTAGGACCATAACCCTCACGATATTTCCAACATGTAGTAGTCACAATCCGTTCACATCTTTCAACATGTCGTATTTCCATCACTTAATAAAAACATTCATATAATATCATTTTATTTTGAAACCAAGCATGCAACATATCTTTTAAATGTCCAATTTAACCCTTAATAATTCATGAACATTTAAAAATCATAATTTCAACATATAAAAATTCATAAATATGTGAAATAATCATATTATCATATAAAACAGCAAATAGGGCACTGACGTGACGTTTACTAATTTTTCGATGTAAAAAGACCGTTTTACCCCTAGACGTGACATCTTACGTTTTTTTACTTTTTCTTGATTTCTTTGACTCCAACATGTCCCAAATAATTATTTAAGCTTCAATTAAAATTCCCATAATTTTATTTAGCTTAAAAACTAGACTTTTTAATTAATTCGTAATTAGACGTTTTGAAGGCGTTTTAATTACGAAAAATCCCAAACTTTAATATAAAATTCCTAAATTCTAAATTTTAGTTCTTTTATATTATTTTAGCCCCCTTGAACCACGACTCGACCCCCGTGAGCCGTTTTATAACTATTTATGTTTAGAAAACTCTCACTTGACCCTAATTGGTTAGCACCGTGTCATCTTTCGGTTTTCTCGAGCCCCCCTCGAACCATAGTGAACCAGACCCTGACCAACACCCTTAGAGACCCTACTAGCCCTTAGGAACCCAAGGAACGAGCCCCTAACTCAAAAACGAAGCTAGCCAACACCCTACAACAGCTGGCCGAGAACTCAAACCAGCAAAGACTCCATTCTGCGCCGTCCAGGCTTTCCCAACGAATCCAAGCCCTGTACCAACCTATCAAGCACTTACCTAGGACCCTAAGGTCACACCTTGGCCTAGCCCAAAGTCTCCAGACAAAGCCCCTTAGCCCGGCGCAAGCACTGCACCCTGTGTGCGCTACTTCCCAACTCTCGGGTTGGAGTCCTTGTCAACAAGAACTCCTCCCAGCACACTTAGCTCGAGTCCTAGCATTGCTAGGACTCTATCGTTGACCCCTCTACAACCCTGGTTAGCCCTAGACAGAAGCCATGACCAAGCCAAGCCATAGGGACCCAAAACCAAACCATGTACCCTATGACAGCAACTTGTGCACCAGCTTGTGTCTTGCGATTTTGTGCATGTTTGTGGATTATTTTAGGACTCTAACCTCGTGTTAAACAATGTCTAAATATGGCCTGATCATGGCAGCCCCTTTAACACATATAAAACATGATTTTGGAAATTCAAAACACCAATTTAGAACATAAGCATGTAGTTACAAAAATTTAGCTTGTGTGCTATGTTTTTCTCAAAAAAAATCATGCATAAACAAATAATATGGTGTGATGATGTTTTAAAGAAAAGAATAGGCGTGCCTTTGCGTATTTAACGCACGATTATTCGTTGACGGCGTCGAAGAACGGGGCAAGACCTTTGGCTTTGAATTCTCCTTAATCTTTTCCGAAAATTTCTTCTAATTTGATGTGTGTGTGTTTGTGTTCGTGACTTGAAGTGTTTGGGGGAGTAGAATTCAGAAAAGTGGCGTGTAGTGTAGGGTTTGGGGAGGGTTTTTATGTATAATATATACTAATTAATCACTAACAAGGCTTTAGGCCTATCAAGCCAACAATTTATTCCCATTAGTCTTAATTAGGATTTAATTAAAACATTAAAATAGTTTTAGTAAAATATGTTTGTGAATTTAATAGCCTGATTGCCAAAATGTTCGTATTTTTGTTGAAAAACCAACTACGATAAAATTTACGTCTCGGCGTATAAAATCACCTCAAAACCCCTTATTTTCAAAAATAAGAAAAACCCACAATCATATTTGAAATAATTGAAAATAATTATTTAATAAAAACATTTTACGTTTTTTCAGCCCCTGGTCTCCGTTCTTCGATCGCAACTTGAATAACCTTTAAAACTACATTTTAATGCAACCATGTAGAAAAATATATTTTAAACATGTAAATATGCACCACATAATTAATTATGCAATTAAATAATTTAATTTCTTATTTTTCATATTTCTTAGATTTGTATGCAGTTGGGTTACGTCATTTTAATTTTAGACCTTACACTGGTGATTTCATTGCTGATTGTCCCAAGCCAAAGAAGGACATTCGAGGAACAACTGAAAAGGAAAAGAAGCCCTATGAGCATAGATGAAGAACCAAGGATGACAAGAAATCTCTCAGAAAGAAACATGATGTGCTTCTAGCTGAGGAGAGTAAGTCAAAGTGGGAAGAAACTGACAGTGAGGAGTCAGAACCTGAAAGCCCAATCAGTTCAAGTGATGATGAAGAAGAAGTCAGGTGCTTAATGGCAGATGATGCTGAACTGAAGTCAACAAGTGAACAGGTATTTGACTTCAGCTCTACTGATTTCACTCGTGAGGAACTCATTACCACATTGCATGACATGGTAAATGAGTATCACAAACTTGCTCGATCATTTGAGAAGGTCAGAGCTGAGCAAATGATCCCAATGATGACAAACTGAAACTAATGAGTCAATTGAAGTGTTGAGTCTAAAAGAGAGATTGCAGAGCAAAAAGCTGAAATGATTGAGGACCAAGCCTTAATATATCAGTTAAAAACTGAAATTTCAAAACATACTGAACTAATTCAAGCTTGGAACAAGTCTTCAGTTACATTGAGTGAAATGCAGAATTCACAAAAATCAGTTGATGACAAAACTGGTTTAGGCTTTAACAGTCATGTTGAAAATTATTCTTCCAATGATACACAGCCAAGGTTGAATGAAAACAAAGGAAAGTATATTACCTTTCTAAAATCAACTATGGTAAATGAATTCTCAGAACCAAGTAAACCAACTTTTCAATCGATTGAAAGTAAGAACAGAGCCAAACGGTATGGAATTCGATATAGCTCTGAGAGTTCAACTGATTCAAGAAACTGGTCACCTAAACGATTCAGTTACAAAAATAAACATTTAAGGAATGACTATTACAATTACTACAACTGTAAGCCAGTTCAGAAACGGTATCAAAAGAACAGTCTGTAGAACCCGTAAATTAGACTATGTATAAGCCATGCATAATTCTAGTATTTTAAAATGATTTTATTGCATGAGTATTTAAATGCTTTTCTTTAAAGTTAATTATTTTATGCAGTCGTTTAAATTTTTATCATTTCAGTAATTCAGTGAGGCCGGACTGGAGTTGGAGTTTCGAGATAAAATTTAAGATTCAGAAAACATTTCCAGAATTTATTTTAGCTAGCAAGTAAGTTAATTTAAGTTAAAAGGAGGTTTAGGGATTTATTTAAGCAACTTGAGGTGAGTAGAAAATAAATTCATTTAAGTTCCATAATTAAGGGATTAATTCACTAAATTATTTAAAGGATAGGTAAGATTTTTAAGGGTTATAAATTTACTTAATAAACAACATTTCCTCTTCATTTTACGTCTAATTTTCGGCCACCCCTTAGTGGATTAAGCAATGTTATGCCAACTCACCTTTGACCCTTTCCTTGCCATCCCTTAACTTGATAATATTTTCATTTAATAATCACCCTTAATTAATTAATATTAGATCATAATCAACCTACATCTAACATGTAAAAATCGGCCACTCATTCTAGATCCATCCAAGAAGCCATTTGATACCAAGCAATTCAAATTTCAAAAAGAGGAGACTTGGTCATACCTTGGTATCCCTTTATTATTGGATCTCCCTCACCCTCCTAACCATTTCCCCTCCCCCACCACCGAATATTTGAGAGAATTTCAGAGCTTGATCGTGGGTTTAGTGAGGAAAAATCGATAGCTCAGTAAGAAAAAATAAATCGAGTGAAGAACAAGGAAGCAAGATCACTCCACCTCATCCGCGCCGAATCGTCTCATTCTTTCGTTTTTCTTTCAAACGAAACCAGGCATGCATATGTTCTTCCTTGACTCTTCAATCAAGTCCTATTATCATTATTTAACATTACATGATCATCATTTCCATGCAAAAACCGAAACACATCAAGGAATTTTCAGAAAAATAATCATGCAGAATTTTCGGTTTCCATGACAAGCTTCACGGGTTCTCTTGTTTTGTTGTTTCAGGTGGATGGTTCGACTCCAGGCTCACTAGGCTACATCCAGACATGTACTAGGATGCATTAAGACCATGTTGGTCCATTCAAACTAGCCCCATGCATGATAGAAACCGAAAATGACAGCAACTCCCCATTTGTGTCCATTGGAGTTTCGATAATTCAGTTTGCTGTCAAAGGGAAAAGTTTCTGATCATGGCTGCCCAAAAGGCCTATAGCCATGGTTAGAAGGCTTTCCTAGCATGTCTAAGACGTGACTAAGTCGCCCTTTTGGAGGCTTGGTCCATGGTGAATCGGTTTTTAAATAAAACGCAAGAACAGCCCCTTTCCCCATTTCAGCTTCTTATTTTTACAGCAAGTATGGTTCGACTTTTGTAGAATTGTGTGGATCTTGGTTGGGCTATGGCCCTTAGCCATGGTTCATACCATATCCCTAGATGTCTAGATCGTGCCATTGTCAATCAAATGGCCACTGGAACAACGCGAGACAGCAAACAAAGCACAACACCACACACGCATACCAGGTGTTCTCGGGTGAACCTTTCGGGTTACTTCTGGAATGGTGCGAATTGTGGCTGGCCTAGGGCCCTTAGCCATGGCGCAAATCATTCTTTGGGATGTTGGTAAGAGTCTTTGGTCGGTGGTTCAAGCCCCAATGGCCGCTAGTCTCGAAAACGACACAAGAAATGCGATTGCACAGCTACTGTAATTTGACAGCAAGTGGTGCTGTTGTTCTCAGGCGTGTTTCGAGTTCTCGGTTGGCTTTTAGCCTATGGCCTTGGACTGGAAAGTGCCTCATTGAGTTAGAAAGGTCATGTTTTTGTCCGTTTGTGATTCGGATCATTTTTGAGGTCGTACGAGAATTTACGGTGCGATGTGCCAAATTGACTCTCGAAAGAGCGTTTCATGTTTTGGCCTCCATCCACCTAGATTTTGACCCTCAACAATTTAGGGGTATCACTTCATCATTTTAGGCGTATTTTAATCATGACTACTTGATGGTTCGGGTTGGTACAGAGTCATGATTAAATACGAAGTCGTAGGCGCAATTGTCTCAGTTTTCGGATATAATTGCATAGTTTGGTCAAGTAAAAGCTATTGCATATTTTTCATGGCATATGTAGGTTGCAGCGAGCCTGGTAGCGATCCAATCGATTCAATAAAATTATTGCAGGATATTTAATTATGTTGATTAATTATATTACGTGCAAAAATATTCATTTGAGATTTATGCGATATTGCTTGTGGTCACTTTACTATCATGATTAAACCCGGTCGCCAGTTACCGGTTCGGTCGCCAGTTATCAGTCAGTTCAGTTGTTTCACCCAGTATACTGTGGCAGTAGTCTGATCAGACGTACATTATTAAACCCGGTCGCCAGTTACCGGTCAGCTCAGTTCAGTTCAGTTCAGTTCAGGGACCACTTGCGTAGACCATAATCTCACCAGAAAATTATTACATGCTATTTCAGTACAGGGCTCCAAGGAGAAAACATTTTCACTATGATTTTCAGTTCAGTTATGCACGTATTATAATTGCTCATGACAAGTTATTTTCACATTATGCCTCATGACATGATATTTTTATCCCATGCAAAATTTTACTATTTATTTACTTGTTATTTACGATATATGCATGTTGAGTTTTTAGACTCACTAGACTTGATTGTTGTAGGTACTGATGATGTCAGGACCGAGGGCGGGGACCAGTGAGCTAGCTCGAGTCGGCAGTAGTAGGACCCGAGAAGCTCAGTTCAACATTTATTATTATTTGATTGCTCAAACATTTTAATTGTCGTTGGATAAACCTTTACTGTTATTTCGAAAATGTTACTTTCTTCCGCTGCCATTTTGAACATCAAAATTTATTTATCAGTTCATTTATGAATGAGGCAATTTTTTTTAAAAAAAAAATTTAAATTTTTCCGCAAATTTTCCAACACGGATTTTTAGGCCTCTACAGCTGGTATCAGAGCAATGGTTCTGTAAAGGGTTGTACTACTACTGATCACGAGAAGCTCATGAAGTCACGTCTTTGGTCTGTAAGTTTTATATTTACGCATTTTATTTAAAGCATGAATTATTTGACAGCATGTTTTCATGAATTATTTTACGTCCAGATTTATTTTATTACTCAGTATTTAAATTTAAATGAATTATTGAATTATGCATGTAGGTTACGTATGGGTTATGTATGGAACAGTATGCCCCTAGACGCATTCTCGAGCGCACTAGAAATGAAGAGCCTCGGCAGGAGGACGGGGAGGAGCAAAGGCAGGAGAGAGACTTACCACCTCCACCACCACCTCCACATGACATGAATGCCCAAATTCTAGCTGGGATGACGCAGTTCTTCGCACAGTTTGCGGGGAACAATGCCGTGGCGACCAGGCCGACAGGGCCCGAGGCTGTATATGAGAGATTTATGAAGATGCGTCCGAAGGAGTTTTCAGGGACGTCGGACCCCATGATTGCCGAGGGCTGGATCAAGTCCCTCGAGGTTATCTTCGAGTTTATGGAGCTTGGGGATTCAGATCGAGTTTGTTGTGCCTCTTATCTGTTCGGAGGAGATGCCCGCTTATGGTGGGAAGAAGCTTCAGTGGCCCTTAACTTGGCTACACTGTCTTGGGTGCGCTTCACAGAGTTGTTTTACTCCAAGTATTTTACGGATGAGGTGCGTTCGCGTTTGACCAGGGAGTTCATGACCCTGAGACAGGGAGATCTGACTGTTACGGAGTTCATCCGTAAGTTTTAGAGGGGCTGTCACTTTGTGCCCTTGATTGCGAACGATGCCAGTGCCAAGCTGCTTTCTGGATGGTCTGCGGCCGATCTTACGCCGTGATGTTAGGGTTGCTGGCCCTACTACCTTTGAGGTTGCTGTTTCTAGGGCTCTGGCAGCAGAGCAAGATCTGATTGATATAGAGAGGGATCGCTTGGGAAAGCGACCAGTTCAGTTACCACACCGTCTTCCTCCTCCTCAGTAGCATCAGCATCAGCATAAGAGGCCGCATCACGGCCCGCCCAGAAACAGAGGAGGACCTCAGCAGCAGCAGCACCAGCAGGGACGTGTCGTCCCGAGGACTTTTGAGCACTCAGTCTGTCCCAAGTGCTCACGCCGTCATCCTGGAGCATGCATGTATGGCTCAGGGAAATGTTATAAGTGTGGCAGCACAGACCACGTGCTGCAGCAGTGCCCCCGGAGGAATCTGCCTACCCAAGGCAGAGTTTTTGCTCTCCATGCTGCGGAGACGAACCCCGATACTATGCTGATGACAGGTACCTTACAGCTTTAAGTTTACATTTGCATTCCAATGTTTTGGGAATCGGGATTAAGATTTTGAACTTAGAATTGCGATAGGATTGCATGCTCTACTCAGTATTATTTTCGGGATTTAGTTAGGATAACTGCGACCTTTGCATGTCTATAAGCTTAGCTCTTGTGATTGTTTGGGTTCAGCTTAGTGTTCCGAACTTTCAGGGAGAATTTTCATAGTTGGCTCAGCTACCAAGGCCCTGATTGATTCAGGGGCTACCCACCCATTTATTTCAGAGGTCTTTGCGAATTTTCTCAAAATTAAGACCATCGGGCTAGATGTAGCCTATTCAGTATCATTGCCTTCTGGAGAGGAGATAACAGCCACCAATGTGATCCGAGACATAGACCTTGAGCTGCATGGAAATCTTGTTTATGCGGATCTTATCTTATTGCCGATGCCAGAGTTTGACATCATATTAGGCATGGACTGGCTATTACGGAACAGAGTTTTGATTGACTTCCAGCGGAGATATGTTCTAGTCCGACCGCCTGGAATGACCCAATTCTTATTTGAGCCGGACAGGTACTTTCCTTTACCGCGCATTATTCCATATGTTCAGGCTAGGAAGCTCATGGATAGAGGGTGTCGGGCTTTTCTAGCGACCTTTATATCTGTCCCCGAGGCGCCCAATCAGTCAGCCGCAGATGTTCCGATTGTTAGAGACTTCTTAGATGTTTTCCCTGAGGACGTTTCTGGTATGCCACCCGAGAGAGAGGTGGAGTTTTCTATTGAGCTTATGCCAGGTACGGTTCCGATTTCCAAAGCACCGTACCGACTTGCACCGACAGAGATGGCAGAGTTTAAGAAGCAGATTTAGGAACTTCTTGACAAGGAGTTCATTCGCCCTAGTTTCTCACCATGGGGCGCGCCAGTCTTATTTGTGAAGAAGAAGGATGGCTCTATGAGACTTTGTATTGACTACCGGGAGTTGAACAGGGTCACAGTGAAGAACAAGTACCCACTTCCGCGGATTGAGGATCTGTTTGACCAGTTGCAGGGAGCTTCGAACTTCTCTAAGATTGATCTGCGTTCAGGTTATCACCAGTTGAGGGTGAGAGACGCCGATGTTTCGAAGACAGCTTTCAGGACTCGTTATGGTCACTACGAGTTCCTTGTGATGCCGTTAGGTCTGACGAATGCGCCAGCAATCTTCATGGATCTCATGAATCGCGTATTTCAGCCGTACCTCGACCAGTTTGTGATAGTGTTCATAGATGACATTCTCGTCTACTCCAAGAATCGGGAGGATCACAGCCGGCATCTGTCCACGGTGTTGCAGACATTGCAGAAGCACAAATTATTCGCAAAGTTCAGTAAATGCGAATTCTGGTTAGAGAAGGTGGCGTTCTTAGGCCACATTGTTTCCAGCAGTGGCATTGAGGTAGACACAGCGAAAGTTGCAGCAGTCAGAGATTGGGTTGTGCCGCAGAATGCATCAGAGATCCGCAGTTTTCTTGGCTTAGCAGGATATTATCGGAAGTTCATTAAGGGATTCTCCTCAATTGTAGTTCCACTCACAGCACTGACAAAGAAGAATGTGAAATTTGTGTGGAGCGAGGAGTGTCAGAAGAGTTTCGATACTTTGAAGCAAGCTCTTATCTCAGCACCAGTTTTGGCCATGCCGTCAGGGCCCGGTGAGTTTGTTCTGTATACCAATGCTTCGAAGCTCGGTCTTGGCGCCGTATTGATGCAGCATGGGAAGGTGATAGCGTATGCTTCTCGACAGTTGAAAACCCATGAGAAGAACTACCCTACCCATGATCTAGAGTTGGCCGCAGTAGTTTTTGCCCTGAAGATTTGGAGGCACTATCTGTATGGAGAGAAGTGCCAGATCTTTACCGACCACAAGAGGCTCAAATATTTCTTTACGCAGAAGGAGCTGAATATGCATCAGAGGCGTTGGTTGGAGCTTGTGAAGGACTATGATTGTGACATTAGCTACCACCCGGGTAAAGCTAATGTAGTTGCGGATGCATTGAGCAGGAAAGTTGCAACGATGGCCCATTTGACAGTTTTGAAACCTCTTCAGTTTGAGATGCAGAGGTTTGATCTTGAGACTTATCCTCGAGGTAGAGTTCCCCGTGTATCTACCTTGACCATTCAGTCTTCCCTTCTGGACCGTATTTGCAGTGGTCAGTCAGCAGATGAGCAGTTGGCCAAGTGGAAGCAGAGGGATGAGGCCAAGGGCAGTGTCTTGTATTCAGTCAGTGACGGTATAGTGAGATACCGAGACAGGATATGGGTCCCTAGCAGTGACTCTATCCAAGCAGATATCTTATCAGAAGCCCACATGTCACCGTAGTCTATTCATCCAGGGAGTACAAAGATGTACAAAGATCTGCAGCTATTGTATTGGTGGCCCGGTATGAAGAAGGACATCAGACGGTTTGTATCCGAGTGTCTGACTTGTCAGTTAGTGAAGGCAGAGCATCAGAGACCAGTAGGTTTGCTCAAGCCTCTTCCTATTCCCGAGTGGAAGTGGGAGAATGTTACCATGGACTTCGTGACCGGGTTGCCGAAGTCAGTCAGAGGATCAAATGCTATTTGGGTGATTGTAGATCGTCTTACTAAATCAGCGCACTTCTTGCCTATTAAGACGACTTTCACCATGGTTCAGTATGCAGAGTTTTATATCCGGGAGATAGTCCGACTCCATGGTATTCCAGTTTCTATCGTATCTAACAGAGATCCCAGATTTACTTTTTCATTCTGGAAGAGTTTGCATTCGGCTGTGGGGACAAAGTTGCTGTTTAGCACAGCTTTCCATCCTCGAACAGATGGGCAGTCAGAGCGAGTTATTCAGATTTTAGAGGATCTTCTCCGTGCTTGCGTCATCGATTTCTCAGGGAGTTGGGAGTCGAACTTGCCATTGGTTGAGTTCACCTATAACAACAGCTTTCAGTCGTCTATAGGAATGGCTCCGTATGAAGCTTTGTATGGTCGCAAGTGCAGATCTCCTGTTCATTGGGATGAAGTAGGAGAGAGAGCAGAGTTGGGTCCAGAGATTATTCAGCAAATTGTCGATGTAGTAGCCCAGATCCATGATAGGATGAGGACTGCTAAGAGTCGACAGAAGAGTTATGCAGATCAGAGGAGGAGAGATTTAGAGTTTGCTGTCGGCGACCACGTCTTTGTAAAGGTGGCACCTATGAAGGGTGTCATGAGATTTGGGAAGAAAGGGAAGCTCAGTCCGAGATTCATTGGTCCATTTGAGATCCTCGACAGAGTTGGGATGCTAGCTTATCGTGTGGCTCTTCCGCCGAATCTGGCCGGAGTACACAATGTCTTCCACGTCTCTATGCTGAGGAAGTACATGGCGAATCCTTCGCATGTCCTGAACTTTGAGCCGTTGCATCTTACTCCAAACCTATCTTATGAGGAGAGACCAGTGCAGATCTTAGACAGGCAGGAGAAGAAGCTTCGGAACAAGCTGGTTAAGCGAGTCAAAGTCGAATGGCTCAACCATTCAGAGGAGGAAGCTACATGGGATTCTGAGCCAGAGATGAGGAGTCGGTACCCCGAGTTGTTTGGTGAGTTTTAATTTCGAGGACGAAATTTCGTTTAAGGGGGGGAGAGTTGTAGAACCCGTAAATTAGACTACGTATAAGCCATGCATAATTCTAATATTTTAAAATGACTTTATTGCATGAGTATTTAAATGCTTTTCTTTAAAGTTAATTATTTTATGCAGTCGTTTAAATTTTTATCTTTTCAGTAATTCAGTGAGGCCGGACTAGAGTTGGAGTTTCGAGATAAAATTTAAGATTTAGAAAACATTTTTAGAATTTATTTTAGCTAGAAAGTAAGTTAATTTAAGTTAAAAGGAGGTTTAGGGATTTATTTAAGCAACTTGAGGTGAGTAGAAAATAAATTCATTTAAGTTCCATAATTAAGGGATTAATTCACTAAATTATTTAAAGGATAGATAGGGTTTTTAAGGGTTATAAATTTACTTAATAAACAACATTTCCCTTTCATTTTATGTCTAATTTTCGGCCACCCCTTAGTGGATTAAGCAATGTTATGCCAACTCACCTTTGACCCTTTCCTTGCCATCCCTTAACTTGATAATCTTTTCATTTAATAATCACCCTTAATTAATTAATATTAGATCATAATCAACCCACATCTACCATGTAAAAATCGGCCACTCATTCTAGATCCATCCAAGAAGCCATTTGATACCAACCAATTCAAATTTCAAAAAGAGGAGACTTGGTCATACCTTGGTATCCCTTTATTATTGGATCTCCCTCACCCTCCTAACCATTTCCCCTCCCCCACCACCAAATATTTGAGAGAATTTCAGAGCTTGATCGTGGGTTTAGTGAGGAAAAATCAATAGCTCATTAAGAAAAAATAAATCGAGTGAAGAACAAGGAAGCAAGATCACTCCACCTCATCCGCGCCGAATCGTCTCATTCTTTCGTTTTTCTTCCAAACGAAACCAGGCATGCATATGTTCTTCCTTGACTCTTCAATAAAGTCCTATTATCATTATTTAACATTACATGATCATCATTTCCATACAAAAACCGAAACACATCAAGGAATTTTCAGAAAAATAATCATGCAGAATATTCGGTTTCCATGACAAGCTTCACGGGTTCTCTTGTTTTGTTGTTTCAGGTGGATGGTTCGACTCCAGGCTCACTAGGCTACATCCACACATGTACTAGGATGCATTAATACCATGTTGGTCCATTCAAACAAGCCCCATGCATGATAGAAACCGAAAATGACAGCAACTCCCCATTTTGTCCATTTGAGTTTCGAAAATTCTGTTTGCTGTCAAAGGGAAAAGTTTCTGATCATGGCTGCCCAAAAGGCCTATAGCCATGGTTAGAACGCTTCCCTAGCATGTCTAAGACATGACTAAGTCGCCCTTTTGGCTTGGTCCATGGTGAATCGGTTTTTAAATAAAACGCAAGAACAGCCCCTTTCCCCATTTCGGCTTCTTATTTTTACAGCAAGTATGGTTCGACTTTTGTGGAATGGTGTGGATCTTGGTTGGCCTATGGCCCTTAGCCACGGTTCATACCATACCTCTAGATGTCTAGATCGTGCCATGGTCAATCAAATGGCCAATGGAACGACGCAAGACAGCAAATGAAGCACAATACCACACACGCATACAAGGTGTTCTCGGGTGAACCTTTCGGGTTACTTATGGAATGGTGCGAATTGTGGCTGGTCTAGGGCCCTTAGCCATGGTTCAAATCATTATTTGGGATGTTGGTAAGAGTCTCTGGTCGGTGGTTCAAGCTTCAATGGCCGGTAGTCTCGAAAACACACAAGAAATGCGATTGCACAGCTGCTGTAATTTGACAGCAAGTGGTGCTGTTGTTCTCAGGCGTGTTTCGAGTTCTTGGTTGGCTTTTAGCCTATGACCTTGGACAAGACAGTGCCTCATTGAGTTTGGAAGGTCATGTTTTTGGCCGTTTGTGATTCGGATCATTTTTGAGGTCGTACGAGAATTTACGGTGCGATGTGCCAAATTGACTCTCGAAAAAGCGTTTCATGTTTTGGCTTCCATCCACCTAGATTTCGACCCTCAACATTTTAGGGGTATTACTTCATCCTTTTAGGCATATTTTAATCATGACTACTTGATGGTTCGGGTTGTTACAGAGTCATGATTAAATACGAAGTCGTAGGCGCAATTGTCTCAGTTTTCAGATTTAATTGCATAGTTTGGTCAAGTAAAAGCTATTGCATATTTTTCATGGCATATGTAGGTTGCAGCGAGCCTGGGAGCGATCCAATCCATTCAGTAAAATTATTGCAGGATATTTAATTATGTTGATTAATTATATTACGTGTAAAAATATTCATTTTGAGATTTATGCGATATTGCTTGTGGTCAGTTTACTATCATGATTAAACCCGGTCGCCAGTTACCGGTCCGGTCGCCAGTTACCGGTCAGTTCAGTTGTTTTACCCAGTATACTGTGGCAGTAGTCTGATCAGACGTACATTATTAAACCCGGTCGCCAGTTACCGGTCCTGTCGCCAGTTACCGGTCAGCTCAGTTCAGTTCAGGGACCACTTGCGTAGACCATAATCTCACCAGAAAATTATTACATGTATTTCAGTACAGGGCTCCAAGGAGCAAACATTTTCACTATGATTTTCAGTTCAGTTATGCACGTATTATAATTGCTCATGACAAGTTATTTTCACATTATGCCTCATGACATGATATTTTTATCCCATGCAAAATTTTACTATTTATTTACTTGTTATTTACGATATATGCATGTTGAGTCTTTAGACTCATTAGACTTGATTGTTGTAGGTACTGATGATGTCAGGGACCGAGGGCGGGGACCAGTGAGCCAGCTCGAGTCAGCAGTAGTAGGACCCGAGGACCTCAGTTCAGCATTTATTATTATTTGATTGCTCAAACATTTTGATTGTCGTTGGATAAACCATTACTGTTATTTCGAAAATGTTAATTTCTTCCGCTGCCATTTTGAACATCAAAATTTATTTATCAGTTCATTTATGAATGAGGCAATTTAAAAAAAAAATTTAATTTTTCCTCAAATTTTCAAACACGGATTTTTAGGCCTCTACACAGTCAGTTGAAAAAGGGGACAAATCATACTATTTCTTTCTCACACCACACACTTAATACCCAAAAGACGAGAAAAAATATTTGGAACTGGAAAGTCAGTTAGACTAGTCCAAGTCTGGGTTCCTAAAGAACTAATCAATTTAGGACCCAAATAAATATGGGTACCAAGATCACATACTGTGTGTGATTGCAGGTGACATGTACAAACAAGGAATCCACCTGATATCTAGATAATGGATGCTCACGGCATATGACAAGGGATGCAAGTCTGCTATCTCAACTGATCAAATACAATGGACCAAACATTAGTTTTGGAGACAATTCCAAAGGTAAAACTATGGGTAATGGTAAGCTTATCCATGGTAACTTTACTGTAAAAGATGTTTTACTTGTTGAGAATTTAAAGCATAACATGATTAGTATCAGTTAGTTATGCGACAATAATTTCTCAGTTCAGTTCGACAAACACACTTGTTCAGTTAGAGACTCAACTGATGAGGTCATCCTAACTGGCAATCATTGTGAAAATACTTACAAAGTCAGTTGGACTGATCAACCTTATGCACCAGTTTGTTTCATTGTTTCTAAATCTTCTAAAAACTGATTGTGGCATAAGAGGTTGAACCACTTAAATTTTAAATCTATTGCCTATCTGAGTAACCATGATCTTGTAACTGGTTTGCCCAAAATAGATTTCTCAAAAGATAAAATTAGTTCAGCATTTCAGTTTAGTAAGCAAGTAAGATCATCATTCAAAAACAGAGGTTGTAAACCATTCTCCAGATGCTTAGAACTGTTGCATATGGATCTTTTTGGTCCAACACCAGTCATGAGTTTAGGGAGAATGAAATACACCTTAGTATTTGTGAATCATTTTTCAAGATTACTTGGGTTATCTTTCTCAAATCCAAAGACCAAACTGCTGCACAACTGATTAACCTTTTCAAAAGATTATTAAATGAAAAATCAGTTGGGATTGATCGAATAAGGTCTGATAGAGGGACTGAATTCATCAATCAAAATCTTTCAAAATTTCTAGAAAATAAAGGGATTAAGCATGAGCTCTCAGCAGCTAGAACTCCTCAGCAAAATGGTGTAGCTGAGAGAAGAAATCGGACCCTTAAAGAAGCTGCTAGAACAATGATTGCTGATTCCGATATTTCTCAAAGGTTTTCGGCAGAAGCAGTAAACACTGCATGTTACACTTAGAACAGATCAATGATTAATAAGAATCATTTGAAAACACCATATGAGATCTGGCATGGACGAAAAAGTGTGGTTTCCTACTTAAAAATATTTGGCTGCAGATGTTTTATTCTTGATAATGACAAAAATCATTTAGAAGCTTTTGATGCTAAATCTGCAGAGGGAATATTTTTTGGTTATTCTTCAGTGAGTAAAGCTTATAGAGTATTTAATAAAAGCTCTTTAAATGTTGAAGAATCAATACATGTTGTATTTGATGAATCTGTGCTAACTGATAAGCCAACTGATCTAGTTGAGCTAGTTAATCGATTTACAGATATTAGTTTGGAGGATGATAATGAAGAAGAGAATCATATTAATCAAAACATCCTTCAAACACCTGAACCAGAAGTATTGGATCAATCAGTTGAACAGGAAGTTGTTCCCGATAATCAGTTGGTGGAGCATATTGATAATATTCAGTTACCAACTGATACAATTCCAATTGAAACTAAAGAAAACATTCAATTTCCAACTGAAGCAGTTGCTGATATGGACGCAACAAATACTGACCTCAGATGGAAGAAATCACATCCTCTAGAATCAGTGATAGGTGATCCATCTGACTCGGTAAGAACTAGAAATCAAATGCTTAATTTATTTATTCATTCAGCTTTTGTTTCACAACTAGAACCACAGAAAACTAATGAAGCTCTTGCTGATCCTAATTGGATAAATGCTATGCAATAAGAGCTAAATCAGTTTACCCATAACAATGTCTGGAAATTAGTTCCAAGACCATTTCTTAAAATATTATAGGTACAAAATGGGTATTCAGAAACAAACTGAACGAAGATTGTTTAGTTGTACGCAACAAAGCAAAACTTGTAGCTCAAGGATACAGGCAAGAAGAAGGAATTGACTACGATAAAACTTATGCACCAGTTGCAAGACTGGAAGCAATCAGAATGTTCCTAGCCTATGCATCATCAAAAACTTTAAAGTCTACCAGATGGATGTGAAGAATGTCTTTCTGAATGGTAAGTTACAGGAAGAAGTTTATGTTGAACAACCACCAGGTTTTATCAATCATTCTTTTCCTGATCATGTCTATCATCTGAACAAAGCTTTATATGGTCTTAAACAAGCTCCAAGAGCTTGGTATGAAACACTTTCAAAATTTCTAACTGATCATGATTTTACCGTTGCATCAGTTGATAAGACTTTGTTCAAATTCTCTAAGAATGATCACATTTTACTTGTGCAAATTTATGTTGATGATATTATATTTGGGTCAACTAACCCCAAATTATGTGAGAAGTTGCCAAGTTAATGCAGGACAAATTTGAGATGAGTATGATGGGTGAACTGACATTTTTCCTCGGTCTGCAAGTGAAGCAACTGGAAACTGGTATTTTTATCAGTCAGACCAAATATACGAAGTAATTGGTCATGAAATTTGGCATGGAAACATGTTCAGCTGCAAGTACTCTCATGAGTTCATCAGTCAAACTAGACAATGATCATGGGGGAATATCAGTTGAGACGACAATCTATAGAGGTTTAATATGTTCATTATTGTATCTAACTGCTAGTCATCATGTTGTTGTATTTGTTGTTTGTATGTGTGCTAGATTTCAGGTAAATCCTAAGCAATCGCATTTTTCAGCTGCCAAACATATTTAAAAATATCTTAAAGGCACACAAAATGTGGGATTATGGTATGCTAAAGACTCTTCTTTCAATTTAGTTGGATATTCAGATGCAGCTTATGCATGATGTAAGCTAGATCGTAAAATCACCAATGGATTTTGTCAGTTTCTAGGATACAAACTGATCTCATGGTTTAGCAAGAAAAAAATATCCATAGATACTTCCACAACTGAAGCAAAATATCTTGCTGCTGGAAGCTGCTGTGCCCAACTGCTCTGGATTCAGCAACAACTGAAAATTATGGAGTCGATGCAAAAGAATCTCCAATATTTTTTGACAATACAAGCACACTTGCGATCACATACAATCCAATTCTTCACTCAAGGACCAAGAACATTGATGTCAGGTATCATTTTATCAGAGATCATGCTCTAAAGAAAGCAATCAGTCTGGAATATGTGCCAACTGAACAACTAGATGCTGACATCTTCACCAAACCTTTACCAGAGACTAAGTTTTCTCAATTTCGCAATATTATTGGTTTAATTGACTTGTCTTAATTTTATCTTTTTTATTGTTGATATGTCAGTTGTTGTTCATTCAGTTACTCATTTATCAGTTACTGTATTCAGTTAGTTAACAGTTTGTCAACTGATGCAAGTTAATCACTTATCAGTTACCTTATTCAGTTAGCTCTCTGTTTGTCAACTGATGCCAGATAGTTTCGCAGATAAGAAAAGGAACAAGAACATTGAATCGTAACAGAATTATATTGCGAATAAAATCTAACCCAAACTACACGATTCATTTCTCTCTCAACATCATCTTGTCAAACAGTCAACCAGTTAGTCAAATCATGAATGTTGATACTCCTGAAGGCTTCTGTAGTAGAAATACTTTCAAGCAAGTGCCACTCCTTCCACAACATCACATGCAATAGAACTTGATCAGTGACAAGCTCTAAAATGTGGTCGACTTCAAAACGGCTTTTGTATTTCCTTGCAACTGATCTCTGCTTAGCAGTAGCTGTAAATTCACCACTGTGAATTGATTGGAGATCATGAACTGTGGTCCAAACAAACATAACTTTTGAAAAGACGTACTTCTCAAGAGCCTTCTTGAACCTTCCAAAACGATGAGGCGTTCATGAAGGATCAGGGATGTTGGAACTGCTTGAGCAATCCATCAGTTTTTAGATGTTACTATCGAATAACAATGGTCTTATTTATAGACAGCCCTTAAAGAGACAAGAGGAAGACGAAGAGTCATCAGTTACCAAATAGACTTAACTGATCCAGACTAAGTTTCTTTTACTCTTGTTTTAATTTTTATGCATTTTTTGAGGGGGAATATCGAATATAAATGGTTAACTGAGAAGACTATAGTCAGTTGGTCCTTAATTGAAATGATTCAGCTCATAACTGGTCATTCAGTTGCTGACCTAACTGATCGTCTCCAATAAGTTAACTGATTAATCGAATAATATTCTATATTAAGTAATGTGACTGATTGATTACACATTTAATTGATGTCATTCAATGAATAGCATTTAGAAACGTGGACCCATGTGATCCATTTATGTTCTACACACGTTTTATCACACGTAAACACGCTTTTATTCAAATTCTCTTGGACTGATACGTGTCCAAAATTTGAACCATCACATACATATGTACTATACCCCGCTCCTATTCAGTTTTTCTTTACGCTTATTCAGATTTACAAAGCAAATCCAAACGCAAAGCATTCCTTCTCTCAGAAAATCATTTCATCAAATGGTAAATCAAGTCCTAGCTCACTTTTTGAATGCTATGGCAATCAATTTTGCCTCAGTTATGTCTGTTCCTGATGAATCTGTGAAGAACATCTTTAACAAACTGGAAGCAGCTGGACTCAAACCATTTTTAGGATTATCTTCCTAGGAAATATACCCTAAAGAGATTCAAGATCTTTACGCAAATGGCTACGTCACTACTATTGGCAACATCGCATCTACTATCAATGGTCAGCTGCTGATCATTGATGAGGACTCCTTCAGCAATCTATTTCAGCTGCCTACTGATGGGCTAGCTAACATTTCTGAAATCAAAACTGCTGATATTGAGGAAATGCAAACTGCACTCTCTTCTGATGGACGGAAAATCAAAGTTTCCGATCCAAAGAAGGAACTAAAGCCAGAAGTTCATTTGCTGGCTGATATTGTACCCAAGGGGCTATTAACGAAGGCAGGATCCTTTGCTGCTCTCACGCTGGAGAAATTTCAAGCTATGACTGCTATCATGGCTAACAGGAGACTGAACTGGAAGAATATCATATTCAACATTTTGAAGAACATGTTTCAGTCGTCCAAGCAATCAAAGTGATATGCAGTGCAGCTTAGCTATTTGCTGAAAGTCAAAGGGTTGGTGGGTGATGATTCTGAAAGATCATCCAAGCTCAAAATTTTCAATGCCAAGAATGTACAACCGCCAAAATCCAAACTGGACATGTCTCCTGAGCAATTCTTGAAGGTGAAGAAGGAAATCGGGATGCAGGAGGCCCCCAAATCTACTCAGAAAACCAAGAAGACAAATCAGAAGAAGACAATCAAGCAAAAACTGATTGTCAGTGAGTCTGATTCTAGAAGACTCCTTCACTCAAAATCACCAAGAGACCCAGGACTCTGAAGACCAAACCTGCTGCTGCAGTTGGAACCATCCTAACTGAAAGGCTGATTCAGTCAGGAGCTCAACAGCCTATTCAGGCTACACCTCTGAGAGTTGTACCATCTGAACCATCAACTGAGGTTCAGTTACCTCTTTATGATGACCAGTCGAAGAAGAAGATCACTGAATATTGTGATAAGAAGAAATCAACTGGAGTCAAGGCTCCATTAATCACTATTTCTGGCTTCACCACTCTACATTTTTCCATACCCAAAGGGGAAGTGATTGCAGAAAGAATTGATGCAACCACATCAGGACTGAGTCTCTCTCATGTCCTGACTGATCCTAAAGGCAAGGGGAAGTTGCAAGAAATGCCCCGACCAACCAACACATTCCAGACTCACAATGATCTTATTTGGAAAGAGATCAATGAATTTTCTACGGACAAGCTCAAAGTTTACAAGGAATGGGTTAGATTCAGAACTGAAGTTTTTGCAAAGCAACTTCAGAAAAAATCAGTTCTGAAGAAATTTGTTAATCTGGAAAGAGCTGTTCTGAGGGTGGTGAAAGCTTCTTCGGTTGAACAGGCTCTACAGCGTGAGAAGCATTTTTTCGATCAAATACGAGCCAAGAAGTTATCAAAAATGGTTGCTCAGTTACCCTTGAATTATGATCCTACCAGTCCAACTACCTACAATGACAGAGATGTCTTTAACCAACTGGAAATGGATCTTATCTGCATACAGATGGAGATTAAACATTGGGAACTGGACCAAGAACTGATTATTCCGGTAGATTCCCAAGATCCTTCATCAGAAGAGCAAGCTGAACAATCAGTTCAAGAGCCAACCAAGAACCCACTTGCTGAATCTTCTCAGCAAGAAAATGCTCCTTTTACAACTGATGCACAACCATCATCGCCTACACCTCCATCCTCAACTGCTGAACTTATACTTTATTTTGAAGCTGAGCTATCACTGGAAAATCTTGATGAGGTTATCAAATCAGTAACCACTGATATTCAGCTGGATACAACTAGAGCAGTTGAAGAAATTTTTGCAAATGAAAAACCAGTCATTCAGACTGAAGAACCAGTCGAACAGGCTATTTTTGAAGAAATTGAAGAGCCAGTTCAGTCAGCTGTCATGACTGAACATGCAGTTTTTGAAGAGACTGTAGAGCCAGTTCAGTCAGTTTCCATGACTGAACAGGCAGTTTTTGAAGAAACTGAAGAAGCTCACCTGCACTCAGTTGAAACCGAAGAAGTGTCAGCCGTTCAACCAACTGAAGAACCAGTTTGTGATTCAGCTGCGCAACAAACTGAACAACCATATACTGTTTCAGCTGATCAACAAACTGAAGAGCCGTCAAGTACCTTTGTTGATCCGAATCCTTCTCCTCCTCCAACTTCAACAAGAAGTCTTACATGAAGATGTTTCAGAAATGGTGATGCTTGAAACTGATACAACTGACAGATCTTTGGTAATATTTAATCAAGAAGAAAGGGAGCAAATACCAGAAACCTCTTGAGACATGTCTCCTGGTATATCAATGGATTCTAAATCCTTGTTCGAAGAAATCCAATCTGTTCAGACCAACCTCGTCAGTATGATGAATGTCATTTCAAACATCCAGTCAACCCAGCTTGCACATACCTTGAAGATCAACTCTTCAAATGAGTTAACTACGGGAAGACTACAACAATTCCAAGATAATGTGACTTCACTATTTCTCTAGATGGAAGAAATTAAAAAGGACAGAGTGTCAACTGAAGCTCACTTCCAAACTGAAACCTTAGTCGGAAGACGCTTTGATTTTCTGGAAAAGACTTTCACTAAAAGGATAGATTTGCTACAAGATATTGTGATGAATGTTGTGTCAGACATCGCCTCGGATGTTCGTATATTATCCAGAAAGGTTGATGCGTTTGACAAAAAGGGGGAAAAAGAAGAAGAAAAAGTTCAAAAAGGAGAAGACAAGCGAAAAAGGAAAGATGAAGATCAATAGAAGTAATCAACTGATTTCAGCTAGAGGTTGAAGATTATGGCAGATTTTTGAATATTCTTGAAGATTATTTCATTCTTTTATTCTTTGTGCGAATCTACACATTGGAAGAATTATTTTATCTACTAAGAGTTCGAAGATTTTTTTTTGTTGAAGTTGATCAATTCATATATTCCCAGTTTTTTCAAACACCAAAAAGGGGAAATTGTTGGAAACTAAATTTCGGTTGTTTGACAAACTAAATGCTTAAATCGATTTGATTAACTGATCAAGAAGTTTGAAAGTAACTAAACAAATACTCAAACTGACAGTTGCCTATAACTGAAGATTAATGCGTAGGTTAACAAAGGCAACTGAACCAGCTGAACTGAACTTATGCAGACAACTGACTGATCGGTTGATCTATTCAGTTGTGAGCTTATCATCTATTGCTTATCAGCTGATCTTTCAGCTGTACACATCATCAGTTATCAACCGACGACGGTACAAAGTAGACTGCAACTAATAATTGGAACGCCGGATTTCAGAAAAGCTGCAGTGTACGAATGTCAGAAAGATATTGACGTGACAAACAATAGATATAAAGATTCAAATTACATTGATTATACCGTTGAAGAGAAGCTTATAAATAGCAGAGAAGAGCAGTTGAAAAACAACGATTTACTATTCTATCAATCTTGCTGTTACTCTGCTGAAATTCTCGCTCATATAAAAAATTGTAAGCTCACACTAATCAGATTTATTTGTTGCATTCTAGGCTACTTTTGGAGCTTACTAGCACAATTTATTTTGTAGTAAATTTGATCTTAAAAGAGATCAATTTGTGCTAAGTCCAATTGAGTATTGTGAAACATATTGTAAACTAAAAGTTTCAGTTTTGGCATTGTTAAGTCAAAACTAAAGTGGGTTGTACAAGTGTTTGTATCGATGAAAGTCTTTTAGTGGATATCATATCCTTGTGATAGAAGGGGTGACCTAGGAGTGATTGAAATCTCTGAACATCCATAAAATTTCGTGTGTTCTTATTTCATTTTTTATTCTATCTATCAGTCAGTTTATTTCCGCACTTTATTTTTAACTAATTGATATCGACTGACAAGATTCCGAGTTTCAGTTTGTCACTAAACTGACTCAACATTCGAAAAAATTGTGAAAATTGTGAGTGTTTATTCAACCCCATTTCTAAACACTCTTTCACCAGTTAATCGATCCTATCAAGTGGTATAACTTATCACGCATCTTCTAATTATTAATTAATTAATTAATTAAATTATTTCAATAATGCATGGGGTTTATAAGTACTGGTTTTTGGGCACTAAATTTCCTCCCCCTTTAATAAATTTTGTCCATTAAATTAAGGCTTACCAAACAGTTCTGGGTAGCGACTCCTCATGTCGACTTCAATCCCCAAGTCGCTTCTTCATTGAAATGATTCAGCCACTTGACCTTGACCAACTAGGTAACTTTGTTCCATAGTCTCATCTTCTGTCGATCTAAAATCTGAATAGGTCTTTCCTCGTATGACAAGTTCGGTGATAGATGTAATGAGCTCAGTACATGTGAATGATTCATCATGAGCTTCCATAGCATAGAAACGTGGAACATATTGTGTTCTCTTGCCAGATTCGGCGGCATTGCTACTCGATAGGCTAGTGTTCCCACTTTCTCATGGATCTCGAATGGTCCTATGAATCTCAGACTTAATTTGTATGGTCCAGAAATTTGAACTACGTAACCTGAATGTATGCAATCTAGGGTTTATTTGAAAAATGTGTTTAATTATTTTTATGCATTTAAGGCATAAATATTGCATGATTAGGGTGTATTTCACGATATTTTTAAGTTTCATGCATTACGATTTCTAGTTGCATTTCGCGCTCGAACGAGGAACGGAGACCGGGGATATTCAGGAAAAATATTTTTATTTAATGATTAATTTTAGTTAATTAATATTAAGTGTTTTCAATGGTGTTTTTCGAAATTGGGCCTTATGGATATTTTTACTCGTCGGGTCGTATATTTTAATCGGTACGCAAATTTTATCGAATCGGGGAACTTTTTGGGGGTACAAGCAATATTTGCAAAAATATATATCCTCTTAAAATGTAATTAGGGCCCATTAGTACATTTTATTTAAACTAATTAACACCTAAACTAAACTCTAAACCTACAAACATAGCAGCAGCCGTCCCCTTCATTTTTCTGCAGCCCTCCCCATCGTTTTTCAGCAGCTAGGTCTCCGCCATTGGTAGCTTCTTCAAGAAAGCTTCTCCCCGCCTCTTCGTTTCACGTCCCACGCGCGTATCTTCAAGATTTTGATCATTTAAACTCTAAGACACATCTTGTATCTTATTTTACATCGTTCACATCATAATTACATGCTGACACGTGTGTGTTTTATGTAAAATAATCGGTCCTTGCATGTTATCACTTGGTTGGCTTCGTTTGTCATGAAATACATGTATTGATGCATACAACTCACGTTTTTTTCTAGTGTTTGTGCAAGAGGCTGCCGTTTATATGTTTTTCAAGGGGCGTGTATGCTGTAAATTGAGGACATGATGCTGGAGTCGAGAGTGTAAAAGGGATAGGTGAGAGTCGAATGGTTTTTCCTTGGCAGCTAGGGTTTTGGGTTGGCTTGTGAAAGATGATGGTAGGCTCGGTTGAGGGAAGACTGAACCAGGCTAAAGTTCAATCCAGGAGGTCCAACCAAGGTCTAGGGGAGGTCCATACTCAGCTGGTCTCGGGTAGAAGGAAGTTCCATAGGTTAGAAGCCGAGTTGCTTCAAGGGAAGCTCAGTGTTGGATCGGGAAAATCCTCTAAAAATGTGATGAGCTGCAATAGCTCATGTTCATAGAATGTGTACACCGATGAATTACATCAAGTTTGAAATTAAATCAAGCGGAAAATACTCGAAGTAAACCTTCATTAAGAAAACTGATCGGTTAAAGCTTTTAATCTCGTGTAACCAATTAACTGAAGATAAGGGGGATCAGTTCTCGCATGTATCAGTTCAGTTATGGTGAGAATTGAACTGATAGATACTCGAACTAATCAAGTCAGTTTAATGAAAGGGTTAACAGTTAAAGTACACAAGTTATGTTTATGGATGTTCAGAGACTTCAACTGCTCCTACGTCATCCCTTCTACCTCCACGGGTAGGATCCACTAGAAGACTTTGATTTATACAACTACTTGTACAAACCGACTCAGCTAGGACTTACACTACTGCCTAAAATGAACTCCTAGCTACAACTGAAGGCATCACCATCCAGCCAACACTTCTTTAACGTCTATGTGTCAAAGGCTACATATACAAGTTTATTGTGTTTGTACAAGACTGTATTTGAATGGTGCTACGTGTGTGTGTGAAATGATCTCTAAAAACTACCCGAAAGTGTTCTCACATACTGAGGGAAATATGCTTCTAAAACTAAGGTAATAACACGATGAAGTGTTCCATCTAGGCTGATTGCTTATTGTAAGCTGTCATGCAATATGTGTGCCCTTTCTTTATTTTATCTTTTCACTCGTCAACTCTCATCATCGTCTTCACTGAGCTTCGGCTTCTATTTATAGGAGTTTGGTTGAACGTACAGTGAGACTCAGTGAATGAATCCGTTGCAATTCGAATTTGCTCCCCCAAATAGATATCTGGAACATTTGGCTTTAAGCGCTCCTGCAAAGTTTCTTAGTGTACCTTGATCGTACAATAACTTTTGTACCTTTGTGCACAACTGGATTAAGCTTGTCGTATCTGCAAACTGATTCGCTCCTAACTAATGTTCTGAAATGGTCAGTTGAACTGGTCTTGAACTGGTGAGGTGAAATCAGTTGACTTGTCAACTAAACTGATTTCACTGATTCAGTTGAACTGATCAGTTGGGCTCTTCATCAGTTGAACACTTCATCAGCTGACCGGGCTTCTGATGATCTTCTGCTGAACCACATATCAACTGAACAATCAGTTGAACTGCTCTTGATACTTTAGTTGTCCTGGTTTAGTTCGATCGATAAGTTGGCACTTTCAGTTTGCGTCTTGATAGCTTCAGTTTAAGCTTGGTAACTGATCAATTTGATGCCTGGTCCGTTTCATTTTTTTTGCACTTAGGTAAACTCATTAGAAATAAATAAACAAGTTTTGTTAACATCAAAATAAAGATTGCGAACACAAAATGTTCCAAAAATCTCCCCTCTTTTGATGATCACAAATCTTGACCATTTAAAGCGATTTAAAATAAATTTAAACAGTAAATAATTCTCCCCTTTGTGAGAATAAAAAATGCTTAAAAACATTAAAGTGGATAAAAGAACTTTCAGTTCGAGGGATAGCAGAAAGAAAAGCTCCCCCTTAACAACTGAATAAAACGATTTGGAAACAATTTTTCAGTTCGAGGAATAGCACATTTAAAATCAGTTTTAAATAATAGCTCCCCTTCAAGAACTGAATCAAAAACTCCCCCTCAAAAATATGATCGTTGCGCGATTTTAAAAAGAAGTTTAGCAATAAACACTCAAGTAGTTAAGGAAACATATAAACTGGAAAAATCAGTTCAGTTACATGGAAACTAACTGGTTACACATGATGTTAATTTAATCCATTACGCATCCCTTGTATTAATATAAAGCACACCATCTTATGTAAAGGAATTGCTACTACACTTAGCAAATATCAAATAACATCAAGTATCAATCAGTTTATATAAAATAGAACTGAGTGTACCAACAATTGGTCGCCTAGAATGCTTGGAATGCTGCATCGATTTTCAGTTTCTTTTGCCATAAGAACAACTAATTGCCTTGGAATTTATCTCTGTGCTGGCTAACTGGTCTAACTGATGCAAACTGGACTCAACTGATGCTGAACCGCATTGATCAACTACTAGGATCTGATATGGCAATGAAGCGGCGGCACTTCTGATGATTAAGCTCCACTTAACGCATCAACTTCAGCTGGTAGTTGGGTTTCGTCTATTGATCAGTTGAACTGGTAAGCTGGCAACTGAAATTCTGTCCGCTGATCAGTTTAGCTATCCTGCTGTCAGTTGAACTCAAGAATCATGCACATTGCTTAAACAACAAAAACATCATGGCAAACACATATAGCATTATAAGAGAGTTTTGAAAACCATTTTAAAACATATTTAAAAGAAATATCAGTTTTAAAATGTCCTTCTTAGAACAGCTAGCTCTGATAACAATTGTTGGATCGGGAAAATCCTCTAAAAATGTGATGAGCTGCAATAGCTCTTGTTCTAAAAATGTATACACTGGTGAATTAGATCGAGTTTGAAATTAAATAATGCGGAAAATACTCGAAGTAATCCTTCGTTAAGAAAACTGATCGGTTAAAGCTTTTAAACTCGTGTAACTAATTAACCGAAGATAAGGGGAATCATTTCTCGCATGTATCAATTCAGTTACGGTGAGAACTGAACTGATAGATACTCGAACTGATCAAGTCAGTTTAAAGCAAGGGGTTAACAGTTAAAGTATACAAGATATGTTTATGGATGTTCGGAGACTTCAACTTCTCCTACGTCACCCCTTCTACCTCCACGGGTAGGATCCACTAGAAGAATTTGATTTATACAACTTGTAGAACCCGAAAATCAGATTATGTATAAGCCATGCATAACTGCTACTATTTAAATTAAAAATGAACTTTTATAAATATATGTAGTGTTTAATTCATTTTTACAATTGTTAAGGCATGATTATTTATTTTAAGAGTAGATGTTTAGTGTTATCTTTTAAGGATAAATACGCGAAGCCGGACTGGAGTTTGGAGATTAGAGATAATATTAATAAAAAGAAAAGTATTCCTAAATTTAAATTAAGTCAAGGAATAATTTAATTTAAAGAAAAATAATGTTTTAGGACTTATTAAATTAATTAGAGCTAAGTTATTAAATAAGTTCTTTAGATTAATATTTAATTAAAGCTTAAATAAAAATATGTAAACAATGGAGGATGAATTAATCCAGGTATAATATATGTTCAAGAAATTAAACATAGCATTTAAATACTTAAATTATAAACCATGTAATGCCATGCAAGAGTTAGTCTAAATAAATGTGTTAATTCACTAAAATATATAATGGGTATTTAAAACCTTAAACAATTAAAATGCAAGGTTTGAATTATAATTTACCATACAAATGAGTAGTAACTTTCGGTCAACCCATTTCAAAGGTGTAGTAACTTTTCCTTTCAAAGCACCTATAATGAGACCTCATGATGTATTCATTTCTTTAATCATTTTAATACACTAAGTGGTAGTAAATTTAAATATCATAATTCACATAATTTTCCTCAACCTATTAGTCTAGCAAATAAACGAGATCATGCAAGGAAAATGAGAAAATAATCGGCTAGCAAGGAGAGAAAGAAGCAATTCAAAAACCATGCAACTCCTACACTTGTAACTCCCTTTTTAATGTATGTTATGGCACCTTAAACACTCACCTTTATTGTCAAGCAAACCCACACTCTCACCCTTGAAAAATATCAGAAAATAGCAGCTTAGATTCGTGAGTTAGCAGCTGGAATAAAAGAATGATAGCAGCTACAGCAGGGTGAAGAAACAATTCAAAAATCCATTCCACTTCTTGACTTGTAACTCCTAACTAAATGCATATTATGACCCCTTAACACCTCCTATATCCTTCACCTTTATCCCTTACATTTCCTACACCCATATGCTCGAAATTATCAGAAGAGAACAGCAGCTAAAAATCGAGAACAACAGCTAAAACGAGTAAGAAAGAAACCAACTCCGTTCCGTCGTGTCGTATTGTCGTTTTGATTTGTTTTCTTCAAAACAAATTTCCAGGCATGTATATATTGTTTCTTTTCTCTTCAATCAAGTCCTATAGATATTTTAAAAAATTATATGATCAAGATTCATGAGGCAAAACGAAATTTGACAGCAACAATTTTGAACAAAATCTGCAAAGGTTCTCTCCATTGACTTATGTTTCGTTTGAAATGTTGCTTGTGGTTTACAGATGGTTGCTCGGTTCCAGGCTTCCAAGGCTGCTTCTAGGCATAAATTAGAATGTGTTAGGTTGTTTTTGGTTCAATGGTTCAAGTCCATACACGCACACACGAAGAAATGACAGCAAGTTCTTCTTAAGTGCAGAATGAGACACGATTTCTGCCATTGAGTTGTTTAAGTGGAGTGTTCGAACCTTGGCTGTCCTAGGGACTGTAGTCATGGTTATAACCCTCCCTTAACATGTCTAGGGTGTGACCAAATCGGTATTTACAAGTTTGGTTCATGAATCCATCAGATTTTTACATCAACAATGCAAGAGTCACTCGGTTTTTCCCTTTTCAGTTTCTGTGTGAATGTGGTTTCGGTCTTGGTGTGTCGAGTGGATTATGGTTGGCTCCTAGCCCATAGCCATGGTTCATACAACACTCCTTCATGTCTAGATTGAGCCATGGTTGATTAAATGGACCTTGGAACGAGACAAGACAGTAAAATATTTCAATACAAACCATCACACAGCAAGTGGTGCTCTCGGGTTGGGCTGTGATTTGTCTTCGGTGGTGGCTTGGTTTGTGGTTGGCTTTTAGCACTTAGCCATGGTTCAATTCATGCCTTAGGATGTTGGTAAGGGTCTCTGAGTGGTGGTTCAAGCCAATGTCCATTTGTTTCAAAGATATACCTCACGTACGCACCACAGCCGCTGCTGAAATTCTGTTTTTTTACAGCAACTTTAGGTTGCGGTTTTTGTGGTGGTTTGAGTTATTGGTTGGCTTTTAGCCCATGGCCTTGGACTGGACAGTACCTCAATGCGTTAGGAAGGTCATGTTTTTGGCCGTTCATGATTTGGTCGAGTTTAGAGGTCGTACGAGAATTTACGGTGAAAGGTGCCAAAATGACTCTCGAAGGAGTGTTTTATGTTTTTCGATTACATTCACCTATTTTCGTGTTTTACAGTCCTTGTGCATATTTTTGAGTATGTTTGGGATATTTTTAATCATGGTTAAACGTCGGTTTAATGTTGGTTCGGGTTGATACGAAGCCATGATAAAAAAATCAAGTTGTTGGCCCTAATTGTCTCGTTCTTGGTTTAGTTGTCAAGTTTAATTCCAGATAATATTATTTGCAAGTGTCACATATTAGAACGAAGTCGCAGCAAGCCTGGGAGTGATCCAACTCATCCGGTAAAAATAAGTTTATAATTATATTACGTGCATAAAATATAAAATGTTTATTTTTGAGATATATGCTATATGTCTTGTGGCCACCTTATGCTTATGGGTTTGGAAGTCGGTAGGCGCAACCGAGGACCTCTCCACCCGGTGACTTACGACCGGTTTACGATTATGTATGGGTACGGACATCCAGTCCAAGGGCTCTGATTGATCTCTACCGCCCAATATACTGTGGTTTAGTCTGATCAGGCGCTCACGTTATGTTATGGGCCACTTGCTTAGAAACATTATCTCTACCAGAAAAATTATGATATGTTATGACAGAGCTCCATTGAGCAAAGCTTTTATATATGAATTTTCAGATATGCACGTAGTTATAATTATTCATGATACGATTTTCACCATACGCCCTGCGATACTTTATTTTTATGATGCATGCGATTTTATGATATATTTACTTGTTATTCACGATATATACATGTTGAGTCTTTAGACTTACTAGACTTGATTGTTGTAGGTATTGACGAGGTAGAGACCGCGGGCGGAGACCAGTGAGCGATCTTGGGACAGCAGTAGTAAACCCGAGGACCTCATGATTTAATTTATGCACCTTTTATTATTCAAACTCAGTTTTAATACGTTGGATTATTTTTAAGTTGATGTTTATGTTGGATTATTTTTAAATTATTGGTTGAAAAAAATATTTGCTTCCGCTGTTATTTTAAAGTTAAAATTATTTACATATTTATTTTAATTAAATAAGACAAGATAATTATTTATTTAGAAAAATTTTAATAATTCCGCAAAATTATGAATACGAAATACGGGCCTTTACACAACTACTTGTACAAACCCACTCAGCTAGGACTTACACTACTGCCTAAACTGAACTCCTTGCTACGATTGAAGGCAGCACCTTCCAGCCAACACTTCTTTAACGTTTATGTGACAAAGACTACATACACAAGTTTATTGTCTTTGTGCAAGACTGTATTTGAGTGGTGGTGTATGTGTGTGACAACTGATCTCTGAAAACTACCCAAAAGTGTTCTCACATATTAAGGGAAATATGCTTCTAAAACTAAGCTGATAACACGATAAAGTGTTCCCTCTAGGCTGATTGCTTCTTGTAAGCTGATATGCAATATTTGTGCCCTTTTTTTGTTTTATCTTTTCACTCGTTAACTCTCATCATCGTCTTCATTGAGCTTCGGCGTCTATTTATAGGAGTTTGGCTGAACGTGCAGTGAGACTCAATGAATGAATCCGTTGTTGTTTGAATTTGTTCCCCCAAATAGATATCTGGAATATTTGGCTTTAAGCGCTGTTGCAACGTGTCTTATTGTACCTTGATCTTACAATAGCTTTTGTACCTTAGTTCACAGCTGGATTAAGCTTGTCGTATATGCAAACTGGTTTGTTCCTAATTGATGTTCGGAACTGGTCTTGAACTGGTGAGGTGAAATCAGTTGAACTGATTTCACTGATTCAGTTGAACTGATCAGTTGGGCTCTTCATCAACTGGCCGGGATTTTGAAGGTCTTCTGTTGAATCACCTATCAACTGGACAATCAGTTGAACTGCTCTTGATATTTCAGTTGTCCTAGTTCAGTTCGATCAATCAGTTGGCACTTTAAGTTTGTGTCTCGATAGCTTCAATTTAAGCTTGCTAACCGATCAGTTGAATGCCTGGTCAGTTTCAATTTCTGCGCACTTTGGTAAACTCATTAGAAATAAATAAACAAGTTTTGTTAACATCAAAATAAAGATTGCGAACATGAAATGTTCCAACACTCAGCCGTACGCTTATCTTGGTGTTTCGAGTGGGACGTATGCATGGGGCTGAGGGCTGTGCTTAGATCGGTCCAGCAAGGTCTTAAGGTGGGCTATCAAGGGCTGGTCCAAGCTGGTATGGCCTAGAGTCGAAGGGTTGCACATTTGGTGGGCTAGGGTTGAAGTTCGTGAGTCGCTGGAAAATTCCAGTAATCTTGGGGTGTGTTTTGTGGTTCATAATGGGGCTAGAACGAGTGGTTTAGAGGCTAGGCGTGTAGGTTTAAGTCATGGATTAAGTTGGGAAAAATTCGGTTAAGTTTCGGGTTGGTTCGGGTTAAAACCGGGACTCCGACCCGAGTTTTAAAACGAATCGATTAAGTTTTGATACGGGCTCGATTTTAAGTCTAAGAAATATTTTTAAATACGTTATGAGGTGTTTTAAGGATTTTGGTAAGCCTCGGGTCGAAATTTTGAGATCTAGGGGTAAAATTTGTATCACTCTCTCGGACTGACCATCTGTCTGAGGGTGAAATGCTGTACTGAATAGTAGTTTCGTCCCCATTGCGGAATCCAAATTCTTCCAACTACGACGTCCGTGGTAATGTTCTCCCATTTTCACTCGGGGATAGGAAGAGGTTTGAGCATTCCAGCTGGTCTCTGATGAACTGCTTTCACCTGTTGGCATGTTAGACATTCAGATACAAAGCGTCGAATATCTCGTTTCATTCCTAGACATCAATATAGCAACTGCAAATCTTTATATATTGTGGTGCCTCCTGGATGAATGGAATACGATGTCCTATGTGCTTCTAACAAAATGTCTCCTCCAATAGAATCATCTCTAGGTACCCAAATCCTTCCTCTATACCTTACAATCCCATCGCTCACTGAATAAAGCTTACGGCCCTTAGATTCATCTCTCGACTGCCATTTATGCAATTGCTCATGAGATGACTGTCCACTACGAATACGGTCTATCAAAGTGAACTACACTGTCAATGTGGACAATCTAGAAGCATTGCCCCTAGGATAGACCTCGAGATCAGCTGTAGATGTCTTTGTGCCGATAGTTGCGACATAACTCTTGCTTTCCTAATCAAGGCATCACCGACTACATTTGCTTTTCACGGATGATAGCTAATATCGCAATCATAGTCTTTTACCAACTTTAGCCACTTTCTATGTCGCATGTTAAACTTCTTCTGAGTGAAGAAATATTTGAGACCCTTGTGATCATTAAATATCTGGCACTTCTCACCATACAAGTAGTGTCTCCATATCTTCAAGGCAAAGACCACGGTAGCTAACTCCAGATCATGAGTCGGATAATTCTTTTCATGCACATTCAACTGTCTGGAGGCATATGCGATGACTCAGCCATGCTGCTTCAATATAGTGCCTAATTCGATCTTAGAAACATCGGCGTACAACACAAAGTTGCTTTGCCCTAATGGCATGGCAAATACTGACGCTGTTATAAGAGCTTGTTTCAAAGTGTCGAAACTCTTCTGGCATTCAGTTCTCCATACGAACTTGGCATTCTTCTTCATCAACGAGGTGAGTGGCAAAGCAATAGAAAAAATCCTTGAATGAATTTTCTACAGTAATCCGCTAAACCTAAGAAACTGCGGATGTCAGATGTGTTTTTTGGTTCAACCCATTTTTTCACTGTTTCCACTTTGGACGAGTCAACCTCAATGTCATTGCTAGAGATATTATGTCTCAAAAATACTACTTTCTCTAACAAAATTCCCATAACATGACCATATCTATCAGCAACCCTAAGTTCTGTCCAGCGAAACCTACGATCCAAACTCGGGAAAAACATTGTAGTTCATGCATAATATACATCAAAACGATTTTTAATAACGTTCTAGCATTCATATAATCAAACCAATGTGTTTTCATGCATAATTATATCAAAATACAGTATATAACAAGATCGATGCATAAAAAATAAGTTTAGACATGTCTTTGCGTCAAAACGCACGAAATATCAAAATCGAACACGTTTATGGCTTAAAAAGTGGCTAAATTTATCAAGAAACATCGTGTGATGGACGGCTTAAGCTACTATTGCAGGAAGAATCAAAAACTCCATGCCCTAGCTTAAAAATTCGGTCGACCCTTAGTGTGTGTGTTCCTTAGTGTGTGTGTTTAGTGTGTGTTCTTAGGGTGGTGTGTGTGTTATTGGTGTGTGGCGTGAGTTTGTATATGTATTAGGGTTAGGACTCATCTTGTATTTAAATAAAATATTAACTAGGATTTTAGGTTAATTAATCAAGTTTTTAATTATAATTAAACCGTCCAACTTTTAAAATTTGACAATTGAAGAGTCTTTAAACTTTTAAATTCTACTTATAAGTTAAATATTACCTAATTTAATTAATTATGACATAAAATAATTATTAAAATAATGTATTTCGAGTGGAAGTATTTGAAAGATCGTTTTGACACCTGCGAGGGTGCTTCAAACACAATATTCTCAATGAGCAGTAATAGCTCGTTTTTAATAATGTAAACACCGATGAATTAAATCGAGTTTGATTTTAAACCAAGCGAAAAATACTCGAAATAATCATTCGTTAAGAAAATTTATCGGTTTAAAACTTTTAGCTTGTGTAAACTGATTAACTAAAATAAGGAGGATCAGTTTGGGCTTGTATCAGTTCAGTTAAGGTGAGAACTGAACTGATACCAGCTGAACTGATCAAATCAGTTTTAAAACAAAAGTTAAGCAGTTAATACACAAGATATGATTATGGATGTTCGGATACTTCAACTGCTCCTACGTCGCCCTTTCTACCACCTCGAATAGGATCCACTAGAAGACTTTGATTTATACAACACCTTGTACAAACTAACTCGGCTTAGGACTTACACCACTGTCTAATTGAACTCCTAGCCTAGACTGAAGGCAGCACCTTCCATCCAACACTTGTTTAACGTCTATGTGTTAAAAACTACATACACAAGTTTAACCACTACAAGAAAATATGCCTTCAACAACACTCGAAAGACAATGGTTTTATTGGAAAACCGTTGTATTTTACTTTCAACAAAGGTTTTACAAAAATCGTTGTGGATTACCGTGTTTTTTGGACAAATGACAAAGGTTTTTGTTAAAACCGTTGTGGATTAGCGTGTTTTTTGGACAAACGACAACGGTTTTAGAAAATCGTTGTGGATTAGCGTGTTTTTTGGACAAACAACAATGGTTTTAGCTAACCATTGTTTATTAGAGTTTTTTTTTGACAAACAACAACGCTTTTAGCTAACCGTTGTTGATTAGCATGTTTTTTTGGAGAAACGATTAACTAGCGACGGTTTTAGAGAATATTTAGCGACGATTTCATAAAACCGTCACAATTTTTAAAATAGCGACAGTTTAAACAAAAAGCGTCGCTATTAGCGATGATTTTTCCTTAACCGTCGCTAATAGCGACGGATATTAGTAGCGATGGTTTAATAAACAACTGTCGCTTTTACCAAAAACCTTCCTAAATTATCTATAAATACTCTCGATTTCGGTCCATTTTCCTCCACACCTTCCAAATCTACGATAAACTTTTCTCTCTTATACGATTTTAGTTTTGATTTAAGGTAAGTTTTTTCGATTCAATTCTTGGTAAATTTCTAAGTGTTAGTTAAGATCATGAATATTATTAGCTTAGTCAGATTGTAAGTTTTTTTGTAGATTTGTTAAATTATAAAAGTAATTTTTTTTATTTAACTTAAAAATTAGCGATGGATTATTCTAAACTGTCTCTAATTGACGACGGTTTTAGAGTAAACTCGTCGCTAATTAGCGACGGTGGAGAAAAAAATCGTCGCTAGTTAGCGACGGCTTAGATATAATTCGTCGCTAATTTTAGTGAACATATATCTTAAACCGTCACTAATTAGCGATGGCATAGAAGAAAATGTTGCTAATTTTAGCAATTGTATATCATAAACCGTCGCTAATTTCAAAACTTGTCGCAATATAATAGCTACGACAACAGTTTAAAAATGTCGTCGTTCAGCGCACTTTCAACAAAACCATCAATTACAACAGTTTTAAATGAACTATCCATTGTTGTTTTGCGTTTTTATTGTAGTGAACGTCTTTGTGCAAGACTCACTCAGCTATTCAATAAGCTCTACTCTCTCTGTATGTGAGTGATTGTGTGTGAATGTGTGAAAACTGAATCTATTAATACAACACGAAAGTGTTCTCACACATTGAGGGAATTATGCTTCGAATCTAAGCTGATAACACGTTGAAGTGTTCCGTCAAATCTGGGCTGATTGCTTCTTGTAAGATGATATGCATTGAGCGTGCCCTATGACTGGACAATTGCTTTTGCTTAGTGTGCACAGCTAGATAAGCTTGTCTTGTTCTGCAAACTGATCGGCTCCTAAGTGATGTTCTGAACTGGTCAGTTGAACTTGTTTTAAACTTGTGTGGTGAAATTAGTTGGCTTGTCAGCTGAACTGATTCCACTGATTCAGTTAAGCTCTTCATCGGTTGAGCTCTTCATCAGTTGGCCGGGCTTCTGAAGGCCTTCTGCTGAACTACATATCACCTAGAAAATCAGTTGAAATGGTCTTCGATATATCAGTTGAACTAGTTCAGTTTGAGCAATCGGTTGATACTTTCATTTTGCGTCTCGATAGCTTCAGTTTCGGCTCGGTAGCTTTTTGCGCAGTTAGGTAAATTCATTATAAACAAAATAACAACTTTGTTAACATCAAAATCAAGATTGCATGAAATGTTCCAACAATATTTATGTAAGGTCCAGGAATTTAATTCACGTAACCAGAATGCATGCAATCTTGGGTTTTATTTTAAATTATGTGTTTAATTATTTTTATGCATAATTATGACATGGTAGAATTTAATTCATGAAATTTTAAAAGTTCATGCATTAGGGTTTCTATGTGTATTCAACGCTCGAACGAGGAACGGAGATCGGAGAATTTTCAGGAAAATTAGTTTTAACACTTGATTAATTTTTATTAATTATTATAATATGTTTTAAATGTATTTTTCAAAAAATATGCTTTGTTCAGTGTTTTTATCCTCCAGAGCATATTTTTAGCGGTACGCAAATTTTATCGAATCAGGAGATTTTTTGAGGGTTCGGCTATTATTTTCAAAAACTTTCCAACACGAAATATTTTTCGGGAGTGTGTTTGGATTAAATGGGCCTATTTTTAAGCTTATTGGGCTTAATTATCTTTTTTAAACTTTTAATAATCAAATTAGGGTCCATTATCTATTAGCTTACTATTTAATTATCACCTAAACTACTCCTTAACCTAAACCTAAGTCATAAACCAGCCGACACCCTCCCCTCAGCTGCATTTTCTCTCGGTTTTCCCAGCAGCAACCCTAAGCAAGTTCGACCACTTCATTTTCATGCAAAAGAGTTTCCTTCGACACTCGTTCTTCGATCTCCTCGCGTCTTTATCATCTACCAAGCACGTTTTTTATCTTTTTTCTGCATCATACATGTTTTATATGCTGATGGTTGTGTTCATGCATAAAAAGTTTCGATCCAAGCTTTCCCATAAAAGATCTTCGATTTACATGTGTTTCCTTGCATATAATTGTTGCTCCCGATTTTCTGAATTTATGTGAAAGGGGCTGCAGTTCTTGATTGTTTAGAGGCTGATTGTGGTGTCAAGGTGCTGTCTTGGGGTTTAGATTGGTTGTTGTACGCTGCAAAGCAAGGGCCGAGAGAAATGTTTCCATGGGGTGGCTCGGTTTTTCGGTAGATCGAGTGACCGTTGTTGTCAGGGTGATTCCAGGCTATGGACCTGCTTTTGATGGGTCCAAACCATGACCTGGAAGGGCCCTAACACTTCTGGTGTGAACCCTTGAGCAGCACGCGTGAACCGAGTGCAAGAGAGTTGCGGTTGAGGTGCTTCGGCTCCTAGCGTGGGTGCTTAGTGCGTAGGTTTCATGGGGCTGGAGTCATGTTTTCTTTGAGTCCAGAGGAGTCCTAGAGTGGTCTAGGATAGGCTGAGCCGGGGCTGGTACGTTTGGTTTTGGAGTAGGAAAGAAAACGTGACTAGGGTGAACATGGTGGGTTACGAGTGTTGGTAGGAAAAATTGGTTCAGCACCTTGCAGGTCCTAGACAAGAGATTTAGGGGCTTAGTTTGAGGTTTTTAGGGTCTTTTAAGTGTTTATAAGGAGTGGAAAAAAGTTGAGAAAATTTTGGATAAGTTTCGAGTCGATTCTTGTTAAAACGGGACCCCGGTCCAAGTTTTATAACGAAATAGTTATGTACTAAAATGGGCTCGAGTTTACGTCTAGGAATGCTTATAATTATGTTTTGGGACATTTTAAGGAGTTTGGTAATTTTCGGGTCAATTTTAGAGGTCCATGGGTTAAACGGTAATTTTTTGGTTTCCAAGGGCAAAATGTTTATTTCGCATCCGGGGTGACATTTTGGTCCTGGAAGCGCCCTGAGCACAATTTTATCATGTTTTAAATGTTTATGCATCATGTTCATGATTTTTATGGAATTTCGATAAATATATTGCGTGCTTAATTTAAAGGAAAAATTATGTATATGCATGCTTTTATTTAAGTGGTGAATATGATGACATGTTTTGAAGGATGAGAGTTGGTTGTGACTAATACGATGACACGATGACATGATGACACGAAAGCCTGGGGCTCAATGAATGGGTAATGTTGTCGCTGATGCCTCCGCCGCCGGGTATCTCGGTTACACGTAGATATATCCATCGAATGACATGATAATACGAAAGTCACAGCTGACGAACGGAATTCAAATTAAGAAAAATGAACACGTATATGTTGATACAATGATACATGCTATGATTATTATCATGTTTTGACAGGTCACGATTATGATATGATTTTACTGCAGATAAGAAATGTATGTTGATTACGATATTTTTCACTGCTACTTGTTACATATGTGTATTTGTTAGCACGGTACAGGTGTATTGAGTCTTTAGACTCACTAGGTGTGTGTGATGCCTGTGATCGGGATTTTGAGGGGGCTGGAGGTTCTGAACTCTGAGAAGACAGTCCTGGTGGGAGCACGACCGGAGGACCTCATGATTTTCCGCATGTTTACGATTTTATGTAATTGAGAAGATTTGATCATTTATACGCTGTTTTATTTTACCGATTGATGTTAGGATTTTACTCGTTTTTACTCCGCTATATTTTTATTGGTAATTACTTATGATCAATTTTAAATGACATTTACTTTAATAGGGAAGTATGCAATTTAGTTAAATGATTTAATTCAAAATGTGAGATTTATAAAAAAAAAATATTCCGCATTTTTAAAACGGTAGACGTTACAGTTGGTATCAAAGCAAGGGTCCTGTATAGGGTTGTGCCACCGCCAGCTTCTGCAGCTCAGTCTTCAAACCTCAAGTCTGTAAGGTTTTATGTTTAAAATAATTTACTGTTATCACCTGCATGCTTTCATGATTTACTGTACATGTTTAACTGCCTTTACAATTTAAGTTTTATTATTTTAAAAACTAGATTAATTGCATGATGAGTTACGTTTATAAATTGGACTGTATTCAGATATTTCTCCCATACGTGCTTCCAGTACCGAGAGAAAGGATGAGATTCCTGGGGAAGGCAGAGTACCACCACCACCACCACCAGGAGACCCAGCTACCCGAGTACTAGAGGGGATGGCTAGAATGTTGAAGCAGGCCCAGCAGCGCCCCGACCATAGACTGATATCTATGAGCAGTTTAGAGGGCTCGGCCCGAAGGAGTTCAGGGGTACCACTGACCCTTTCTTGGCAGAGGGATGGGTTAGATCGCTAGAGCTACACTTTGACTACTTACATATGAGAGATGGCGACAGGGTCAAGTGCGCCGTTTATATGCTGAGGGATGATGCGTCCCTATGTGGGGAGGGAGCCACCCATGCAGTCGACTTGGCTACTCTCACTTGGGACAGGTTCAAGGAGATGTTTTATGGCAAGTTCTTCCTAGCTGATGTCAGGGGCCGCCTAACTAGAGAGTTTATGAGTATCCACCAGGGGACTCGTCTGTGGCGGAGTTTATCCACATGTTTGATTGGGGCTGTCACTTCGTGCCTCTTATTGCCAGGGATGTCGGGCAGAAGCTGCGGCACTTTATGGATGGATTGAGACCTACCCTTCGCCATGATGTGATGCTGATGAGGCCGGAGAGCTACGATGAGGCCACTTCATGTGCCTTCCAGGTGGAGCAGGCGCTCCGAGACATAGATTTTGAGATGCAGCGGAAGCGGCATTAGACTCAGTCCAGTTCTCAGCTGCAAAAGAAGCAGTATACAGGGCCACTGAGACAGTAGGCGCAGCAGAAGCCCCAGGGGCAGTATAGGGGGCCAGGATTGCAGCGATCAACTCAAGCACCAGGGGCTCCCAAGCCGGAGGGAGGACAGCCATGCAAGCAGTGCAACAAATATCACTATGGTAAATGCATGTGGGGAACCTACAGATGCTTCGTAGCAAACAGGAGGGGCACAAGGCTGCAAATTGCCCTCAGAAAAAGGGTCCCACTACAGGCAGGGCATATGTGATGCATGCCGAATAGGCTGAGGCGGAGCCAGATTCTACTTTGATCACCGGTAACAGTTACACTTAAGTTTTCATATGTTTACCGCTTTGATTGCATGGGATGATTTGATTATTATGAGAACTGAATTATGAGATTGATAACATAGAAGGAATTAGGATGCATGCTCTACCTATTTAGGCTTAAGAATTTAATGGTGTGAATTGAGAAATTTTAGGGACCCCATTGGATTAACTAGTAAATCGAGGACTTAATTGCTAAAAAATCGAAATTTTTGGGTTTAAAATTCGAAAATAAAAAAGGGTTACATTGCAATTTTCGAAAATTTGAAGGACCATGGTGCAATTTTTGAAACTTTAAGGGGCCAATTTGCAATTTTTGATTTTCCTAATGGTCAATTCGGAATTTTTAGGTACGCTGTTTGGGTTAATTCAGTGAGTTTTTGAGGATTTTGGTTTAATTGCCGATAAGAAATTCTTTAAGTTTAACTTTATTAGATTTGATGGTATGTTTTGTCGCAGGAATGATATATATTTCAGGTATAGCCACGCATGCACTGCTAGATTCAGGGGCTACACACTCGTTTATATCCGAATCTTTCATGAAGCGACTAGAAATCATACCTGCAGCGATGGATTTGGGTTTCAGAGTATCGATCCCATCCGAGGATCAGATGTTCACCTCCCAGATAGTGAAGAGATTGGAGCTTCGATTACAAAAGTATAAGGTGCACGCAGATTTGATAGTGCTACCACTACCGGAGTTCGACATCATATTGGGTATGGACTAGCTATCTTCTCATGGAGTAGTCATAGATTTTCGACAAAGGTCAGTGTCTGTCAGACCGCCCAGTGGGAAACCTTTTGTTTTTGAGGCAGCTTGACATCAGCAAATGCCCTCACGTCATTTTCTGCTTGTGTGTGAGAAAGCTTATGAGGAGAGGCTGCCAGGCATTCTTAGCCAGCATAGTATCGGTGACAGAGCCAGTCAGTCAAGGGCTGGAGGACGTTGATGTAGTCAGGGAGTTCTCCGGTGTTTTCCCTGACGATGTTTCAGGCATCCCACCAGACAGAGAGGTGGAATTTTTGATTGAGTTTATGCCAGGCACAGTTCCGATATCTAAAGTGTCATACCGGTTAGCACCTACGGAGTTGAAGGAGCTCAAAGATCATATTCAGGACCTCCTATTTAAGGGTTTCATTCGCCCTAGCTTTTCTCCTTGGGGCGCACTAGTGCTATTTTTCAAGAAGAAGGATAGTAGCATGCGATTGTGTATTGAATACCGAGAGCTTAACAGAGTCACAGTCAAGAATAAGCATCCATTGCCGAGGATCGAGGATTTTTTTTATCAGTTTCAGGGAGCATCAGTGTTCTCAAAGATAGATCTTCGATCCGATTACCACCAACTGAAAGTGAGGGAGCCAGATGTGCATAAGACAGCCTTTCAGACGCGTTACGGACACTATGAGTTTATGGTGATGCCCTTCGGATTGACAAACGCGCCAGCAATATTCATGGATCTCATGAATCGCGTGTTTCAATCATACTTAGATCAGTTCTTCATATTCTTCATTAACGATATTCTGATCAATTCAAAGAGCAGGGAGGAGCACATTCAGCATCTGAGAATAGTGTTACAGGCTCTACAGGACATACGACTATATGCCAAGTTCAGTAAATGTGAGTTATGGCTCCACAGGGTGGCATTCTTGGGTCACATTGTATCTCAGGATGGCATAGAGGTCGACCTCAGCAAGGTAGAAGCAGTTAGAGATTGGCCAGTTCCTAAGAGTGTGACAGAGATCTGTAGTTTCCTGGGATTGGCAGGTTACTAAAAGAAGTTTATCCAGGGCTTCTCTTCTATTGCGGTGCCTATGACCACCTTGAAGAAGAAGAATGCCAAGTTTATTTGGGGACCTGAGTGTCAGAAGAGCTTTGACAGACTGAAGCTAGCATTGACCACTACACCAGTACAAGCTATGTCATCAGGGCAGGGAGAGTTTGTGATCTATATGGATGCATCGAAGCTTGGTTTGGGCGCAGTTCTGATGCAGCAGGACAGAGTGATAGCCTACGCGTCCAGACAGCTGAAGTTCCATGAGAAGAACTATCCGACTCATGACCTTGAGCTAGCAGCAGTGGTATTTGCCCTGAAGATCTGGAGACACTATCTGTATGGGGAGAAGTGCATGATTTTTGCAGATCATAAGATCCTGAAGTACTTCTTCACAGAGAAGGAACTGAATATGCAACAGAGGAGGCTAATGTGTTTGCAGACGCTTTGTGCAGGAAGCAAGCAGTGATTGCCCATCTGTCAGTGCGGAGACCACTACAGGCTTAGATTCAGAGATTTGAGCTTGCAGTTTATGCCAAGGGCGAGGCCTCAAATCTTGCTACTCTGACAGTACAGCCGACTCTTAGAGACAGAATCCGAGCAGGACAGACTTCTGACGAGCAGTTACAGAAGTGGAGACAGAGAGACGAGGCTAATGGCCAGAGACTATATACAGTTGTGGACGACATAGTCAGCTATAGGGACTGCCTATGGGTTCCTGACAGTGATTCCCTTCGAGCAGATATCTTGAGTGAGGCCCATAGCACTCCCGTACTCCATCCATCCAGGGATTACGAAGATGTATAGGGATCTACAGACTCTGTATTGGTGGCCGAGCATGAAGCGAGATATTCTGTGATTCGTCTCCAAGTGTTTGACTTGTCAGCAGGTTAAGGCAGAGCATCAGAGACCTGCAAGGAAGCGTAGACCACTCCCTATTGCTGAGTGGAAATGGGAGAATATTACTATGGATTTTGTGACAGGGCTTCCGAGGACTACTGGAGGATTCAATGCCATCTGGGTGATTGTTGATCGCCTCACAAAATCAACTCATATCCTACCGATCAGGATGACATTCACCATGATTCAGTGTACAGAGCTGTACATCAGAGAGATAGTTAGACTGCATGGGATTCCAGTGTCCATAGTGTCAGACAGGGATTCAAGATTCATGTCTCCATTCTGGAAGAGTCTCCATCAGGCGTTAGGTACGAAACTACTGTTTAGTACTGCTTTTAATCCCCAGATGGACGGTCAGTCAAAGAGGGTGATTCAAATTTTGGAGGACCTACTCCGAGCATGCATGATCGACTTCTAGGGCAGCTGGGAGCCGAAGTTACCTCTTGTGGAATTCACATACAACAACCGTTATCAGGAATCGATAGCTATGGCTCCATATGAGGCACTGTACGGGAGGAAGTGTAGGTCATCAGTTTATTGGGATGAGGTAGGTGAGCGAGCAGAGTTGGGTCCGGATATTGTCAGACATACAGTAGAGTTAGTGGCCAGGATTCGGGACTGGATGAACAGTGCACAGAGCTGCCAGAAGAGTTATGCTAATCAGAGGCAGCGAGATCTTGAGTTCGCAGTAGGGGATCATGTGTTCGTGAAGGTCGCACCGATGAAGGGGGTGATGATGTTCGGGAAGAAGGACAAGCTCAGCCCTAGATTCATCGGACCCTTTGAGATCCTAGAGAGAGTTGGGACACTCGCATACAGGGTTGCTTTACCGCCGAATCTTGCGGGAGTTTATAATGTGTTCCACATCTCCATGCTGCGGAAGTACATGTTGAATACTTCGCATGTGCTTAACTATGAGCCACTTCAGCTGACACCGCACCTGTCATTCGGGGAGAAACCCACTCAAATACTAGACAGGCAGGAGAAGAGGATCCGGAACAAGGTGATCCAGATGGTCAAGGTCAAGTGGCTGAATCATTCCGAGGAGGAGGCTACTTGGGAGACCGAGACCGAGATGAGGAGTCGCTACCCAGAGTTATTCGGTACGTTCTAAATTTCGAGGACAAAATTTTTGTTTAAGGGAGGAGAGTTGTAGGGTCCAGGAATTTAATTCACGTAACTTGAATGCATGCATTCTAGGGTTTTTTTTTAAAATTATGTGTTTAATTATTTTTATGCATTTCATGCATAATGATTGCATGGTAGAATTTAATTCATGTAATATTAAAAGTTCATGCATTAGGGTTTCTATGTGCATTTCACGCTCGAACGATGAACGGAGATCAGAGAATTTTCAGGAAAATTAGTTTTAACACATGATTAATTTTTATTAATTAATATAAGATGTTTTAAACGTATTTTTCAAAAAATAGGCTTTGATCAGTATTTTTACCCTCCATAGCATATTTTTCAGCGGTACGCAAATTTTATCGAATCGGGAGACTTTTTGAGGGTTTGGCTATTATTTTCAAAAACTTTCCAACATGAAATAATTTTTGGGAGTGTGTTTAGATTAAATGAACTTAATTTTAAGCTTATTGGGCTTAATTATCTTTATCAAACTTTTAATTATCAAATCAGGGCCCATTATCTATTAGCTTACTATTTAATTATCACCTAAACTACTCCTTAACCTAAACCTAAGTCATAAACCAGCCGACACCCTCCCCTCAGCTGCATTTTCTCTCGGTTTTCCCATCAGCAACCCCAAGCAATTTCGGCCACTTCATTTTCCTGCAAAAGAATTTCCTCCGCTACTCATTCTTCGATCTTCACGCGTCTTTATCATCTACCAGACAAGTTTTGTATCGTTTTTTTGCATCGTACACATTTTATATGCTGATGGTTGTGTTCATGCATGAAAAGTTGATACAAGCTTGCCCATGAAAGATATTCGGTTTACATGTGTTTCCTTGCATTCTATAATTGTTGCTCACGATTTTCTAAATTTATGTGCAAGGGGCTGAGGTTTTTTATTGTTTAGGGGCTACTTGTGGTGTCAAGGTGCTGTCTTTGGGTTTAGATCGGTTGTTGGACGCTGCAGGGGAAGTGCCGAGAGAAACGTTTCCATGGGGTGGCTTGATTTTTGGGTAGATCGAGTGTAGGGGGAAACCGTTGGTGTCAGGGTTATTACAGTCTGTTGACCTGCTTCTGATGAGTCCAAACCATGACCTGGGAGGGCCCTAACACTGCTGGTTTTAACCCTTGAGCAGCACGCATGAACCGAGTGCAAGACAGTTGCGGTTGAGGTGCTTCGGCTCCTAGCATGAGTGCTTAGTGCGTAGGCTGCATGGGGCTGGAGTCATGTTTTCTTTGAGTCTAGAGGAGTCCCAGAGGGGTCTAGGATAGGCTGAGCCGGGGCTGGTACGTTTGGTTTTGGAGTAGGAAAGAAACGTGATTAGGGTGCACTTGGGGGTTACGAGTGTTGTAGGAAAAATTGGTTCAGCGCCTTGCAGGTCCTGGCCGAGAGATTTATGGGCTTAGTTTGAGGTTTTTAGGGTTTTTTAAGTGTTTATAAGGAGTGGTAAAAAGTTGAGAAAATTTTGGATAAGTTTCGGGTCGATTCGGGTTAAAAACGGGACCCCGGTCCAAGTTTTATAACGAATCGATTAAGTTGTAAAATGGGCTCGAGTTTACGTCTAGGAATGCTTATAATTATGTTTTGGGACATTTTAAGGAGTTTGGTAAACTTCGGGTAAATTTTAGATGTCCAAGGGTTAAACGATAATTTTTGGGTTTACAAGGGAAAAATGGTCATTTGGCACCCGGGGTGAGATTTTTTGTCCTGGAAGCGCCCTGAGTACAATTTTATCCTGTTTTAAATTTATATGCATCATGTTCATGATTTTTATGGAATTACGATAAATACGTTTCATGCATGATTTAAAGAAAAAATTATGTATATACATGTTTTTATTTAAGTGGTGAATATGATGACACGTTTTGAAGGACGGGAGTTGGTTGTGACTAATACGATGACAAGATGACATGATGACACGAAAGGCTGGGGCTCAGTGGACGGGTAATGCTGTCACTGATGCCTCCGCCGCCGGGTACCTCGGTTACACGTAGATGGATCCATCAAATGAAATGATAATACGAAAGTCACAGCTGACGAACGGAATTCAAATTAAGAAATATGAACACGTATATGTTGATACCATGATAAATGCTATGATTATTATCATGTTCTGACAGATCACGATTATGCATATGTTTTTACTACAGACCGGAATGTATGTTGATTACCATATTTTTCACTGCTACTTGTTACATATATATATTTATTATCACGGTACAGGTCTGTCTAGTATTTAGACTCACTAGGTGTGTGTGATGCAGGTGATCAGGATTTTGAAGGGGCTAGAGGTGCTGAACTCTGAGCCGGCAGTCCTGGTGGGCGACACGAACCGAGGACCTCATGATTTTCCACGCGTTTACGATTTTATGTTATTGAGAGGATTTGATCATTTGTACGCTGTTTTATTTTACGATTGATGTTAGGATTTTACTCGTTTTTACTCCGCTACATTTTTATTGGTAGTTACTTATGATCATTTTTAAATGGCATTTACTTAATTAAGGAAGCATGCAATTTAGTTAAATGATTTAATTCAAAATGTGAGCTTTATATAAAAAAAAATTTCCGCACTTTTAAAATGGTAGACGTTACAATTTAAATATCTTATTTTCGATTTAAAATGGCTTAACTTCTCTATTTTACTCGATAAATTAAATTTAGCCTTTAAATACAAAATTCATAAATTTTTTAACATACCTATTTTCTTGACTTAAAATGAAAATATAACTTTTAATTTTAACACCTTAATAGTCTCCGGTCTCTTTTCTTGATTCGGCATCGAATATTCGTCTGAAAAACTAAAACTCGAGAAAACATTTTAATTCGCATAAATAAATAAATATACATTTAAAAATAATTTAACACAAAGCATGTATGACCTAAATTATTAATTAAATAATTAAATTATTTTGATCATGCATGAAGTTTACGTGTACTGATTTTTAAGCACTACAGTTCCTCCCCCTTAAATAAAATTTTGTCCTCAAAATTAAACTTTTTCATCGCTACACAGTCTCCCAAGTCGCTTCTTCATCGGAATGATTCAGCCACTTGACCTTGACCAAATTGGTAACTTTGTTCCGTAGTCTCCTCTCCTGTCGATCTAAAATCTGAATAGGCCTTTCCTCGTATGACAAGTTCTGTTATAGTTGTAACGGCTCAAAGCTCAGTACATGTAAAGGATTTGCCATGTGCTTCCTTAGCATAGAAATTTGGAACACATTGTGTACTCCTGCCAGATTCAGCGGCAGTGCTACTCACTTTCGCAAGGATCTCGAATGGTCCTATGAATCTCGGACATAATTTGCCTTGCTTCTCGAATCTCATAACACTCTTCATAAGTGTCATTTTTACAAAAATGTGATCTCCTATAACAAACTAGAGGTCCATCATTCTCTTGTCAACATAGCTGTTCCGACGACTCTAAAAAATCTTCATCATGTCCCGGATTTTGAATAATATATCCACGATCTGCTGAACTATCTCTGGACCATGTTCTGATCTTTCTCCGACCTCATCCCAGTGAATAGGCGACCTGCACTTCCTTCCATATAATGCCTCATAGGTAGCCATACCTATAGATGACTAAAAACTGTTGTTATATGTGAACTCCATTAGATGTAGCTTTGATTCCCAATTCCCATGGAAATTGATCATGCATGCACGCAGTAAGTCTTTTAAAATCTGTATCACCCTGTTGGACCGACTATCTGTCTGAGGATGAACGCTGTACTGAATAGTGGTTTCGTTCCCATTGCGGAATCCAAAATCTTCCAACTACGAAGTCCATGGTAATGTTTTTCCATTTCCACTCGAGGATAGGAAGAGGTTTGAGTATCCCTACTGATCTCTGAAGCTATACTTTCACTTGTTGGCAAGTTAGACATTCAGATACAAAGCATCGAATGTCTCGTTTCATTCCTGGCCACCAATATAGCATCTGTAAATCTTTATACATCGTGGTGCCTCCTGGATAAATGGAATACAATGTCCTATGCGCTTCTGACAAAATATCTCCTCCAATAGAATCATCTCTAGGTACCCAAATCCTTACTCTATACTTTACAATCCCATCGCTCACTTCATAAAGCTTAAGGCCCTTAGATTCATCTCTCGACTGCCATTTATGCAATTGCTCATGATATGACTGAATGAAACGTTTGCTACTCGTTTTCTTAAAACTTACTTGAATTTTTTTTTAAAATAAAAACCCTTACTAGCATCGGCCGAACACTTGCATAAAATAATTAAAATATTTTTGACGTCATTTTAAAATAACCCAACCAATTGACATTTAAAAATCAAAAGAAAATAGTTTTAAAGCATTAAATCATCAAATGTTTTACCAACCTAAAACATTATTTGAAAAGTATAGCTCATACTATAACCTCTCAAAAACCACTCATAAACATAAATAAAAGTCATAATATATCTTTAACATAATCTTAAAATCATAAATCATAATTAGTGCAGAAAACTAGCGTCGGTTCTCGGGTTATGTGCACCTTCAGTCCATTCAGATCAACCATCAAGTCCTTCATTATCATAATTATCCTAATCACCTGCATCAATCACACCTAGTGAGTCTAAAGACTCAACACACCATAATCTTGATATCAAGGATTACATATACATATCACATACAACAATGAAAATACTTGTACTTAAAATATCGTTTTCAAGAAGATGCGTAAACTTTAAACGTAATCATTTTCATAAACATTTTCATGATGCATAAACTTTAAACAAAAACATTTTCATAATGATGCATCAACTTTAAACATAAACATTTTCATAAACTTTTCATAAACCTTTTCATATCCTCATAAACATATACATCCTCATAAACATATCCATATGAACATGCATAACTTAAACCTCAACATTTTTCTTTTCTTCATTTTATAAAATATATTCTTTCATCATAAGCATAAACATTTTTCCTTTTTATTGAATTCAGATCGTTAATTGTGACTTTCCTCATCCTCAAAAAGTCGATGGATCCATCTACATATAACCACAGTACTGGGCAACGGGGACATCAGCGACACTCTCACCCGTCAAGTGAGCCGTGGCCTATCCTTATCGAATGGAAATATGATCGTCGGGCTCCCTCTGGGGCCTTCTCCCATAAATGGGCTCTCTCTGGGGCCTTTTTCCTCACGATATCCTCATTCTTATCCTCATATCCTCAATAGTCACAATTACTTCACCTCCTCCAATGTTTCACATTTTCATCACTTTATAAAATCATGCATTTAATATCATTTTCTTTTTAAAAACAAGCATGCAACATATCTGTTGTGAAATTCACGAGTTGATCATGACTTTCAAGTCTACACAATTATGAAATCAAGAAGTATAGTTCATCACAAGACACAACATAATAGATTACGTGGTTCAGTCAATCGACCTACGTCCACGGGAGGAACCAACCAAGACTTTATTCACAACACTTGAATGTACAAGATATGAGAGTTCTTCCTCTCGGAGCAATAATATTCTATCTATCACTCAAGAACATACACTCTCAGCTTTGTCCTAGCCTACACTCGTGTGTTCCTTGTTGATTTAGAGGGCTAGAATTGATATCTCCTTCTGTGGAATTTTTCCTTCCTTCTTATATGTGTAGCTGTTGTCTTTTAGCTTCCCGATCAGTCCTTGAGCTAGCCAACCGCTCCTTAACTGTCTTCTAACTTCCAGTAGCTGCACATACTCACCTACAAACCACCTCTCTAGTGTTTTGGTGACACACGCATCTATCAATCTTCACCTTGTCTCCAAAACAAAACTTTCCTGGTTGCTCCTCCTCAATCTCCCGAAGGGGAGATTATCTTCTTTCTGTCAAGTTGACCAAGTCAAGGAATTGCCTAAACTTGGTTTGGGGTAAAGTTTTGGTTAGCATATCTGCAGGATTATCATCTGTAGATATCTTCTGAACTTCAACATCACCTTTTGAAATTATATTTCTCACAAAATGTAACTTGACATAGATGTGCTTACATCTTTCATGAAACACTTGATGTTTTGTGAGATGTATGGCACTTTGACTATCACAATTCACCACTACTTGCTCTTGCTTTATATCGAATTCTGCCACTATTCCCTTGAGCCAAATTGCTTCCTTAATAGCTTCTGTAAGAGCTATATATTCCGCTTCTGTAGTTGACAAAGCAACCACTGATTGTACTGAGGCTTTACAACTGATGGCAGTTCCAAATAAATTGAAGACATATCCTGTTAATGACTTCCTTGTGTCTAGGTTCACAGCATAATCTGAGTCCACAAAACCTTCCAGTGGCTGGTCTAATTTTTCTTGGTTTGTAAACATCAAACCCAGTTTGATGGTTCCCTTTAAGTATCTCAAGATCCACTTCAGTCCTTCCCAATGCATCTTCCCTAGATTAGCCATAAACCTTGATATCAGACTTATAGCATGTGAAAGATCTGGACGTGTGCACACCATTCCATACATTATACACCCCACACAATTTGCATAAGGTATACTTCTCATCATGCCCTACTCTTCTTTATTTTCCAAGGATTGGTTCCCGGATAACTTGAAGTGTTGCCCTATTGGTGTAGAAACTTGTTTGGACTCGTGCATTCTAAACCTTTCCAGGACCTTTCTGACGTAGCAAGCTTGACTGAGAAACAAGGTTTTTTCTCTCCTATTCCTGATTATCTCCATACCCAGAATTCTTTTGGCTTCCCCCAATTCCTTCATGTCAAACTCAGAGTTCAAGAGATTCTTGAGGACTTGGAGCTCCTTGGTGTTGGTGCTTGCAATTAGCATGTCATCAACGTATAGCAATAGGAAGGTAGTGACTGTATCACTTAACATTTTCATGTAAATGCAGCTGTCAAAGGAGCTCCTACTGAAGTTTATCATTATCATAAATTCATCAAATATTTTATACCACTGTCGAGGTCTTTGTTTTAGGCGATACAGGGATTTTCTTAGCAAGCAAACCTTATTGATGTTCTTTGCTTCAATGAAATCCTGAGGTTGTTCCATAAATATGGTTTGCTCAAGATCACCATGAAGGAAAGCAGTTTTTACATCAAGCTGCTCAAGTTCAAGGTTAAACTGAGCTATTAATGACAACATCCGTCTTATAGAGGTGTGTTTAACAACTGGTGAGAAGATCTGATTAAAATCAACCCCTTCGACTTGAGTAAAACCTTTTGCAACTAATCTCGCCTTAAACTTTGGCCTTTTTTCTTCATTGTTGGCTTCCTTAATCTTATACACCCATTTGAATCCCACCACTTTATGTCCCAGCGGTTTATTTACTAGCTGCCAAGTCTCATTTTTCATCGATGAGTCAATTTCTTCGTTCATGGCTCTCAACCATTCATGCTTGAATTTCCCACTTACAGCCTCGTGATAGTTAGTAGGTTCTTGGAATTCCACGCTTTCAGCTGTAACTAATGCATAAGACACCATATCAACTTGAGCATACCTTTGTGGTGGTCTTATTGTCCTTCTTTCTCTGTCTCTTGTCAGCATGTAGGTATTGGTATCCTCATCCCAGTGTGTTGCTATATCAGACTCCTTAATTTCATTAGTGGATCTTGTTATAGCCTCCTCACTCTGGTCTGGAGGTTCTTTTGAATCCTTCACCTCAAATTGTGAGCTGGTATTTGGAATTGGACTTCGCTTAGGGGTGTCCAACATTAGTCCATATCCCATTTTTTATTCTTCAAATGTGATATTCCTGGTGTTAAAACATGTTGGTCCAGTAGCTTCAAGATTCCAAACCTTGTATCATTTGATACCATCTGGATATCCAATGAAGATACACCTTAAAGCCCTTGGTTCAAGTTTATCTTGCTTTATGTGAGAGTAAGCGAGACAACCGAAAACTCTTAAGTTCGAATAATCTGATGGGGAACCACTCCAAAGTTCCATTGGAGTTTTGTAGTTCAGTTCTGTAGAAGGGCATCTATTAATCAAGTATGCTGCTATTACTACAGCCTCCCCCCAAAAAGACTTTGGTAGCTTTGCATTTAGAAGCATGCACCTTACTCTTTCAAGCAAGGTGCGATTCATCCTCTCGGCTGTCCCATTTTGTTGTGGTGTCCCCGGGACTGTCCTATGCCTTGTAATACCTTTTGTCTTAGTTGATTGAACTGATCTGATAGATATTCAAGAACATTATCAGTCCTTAGATGTTTCAGCCTTTTGTTCAGTCTGGTTTCCATCAATTGCAGCCACTCATTGAGTTTTTGATAGGCTTCACCTTTGGATTTCAAAACGTATACCCAAAGCCTTCTTGAGTAGTCATCTATAATGCTTATAAAGTACCTTCCTCCTCCATATGTTGGAGTTCTTGCTGGCCCCCAAAGATCCGAGTGTGCATACTCAAAGGGGCCATTGGTTGAGTGTTTCTAGTCTCAAACTGAACCCTTTTGGATTTACCAAGTATGCAATATTCACATGAGTCTAAGTTTTGGATTGAGTCCCCACAGAGGAGATTTTTCTTGGATAACTCATTCAATCCTCTTAGACCCACATGACCAAGCCTCATATGCCACAATTCTGTTACATCTTCATTCCTTTGGACAACTGATGAAGATCCTATGAATGTATTTCCTTGTAGAATGTATAATGAGTTTCTCTTGATTGCTTTCATTACTACTAATTGTCCTTTTGTGACTTTAATAGTTCCAGCATCATATTTGAAGGAGTATCCTTGTGATTCAAGAGTTCCTAAAGATATTAGGTTTATCTTGAGTTCTGGCACAAATCTTATTTGTTGTAGAACTCTATCCACCCAATTATACATCCTTACTCTTATGGACCCGATCCCTTTTACCTTGCAAGACTTGTTGTTTCCCAAAAGGACCATGCCTTCCTCCGAGTCATTAAGATGTTCAAACCATGACTTTGTGGGGCACATGTGAAATGAGCAGCCAGATTCTAAAATCCATTGATTCTCTGACTCTTGATTAGTGACAGCAAGTGCTTCAGCTTCTTCATAATTGTCTAGTGCTACTGTTGCCTCTCCATCCTCTTTTGGTTTTTCATATGGTCTATGCTTTCTTTCAGGGCAATTCCTCTTGAAATGTCCTTCTTTATGGCAGTGGAAACACTTGTATCTTCCTTGGATTTTCGATCTCGATCTGTTCTTCGAATTAGGCTTGTGATTTCGCCTTTCTGGTCTTCCCCGAACAGAAAGTCCTTCTCCTTGTATCTCTTCATTTTGGAGTTTCCTTAGAAGTTCCTTGGCATTTAACGCGACTTGAAATTCTTCCAGTGTGATTGATGACTCTCTTCCATACAGCATTGCGTCCTTGAAATTCTCAAAATTCTTTGGCAAGGCATTCAGTAGGATCAAGGCCTTGTCATCATCTTCTAGCTTGACTTCAAGGTTTTCGAGATCATCAAGAATCTTGGTGAACTCGTCAATTTGATCTCCAAGATTCTTGTCATCCCTGATCTTGAAGGAATAGAGTCTTTGTTTCATGTACAAACGATTGGCCAAGGATTTTGTCATGTATAAGTTCTCCTATTTCAACCTCATGGCGGCAGCAGTCCTTTCTTTCGCGACTTCTCTCAACGGTTTATCTCCTAAACACAAGATTATGGCACTCTGAGCTTTGGCAAGGATTTCATCACCCACGGTGACTGACATTTCTTCTTTCTTTTTCGAGGCTTTGTTGCGACTTTGATTGTTGCACTCCCAAGAGCAGGTTGTCCACAAGTAGTATAATTCGATGAGTTCGAATATCGTATCCACGAGAAAGCTAAGGTAATTACAAGTCCACTATAATGTCTTTTTATTTATTTTTTCTTTTAGTTGTTTGAATCTTTAATTGGTAATTTTTAATTGTTCAAATTTTAATTTAAGTAGTTGAGATTAAAGGATCCACTCTTGGTATTTTAATAAAGTTAACATTAACGAACAATATTGAAATCCACTTAATAAAATGGTTCCAATATATTAATAATCATATTTATATTATGGTATATATTATTATCTTATAAGTATATAATATATACCAAAACTTATAAATGTGGTCAAGTATTTATTGTGCTATATATATTTGTAAACACTAAATCAAGGTTCCCACTTTAAATGGTTGGTAAAACCAAACAAACATTTAAATGGTACCAATAAATTAATACTATGATATATTCATATATAATAAATCAAGGAATCCAATTTAAATGTTTGGTAAAACCAAACTAACATTTAAATGGTTCCAAGAATTTAATATTATAATATATTTATATATAATAAATCAAGGCATCCACTTTAGATGGTTGGTAATACCAAACTAACATTTAAATGGTTCCAAGAATTTAGTGTAACATATAGCAACAATAAATCAAAACTCTCACTTATAAGTAGGGTATAAAAATGCTTAAAGAAATAAATATAACATAAACAATAAATAATGATTAAATAATATAAAACATAGATTCTTACCTTTTAGTAACCTTATTATCATGCCAAGAGTTTCACATTTTCATCTCAACTTTAGGAAGTTAGCTATTCATTATTCAAAGTGTAAAACTTTGAATATGAAATTAACATGCTAATTATATTTAAATGAAGAAATAAAGGAAAAATATAGAGAGAAATATTATGAACTCAAAGGTTTGTTCATAGAATGAGGGATATCTCAATACATTACAATGCACCCCTATTTATAGCCAAATTTGGGGAGACAACCAAAAATAAAATATTATTTTTTTACACAAAAGTCTTCATTGGTGTTCCAAGATATTATATTATATTGCACATCACTTTTGAAAATTTTCTTCTCCGAATTTGCTTCTTCACATAAAAAGAAACATGTGGATAATTGAGTTTTCTAGTTGTGGTATTTTTTTCAAACCATTTGACCAAGTAATTTGAGAGATATGGTCAAAATACTAGAGCATGGTAAAACTGCCACTCCTTTGGTAACTTTATTTGTTGCTTAATTTGATCCCAATTGTGAGAGGATTTTATCTCATACTTGCCACCAATATTGTAGATATTAACATCAACTTTCTACAAGTCCAAGAATCATCTTAATCCCATTTGCAACGCCAAGTTTATTCTTGTTTTATCGAACCTGTAAAAAATAGTAAAAACTTATAATTACACAACAACTTATATTTTATACAATTTATTATAAAACATATAATATTTAAACATTTAATAAAACAAAAACTATATATTTATATTATAAAACATTTAATTAATGTACAATTTTTATGTTTATCACACCTCCCAACCAGCTTATTGCTAATCCCTAGCAATTTAAGCGTTAATAGCAATACAAAACATATTGATTAATTTAAATAGAAATGTAATCAAAACTCTCTAAGTGTTTAAATTAAATTTGAAAACTATCAAAGTTATATCAAGATCATCATAATTATAATTTATGAAATAATTTGAGATGATCAATTCAAAGCTTATTTCAGGTAGTTAAATGTACACGGCCTTCAGAAATTCCTAGTAAGAGTCTCAACTCCATATCCTCACAGGCTAATAAATGTTTCAATTTATGGCAACGATTTCTCTCATGGAGTTGGAATACAGATAAATGCTCAGAAAAATGGTTTACAGAATGCAGACAGACAAACGAGCCAAACTAATCAAAAAATAGAAAATCCATTGATTCAAAATCTAGTTGTTCTTATTATATATTTTTTCCTGATATTTTTTTTTTTTTTGCATAACATCATGTAATCAGACTAAGTTTATGCTTCTTGACCACATATTTATTTAATTTGTACAATAAATTTCTCTCTCTTTTTTGTTTTTTGTTTGTTTTTTTTTTATAAGAGATATATGGGTCGTGGCATGTAACTTAAAAATTACATAGATCTTCATTATCTTTCTTTTTGTATTTTTCTACCTTTTTTTTTCAGGAAATATCATTTTTTTTCCTTCAAAATAAGAACTCAAGATCTAAACAATAGATAGTTTTTCTCATGATCAATAAAGGCTCGAAAGCTGTTTTCTCAGTCCTCTCCACTCACTCACAAAATATGTGTGAGTTTAAAATTATAGGCACTCTTATAAGGTATATCTTGGGCCATATACTTTAATACCTGATTTTATAACAATGGTTAATCACTCAAAAAGATTTCATAAATCATATTTTTATATTAATCAGAATATTAAAATTGACTTTTTTTCAAATAAAAATTAAACATTCTTAAATAGATTAATGCATGTTCTAATTTAAATCTTTCAAACATGTAATGTATGACATTTTTGCAAAAATTACTAATATACAAACAATAAACATGATTTTATTTTAAAATAATATATTTTTTTTTTTATTTTTTTTTTTATAAGTTTGTTCTCCCCCCAATCAGAATATGACATTGTCCCTAATGTCAAAATAACTATTAATAAAGAGTACATAATGAAAGAGATATCACCTGGAATTTTATTGAAGATAACAAACTGAAACAAACGCAAACCAATCCACGACTTTTGAATCAATGATCCAACTTCCTTTTCTTACTGCTTGATTGCGACCAATTGATCTTTGTTATCATCGGATCAGGCTTATGAACAAAAGCTTCCAAATCATCAATTAATTGGTCGGCAGTCGAAGCACAGATGAGCATCCGTCGTGAATTTTCTGAAATGAAATTCTGTTCCACAGCTTTATCAAGAAATGTCAACAAACTGTCAAAATAATTATTGATATTCAACAAGCCCACAGGTTTATTATGGATATTAAGTTGTGCCCAAGAAACAGTGTGAAAAATATCTTCTAATGTACCAAAACCACCTGGTTGTGCGATAAAAGCATCAAAATTTTCAATCATTTGAGTGATTCTTTCATACATTGAAGAAACTTTTAATTCCTCCCCAATCATAACACCTGTAATATTTGCTTCAGCTAAATCTGTAGGAATAATACCCAAAACCTGACAACCCCCAAGATGAGCAGATGTTGAAACAGATCTCATTAACCCAATATTACCTCCCCCATATACCAAGTGAATTTTTCTCTCAGCCAATATCTTTCCAAGATTATTCGTTGCTTCTACAAACACTTCATTTTTTCCAGGACTCGACCCACAAAATACACAAATATTTTTCAATGTTTGTGCAGAGGATCCAGCCATGTTTTTACTTTCTTTTTTTTTTTGTCTGCGAAAATAGAGAAAAAGATGAGAGAATTTATAGGGGTAATATGTTATCATGACAAAACTATGGGTCACAGCTGTAAACAGAATAAATAGTAAAAACAATAATGACACACGTGCATATAAACAGTAGTGTGATTGTGGCTCACAATTTTCCTCTGGTTTTACGTCCAGAAACGGCTTCAACGCCTTCTATGAGTCGAGGATATGCTTCCCATCCAATTTTCTTATAAATTGGCAAACACGGTCTTTTTTAGTCGGATTCCCAAGACTATGACGCTCATCTTGGAATTGTTTCCATAAACGGAGAAGTTCAATATGCACATGTTCACTAGAATGTGTCTCAAGAGTCAATAAGATGTTATCTAAAGACTCCTTACACAACTCATTCTTAATGAAACCAATTTTATCGTCTTTGTTATTGGAAACACATCCCAAAGATCTGCATCGTTTTTCACAAGTCCATCTTGCACACTTATGACAAACCCCTAAACTTTTGGCCCTTCGGTTTTTCGCATAAGTGCTTTTTCCTAATCCAGGCAAATACCGAATGAGCAATGATTGTGGAACTTCTCCTCCAAATCGGACCTTAGCTTCTATTACAAGACGAATATCTTCTGGAATTCCTTTTTGCATTAGCAATCTCAATCTTTCAAACCTTCCTGCATAAATTTTTCTTAGAACATTTTCAGAAACAGAGGGAAAATATTTACAAATTTTTGAGAGAATTTCATCCATTTTGAAAAGAAAAGAAATGATTTTTTTTTTATTTTTGTATCAGCAATTGTGGGAAACTGATTTAACCGACTATGAGAGTCACGGAGTACCGTTATCCGCCATTTAACTGGGAAAATAAAAATATTAAGAAAACCTGAAATAAAAACAAACAAACTTAAATGCAACACAAAAAAAAAAATCAAGGATCAGAAAGGGAAATAAACTCTTCTTGAAAGATTTCATTTTCTAAAAATGGTTTAAGCCTTTGTCCATTTACTTTAAAAATATCACCATTTTTAGAATTTTCAAATATCCACAGCTCCATAAGTATACACATGCTTTACAACATATGGGCCTGTCCATCTTGATCGTAATTTTCCTGGGAATATGTGAAGTCGAGAATTATAAAGCAAAACTTTTTTACCAATCTCAAAGGATTTTCTAAGAATTGTTTTATCATGAAATGATTTGATTTTTCCTTTATAAATCCTTGAATTCTCATACGCGTCATTTCTGAGTTCATCAAGTTCATTAAGTTGCAATTTACGCAATTTGTTGGCATCATCCATGCTTGAATTTAAAGTTTTGATCGCCCAATAAGCTTTATGTTCCAATTCCACAGGCAAATTACAATGTTTTCCATAAACCAACCTATAGGGAGACATATTCAATGATGTTTTAAAAGCTGTTCGATATGCCCAAAGTGCATCATTAAGTCGCAGAGACCAATCTTTTCTATTTGAGTTAACAGTTTTTTCCAAAATTTGTTTTATCTCCCTATTAGCTAATTCAACTTGTCCATTTGTTTGAGGATGATAAGGAGTAGTTACTTTATGAGTAATACCATATTTTTTCATTAATGAAGCAAATGGTTTATTAACAAAGTGAGTTCCCCCATCACTTATCATGGCTCGAGGAATTCCAAATCTACTAAAAATATTTTCTTTTAAAAATTTGATGACGATTTTATGATCAGTTTTTTGACATGGAATTGCCTCTATCCATTTGGAAACATAATCAACTGCAACTAAAATATACAAGAATCCAAATGACGATGGAAAAGGTCCCATAAAATCAATTCCCCAACAGTCAAAGATTTCAATTTCAATTATAGGATTTAAAGGCATCTTGTTTCTTTTTGAAATCGCACCCAATTTTTGACAATTTTCACAGATTTTGCAGATTTCGTGGGTGTCTTTAAACAAAGTGGGCCAATAAAATCCACACTGCAAGATTTTTGCAGCCATTTTCTTTGAAGAAAAATGTCCTCCGCATGCTTCTGAATGACAAAATTTAATGACACTACTTACCTCATTGTCGGGTATGCAACGTCGAAAAATTTGATCTGGACAATACTTGAACAGATACGGATCATCCCAATAAAAGTTTTTTACCTCATTCAAAAATTTTCTTTTATCTTGGGAACTCCATTGCGGTGGCATTTTTCCTGTCACAAGAAAATTTACTATGTTAGCAAACCAAGGTGTAGTAGTAACTGAAAATAGATGTTCATTTGGAAAATTATCGTTAATTGGTGTCATTTCACAAGATGATCCTGTTACTAGTCTCGATAAATGATCGGCTACGACATTCTCGGTTCTTTTTTTATCTTTGATCACAATGTCAAATTCTTGGAGCAACAAAATCCATCGTATCAGTCGTGGCTTTGCATCCTGTTTGGTCAACAAATATCTAATAGCAGAATGATCAGTAAACACAATAGTCGTTGATCCAATCAAATAAGAACTAAATTTATCTAATGCAAATATTACAGCAAGTAGTTATTTTTCAGTTGTGGAGTAATTCATTTGACCATTGTTTAAAGTTCTACTTGTATAATATATCACATAAGGCTTACCGTTTCTTCTTTGACCCAGTACTGCACCGACTGCATAATCACTCGCATCGCACATGATTTCAAATGGTAAAGACCAATCAGGAGGTTGCATGATAGGAGCTGATGTTAAATGTCGAATAATTTTATCAAAAGCATTTTGACATTCTTGAGTCCACTCAAATGCAGTGTCTTTTGTTAAGAGGTTACAAATGGGTTTAGAGATTAAACTAAAGTCCTTTATAAACCTCCTATAAAATCCAGCATGTCCCAAAAATGAGCGAATTTCTTTAATGGTTTTTGGATGGGGTAAATTGGCAATTACATCAACTTTTGTTTTATCAACTTCAATTCCATGAGATGACACGACATGTCCCAAAACAATTCCAGAAGTAATCATGTAATGACATTTTTCCCAATTTAAATTAAGACCTTTTTCCTCGCATCTTTTTAAAACTTTTTCCAAATTTTCAAGACAATTATCAAATGTATTCCCAAAGACATTTAAATCATCCATGAAAATTTCTAAACAATTTTCAACCATGTCGCAAAAAATGCTTAGCATACATCTTTGAAATGTTGCTGGGGCATTGCATAATCCAAATGGCATCCTTCTAAATGCAAATGTTCCAAAAGGACATGTGAATGTAGTTTTTTCTTGATCTTCGAGTGCAATGGGAATTTGATAATAACCTGAATATCCATCAAGAAAACAGTAGTATGGATGACCTGCTACTCTTTCTAAAATTTGATCCAAAAATGGTAATGGAAAATGATCTTTTCTAGTGGCGTCATTTAATTTTCTATAATCAATACACATCCGCCAACTAGATGGGACTCGACTTGTTAACAATTCACCTTTTTCATTTTTTATCACTGTGATGCCAGATTTTTTTGGAACTACTTGTGTTGGGCTTACCCACTTACTATCAGAAATAGGGTAGATAATCCCAACATCAAGTAGTTTGAGAACTTCAGTTTTCACAACATCTTTCATGTGTGGATTTAATCTCCTTTGTGGTTGTTGAGATGTTTTAGCATTTTCTTCTAAATGAATTTTGTGTGTGCAAATTAGTGGATTAATGCCCTTGAGATCTTTTAGTGTCCAACCAATTGCATTTTTATGTCTTTTAAGCATATCAACTAATTTACCTTCTTGATCACTTTCTAGTTTGGAAAAAATTACCACCGGATATGTTTCATCTTCTCCAAGAAATGCATACTTCAATTCTTCTGGCAAGGGTTTTAACTCCAATATGGGTAGTTCGTCTTTGTTCTCATATTTTGCATCAAATTCTTTCTCTGATCCTGGTAACGAGTGATACCTGATAAAATCATCAAGATCAATTTCAATATTTTCTTTAACAGTTTCAATTGAACAAATATCTAATTGATCACGAGTACTCCCTTCTTGAATGTTTTCTTCCACAAGAGTTTCAATAAGATTTTCATCTTCACTTTCATCTCCTTTGTCATGTGGTTGCTTACAAAGATTAAAAACATTGAGCTCCAAGGTCATGTTACCAAATGACAACTTCATTATTCCATTCTTGCAATTTATAAGGGCATTAGAAGTTGCTAAAAATGGACGACCCATAATTACAGGAATTGCATTACAAGCTTCGATAGGTTGTGTATCTAAAACTATGAAATCGACAGGATATACAAAGTTATCAACTTGGACCAATACGTCTTCTACCATATCTCTTGGCACTTTAACAGATCTATCGGCAAGTAAAAGTGTTACCGAAGTAGATTTTAACTCGCCTAGATTGAGTTCTTGATAAACTGAATATGGAAGTAAATTCACACTAGCTCCAAGATCAAGCAAGGCTTTTTTAATCTTTCGTTCTCCAATAATACATGAAATAGTAGGACAACCAGGGTCTTTGTATTTCAAAGTATTATTATTTTGAATGATCGCACTTACTTGTTCGGCTAAAAATGCTTTCTTTTTCACATTCAATTTTCTTTTCACAGTGCACAAGTCTTTCAAAAATTTGGCATATGATGGTACCTGTTTTATTGCATCTAATAAAGGAATATTAACTTTTACTTGTTTAAAAATATCGTATATATCAGAATTCAAATTTGATTTTTTTGTATTTTTCAATGCATGAGGAAATGGTGATGACACTGTCTGTTGAACCTCCTCTTCGCAAGTTATGGGTTCCACTTCCTTACCCTTTGGAGTTGATTTATCATCATCTTCACAAGGTTCAAGAATGGATTTTTCCACAACCTTACCACTTCGAAGGGTAATAACAGATTTTACCTGATACATCTATTGAGTTCCAGAAGTTCCAATTTGTGAATGATGATCCTTGGGATTAGGCAGAGGTTGTGAAGGAAATTTACCTTTTTCATGAACATTAAGTGCAAATGCAAATTTAGCAAGAGTATATTTCAAATCTGTCATGGTTTGAGCAGTTTGAGTATTGATAGACTCTTGCTTTGCAATGAAAGAATTCAATGTATCTTCCAAATTTCTTTTAGGTGAAGGAACATAAGGTGCATAATTTTGAAAATTTTGTTGATTTTGGAAATTTGGTTGTGAAAATTGTGCAGCATTATCATTCCTCCAACTAAAATTTGGATGATTTCGCCAACCTGGATTGTAATTTTGAGAAAATGGTTCAAAATTTGGCCTTTTGAAATTGTTCAAAACATTGGCTTGTTCATGGAGACATTCTTTAAAAGAGGGCAAAGTGGGACAATCTTTTGCAAAATGATCACTTGTGTCACAGATGTGACACGCAATTTCTTGAACAGATTTTAATTGACCATTCTTTTTCAATTCAAGTGCCTCAACTTTTCTTGCCAAAGAGGTAAATCTAGCTTGAAGATCATGTTCATCTTTGAGAGTGTACATACCTCCACCAGATGTAGGAGATTGAATCTTGTTTGATGATTCGATTGTACCTATAGTGTACCAATTTTGAGCATTTTCAGCTAATGAATCGAGATACTCAATTGCCTCGTTTGGATCTTTATCTTCAAATGTTCCATTACACATAAATTCAATCATTTGCCTATCTTTAGGTGTTAAGCCTTCATAAAATTGAGAAACAACTCTCCAAATTTCAAAACCATGATGTGGACAAAGATTAAGCAATTCTTTGTATCTATCCCAACACTGATAAAAGTTTCTCCTTGTTTTTGAGTGAAAGTGATGATTTGCCTTTTGAAAGAATTTGTTCTATGAGATGAAAAAAACTTTTTCAAAAATTGTTGTTGCAATTCATCCCAAGTTCGAATGGATCACGATCTAAGATTTTGTAGCCAAGTTTTAGCTTTATCTTTTAAAGAAAAAGGAAAAAGCTTAAGTCGAATGGTGTTCATGCTACAATTTAGATCATTATATGTGTTGCACACTTCTTCAAACTCTCGTAAATGCATGTATGGATTTTCAGAATCTAAGCCATGAAAATTGGGTAAAAGTTGGATAATACCAGGCTTAAAATTGAAATGAGATGCATCTGGGGGAAAAACTAGACATGAAGGTGCACTAGTACGTGTAGGATTCATGTGATCTCTAAGTGTTCTTCGTCTATCATGATCATGTTGAGATTGAATTTCATCTTCATTTTCTTGGATGGGTTCTTCCGCCATGTTTTGTAAAAATAAAGGGTTATTTCGAATGAGTCGACCACTAAGTGTACGTGACCAAATTCTCATGCAAATGCAAATGCAAAAGAAAAAACACACAAAAGCAATAAAAATTCAAATAAAGAAAAATAAACTATAAACAAAATTAAATTGACTTGAAATTAAATTATACTTCCCCGGCAACGGCGCCAAAAACTTGTTGCGACTTTGATTGTTGCACTCCCAAGAGCAGGTTGTCCACAAGTAGTATAATTCGATGAGTTTGAATATCGTATCCACGAGGAAGCTAAGGTAATTACAAGTCAACTATAATGTCTTTTTATTTATTTTTTCTTTTAGTTGTTTGAATATTTAATTGGTAATTTTTAATTGTTCAAATTTTAATTTAAGTAGTTGAGATTAAAGGATCCACTCTTGGTATTTTAATAAAGTTAACATTAACGAACAATATTAAAATCCACTTAATAAAATAGTTCCAATATATTAATAATCATATTTATATTATGTTATATATTATTATCTTATAAGTATATAATATATACCAAAACTTATAAATGTGGTCAAGTATTTATTGTTCTATATATATTTGTAAACATTAAATCAAAGTTCCCACTTTAAATGGTTGGTAAAACCAAACAAACATTTAAATGGTACCAATAAATTAATACTATGATATATTCATATATAATAAATCAAGGAATCCAATTTAAATGGTTGGTAAATCCAAACTAACATTTAAATGGTTCCAAGAATTTAATATTATAATATATTTATATATAATAAATCAAGGCATCCACTTTAAATGGTTGGTAATACCAAACTAACATTTAAATGGTTCCAAGAATTTAGTGTAAAATATAGCAACAATAAATCAAAACTCCCACTTATAAGTAGGGTATAAAAATGCTTAAAGAAATAAATATAACATAAACAATAAATAATGATTAAATAATATAAAACATAGATTCTTACCTTTTAGTAACCTTATTATCATGCCAAGAGTTTCACCTTTTCATCTCAACTTTAGGAAGTTAGCTATTCATTATTCAAAGTGTAAAACTTTGAATATGAAATTAACATGCTAATTATATTTAAATGAAGAAATAAAGGAAAAATATAGAGAGAAATATTATGAACTCAAAGGTTTGTTCATAGAATGAGGGATATCTCAATACATTACAATGCACCCCTATTTATAGCCAAATTTGAGGAGACAACCACAAATAAAATATTATTTTTTACACAAAAGTCTTCATTGGTGTTCCAAGATATTATATTATATTACACATCACTTTTGAAAATTTTCTTCTCCGAATTTGCTTCTACACATAAAAAGAAACATGTGGATAATTGAGTTGTCTAGTTGTGGTATTTTTTTCAAACCATTTGACCAAGTAATTTGAGAGATATGGTCAAAATACTAGAGCATAGTAAAACTGTCACTCTTTTGGTAACTTTATTTGTTGCTTAATTTGATCCCAATTGTGAGAGGATTTTTATCTCATGCTTGCCACCAATATTGTAGATATTAACATCAACTTTCTACAAGTCCAAGAATCATCTTAATCCCATTTGCAACGCCAAGTTTATTCTTGTTTTATCGAACCTGTAAAAAATAGTAAAAACTTATAATTACACAACAACTTATATTTTATACAATTTATTATAAAACATTTAATATTTAAACATTTAATAAAACAAAAACTATATATTTATATTATAAAACATTTAATTAATGTACAATTTTTATGTTTATCAGGCTTCACTCAGCCCTTGCTGTACCAGAATAGCCTTCATCTTGATTCTCCACAGCGAGAAATCGTTCTTGCCAGTGAAATTTTCTAAATCAAATTTCATGGATCCCATTCTACCGTAATTCTTGATTCGCCGTTTTTGATTCCCACAGACGGCGCCACTTGTTGGGAAATTCACGAGTTTATCACGACTTTCAAGTCTACACGATTATGCAATCAAGAAGTATAGTTCATCACAAGACACAACACAAGAGATTACGTGGTTCGGTCAATCGACCTACGTCCATGGGAGGAACCAACCAAGACTTTATTCACAACACTTGAATGTACAAGATATGAGAGTTCTTCCTCTCTGAGCAATAATATTCTATCTATCACTCAAGAACATACACTCCCAGCTTTGTCCTAGCCTACACTCGTGTGTTCCTTGTTTATTTAGAGAGCTAGAATTGATATCTCCTTCTGTGGAATTTTTCCTTCCTTCTTATATGTCTAGCTGCTGCCTTTTAGCTTCCCGATCAGTCCTTGAGCTGGCCAACCGCTCCTTAACTATCTTCTAACTTCCAGTAGCTGCACATACTCACCTACAAACCACATCTCTAGTGTTTGGTGACACACGCATCCATCAATATCTTTTAACGTTATCGTTTTATCATAAAACTCCATAATCGTTTAAAATAAAAATTTTAGCATATTAAAAATTCATAAATATTTAAAATAACATTTTATCATCATAAACATTTAAAATAACATTTTGGCATACTAAATCATAAACATTTAAACTAAATATTTTAACATAAAAATCCCTAAACATATAAAATTCCATTAACATTTAAAATAATCATTTTAACATATAAAATTCCATAAATATCCATAACCATTGAAAATAATCATATTACCACATAAAACAGCATTCAGGGCAATGTCATGACGTTTACTAATTTTCGGGTGTAAAATTACCGTTTTACCACTGAACGTAAAATTTCACGTTTTTGACTTTTCCTTACGTTAATTGACTCTAATATGTCTCAAATAATTATTTAAGCTTACATAAATTTTTCAATATTTTTATTTAGCATAAATCGAGGACTTTTAAATTATTTTTTAAATAAAACATATTACAGCGTTTTAATCCCGAATTAAACCATACTTTAATTTAAAATTCTCATATTTCAAAAATAGACTTTTAATAATTATTTGAGCTTAAATATGATTTTTCATAATTTTATTAAGCCTAAAACTAGGCTTTTCAATTAATTCATTAATTATCGTTTCGTGTGGCGATAAATTCCCGGATAAATCCAAAACTCATTATTTTGATCTCAAATTTTAAACATAACATTTTTATTATATATTATACCCTTCCAAATCATGAGCCACCCCCGTGGACCCATGGTTCGAAATTTCTTCCTTAAAATCTCGTTTTTGACACATAATCGAACACACCGAGCCATATCCCAAAATACTCGAGCCACGCCCAAGCCACCTTGAGCCAAACCCGAGCCAACCCATCTAGGAAACCTCTTGACCAAGCCCAGCCCGTAAAACCAGCCCTGTCCCAACCAAAACACTTCTGCCCCTCAACCCGATTGCATGCATGTGTGTAGGTAAGTATCCTAGCATATCTAGGACTCCTAACCCAACTAGGTCACTTCCAGCCCTTAACCACTTGACCCCTCATGACCCTAACCATCCCTAGACCACTCCCAGACCCAGCCCAGACCACTCCAGCCACTAGAACCAAAGCTGCAAACCACTGAACTTCATGACAGCAGCCGCGTGCTTGCCTCTCCCGCTCCCATGTTCTCCTGTGTTTGGCTCGAGCCACGTCAAGCCACCCTGCACCAAACCATGACCCAACCCTTGACCAACCTCCCTTGACCCTGATGGACCAGCATGGCTCGCGTGCAGGCCAGTCCCAAGCCCTTCTTTCTCGCTGCCCTTAGAACCATGCATGGGGGGGAGAGTCCTACTTCACTAGGACTCTTCCCTAGCCACTCCCTTGACCCCTAGCCGCCCTAGGACTCAACCCAACCCAGCCCTAGATCGAGACCACCCTGATCCTGACCCAGCCCTGGCGGAGCCTCCACCAGCCCATGCACAGAATCGAGCCTACAAGACATTTACAAGCCAACACACCTTCGGTTCCTCTCTCTTTTGATGCCTATAGTTTCCAGCTCAATTATATTTTGTTTGCAGCATGTTTCGTGTGTTATAAGACCCCTTAGGCGTGTAAAAACAACCCTTAAACATCCCCTAATCATGGCAGCCCCTTCGTGAACATATAAATCATGTTTTGATGCATTAATTCATGAGTTTAGGCAAGTAGATGCATAAAAACGAAAATAATACAAAGTGTAACTTGTTTTTCATACGAAACATGTTCAAATAAATATTCTAGTGTGATATATGATTGAAGGAAAGAATATGGCGTGTCTTTGCGTATTTTAGGCACGAATAACCGTTGGCGATTGAAGAACGACGACGAAGAGATGATGACTTGATTTTTGCCTTGAGGATTTCGAAAGTTTCTCTTCAATAATCTGGTGTGTGCCGTGTATTTGAGTGTGGAGAAAATTTTGATTGTATTGGGGAGGTGGGCGTGGGGTTTATGGGTAGGTTGTGGGGTGAGTTTAGCTTAAATAATAATTAAAAACACTAATAAAAGTTTAGGCCCATTAGAAAAGTTAATTAGGCCCATTAGTGCTTAATTAAAATATAAAAATAATTTTGCTAAAATAATTTTGTGAATTTATTAGCCGGGTTGCCAAAACATTCGTATTTTTGTTGAAAAACCAACACTGATACAATTTACGCCCCGGCGTATAAAATCACCTCAAAACCCCTTATTTTCAAAAATAAGAAAAAGAATCACCCTTAATGTAAATAATCAAAAACAATTATTTAATAAAAACATTTTCTATTTTTTAGCCCTCGGTCTCCGTTCCTTGATCGCAACTCGAATAACCTTTAAAAATACATTTTAATGAAAATATGTAGAAAAGTATATTTTAAATATGTAAATATGCACAGCATAATTAATTTATGCAGTTAAAACAATTAATTGAAATACACAAAGAATTTAGTAATTTGTTTGCATGTGGTTCGTGTGGACCTTCGAATTTTTGGGACGTTACAGTCCACTACGAATACGGTCTATCGAAGTGGATTGCTCTGTCAATGTGGACAATCTAGGAACTTTGCCTCTAGGATAGACCTCTAGATCGAACTTTCGCATCTCTAGCTGTAGAGGTCTCTGTACCGATAGTTGCGACATAACTCCTGCTTTCCTACTCAAGGCATCGGCGACTACATTGACTTTTCCCGGATGATAGATAATGTCGCAATCATAGTCTTTTACCAACTCTAGTCACCGTCTCTGTTGCATGTTCAACTAATTCTGAGTGAAGAAATATTTGAGACCCTTGTGATCAGTAAATATCTGGCACTTCTCACCGTACAAGTAGTGTCTCCATATCTTCAAGACAAAGACCACATAGCTAACTCTAGATCATGAGTCGGATAATTCTTTTCATGCACCTTAACTGTCTGGAGGCATATGCGATGACTTGGCGATGTTGCATCAATACGATGCCTAATCCAAGCTTAGAAGTATCGATGTACAACACAAAGTTGCTTTACCCTCATGGTATGGCCAATACTGGTGCTATTATAAGAGCTTGTTTCAAAGTGTCGAAACTCTTCTGGCAGTCAGCATTCCATACGAACTTGGCATTCTTCTTCGTCAACTAGGTTAGTTGCACTATAATAGAAGAAAATCCATGAATGAATTTTATACAATAACCAACTAAACCTAAGAAACTGTGGATCTCAGATGCGTTCTTTGGTTCAACCCATTCCTTCACTGTTTCCACTTTGGACGGGTCAACCTCAATGTCACTGCTAGAGATATATGTCTAAAAAATACCAATTTCTCTAACCAAAATCCCCATAACATGACCATACATAGCAGCAAGCCCTAAGTTCTGTCCAGCGAAGCCTACAATCCAAACTCGAGAAAAACATTGAAGTTCATGCATAATATATATCGAAACGATTTTTAATAATGTTCCAGCATTCATATAATCAAACCAATGTGTTTTCATGCATAATTTATATCAAAATATATTATATAACATGATCTATGAATAAAAAAAAGTTTGTACATGCCATTGCGTTAAAAAGCACGAAATATCAAAATCGAACACGAGGAAGAACAGAGGTCGAACGGAGAGGGTTTGCTGCGTTTTTATGGCCTGAAAAGCGGCTAAATTTATCAATAAATGTCGTGTGATAGACGGTTTAAGCTTCTGTTGGAGGAAGAATAAAAAAACTCCAAGCCATAGCTTAAAATAATTTGGTCGACCCTTTGTGTGTGTTCTTGGTGCGGTGTGTGTGTTATTGGTGTGTGGCGTGAGTTTGCATATGTATTAGGATTAGGACTCCTTTTTATTTAAATAAAATATTAAATAGGATTTTAGGTTAATTAATCAAGTTTTAAATTACTAATTAAACCTTTCAACTTTTAAAAATTGACAATTGAAGAGTCCTTAAAATTTTAAATTCTACCCATAAGTTAAATTTTTAACTAATTTGATTAATTATGACATAAAATATGAAACGACCTCTACTTTTTTTTCTAATCTTAAATCATAAATTCAAAATTACTAAATAAAATAATTTAATATAATCATGAATCATAATAATTTAACAATTTAAATCTCAAGTGCACAAAGTAAAATCCTAAATCATCGACTAACTAAAATTCCTAAATAGACCTTTAAAAAGATCGGCTAACAATAAAATTAAGCATAAAAATATCTCTGTTAGAACTTTTCAAGTTCGCAATCTTGATTTTGATGATAACAAAACTTGATAATTGTGTTACTAATAATTTACCTTAGTGTGCAGCATCTAGGATCACTCATAAGCTGTTTACATCGCAAACTGAAGACCCAACTGATCGTACAAACTGAATCAGTCTAACTGTTACGTCAATTAAGCAACCCAGCTGATTGTCCAGTTGATAGGTGGTTCAGCAGGAGAACCTCAGAAGCGTGGCAGCCAAAGGAGTGTTCAACTGATGAAGAAACCCAGCTGATCTGTCTAACTGAACAAGAGTGAAATCAGTTCAACTGACGAGTCAATTGATTTCACCAGCCCAACTGAAGATCAGCTCAACTGACCAGTTCGAAGCATCAGTCAAAATCTTTCAGTTATGGATGAAGACAAACTATTTCAGTGGAGTCCAGCTGTACGTGAAGGTACAAAGCCATTGTCCAGCCCAAGGACATTAATGGACGTTGCATCAGAGCATTAAAGAAAAAAACGTTTCAGAAAGGCAGTCGAAACACAAAGTCCAAGAAACGAATTCAAGATGCAACGGATACAATAAATGAGTCTCATTGTACGTTCAGTCTTCCCACCTATATAAAGAGTAGATCAGTGAAGACTCAAACATACATACAGAAATATGCACCACAAGAAGAAGCTGAAGAAAAAGAACGAGATTCAATACACAAAGCTTCTTCAAGAAAGAAAAGAAAGGGCACGCACATTGCACATCTGCTTTCAGAAGCATTCAGCTCAGAGGGACACTTTAACGTGTTATCTGCTTAGTTTAGAAGTCATTTTCCTCCAATGTGTGAGAACATCCTTGTTCAGTTCTTGCACAAAGACATTAAACTTGTGTATGTAGTCTTTGACACATGGACTTTAAAGAAGTGTTGGTTGGAAGGTGCTGCCTTCAGTCGTAGCTAGAAGTTCAGTTTAGGCTGTAGTGTAAGTCCTAGCTGAGTGGGTTTGTACAAAGAGGTGTATAAATCAAAGTCTTCTAGTCGATCCTACCCGAGGTGGTAGAAGGGGTGACGTAGGAGCAGTTGAAGTCTCCGAACATCCATAAACATATCTTGTGTATTTAACTAATTAACTATTATTTTCAAACTATTTGAATCAGTTAGAGTATCCGTCAGTTCAGTTGTCACCATAACTGAACTGATGAATGCAAAAACTAATCTACCCTTTTTGGTTATTCAGTTTACACAAGTTAAAACGTTTTCTAACATAACAGTTTTCTTCACGAAGGATTACTTCGAGTTTCTTCCGATTGGTTTTTAACCAAACTCGATTTAATTCATCGGTGTTAATATTCTTAGAACACGAGCTAACGCAGCTCATTGGAGAATATTTTGTTTGAAGCATCCGAAAGAATACTCAGCAAACGGTCCTTCAATCTCTAATAAAAATAATTAACATAATCTTTAAATCATTTATCTATTTAGCTAGTGCGGAAACATAAAGGCCCTCGGGTGTGTACTGCTGCACTCAATCCACTCAAGCGTCAACAACTCCCATAAATCATCCAAACCTGCATCATAAAAACCTAGTGAGTCTAAACACTCAACACGTTCTGAACATGGATATCAAATAATACATATACATTCACATACATTAAAATCATATTTTTATTTAAAATATCTTTTGAACATAAATAAATCATTTAAAATCATTTTAGCATAATTAAATAATAAATCGTAAAATCATTTTAAAATAACTTTAAGCATATTAAATCCTTTAAAAATCATTTAAAATAAGCTTTAAGCATAAATAATTCATTTTAAAAATAGCTTTAATCATCATCATAAATCAGATATCATAAGAATCATTTTTATCATAAGCTTTCAGTCATATATCATTTTGGGTGAAGTTTGATCCTTGAAAGTGACTAGCTTTTATCATTTGGTCGACGACAGTCTTAGCTCCACATGGTCCATGGGGTGTGCACTAGGCTCCACTGTGGAAATACGATCGTCGGGGTCCCTCTGGGACCTTTTCCCATACACGGGGTCCCTCTGGGACCTTGGCCTGTAAACGGGGTCCCTCTGGGCCTTGGCCCTCACGTCATCCCCACAAAATCATATAACATATATCATATCTTTTGTCACAGTCAATTCACATCCCTCAAAAATATTTTTCCTTTTCTTTAAAAATCATAAAATAAGACCGCTTTCCAAAAATAGTATTTTAAACAGTATAAATTGCACAGCTTTTCTAAAAATCATAAAATAACATATTATCATCAAAATCATCATTATAAATCATAAAATATCATTTTACAAGAATTATGATCATTCGGGACGCTGTCAAGCGTTTTCGTATTTTCCTAAGTGTAAAAAGATTGTTTTGCCCCTTAAAAATTATAGAATTTATCTTTTCTCACTTTTAATGACATGGTATTATTCTAAATAATTATTTAAATTTAAATATAATTTTTCATAATTTTATAACGCATAAAACTAGGCTTTTTAATTAATTCTTTAATGAACGTTTCGTGCGGCGACTAAATCTCGGATAAATCCAAAACTCATTATTTTGATCCCAAATTTTAAAAATAACATTTTTATTATTTATTCTACCCTTCCAAATCATGAGCCACCCCCGTGGACCTATGGTTCAAAATTTCTTCCTTATATTTTCGAAATTGACCCTTATAGAAACACACCGAGCCATCTCCCAAAAATATCGAGCCACTCCCGAGCCACCTTGAGCCAAACCTTATCCAACCCACCTAGGGACCCTAATGACCAAGCCTAGCCCAAAGAACCAACCCCGGCCTGCTCAAAAAACCTTCTGAAACTTGACCCAATTGCATGTGTGTGTGTGCGTGAGTCTCCTTTTAGTATTAAGACTCCTAGCTTTCCTAGGGCTCTTCCAGCTGAGCCACCACCAAACCACCTAACCTTGACCATCCCTGGACCACGCCTAGACTCAGTCCAGACCAGCCCAACAACCAGAACCCAAGCTCGAAGCTTCTGAATTCAGGAGACACAAGATGCGCGTCTTGTGCTTCTTCACGGTCGCAGCTTTTTCCTCGAGCCAATTGCGACCCAGCCACACCAGCCCCTAGCCCGACCCCTACCCATCATCCTAGGACCTTGATGGACAACCTAGCTTGCCCCCAGACTGAGTCATGGCCCCTGGAACTCTCGGCCACCAGAAAACCCCTCGAGAAGAGCCACAACCAGCGTGGACTCCTCCCCATCCCTGCTGCGCGAGCCCTAGCCCCCTAGAACTCTACCAGACCCTCACAGCTGACCCTACTCGATCCCCAGCTAGCCCTGGCCAAGCCCCAAGGGACCATGCAAAGTAACCGACCCCTTGCACAATGAACACACCAAACCAAAACTCACGGTTCTCTCCATTCTTTGGCCCACGGTTATAGCTTATTATTCCTTTTAAAAATTGTCATGTTTGTTCATATTTTATCATGTATTGGCAGCATGTCCGTTGTGTTCGTAACGATTCCTTTAAAACAAGCGAAAAATCGTAAAAACGCAGAAAATACGTATCATACAGCAAAATAATCGAACCCACGTATTTTTCATGCATAAACAATTAAAACACACATATTATGATTTTTATAATATTTGAAATGGTTTCGAAAACGTTCCTTTGCATTTAAAACACTCGAATATACGATCTTCAGCGAGAGTGCGACGTTGGACGACCGGACGACGAAGAACAGAAGATTTTCTTTCCCAACCTTATTTTCGAATCTTGTAGGTGTGTGATGGGTGTTTTTCGGCTGCTGTAGGTGAATTATGAGGTTTCAAGGACCTAGGTAGCATATTTATAATTTAATTTGAAAGTTAAATAGGCTTTGGTTTTGGTCTTGCAACTTAAGGGTAATTGGGCCTACTTAAATTGATTAAATTAGGCCCAATAACACTTAATTAATTAAATAATAAAATTTTATAAAATTAATTTCCATAAAATAATATTTTTGATCTTTTAAAACTCTTTGTTTGCCCAAAACCGGCTTCTCGGGAAAAATCGAGCTCAACTCCTAAAATAATTCGAACTCCAAAATTTTTAAGAAAAATAAATCGTTTTTAATCAAATTAGGAAGCCTTGCCATTATTTAAAAAAAAATACATATTCTTGTCTTGGTCGTCCCCGGTCTCTTTTTCCGTATCTATTATCGAATATTCGGGTAAAATCCTAAATTTCATGAAATCATGTCATATTATCATTTAATCATGCAATCATACATTTAATCATATAATAAATATCATGCAAGCATTTAAAAAAATTAAATAAAATAATTAAGCAATTTAAATAATTTTGCATGCATGCGGTTTACGTGGACTGATTTCTTCCCCCCCCCCCCCCCCCCACCCCCCCCACCTAAATAGAATTTCGTCCTCAAAATTTTTCCTTGTCTTGATGATTTCAAAGTTTAGATTCTCTTAACCACCTCAACCTTAACCTCTAACTTAAATCTTACTCTTCAATTCGATCCTCAAATCGTAACCCAAAATTTCACAAATTCGACTCATAAATCTAGCTCAAGTAGTGCATGCACCCTATTCTTCTAAGTTCTTCAATATCCCAAACAATTCCCATAACCCAATTTAACATTTCATGCAACAAAAGCATCGAAAAAAATGTTAAACAGCTAGGTTACCTCGAAATCAGTGTAGTGTCGGCTCTGTCTCATCCTCCGCAGCTTGCATCAAATAGACCCTTTCAGTAGCGGGTTGCTTGAACGTTGGGAAATCCTTAGCCTTGTGTCCCAAATCTCCGCATTTGAAGCACTTGTAAGTGTCCCACATGCACTTGCCATAGTGTGGACGATTGCACTCCTTGCACAGTGGTTTCTCATCAACCTTCGGAATGTTCCCTCTAGGTGGTTGACCTTGTGGTTTTGGTGGTTCTGGTTGTTTTTGTGGTCTCGCATAAGGCTTCTTGTTACTCTGACTAGATTGCTGAGCATGATTTCTCTTTCGCTGCAACTCCCAATCAATGTCCTTGTGTCACTGCTCGGCTCTAAAAGCTTTGGCAACGATAGTAGTGTAGTCAGTAGGATCGCTGAGCATCACATCACGACGGATAGTCGGCTTCAAACCATCTAGGAATTGTCGTAATTTTTCAGCAGCATCGTTGGCAATCAAGGGCACAAAGTGACATCCCCTATCAAACTTCTGCACAAATTCAGTAATATACCAATCCCCCTGACGGAGACTCATAAACTCTCTCTTAAGCCTAGAACGAACATCTGATGTGAATTACTTGTCATAGAATACCCTCTTGAAATCCTCCCAAGTCAACGTCGCCATATTCACTCCTCACTCTGCTCCCTCCCACCATAAGGAAGCGTCGCCCTTCAACAGATAAATGGTACAGCGAACTCGGTCAGCGTTCGCCATGTCCATGTAGCAAAAAATCACCTCTAAAGATCGAATCCATCCCTCAACAACGAATGGATCAGTAGTGCCATGAAACTCATCGGGGTGCATCCTCTTAAAATGCTCATAAACTGGCTCTGGTCTAAACCTTGCTTCATCCCCTACATGTTGCTCCAAAAAACTGGCCATACCGGCTAGTACACGGGCACTAGCATCCTGACCAGGTGGAGGCTGTGGAACATCCTCCTCCTGTCTGACCTCATCAGTCCTACGCAAAATCCTTCTAGGATGCATCTCTGTATACGTCGTCCAAACCACGTAACCAACATGCATTTAAAATTTTTCATGCAGCATGCAACTAACATGTATATCATGTATCATTTAAGCATTTAAAGAATTTTAAGCATATAAAATATAAAGCAGTAAAAACTCACATACTTGAGGCGTTGACTTCATGAGCTTCTCGAAGTGACAGTACACAACCCTTTGCGGAAAACCTTGGCTCTGATACCATCTGAAATGACCTCTTCTTTTTTTTTCTAATCTTAAATCATAAATTCTAAATTACTAAATAAAATAATTTAATATAATCATGAATCATAATAATTTAATAATTTAAATCTCAAGTGTATAAAGTAAAATCCTAAATCATCGACTAACCAAAATTCTTAAATCGACCTTTAAAAAGATCGGCTAACAATAAAATTAAGCATAAAAATATCTCTAATAAAAATCATTAACATAATCTTTAAATCATTTATATATATAGCTAGTGCGGAAACATAAAGATCCTTGGATGTCTACTGCTGCACTCGATCCACTCAAGAGTCAGCACCTCCCATAAATCATCCAAAACTGCATCATACAAACCTAATGAGTCTAAAGACTCAACACGTTCTAAACATGGATAAAAAATAATACATATACATTCACATGCATTAAAATCATATTTATATTTAAAATATCTTTTGAACATAAATAAATAATTTAAAATCATTTTAGCATAATTAAATCATAAATCGTAAAATCATTTTAAAATAACTTTAAGCATAAATAAATCCTTTAAAAATCATTTAAAATAAGCTTTAAATATAAATAATTCATTTTAAAAATAGTTTTAATCCTCATCATAAATCATATATCATAACAATCATTTTTATCATAAGCTTTCAATCATATATCATTTTTGGTGAAGTTTGATTCTTGAAAGTGACTAGCTTTTATCCTTTGGTCGACGGCAGTCTTAGGTCCACATGGTCCATGGGGATGTACACTAGGATCCACCGTGAAAATACGATCTTCGGGGTCCCTCTAGGCCTTTTCCCATACACGACGTCCCTCTAAGCCTTGGCCCGTAAACGGAGTCCCTCTGAGGCCTTGGCCCGTATATGGGTTCCCTCTGAGGCCTTAGCCCTCACATCCTCCCCACAAAATCATATATCATATATCATATCTTTTGTCACAGTCAATTCAAATCTCTCAAAAATATTTTTCTTTTTTTAAAAAAATCATAAAATAAGACACCTTTCCAAAAATAACATTTTAAACAGTATAAATTGTACAGTTTTTCAAAAAAATCATAAAATAACATATTATCATCAATTTCATCATTATAAATCATAAAATATCATTTTACAAGAATTATGATCCTTCGGGACGCTGCCAAGAGTTTTCGTATTTTTCTAAGTGTAAAAAGACTGTTTTGCCCCTACATGTAAAATTTCTCGAATTTATCTTTTTCCCACTTTTAATGACATGAGATTATTCTAAATAATTATTTAAGTTTAAATATAATTTTTCATAATTTTATAAATCTTAAAACTAGGCTTTTCAATTAATTCTTTAATTAACATTTCGTGCGGCGATTAAACCCCGGATAAATCCAAAACTCAATATTTTGTTACCAAATTTTTAACATAAAATTTTTATTATTTATTATACCCTTCCAAATCATGAGCCACCTCCGTGGACCCATGGTTCGAAATTTCTTCCTTGTATTTTCGAAATTGACCCTTATAGGAACACACCAAGCCATCTCTTAAAATACTCAAGCCATGCCCAGACCACCTTAAGCCAAACCCTATCCAACCAACCTATGGACCCTTATGACCAAGCCCAGCCCAAAGAACCAGCCCTGGCCCGCTCAAACACCTTCTGAAACTTGACCCAATTGCATGTGTGTGTGTGTGAGTCTCCTTTTAGTATTAGGACTCCTAGCTAGCCTAGGGCTCTTCCAACCGAGCCACCACCGAACCACCTGACCCTGACCATCCCCGGACCATGCCCACACCCAGCCCAGACCATCCCAGCCACCAGAACCCAAGCTCGAAGCTTTTGAATTCAGAAGACACAAGATGCGCGTCATTTGCTTCTTCACGGTCGCAGATTTTTCCTCGAGCCAGCTGCGACCCAGCCGCACCAGCCCCTATCCCGACCCCTGCCCATCATCCTAGGTCCCTGATGGACCACCTATCTCGCCCCCAGACCGAGCCATGGCCCCTGGAACTATCGGCCACCAGAAAACCCCTCGAGAAAAGCCCCAACCAGCGTGAACTCCTCCCCAGCCCTGTTTCCTGAGCACTAGCCCCCTAGAACTCTACAAGACCCTCACACCTGACCCTACTCGAGCCCCAGCCAGCCCTGGCGAAGCCCCAAGGGACCATGCAAAGTAAGCGACCCCTTGCACAATGAACACACCAAAATAAAACTCACGGTTCTCTCCATTCTTTGGCCCACAGTTCCAGCTTATTATTACTTTTAAAAATTGTCATTTTTGTTCATATATTTATAATATTTTATCATGTAGTGGCAGCGTGTCCATTGAGTTCATAACGATTCCTTTAAAACAAGCGAAAAATCGTAAAAACGTCCAAAATTCGTATCATATTGTAAAATAATCGAACCCATGTATTTTTCATGCATAAAAATTAAAACACACATATTATGATTTGTATGATGTGTGAAATGGTTTAGAAAACGTGCATTTGCGTTTATAACACTCGAATATACGATCTTCAACGAGGGTGCGACGTTGGACGACCGGACGACGAAGAACACTAGTTTTTCTTTCCCAACCTTATTTTCGAATTTTGCAAGTGTTTGCTATGTGTTTTTCGGCTGGTGTTGGTGAATTATGAGGTTTCAAGGACCTAGGTAGTATATTTATAATTTAATTTGTAAGTTAAATAGGCTTTGATTTTGGGTTGCAACTTAAAGGTAATTGGGCCTACTTAAATTGATTAAATAGGGCTCAATAATACTTAATTAATTAAATAATAAAAGTTTATAAAACTAGTTTCCATAAAATAATATTTTTGATCTTTTAAAACTCATTGTTTGCCCAAAACCGGCTTCCCGGGAAAAATCGAGCTCGACTCGTAAAATAATTCGAACTCCAATATTTTTAAGAAAATTAAATCATTTTTAATCATATTAGGAAGTCTTGCCATTATTTAAATAAAAATACATATTCTTGTCTTGGTCATCTCCAGTCTCCTTTTCCTTGCCTATTATCGAATATTCGGGTAAAATCCTTAATTTCATGAAATCATGTCATATTATCATTTAATCATGCAATCATAAATTTAATCATATAATAAATATCATGCAAGAATTTAAAAATTATTAAATAAAACAATTAAGCAATTCAAATAATTTTGCATGCATGCGGTTTATGTAAACTGATTTTTTTTTCGGATGTTACAAAATAATTATTAAAATATTGTGTATTTCGAGTGGAAGTATTTAAATATCTTATTTTTGAATTTTGCTATTTAAAATATTTAACGTCTCTATTTCACTCGATAAATTAAATTTAGCCCTTAAGTGACAAATTCATAAATTCTTTAAAATACCTTTTTTCTTGACTTAAAATAAAAATATAACTTTGAATTTTAACACATTAATCGTCTCCGGTTTCCTTTTCCAGTTCAGCATCGAATATTCGTCTGAAAATCTAAAACTCGAGAAAGCATTTTAATTCAAATAATATATATATATATATAAATATATATATTTAAAAATAATTTAACATATAGCTTGCATCACCTAAATTATTAATTAAATAAATAAATTATTTCGATCATGCATAGAATTTACGTGTACTGGTTTTTTGTCACTACAAAAATAGTTGGATATTTGGACTCCGAATAAAGTTTCAAAATTTTATCTTCGGCAATGCTAATTGATCTAGGAAACTATTGAAGATCAATTGCGATAATAAAATCGCTATATTATATTTGAAGAACAATTGAAATTTGTCATAGTCAAAATATATTTTCATGTAGTTTCTAGTTAGAAGAAAATATTTCGGAATGGTTATGTGTCAATTGAGCATGTTATTACAAACTCTATAATTGCATCTGCGTTTGTCATGGATTGTCCATCCAAAATATTTATGGGCATGTGAGACACGTATTGTTGTTGTCCATATAGATGATATTCTTATACAGTGAGAGTTTGTATTCGGCTTAAACATCTACCCATTTGACATTATTTAAGTTTCTGTATAGACTAAATTTACTTTGAAATAAAGTGATGACTTTCATTTTAGCATTTTGTTTGAAAGTCTGTTATTGGATTCCTTGAGTTATTAGGAGAACTAGTTGGAAATACATGTTTTTATTCTTAGATTACATTAATAATTTTCATGCTACACATTCATACTTTATCTATTTTTTTATTATACTGATATTGTGATCATTAAAGTGTTTAGTGATTTGAATGTAGCGATGACCTCTTTGATTCAATATTGGTGTAATTGATAGACTAGATTGTTAATGAATATTTTTGCTTAAATAAAATGTGCTTAGTGCAGTTTTTTCTTGTGCAGTATCTGAATAATTTATGTAGTCCAAGTAAGAGATTGTTTGAACTATTTTGTGAGTTCACATAATTTAATTAACTTTTCTGCTCAGAGCAATTATGGTTCCTTAGGTATTCTTTCCTTCATAATACATTTACTTTATATGTATATACATGCAAGCTGCATAGATAAAGTCCTTGAATATATTATAGGTACCATAAAGTCGGCCTCACAACGTAAGATCATAAAACTCATTAGGATTATCACACTACTTAAACTGAAAATATTACTGATCACTTTACAAAGCCTGGATGTTAAGAATAACAGGTTCACAGACAATACAAAAAGTAACAATAACCCAACGATCAGTTTTGTGACGCCTTGAATTGATTGAGGTAGCACGGGTTGATCCTTGAAGATCTGAATTAATTTGGCAAACTTGTGTTTTGGTTGAGCTGTCTGAAATGTAAGTTGTTAAATGTGCTCAAACAATCTGAAAAAATGCAGGCTACATAATTTTTTAATTTAGCGATTGGAAGACTTGATTGTACAGAGTTTATATGTGCCTTCACTTTGAATGTTATGCATATTTATAGTTGAAAAGCTCCAATGATCGGATTTTCTTTCATATATCATCTGTACTACTTCTCGATAATATTGACAAGTCTTTTCAATCGTCGTACTTATCATCAACTGCTCTTTAATGTTGTTCTTCTTGCTTTTGTGACTTTAAATCCATGTTATTTAAAAAGTTGACTAACCGACTACCAAATAGGTAATTTTCTGTCACTCCAGGGTTTGGTAAGATAGTGTGAGATCTTTCTATTTGCAGCATGTTCGAGTATATGTCCTGCAAGCCAACTGTTGGCTAGGGATTTTTTTGACTCAGTTGTAATAAACAATCTTTATTTTAATATAATTCATTATTTCATGGTTTGTTATTTCTTTATCTGTGTACCCATGTTATCAAACATAGATAAAGATCTTGATTATACTTTAATATAAATGAATCGTAATTCGATGTTGAAACTCATTTGTAAACACTGTATGATCTAAATTCGTTCCTAGTCGATTCAGCCGCTTAAACATGGATAAAGGTCACTTGAGCTCGAGACTAGCATCTGTGATGTTGTGTACTGCGTTTCTTGGTAAGGGCATAGAGATGTCCAAACATGCAGATGGGTAGTCATATGATGATTATACCGAACAACCCTCCCTCGGACTTTCCAAGTGGTTATCATTCATCGAGAGGATAAGTGCGTGGTTATGATTGTACACCATTAGTCCTTACGACCCGTGACAACACTGAGGCTCTATATGCTAGGGTTGTGCTTTGACTCGTTTACCGGCTCCAGGAGAGTCATCAGGTGGCGAGGTTGGGTACAGTTGCGACACATATAGGAGCCAGTGCATTGTAGTTGGGGATTCAACGCTCACCTACGGGTTTGGATATCCGATGTGATATGATGAAATAATAGTGCGTGGAATCTCTGGCCAGAGTATGAGATGTACGTTGGAGAAGGAGTTCTCCAATGGTACATGTGATGCCACTATTTATATTTATCACATAGTTATCGAATTATTATGCAACCCTTGATGAACCAATGGTTGCAGATTCCATCGGGATATGTGAGATGAAAGGACCGTACTGTACGCTAATCATAATCGACTGGTTCTTGCAAGAACTATCAGTGATACCTAGGGATTCATGGGACGATGCTACTAGACGCTCTTACTATGGTTCGATGGGTTTAATCAAAAATATGATTTCTGACATTCTCGTGATCAATTGTTGATACATAGAATGGGGCAAATAAGGGTAAGCCCGAATAAAGGATTATGTCTTGAATCACAAGGAGTTGTGAACCCACGCCTAGCTGTATCCCTGAACCATTGAGGGTCACAAAAGCACTGGATCGTTTGTTCCCGTTGAGGGAAAATATTCAAGAAGTTGAATTTATATTATGGTATAGTAAATTCAAGGAGTTGAATTTATGATAATTAAATTTTGAGAGAATAAATTCAAGGAGATTTGAAATTTTAATTTATTAAACTCAAAAGATGAGTTTATTAAATTTTGGAGGCGATAAATTCAAGGAGTTGAATTTAAAATTTAAATATTAAATTCAAATGTTGAATTTATAATGGATTTAATTTGTTAAGCTCAAAAGTTGAGTTTATTAAATATAGTGGGAGTATGTTTAATGGGCTTGTTGGAGTACAAGTCCAACATATTAAATAATTAAAGTTATTAATGGATTTTGATTAATTAATTAAACTAGTTGGACTAGCCCAATTAATTAATCAAGTCTATTAATGTTAGTTATGGAATTTAGGTCAAGGCTATTGTTTTTAAGAAAATAAGAAGAAAAAAAATTGACCTAGCCTCCACTAATATTCCAAGTGTGATTCACGAAAACAATCTCTCCAATTCCTCCAAATTTGTTTTGGCCACTCTTCAAGAAAAAGATTTTTGAGTCCTCTCTCAATTTTTGATCTCAACATAAAACTTCTTTCAAATATTCTAGTGCTATTTGGAAGATGAACAAATCTTCTGGTCGTGGACTTGATAGAAGGAGTTCTTGAAGAAAGTTCGTAGGGATTCATCAAGAGCTATATTCGCCTATACCGGATTAGTTGGAGCCAAGTGATTTAATTCACCAAAAGTATAAAATTCTAACGCCCTATGAATATTTAATCTTATAACCATACGAGTGCCCAAACATAAATATATTTTGATTGTCAAAATAAAATAATAATTTTAAAACTTCCGCTGCGTTTGGGCACGAGAAAACCGAGATCCAACAGTGGTATCAGAGACAAAGTTTTTTCTAAACCATATGGTTTTGATATTGAATAATTTGTTTCTTACCACACAAGAAAATTTTTCAGAAAATTGATGCACCATCAAAATTATTTTTTCCAGAAAACAAAAAAAAATATTTATTTTTTTCGGATCTGCCCGGAACTGTTCCGGCCAGACTAACAAAAAAAATATTTATTTTTTTCGGATCTGCCCGGAACTGTTCCGGGCAGACTGCGCGCAGCGCGGCGTAGCGTGCGGACGCTACGCACGCTATGCGCCGCCAGCGCGGTGCGCCACGCGCGCACAGGAGTGCCGCCACTGCCTGAAATGTTCGGGATGAAGATGGCTGCCCGGGATCGTCTCGGAAAGCGTGCTAGATGACGAGCTTGAATTGTTTGGGCCTAGAGTGCAATTTTCTGATTTTTCAAATTTCTGGGCAATTGATATTTTTAAAAATTGGTTCAATTTTTCTTTTGGAAAATTAATAATTTTCACGTAAAATAAATAATTAGAATATGATTTTAATTATTAATGATAAAATTGAGTTTTACAAAAATCAATTATTATTGATTTAACTGAAAATTAAATAAAGTTGTTTATTTAATTTATTAAATTCTTTAATAATTGTGGTGGTTAGTGATAAAATTATTAGATATATGATTTATCAATTAATTAAATTTTTTAACTAAATTGATGTTAATATTTGATATTAAATGCATGAATAATGATCGAGAGCCTTGACCAATGTGTTAGGTTATGTTAGGATATTTTACTGTTTTATTCGTTTTGTTAATATTTGATATTATTAAAGTGGGCCTGGTTTATGGCACGCTCTCACCCGCATGAGATATATCTCTTATGTGCCATGACTATTTAAATGTAATTATTAGAAATAGTGGGAGATCAAGACTGGAAGATGGTGGGCTCGATGAACGAGATGAAGACGTGTAAATTATTGGAAGCTCTTGTAATAGTTGAATTTGCATCCCTGCATTCACCTAGGTTTTGGACCAGGATCCATATATGGCTCACATGGATCTAATAGTGTTGACGATCGATCATCCTTATTTATTGTTGAATGACATATTATGATATATGCGATATATAGTAGTATGCATGTATGTATATTATTAAATAATATAGTTGCATGAATCCGGCAAACATACAAACTCGTGGTACGGGATTTTGAATTAAAATGAAGAGACAATTTTAAAATTAAAATCCCTCATTTTGAATAAGATACAAAATTTATATCAAACCAAAAAAGTAAAAATTAAAAGAGTTTGATTTTTTCTTGCCTTCCATCAACTGTGCTTTCATGTTGATCGCTACCCGCGGACAGTGTCTGGCTCATATTATTGGGGATGCCTGGACACCGGAAAGCTGTGACTTCCACCGGACATATGATGTGAATTGAGTGGAACTCCCATGACTTCGGCTCATATTACTGAGGGAACTCATGGCGACCGTCTACTACAATTCAACATTGATGGGTCGGTTTGACACACGAAAATAAACGGCGTCATATTATTGGGTCCTTATTAAACATGAGGCAAAACACGCGGAGGTTGCATAGGGATGCAATTGGATTATACCTTTTAAAAATTATAATTGACTGATATTATTCGGGATTATAATTGGCTAATTGGACTCTGCATGCCCACTAAGGAAATACGATTTCCCTTTTTCATCAGAGGGTGGTGGAAATGTCAAAATAGTGGGAGTGAAATTTATAAAATGAAATCCATATTTTATATCTTAGAATTATTTTAAAATTATCAGCAACCATTATTCTGTTTTCGTATCAGTATATTTTTGATTTCGTCACGTAATACATTTCTGTTATTAACAAGCTAACCGAATCTAATTTTCAAGACTGGTTGGGAAATTGTTCTGAATTCGGAGAAAATGACATACGCACTAATGTCAGTTCTGCTGAACTGATAAAGCATGCAAGATGGTAGGACCATAGTATGCAAGTTAAAGTGTAACATGCTCGTTTTTATGTCAAATGAACTGTAGGGATAGTTTGAGGAAATTTTGAATGCTGCTGACATTCGAATGAACGTGCAAGAGTTACATGGTGAATGAAACTCATACGATGATGCACACTACTTTCAAGGAGCTCATGACTACAAACATGCAAGATGGGTCTCTAGCTCATGAGCATGGTGTACATATGACTAGGCTTATTGAGAATGTGGTGGGCCTGGAATATGTGATTCCTAACGAGTTAATTGATGACATCAAATTTTTGTCTTTCTCTTCCTCATTTGACGGGGTTATGGTGAACTTCAATTTGAATAAGATAGATGATAGCCTTGAAGAGCTAGTCAATACGCTTATAACTTATGAGATCACCATAAAACAGAAAAATGTTGTTTTTCTAATGGGCCTCTCGTCAGACGAAAAATGGACCACAAGGTAAGGGAAAGAAATATTCTGCCCCTCACAAGAAAAACAATCCCAATAAGAGGCAAACTCTGAAGGACACTTAAAGGTCCTACAAAGCCCGATAAGTCAGAACATATTTATTTCACTGCTAGAAGTCCGGACATAAGAAATTGTATGCACCAGAAATGTTCTGCAAATGATAAGTGAATGTCCAAGTAAATACGATTTCAACGACAAACAAATGAAAGTTAGATGATACAAATCCCGCACAAATATGGCACGCTAGACTACGTCACATTTCCCAAAGAAAGATGCACAAACTAGTGGGAGAAGCATGTTTTACTTGTCAGACATAAATTCTCTATCTACTTGTAAGTCCTGTCTAAAAGGAAAAATGAAAAAGGCTCCATTCGATGGAAATGTGGAACGTGCGCATGGTCCACTAGATTTTATCCACATGGACGTTTGTGGCCCGCTAAGTGTTAGCACAAAATTTGGGAATTCCTACTTCATTACCTTTACTGATGATCATTCGAGGTAAGGGTATGTTTATTTGATGAAACACAAATCTGATGCATTTGAAAAGTTCAAAGAATTCAGATCTGAAGTAGAAAATCAGCTAGAAAGAAGTATTAAGGCACTTCGATCTGATCGAGGAAGAGAATACTTAAGTGCTGAATTTTTGGGTTATCTAAAAGAGAATGAGATTATCTCACAGTGGACTCCACCAGCTACACCACAATTGAATGGTGTTTCTGAACATCTAAATCGAACCTTGATGGACATGGTTCAATCCATGATGGGATTCACTGAATTGCCTACCTCGTTTTGGGGCTTTGCGCTTGAAACTGCGGCAATGTTGTTCAATAATGTCCGTACTAAAGCAGTGGATAAAACACCATGTGAGATATGGATGGGAAAAACTCCGAAATATTCTTACATGAGAATATGGGGATATCCTGCTTATGTGCAACAGACAGAGGGAGACAAATTGTATTGCAGATCCACTTTGTGCTACTTTGTAGGATATCCAAAGAATTCTGTTGGATATTTTTATTATCCCAATGATACAAAAGTGTTTGTTTCAAGAAATGCCACCTTTTTGGAAAAATAATTTATATTAGATAGAAAAGGCAAGATGATAGAACTTGAAGAAATTCAAGATACTTCCTCAACTATAGAAGTTGAACCCATTTCCCAACAACCAGTAGTTGAAGTACAAGCTCCTAGAAGGTCTGATAGGGTTATTTAACTACCTGCAAGATATACGCTTCTTCATGAACAAGACCAGGATGAGTCTTGTGTTGGATGTGATCCAATGAACTTTAAGGAAGCAATATCTGATACTGATTCAACCAAATGGCTTGAAGCCATGCAGTCAGAAATGGACTCTATGTATTCAAACCAAGTCTGGACATTATTGGATCGACCTGAGGGAATCATTCCCATATGATGCAAATGGATATACAAAAGAAAGCTTGGGGCAGATGGGGAGGTAGTGACCTTCAAAGCAGGACTGATTGCAAAAGGTTATACTCAAAGACAAGGAATTGACTATGAGGAAACTTTTTCACCAGTTGCTATGTTTAAGTCCATTAGAATACTAATAGCCATAGCAGCATGGTATGAATATGAGATATGACAAATGGATGTAAAGACTGCATTCCTCAATGGAGACATCAAAGAAGAAATTTATATGTCTCAACCTGAGGAATACACATCAGTAGGAAGTGAGCATAAGGTATGCAAACTTTAGAGATCAATATATGGTCTCAAGCAGGCGTCAAGGAGTTGGAACCTCGGATTTGATAGCACTATCAAAAAGCTTGGTTTTGCTAAGAATCCTGGGGAACCATGTGTGCACAAGAAAGTTAGTGTGAGTGCAATGACATTCCTAGTACTTTATGTTTATGATATCCTGCTCATTGGGAATGATGTAGGATTAGTACAATCAACTAAAGTATGGTTAGCAAGTAAATTCTCCATGAAATACATGGGTGAAGCATCATATGTATTATGAATACAAATCTATAGAGATAGATCAAAGAGGATGCTGGGGCTCACCCAAGCCATTTATATCGATACCATTCTGAAGCGATTCTCTATAGAAGAGTCCAAGAGAGGATACTTACCAATGTGTCATGGTGTTACTCTATCCAAAGCTATGTGTTCAAAACTGATGAAGAGATAGAGATGAATACACGTATTCCATATGCGTCAGCCATTGGTAATATCATTTATGGTATGTTATCGACACGTCCTTATATTGCTTACGCTCTGAGTGTTACAAGCAGATATCAGGCGAACCCTGGTCCAATTCATTGAAAAAACTTGAAAGATATTCTTAAGTACTTGAGAAGGACTAATAACTTGTTCATGGTTTATGGGGGTGGAGAATTGAAATTTGAAGGCTACACTGATTTTAGCTTCCAATGTGACGTAGATGATTCGAAATCGACCTCTGGTTTTGTATTCATGCTAAATGGTGCGGTTGTCTCTTGGAAAAGTTCCAAGCAAGACATCGTTGCAGATTCCACTACTGAAGCTGAATACATTACAGCATCTGCTGCAGCAAAAAAGGCATTTTGGATGAGGAATTTTTCCCAAGAGTTGGGCGTTATTTCTAATGGAGTTGATCCAGTCCTGTTGTACTGCGACAACACTGGTGCCATTGCGCAAGCAAAGGAACCAATGTCTCATTAGCGATCCAAACATGTACTGAGGAAGTTCCACATCTACGGGAGATTGTGGGAAGAGGAGATATATCAGTCGATAGAGTCTCCTCTATAGATAATGTTGTTGATCAATTTACAAATCCCTTGCCAGGATCATTGTTTGAAAAGAATCGCGAAGCAATGGGATTAAAGTTTTTGGGTACTTGGCTCTAGGGCAAGTGGAAGATTGTTAGAATAGATGCCCTGCAAGCCAACTGTTGGCTAGGGATTTTATTGACTCAGTTGTAATAAACAATCTTTATTTTAATATAATTCATTATTTCATGGTTTGTTATTTCTTTATCTGTATACTCATGTTATCAAACATAGATAAAGATCTTGATTATACTTTAATACAAATGAATCGTAATTCGATGTTAAAACTCATTTGTAAACACTGTATGATCTAAATTCGTTCCTAGTCGATTCAGCTGCCTAAAACATTGATAAAAGTCACCTGAGCTCGAGACTAGCATATGTGATGTTGTGTACTGCGTTTCTTGGTAAGGGCAAAGAGATGTCCAAACATGCAGATGGGTAGTCATATGATGATTATACCGAACAACCCTCCCTCGGACTTTCCAAGTGGTTATCATTCATCGAGAGGATAAGTGCGTGGTTATGATTGTACACCATTAGTCCTTACGACCCGTGACAACACTGAGGCTCTATATGCTAGGGTTGTGCTTTGACTCGTTTACCGGCTCCAAGAGAGTCATCAGGTGGCGAGGTTGGGTACAGTTGCGACACATATAGGAGCCAGTGCATTGTAGTTGGGGATTCAACGCTCACCTACGGGTGTGGATATCCGATGTGATATGATGAAATAATAGTGCGTGAAATCTCTGGCCAGAGTATGAGATGTACGTTGGAGAAGGAGGTCTCCAATGGTACATGCGATGCCACTATTTATATTTATCACATAGCTATCGAATTATTATGCAACCCTCGATGAACCAATGGTTGCAAATTCGATCTGGATATATGAGATGAAGGGATCGTACTGTACGCTAATCATAATCGACTGGTTTTTTCAGGCACTATCAGTGATACCTAGGGAATCATGGGGCGATGCTACTAGACGCTCTTACCATGGTTCGATGAGTTTAATCAAAAATATGATTTCTGACATTCTCATGATCAATTGTTGATACATAGAATGAGGAAAATAAGGATAAGCCCGAATAAAAGATTATGTCCTGAATCATAAGAAGTTGTGAACCCACGGCTAGCTGTATCCCTGAACCATTGAGGGTCACACAAGCACTGGATCGTTTATTCCCGTTGAGAGAAAATATTCAAGAAGTTGAATTTATATTATGGTATAGTAAATTCAAGGAGTTGAATTTATGATAATTAAATATTGAGATAATAAATTCAAGGAGTTGAATTTATAAAATTTGAAAATTTAATTTATATAATTTAAATATTAAATTCAAATGTTGAATTTATAATGGATTTAATTTGTTAAACTCAAAAGTTGAGTTTATTAAATATAGTGAGAGTATGTTTAATGGGCTTGTAGGAGTACAAGTCCAACATATTAAATAATTAAAGTTATTAATGGACTTTGATTAATTAATTAAACTAGTTGGACTAGTCAATTAATGTTACTTATGGAATTTAGGTCAGTTTTTAAGGAAATAAGAAGAAAAAAAAATTTACCTAGCCTCCACTAATATTCCAAGTGTGATTCACGAGAACAATCTTTCCAATTCCTCCAAATTTGTTTTGGCCACTTTTCATGAAAAAAATTTTTGAGTCCTCTCTCAATTTTTGATCTCAACGTAAAACTTCTTTCAAATATTCTAGTGTTATTTGGAAGAGTAACAAATCTTTTGGTCGTGGACTTGATAGAAGGAGTTCTTGAAGAAAGTTCGTAGGGATTCATCAAGAGCTATATCTATAACGCCCCGAAAATTTAAAGGTCCACGCGAACCACATGCATGCAATTCTTAAATTATCTTGTATTTTAATTAAATATTTTAATTGCATGGATTAATTAGTTTATGCATATTGATGTGTTTAAAATATATTCTTCTACATGGTTTCATTAAAATGTATTTTTAAAGGTTATTCGAGTTGCGATCGAGGAACGGAGACCGAGGGCTGAAAAATAGAAAATGTTGTTATTAAATAATTATTTTTAATTATTTAAAATATGATTGATGATTTTTATTATTTTTGAAAATAAGGAGTTTTGAGGTGATTTTATATGCCCGAACGTAAATTTTATCGGTGTTGGTTTTCAATAAAAATGCGAACTTTTTGGCAACCCGACTATTAAATTCACAAACTTATTTTAACCAAAACTATTTTAATATTTAATTAAATCCTAATTATGACTAATGGGCCTAAATTGTTGGCTTAATAGGCCTAAAGCCTTGTTAGTATATAATTAGCTATATAATATGTTAAACACCTAACCCTACACCACAAATCACACGTCAATTGTGGCCTCTTGCACACACCAAAAATCCTTCAAGACATGAACACACACGCACAAAAAATTAGAGGAAATTTTCGGTAAAAGCTCAAGGGAAATTCAAGCCAAGGTTCTTGTCCGTTCTTCGCAAATCGTCAACGGTTTTTCGTGTGTTAAATACGCAAAGGCACACCATATTCTCTTTTTACTCATCATCACACCATATTATGATTTATTGCATATTTTGAATGAAAAATTAAGAACCATGATGATTATTTTCGAAGTTGCATGCACATGGGTTTTAAAACTTGGGTTTTGTTTACCAAAAACATGTATTTGTATTGATTAAGGGGCTGTCATGATCAGGACATGATTAGACATTGTTTTACATGAATATAGAGTCCTAGAAACACACAAAAACATGGGAAATCATGAAACACGAAAGCTGGAACCATACTTGGCCTGTTGTGTCTTGTTGGTTCACGGTTTTAGGAGTACAGGGCCTGGGCTTGGTTCGGTTGGTTCCAGGGGTTAGCCAAGGTCACGAGGGAGTCAAGGGAAGAGTTCTAGCCATGCTAAGACTCGAGCTAAGGGGCTGGGAGGAGTCCTTGACAGCAAGGACTCCTACCCGAGAGAAGCTAAGGAGGGGCACGCAAGTTCTGTGTTTTGTGCAGGCTTGTGGGCTCGGTCCAAGGGGCCTGGGTTGGCTCAAGCCATGCTAGGACTCTATATGCATGTTTTATTTGAGTGGTGATAACATGTTGAAGGACGTGAAGGGATTGTGACTACTACATGTTGGAATTATCGTGAGGGTTATGGTCCCAGTGGGAGACCGACGATCGTGTGTCCTTGGATACGGATACGAATACGAATACAAATACGAATATGTTAATACGTTGGCCAAGGCCAATACGATCAAGAATACGATTCACAATCACGATCTGAATTCAACAAACACGAACATGAACATGAATATGAATATGAATATGGACACGAATATGGACATGAATATGAATATGTTTAAGTGATATGTTTATGTTTTCGAAAATGTTTAAGTTTAAAGTTTATGCATTATTAAGAAAATGATATTTTAAGTACAAGTATTTTTCACTGTTATATGTTAACTGTATTACGTATTACTTGTTATCAAAGATAAGACGTGTTGAGTCTTTAGACTCACTAGGTGTGTATGATGCAGGTAATACTAATAACTATGATATTGGAGGTCTTGATGAGTGATTGCTGTACTGGCGGTGCACATAACCCGAGGACCAGCGCTTCTATTTCCGCATTTAAGTTTATGATTTTAAGTTAAAGATTTTTACGACATTTTGTGTTATGCTTTTTGAGAGATTTTGAGAGGTTTAGTATGGGCTACACTTTTCAACATTTATTGATTTTTAGGGTTGGTAAAACGATTTACGATTTAAGGTTTGACTATTTCCTTTGGATTTTCAAGTACTAGTTGGATGTTTTATTTTAAAAGTGGTGCAAAAGTATTTTATGTATATGTATATGTATAGGCCGAAAATGTGAGGAAAAAAATTTTTTTTTAGTACTTTTTAAGAAAACGAATAAGCAGACGTTTCAATATCCGCCTATACCGGATTAGTTGGAGCCAAGTGATTTAATTCACCAAATGTATAAAATTCTAACGTCCTATGAATGTTTAATCTTATAACCATACGAGTGCCCAAACATAAATATATTTTGATTGTCAAAATAAAATAAAAATTTTAAAACTTCCGCTGCGTTTGGGCATGAGAAAACCGAGATCCAACACATCATTCATCTGAATGACTTAACTTGAAATATTCTCCGATAAAAAATTGTCTGTTTGTAACGCTGTTGGAAGAAGAAATTTGAATATTTGCACTACATTGGATTTTCGAACTGATCATTTTTTTCATATGATCTCTTGCAGCTGGAGTTCAATAAATACAATGTTTGACTTCTTAACATAATGACTTGAACTTCTAAATGGATTAAAATACCCGAATTTATCCAACGGTCTGAAGAACCTGTTTTACATAAGATAGAACGGCTGGTTGCTGAAATAATTTTATGTTTATTTTTTCAATCACAAAATTTAAAGGTAATAGAGATATTCTAACACTTTTTAATCTTTATTCTCGAACATTACTAAATGAGCAATGATTCGAATAGTTCCCGAATATATTTGAAGATTTCGAGTCAAACTCTAGACAAAATATTTAAAAAAAAAATTGGCCTTCGAATCGAAATCGAACTGAATATACTTAATTCGATCTGAATTTGAACATTAATTTTTACTAATATTTGACTCAATTCTGTTCGCTAACTTATGCTCCTTGCCCATCGAAAATTCAAAATCCTCCAAAATTTTAATAATATACTGTTTATATTTTATTGTAGAAAAGACAAATAATTCCAACAACCAATTTTTGAAAAAAAAAATTCATTGCTGAAAAAAAAACGAGTTCCCAAAATTTCAAACATAATTGACCTGTTGGTTCAAATTTCAAAGTCCTCACCAAAAAACTAAAGAATCTCCTTTCAAAAATATAAATAATCCCCCACAAATTTTGTTAATTCGAATGACTCATCGTGTGGACCATAGCAATTTTTTTTTCTTTTTAGTTATTATGAAATAAAAACATGTGGTCGATAAACTTTTAAATCGGGATCCCAATCCACATCCACATTGATTTCTAATAATAATCAGTAACAAATTAAATATCAAAATAAAAATTCGTAACAAATTAAATATCAAATAATAATTCAAATTTTTTATAAAAATTTTAAGAGAAAATTTTATTTTCTCTCATAATTTATTTAATTTATGGCTATGGCATGTAACATTTTATTCTATAATAAATTTTTTACATTTATTAATATAATTTAATCTATATATCATGTACTGATATATTACAAGAGATGGTTGATATGATATATAACTACATCGAAAAATAATATTTTTAACATAAAAAGTAATAATTTATACTCAGATCAAAATATATTATACAATATACTTTTGACATAAAAACAATAATTTTCACTCAAATCAACAGATATTACACAATATTTTTCATAACATCTAACAAAAATGATAAATTTTCATTGAAAAAATAATAATTTGGATATAAAAAGTAATATTTTCTGTTAGATTGTAATTTTTTAATTTTGATGATAACAAACAATACATAATCATTAAGAATCCAACTTCATTTTAAATGTATTTATTAGTGTTGACACCAGAGCTCAAAAATTCTAATAACATCATTTACAACCGGACTTCTAAAGACCGGATCACATACTAGATTCAACCGAATCAGACTACTCAAATACTACAACCGGACATTATCTAGCCCAACCAGACTCTGCAAGTCTCAGTGCATTTGTTCTTTTAGCCGGACTTCACAAAGTGCAAAGTTATCCTACCTACTAGTTCAGTTATATCAGAAGATCAACCAATCAAGTACGAGAAACAAGGCAATCAAAAGAACAAAATGTCTTTCAATAAGACTATGAATTGATGAAATATTATCTCATTGGTATAAACTTTTTCAGAGTTGTCAATTAATAGTTTTGGCAAAGTTCCAGCATATCATTTAATGCAGCGTACAAAGAATCAAGAAAGGTTTGAGACAAAGTTGCCTTTATATCAGATAAAGTGAATGCTACAAGAATTTGAATGTTAGAATTGCCTTTATATCAGATAAAGTGAATGTTACAAGAATTTTAATGTTAGAATCAAGAGCAAGCAAAAATTGTGAGTTTTTCATTTATTTGAAGGGGTCGAACAACTTACAATTCTTCAAGCTTTCAATTTTATCAAGATCTTCGAGCACACTTATTTGAAATATTCCAATTTTATCACAGATCATCAAAGATCAACCAGGGCTTCTCACAACTTTTTAAGTAGTTTTTTAATCACTGCCGAAAGTTGTTGAATTGATTGAATCTGATGATTCATTTATATTTACAGTTGTTGTATTGTTGTTTAAGCGAAACTAGGAGTTTCAATTTAGACAATGAATATGTCCTAAACTGAAGTGAGTTTGTACAAATCATTATAAAATCAAAGTCTTCTAGTGAATTCTTTTTTAGTAGAAGAAGAGAAGACGTAAAAAGATTTAATTTTTGAACTTCCATGAAAATCTCCCGTTTTGCTTTTATTACCACATGACTTCATTAATAGCTTAGAGCAACTCCAATCCTTGCTCCACAATGGAGTTGCTCCATTGTGGAGCAAGGTTTTTCACTCCAATCCAGCACCAAAAATGGTGCTGGACTGGAGTTCCCCTGTATACCACTCTACAAAGTGCTGCGCCACATCTCTTTTTTTTTTTTTAAATTTTTTTATTTGTTTTTTAATAATTATAAATATTTAATATTTTATTATATATTAATTATATAATTAATATTTTTATTTTTTAAATTTTTAAAATAATTTTTTCTTGAGAATTAAATATTAATTTAAATTTTTTTAAAACTTTTTAAAAAAAATTAAATAGATATTAAATTAATTTAATAAACAACCAAATTATATTACTAGTACATTAAAATGATACATTTTACAACATAATACGAAATAATTTTAAAAACAACAACAAACAAACAACAAAATTACGATACAAACAATAAAATTTATTAAATGATATTTAGTAATCTGGTAAACCAGATCTTGATCCTCCAATATCGCCAAAATAAGATCCAAAGTTGTCTCGATTTTCAGCTTGAAGTCTCTTTTGCAAAATCTTTTCTTGTTGAGTTCTAGTGTATTCACGCAAATTTGGATCAATTATTTTGCTCAAATCTTTGTATAAAATTCTATCCTCCATTTTTCTTTCCTCTTGTTGAAGTCTCATCCTTTGAATGTCATAATTTTGTTGTCTTTCAACGGTTCCTTGTTTCAAAACATCCAAAAGTTCGCGATGTTGTTCTTCCATTGTACGCTGAATTTGAGAAATATCTTCATCTCTTTTCTTCTTCAATTTGGCTTTTTTCACTCCAATTGATCTTTGAAAACTGTCATCAATATTGTCGTCATTTAAATGTATTGCAAATGCAGATAAGCTAGGTGAACCTGATTGTGGCGATTCTTCAGCTGGAGTATCAGATTGTGAAGTATCCAGATTAGTAGCACATAGTTTATATTTTTTGGTTATCGAAATTTTATCTCCTGAAAGTTTTTCACAATCTTTCACAATATCTCACACATGATCAAATGAAAATGGTTTGTTATCTTTACTGTCTTGTACATACAGTACTTTTGCGCGGTTCATCTACATAAAAACCATTAAAAATTAGTTAAGAAATTTGAATGTGAATGACTCATAACTTTTTTTAAAAAAATAACTTACGATATCTTGTTCAGATGCACCACTAGGCTTGAGGTTTTCAATTTGTCGAATGCATCCTCTCATACGGGCAACAGAAGTGAGGATGTTTCCCATGCGCTTCTCAACTGATCTTTGAGGTCGTGGATGTAAATCACTTCTTCTTTCTTTGTTGTAGTTCTCAGCAACCCGAGACCAGAATTGAGTTCTCGATTGACTTATACCTATAATGGGATCCTGTGAAACATCAAGATAAATATGACACAAAAACTTATCTTCATCAACGGTGTAGTTCTTTCTTGAACTTTCTTCCATCTATCTTTCGCTAATATGCTTATAGTTGTATTGATATGTTTTGAATATAAATGTTACTATTTAGAGTATTTCGGATTATCTTTAGAAAATATGCAAAAGAAATGATAGTCGTTTGATTAGATTTCGATGGATATCAGCCATTGAAATCTCATCTGTGTGCCATCCGTCGGATGAGATTACCAAAATCTAATCCTACGGCTGGTACAAGGATGAGATCACCAAAAGCAAATGCCATTGGATGAGATTCCTTATCTAATGAAATCTAATTCTATGGATGGAAAGATTTGTCGAGCAGTGGTGGAAGTTTTTGGAGCCCAGTACTTACGAGCTCCAACAGCCAACGATGTTGCTAGACTCTTGCATATTGGTAAACAACGAGGCTTTCCAGGAATGTTGGGAAGTCTGGATTGTATGCATTGGAAGTGGAAGAACTGTCCTACTGCTTAGGCTAGGCAATATTCAGGTCGAAGTGGGTCTTCAACTATTATTTTAGAAGCAGTGGCAGATTATGATCTTTGGATATGGCACGCATATTTTGGTATGCCTGGATCAAATAATGACATCAATGTTTTAGAGGCATCCAATATATTTTCAAATTTGGCTCAAGGCATTGCTCCTCCTGCCAATTATACTATTTATGGCAAAGAATATAATACTGGCTATTACCTAGCAGATGGTATCTACCCAAAGTGGTCAACTATTGTGCAAACTATCAGTAACCCACTTGGACCGAAAAAAAGATATTTTGCTATGAAACAAGAGTCGTGTAGGAAAGATGTGGAGCGAGCATTTGGTGTTCTTCAATCTCGATTTGCAATCGTGGCAAATCCAGCACGTTCGTGGCGTAAAAACAATTTGCATGATATAATGACAGCATGCATTATCATGCACAACATGATTATTGAAGATGAACGTGACCTCAGTGCACCAATTGAAGATGCAAGGGAAGCACCGCTTGCCGATGTGGAAATGGTGGTCAATGACGAAAATACAATATTCGAAGAATTTCTCTCTCGGTATAAGAAAATAAAAAACAGAGATGCTCACTATGAACTACGAAATGCGTTAATTGAGCACTTATGGGAAGAATATAGTAATTCTAATATTTAATATTGTGCTTGTATCGTATTTATTTCTTAAAATAAATATTTGTATCATTTTCAATGTTTTTTATCTTATATATAATGTTATGCTTGTATTGTATTTTATTCTTGAAATAAATATTTATATCGTTTTCAATGATTATATTGAAATAAAATATTTGTATCATTAAATAATTATTTTATTTATATAAAATAATTAATCGATTTTGTAATAAATAATGAAATAATATAATTATATCTATTATGTATAATTGTGTAATGGAATTATAAATAGTTATTATTGAATTAAAATTAATATTATAAGAATATTCTGAGAATATTCTTTTTTAGTGTAGAATGTAGTGTAGATAGGTTGGAGATGAATTTAGTGTTACACTATTGTAGTGCAGAATATAGTGCAGTGGGTTGGAGATGGTCTTAGTCATTTGTTTCCATCATTGTCCAGATTCATCTAGACCATTCTGCTATTTAAAAATCATGTTTAAGTGGCCAACTTAAATCTGTTCGATCGAGAAAATGACTTTTACAATTAAGAACAGTTGAGTCCGGCTTGGGAACCATCTCAAACTTAATTATTTCAAAAAGAGTTTCAAGAGTTTATTCACTTTTTTATACTCTAAACTCGATCATGATACTTTTAATGAGTCAAATACTTGTCATTCAAATCAACATATATTAATCTTCAAAACATAAATAACAAAAATGATACATTTGGGGTGAAAAATAATAATTATGACATAAAAATAAAATTTTGCAAGAATTAGTTTAGTCAGAGATCTGTCTCATAAATTTGCCCAGTGAGATAGACGTAAATTTTTTTTTTTTAAATATTACAAATGTAGATAAAATACATAAACTTATTTAATTTTATGTTTTTTAAAATCCTAAAACATGACCATAGTGGATCTACGTGGCGTATTGAATTCATCTCAATTTCAACATGGGTCTACCCACGACGACTATCACAATTTAAAGGGGTTGGTATGAGAAGATTAGTATTGTTATTTATTCGTGATTCAATTTTTTTATTCTAAGAATGATAAATTATTAAAATTTAATATTAGATAACGATATGACCGAGTTATCCCAATAAAAAATAACCCACCCAGCATTAAATCAAGCAACGGACGAGGTCTCGAGTTCGATATACCAAAACCAAGATCCGAGGCTTTGAGGATGAAATTCTCAAATTTTAATTTTGAAATATGCATCCTATAACTTACTCTCATTTTCATTTACCCATTTTTTGTCACACCCTTGCAATTTGTTTATAATTTTTAAAAAATCGGTTTTAAGTTTCATTAATTTATTCCTATACAACCCATGGGTCCGCACCTTGACATTGTCTAATTGGTTTTGGTTACCAAAGTTGAAAAATTCACCAACTTTTCGTGGGATTATTTTCATTGTCCTTTGAAAATTGGTGATGCGGTTGGTGGAATACAAAGAATTACATTTCCTTTTAAGGAGCATATGACGGCTAATTTCATTTTGCCTCCTCAACTATGACCTGTGTCCACTTAAGCCCTCGATCGAACTATTAATCAGATAACATCCTTCAACTATGTACATTTTCCACCTAAGCCCTTTGTATTATTAATGGTATCAATGTGTCCCGTGAACTGTTCATTATGCAACTTCTTCAAATCTTTGTCAAAAATCAACCTGAATGGTATAATAATTTCAGTACTATATAAATACAATGTGATAATTATTTATTAATATTAAGATCAAATGTTTACCATAATGCGAAATTATATAGTTGTTAACAGCGAGACACACAACTTTATTATTATTATTTTTCCTATTTTTGGAAAAGCTGAGCCTCATATACTAAGCAACTATGAGTGGTTGTACCTACTAGGATGTCAATGGTGAAGATTGTTAGCCCGTGAGTCCAGAGAGGAACGTACATTACTATTGATGTGATGTTATATCACAGACCAGTCTCGTACTTTACTGTTGCTGATGTTGTCTCCATCATATATCGGTCTTACCTATTAAATTTTGGTATACCTTTCTTAAGGATCACTCAGCCAACTAGATCATACAACAATGTCAAACAGCACTTTTCGTTTGTTATACACATCGAAGACAATTATTACATCCAACAATCTTTCTCACGATAATTCTCATAATAATTGCTCTCATTGCAATAAATGCAAATTAAAATCCGTGACCTTCACTCTAATATAAATTGTATTACCAAACACTTGATGTTTTACTAAAGTTATAACCGATATAATAGTACAACTCAAATATTTTAAATCGTACAATAACTCAAACTTCACATTAAAATTTTTCAACATAGTCTAGATAACTATTATACCCCAATATTATGACATTGTTAAATATTTTGGTTACATTAGATAATTTTCTTTAATAATTAAATAAATTGTAGAATTAATAATTCAAGGGATTAAGTTGATATTATGTATAATTAAATGGAGTGACACCAAGTTAATTGTATACACTGATCCTGTAAATCTCGATATTACTAAGAACCCCACTCAAAAAAAATTTATCTATTAAGATCCTGTGTTTTCAAATCTTGAAAACTATCTATTTGTTTTCTAAGTCTTGAATACTCGCACTCTTGTTCATATGTATTTTAAGGTGTATGTGTGTTCCAAAATTGAGAACATGGAGAGATAATAATTATGTAGATTTTCAGCAACCTCTTATGTAATTCTAGGCAACTCAACTGAGCGAAACTAACTGAAATGTGTTGTCAACTGAACGATCAGTTGAGACTGATCAGTTACACTACAATCAGTTGAGAATGATCAGTTAATCCTATCGGCTAAAGAAGTCAACTGATTTTATTAGCTTTACACGTCATCAGTTAAGGACGTAGCCAATAGCCAACAGTTTGTATAGAAGCAGTAGGAATGCCGCATTTCAGAAAATATACAGTGTACGACTGTCAGAAGAATGTTGACATGGCTATACAATCGATATAAAGATTCAAATGCATTCATTGTTACCGTTGGAATCAAATCCTATAAATAGCCGTGAAGATCAGCTGAGAAAAACAAGAAAGAATAATACAACACATACGATGTTAATTGAGTCATCCGATTATCTAGCCTTGTAGTTAAACTCTACGCATATTCTTTCAAAGGTCAGTTTACAAAAGCTCACACTTATCATACATATCCATGTTTTAAGGCTATACTATGAGCTTCAAGCACAAATATTCATTGTTGTTTTATTCGATTTTTGTATGAACAGTTGTGCTTATAAATTACATCAGTTGAGTACTGATACAAATTCTAGTGATACAAAGAGTTTCAGTTTTGGCATTGTTAACTCCAAAATGAAGTAGATTTGTACAAATCATTGTATACATCAAAGTGTTTTAGTGAATATCCTATCTTCGAGATAGAAGGGGTGACGTAGGAGTTATTGAAATCTTCGAACATCCACAAATCTTGTGTTCTTTCTTATCAGTTATATTATATCTGTCTTTCAGTTATTTCAGAAATTTTATTAATTTAACTAATTGACATTGACAACATGATTCATGAATTCAATTTATCATTAAACTGATTCATACATCGAAAAGTTGGAAAATTGTCAAGTATTTATTCAACCCCCTTTCTAAACATTTTATCACACCCAACCAATCCTAACAAGTGATATCGGAGCAGTTGAATCTTGTTTTTGAATATTTCCTATCTACAAATCTGATTATGATAGGATCGGGTAAATGCGAAAGAGTGTTTAGAATGGGGGATGTTGAATAAACACTGACAATTTTCACAACATTTTTCGCTTTTTATGAGTCAGTTTAGTGATAAACTGATACTCGAAAATCTTGTAAGTCGATATCAATCAGTTAACAATAAAAATGTGGAAATAAACTGATTGATAAATAGCATAAAACTGAAATAAGAAGACACAAGATTTTATGGATTTTTGGAGATTTCAAACACTCCTACGTCACCCCTTCTATCACAAAGATGGAATATTCACTAAAAGACTTTGATCGATACAAAGAGTTGCACAGGCCCACTTCAGTTTTGAACTTAATAATGCCAAACTGAAACTCTTAGTTACGAACAAGTTTACAATATTCAATTGGACTGAAATAATATTGCACAACTGATCTCTTCAAGATGAAGTATTAAAATAATAATAGTTTGTGCTTGTAACCTCAAAGTATAGCCTTGAATTCTATGAATGCATACAATAAGCATGAGCTTTGAGATTTGCAAAGGTTTCAGCAGAGTAACAACTCAGTTGATAGAATAGTATATTGATCGGGTTGATTCGTGATAATTCTCAGCTGCTCTTCTCTGCTATTATCGGCTTTGCCTCCAACGGTAATATTGAATACGATTTGTAACTTTCTATCCGTTGTTTGCCATGTCAACATTCTTCTGATAGTCGTACTCTACAGCTTTTGAGATCCCAGCACTTGTTGCAGTCAGCTTTTTTATAGTTGTTGGTTGAACGTCCTTTTCCTTAACTGATGACGTGTACAGCTGAAAGATCAGCTGATAGGATGTAGCTGATAATAGGATGTAGTTGTTGGTTGAACGTCATATTCCTTCAGTTGCGATTTGTTCTTCAACTGTTGTTGTAGTAATCAGCTGAATATCTGTGGCAATTTATTTAATAACTTTGTCGATATTTGCCAATAATAATTCAACATCAATATATAGTTGAAGTTCTGCAGTTGAGGATTGAGGACCAGAAATTGACAGTTGCACATCCTTTAAAGAAGAAGCAGTTACTTGCTCAGAAGATTCAACAACTGGTTCCTGGGATGTCTCTTGCGGTTGATATGATAGTTTAGCTTGCTCTTCTGATGAAAGATTATGGGAATCTGCTGGAATAATCAATTCTTGATCCAGTTCCCAATGTTTAATCTTCATCTGCAGTGATAGAAGATCCGAGTCCAGTTGATCATGAATTGCTTTGTCATTAAAGACAGTTGAACTGGTGGGATCATAATTTTGGCGTAGCTGAACAATCATTTGTCTTAACTTATTTGCACGTACTTGATCAAAGGAGTACTTCTTCCTCTGCAAAGCTTGAACACCTGAGGTCTCTTTGACCATTTTCAGGACTATAGTTTCCAGGTCAATAAATTTCTTCAAAACTGATTTTTTCTGTAGTTTCTTGGCAAATACTTCAGTCCTAAACCTGACCCATTCATCATAGGCCTTTAGTTTAGTCTCTGAAAACTCATTGACCTCTTTCCAGATTAGGTCAATATGAGTTCGAATTGCGTTTGTAGGTCTGGGCTCTTCTATCATATTGTCGTTTCCCTTTGAGTCAGCCAGAACATGAGGAATACTCAGTCCTGAGTTAGTTGCATCAATTCTTTCTCTAATCACTACCCCTTTCGGTCTGACAAATGACAAAGTAGTTGGGCCAGATATAGTGATCTGTAGAGCTTTAACTCCAGCAAGTTTCTTCTTATCACCTGATTCGATGATAGTCTTCTTGAGTTGAGCAGCAGGAGGAGGTAACTGATATTTCAGTTGAAGATTTAACTAGTATTTCTCTCAAAGGAGTAGCCTTGATCGGCTGTTCAGCTCAAGATTGTATCATCCTGTCACTTGGGATGGTGCTTAGAACAAAAGCTGGTTTCGTCTTGATAGTTCTGAGCTTCTTGGTGATTTTAGGAGAGAGAGTCTTCTCAGAATCAGTTTCATTGACAATCAGTTTGCGTTTGATTGTCTTCTTGGTTTTCTTGACTGATTTGGGAGCCTCCTTCATTCCAATCTCCTTTTTCACCTTAATGAATTGTTCAAGAGAGATGTTCAGCTTGAGCTTCGGCAGCTGAACACTCTTGACATTGAAAATCTTGAACTTGGATGACCTATCAGAGGAGTCACCCACCAAACTCTTGTTTTTCAGCAAATATCTGAGCGGCACTACAAATCTCTTCTCTTGTTTTTGGCCACGATGTCAGCCAGTAAATAAATTTCTGGCTTCAGTTCTTTTTTGGGATTGGAAAACTTTATTTTCCGTCCATCAGCAGATAGTAGAGTTTGCATCTTCTCGACATAAGATGTTTTCACCTCGGAGATATTTGCCAGTTCATCAGTAGGCAGTTGGAAGATGTTGCTGAAGGAGTCTTCTTCGATTATCAGCAACTGATTGTTGACAGTGGTAGTGATGTTGCCGTCAGCAGATATAAATCCATTGGCATAGAGATCTTGAATCTCTTTCGATAAATATCTTGGGAAGATATTCCTAGAAATGTCTTCAGTCCAGTAGCCTCCAGTTTGAGAAACACATTCTTGATATCCTCGTCCTGGACAGATAGGACTAAATCAAAATCAATTGCCATTGCGTTCAACATGTATGCCTGAACTTGATTTGCCATTGCTGAGAGATTAGTTATCTGCGAGAGAGAAAGTTCTGTGTATTGATTTGCTCTGTAGACTGAAATGCTCGTAAAGAAAAACTGAAATGAGGCGGGGACAAGTACATATGTATGTGACTGTTCAAATTTTGGACACGTGTTAGTTCAAGATAAATTGAATAAAATCGTGTGTACATGTGATGAAAACGTGTGTAGAATTTAAATGGGCTATGCGGGGCCACGTGTTAAAACACTATTCATAGAAAGACATCAATTAAATGCATAATTATTAGTCACATCACTTATTATAGAATATTTATCGATTAATTAATTAACTTATTGGTCAGTTAGGTCAGAAACTGAGTGATCAGTTGAAAGCTGAGTCATCTCAGTTGAAGATCAACTGACTATTGTCTTCTCAGTTAATCGTTTAAGTCGATATTCCCCCTCAAAAGATGCATATTAATAAAAGAAATGGTAAGAGAAGCTTAGTCTGAGTAAGTCAAAGGCTTTCAATTGACTAGAGTCTCTTCATCTTCTTCTATTACTTCAATATCAGTTGTCATGAATTGTCTATAAATAAGACCACTGTCATTAAATGATAACAAAGAAAATTAAACACAGATGGATAGAGCAAGCAGTTCAACAACCCTCCTTCTCCAGCAACACTTCGCCGTCTGGAGAGACAAAAGGAAGCTTAAGAGTTATGTCCTTGAGAAAGTCATGACCACCTGGACTAAAGTTCAAGAACTTCAAACTATTCAGCGAGATGGGTTGGTTACTACTGATAAACACAGGGCAACTGAGATAAAGTATAAGAAAAGTATTAATGTGATCCACACTTCAGATCTTGCTACTGATGAAGGTCTGTTGGAGTTGATTCTGATGCAGGAGCAGAGAGCACTGGAGAAGATTATCTTCTCGGAAGATTACAGAAGAATATCTTGTAAAACATTGTCTAGTTGGATGTTCTCTTGGCCAGATGTCGTAGAAAGAGAATTGAATCGTGTAATATGTGAAAGATTTTATCATAAAATTGTTGTTTCAATTCATAGCTCTTTCCATATCTGCATATGAACTGATATCAGTTGACAAACATTTAACTAACAGATAATGGCTAACTGAATAGTTATTAACTGATATTTTACTAACTGAATAAAATAAACAATAACTGACATAACAACAATATCATTGATATAATTAAGACTGATCAATTAAACCATGAATATTGCGAAAATGAGAAAACTTAGTCTCCGGTAATGGTTTGGTGAAAATGTCAGCTGCTTGTTGTTCATTTGGTATGTATTACAGCCTTATTGCTTTCATCAGAGCATGATCTCTGATGAAGTGATGTCTGACATCGATATGCTTGGTCCTAGAGTGAATAACTCGATTGTAAGTAATTGCAATCGTGCTTGTATTATCACAAAATATTGGTGACTCTTTTGCATTGACTTCATAGTCTTTCAGTTGTTGCTGAATCCAGATCAGTTGTTCGCAGCAGCTTTCAGCAGCAAGATATTCTGCTTCAGTTGTGGAAGTTTCTATGGATGCTTGCTTCTTGCTGAACCATGAAATCAGTCTGTCTCTTAGAAACTGACATGATCCAATGATTCTTTTACGATCTAGTTTATATCCTGCATAATCTGCATCTGAATATCCAAATAAATTGAAAGAAGAATCCTTAGAATACCATAAGCCCACATTTTGTGTGCCTTTAAGATATTTTAAGATGCATTTGACAGCTAAAAAATGTGATTGCTTAGGATTTTCCCGAAATCTAGCGCACATACAAATAACAAATACAATATCAGGATGACTAGCAGTTAGGTACAAAATAAACCTATTAAACCTCTGTAAAGTATCGTTTCAACTGATATTCCCCCTTGATCATTGTCTAGTTTGATTGAAGAACTCCTGGGAGTACTTGCAGCTGAACATGTTTACATGCCAAATTTCTCAAGCAATTTCTTCGTATATTTGGTCTGACTGATCACAGTACCAGTTTCCAGTTGCTTCACTTGCAGACCGAGGAAAAATATCAGTTTACCCATCATACTCATCTCGAATTTTTCCTGCATTAACTTTGCAAATTTCTCACACAATTTGGGGTTAGATGACCAAAAATAATATCAACATATATTTGCACAAGTAAAATGTGATCATTCTTTGAAAATTTGAACAGAGTCTTATAAACTAATCCAACAGTAAAATAATGATCAATTAGGAATTTTGAAAGAGTTTCATGCCAAGCTCTTGGAGCTTGTTTAAGACCATATAAGGCTTTGTTCAAATGATAAACATGATTAGGAAGAGAGTGATTAACAAAACCTGGTGGTTGTTCAACATAGACTTCTTCCCGCAACTAACCGTTCAGAAATGCACTCTTCACGTCCATCTGGTAGACTTTAAAGTTCTTGAGTGAGGCATAATCAAGGAACATTTTTATTGCTTCTAGTCTTGCAACTGGTGCATAAGTTTCATCGTAATCTATTCCTTCTTCTTGCCTATATCCTTGTTCCACAAGCCTCGCTTTGTTGCGCACAACTGAACCATCTTCGTTCAGTTTGTTTCTGTATACCCACTTTGTACCTATAATGGTTTTAAAATCTGGTCTAGGAACTAAGTTCCAAACATTGTTATGGGTAAACTGATTTAGCTCTTCTTGCATGACATTTATCCAGTTAGGATCATCAAGAGCTTCATCAGTTTTCTTAGGTTCCAGTTGGTAAACGAAAACTGAATGAATAAATAAATTAAACATTTGATTCCGAGTTCTTACCGCATCAGATGGATTACCTATTACCAATTCTGGTGGATATGATTTCTTCCATCTGTACTCAGCATTTGTTGCATCCATCTCAGCAACTTCTTCGGTTGGCAACTGAATGTTTTCTTCAGTTTCAGTTGCTACTGTATCAGTTGGTAATTGAGTATTATCATTTTGCTCCACCAACTGATTATCAGTAACAATTTCTTGTTCAACTTATTGATTCAACACTTCTGGTTCTGGTGTTTGAAGGATATTTCGATTAATGTGATTCTCTTCTTCATTATCATCTTCCAAACTAATATCTGTGAAACGATCAACTAGCTCAACTGGATAAGTTGGCTTATCATTTAGCACAGATTCATCAAATACAACATGAATAGACTCTTCTACATTCAAAATGCATTTGTTAACAATTCTGTAAGCTTTACTAACTGATGAATACCCAAAAAATATTCCCTCTGCTGATTTAGCATTGAAATCTTTTAAATGATTTTTGTCATTATCAAGAATAAAACATTTGCAGCTGAATATTTTGAAATAAGAAACCACGCTTTTACGTCCATGCCAGATATCATACGGCGTTTTCAAATTATTCTTATTAATCATTGATCTGTTCTGAGTGTAACATGCAGTGTTTACTGCTTCTGCCCAAAACCTCTGAGAAATACCAGAATCAGCAAGCATTGTTCTAGCAGATTCTTTAAGGGTCCGATTTCTTCTCTCAGCTACACCATTTTGCCGAGGGGTTCTTGCTGCTGAGAGCTCATGCTTGATCCCAATATTTTCTAAAATTGTGAAAGATTTATTGATGAATTCAATCCTTCGATCAGACCTTATTCGATCAATCCCGACTAATTTTTCATTTAATAGTCTTTTGAAAAGCTTAAACAGTTGTGCAACAGTTTGGTCTTTGGACTTAAGAAAGATAACCCAAGTAAATCTTGAAAAATCATCCTGACTACTAAGGTGTATTTCATTCCCCCTAAGCTCATGACTGGTATAGGACCAAAAATGATCCATATGTAGCAGTTCTAAGCATCGGAAAGATGATTTACAACCCTTGTTTTTAAATGAAGATCTTACTTGCTTACCAAAATGGCATGCTGAACAAATTTTATTTTTTGAAAAATATATTTTCCAAACCAGTTACAAGATCATGGTTACTCAGATAAGTAATAGACTTAAAGTTTAGATGGTTCAACCTCTTATGCCACAACCAGTTTTTAGAAGATTTGGAAGCTATAAAACAAATTGGTGCATAAGGTTGATCGGTACAAGTGACTTTGTAGGTGTTACCACAAAGATTGACAGTTAGGATGACCTCATCACTTGAGTCTCTAACTGAGCAAGTGTGTTTGTCGATCTGAACTGAGAATATATTGTCGTATAACTGACTGATGCTAATCAAGTCATAATTCAAATTCTCACCTAGTAAAACATCTTTGATAGTAAAATTACCATGGATAAGCTTATCCTTTCCCACAGTTTTACCTTTGGAGTTGTCTCCAAAACTGATGTTTGGAACAGTGTATTTGATCAGTTGGGATAGCAAATTTGCATTCTTTGTCATATGACGCGAGCATCCACTGTCCAGATACCAGGTTTATTCTTTGTTTGTACCTATCACCTGCAATCACACATAATATATAATCTTGGTTCTCACATCTATTTGGGTCCTAAACTGATTAGTCCTTTAGGAACCTAGACTTGGACGAGCCTAACTGACTTTACAGTTGTTGTGTTCCAAATAGTTTTTCTCGGCTTGTGTGTGCTTGATGTGTAGTGTGCAGATGAAGCAATATGAGTTTTAGCCTTGTTCAACTGGTTGTTCAGCCAATATTTTTTCTGAACACGCTTACTATTATAGTAATTAGAGTAGCCATTTGAATAGTTCAAGTATTTATTGCTGAACCTTTTTGGTGACTGACTTTGTGGGTCAGTCGAAATGTTTGGGCTATAACCAATATCTACCTTCTAGCCTTATTCTTATTTTCAATAGGTTGTACAACTGGTTTACTTGGTTCAGGTTGTTCTTGTACCATAACTGATTTTACAAAGTGAATATATTTCCCTTTGTCCATGTTCAGTTTTGGCTGAGTATCACTGGTGAAAGTTTCATCTTGGTTGCTAAACCCTAAACCAGTTTTATCAATAACCGATTTCCGCTTATCTTGTATTTCAGCTAGTGCAACATATGATTTATTCCATGCCTTAATAAGCTCAGTTTGCTTTGGATTTTCAAGCATTAACTGCTGAATCATAGATTGATTCTTGCTTTTTTCAGCATTCAGCTCAGCAATCTCCCGTTTAAGACTCAACAGATTAATTGATTAATCAGTTTCAGTTTTATCGTCTTTGGGATCAGTTTGCTTTTCTCTGACCTTCTCAAAAGATAGGGCAAGCTTGTGATACTCATTGACCATGTCAAGAAGTGTAGAAATAAGTTCATCTCGTGTGAAGTCAGTTAACTAAAGTCGAATACATGTTGACTGGTTGACTCCAGTTCTGTGTCATCAGCCGACACTTGACCTCCTCATCATCATCACTGGAGCAGCTCAAGCTCTCAGGTTCTGAATCATCACTGTCAGATTCTGACCATTTAGACTTGCTTTCTTCTGGTAGAAGCACATCATGTTTCTTTCTGTATGATTTCTTATCATCCTTAGTCCTTCTCTTGTGCTCGTAAGTTTTCTTTCCATTTTCAGTTGAGCCTTGACCGTCCTTCGTTGGCTTAGGACAGTCAGCAATAAAGTGACCAGCTTTGCCACAGTTGTAGCAAGCATTAGGTTCTTCCTTGGAGTTATTTCTCTAATATTATCTTTGAAAGTTTCCTTGATTTCTTCTCATAAATCTTCCAAGCTGTTTGACAAATAATGACATAGCGTCATTACTTAACTGATCAGCAGATTTCTCAACTGAGCCAATTTTTTCCAGTTTCACAGCAGTTAGGACAGTTGTAGCAGCTGATGTAGAAAGTTCCCCTTCTCTGGTTTGTAACTCAAAATCAAAGGCTTTTAAATCAGCAAATAAATCATGAAGTTTGACCTTGTTCAGGTCTTTTGATTCTCGCATTGCCATGGTCGTAACATCCCAATCCTTGGGAAGACCTCTGACTACTTTCAATACTATCTTTTTATTTGAATACAACTTTTCGAGTGTATTCAGTTCGTTTACTATGCTACTAATTCTTTCATCATATTCGTGCATGGATTCTCCAATCTTCATCTTGATATTGTTGAATTTTTGAACAACAACAGATAATTTATTCACCTTGATTTTCTCATTGCCTTCACATACCTGAATGAGTTTCTCCCAGATTTCCTTAGCAATTTTGCACATCTTTATTTTGCTGAAAGTAACTTTATCCAGCGTTTTGTACAAAATGTCTTTAGCCATGTTGTCCAAGTTGGCTTTTCTCTTGTCTTCAGCTGTCCATTCATCTCGGGATTTTTCAATGCGGTGTGGTGCCCCAACAGTTATGGCAACAACAGTGTTTGCCTTTAATATTTTCATGGGTCTGTCTGTAATAACGTACCACATGTCATCGTCTTTGCAGCTAGATGAGCATGCATTCTGATTTTCAAATCATCAAAATCCTCTCTGGAGAACATTGGAATTTTGTTGAATGAAGACATGATAATCAATTTGTATATTGGAATATTCAGGAACAAGATTCAACTGTTCTGATACCAATTGATATGACCGGCTAAAGGTGAAAGAGTGTTTAGAAGGGGGGTTGAATAAACACTGACAATTTTCACAACTTTTTCGCTTTTTATGAGTCAGTTTAGTGATAAACTGATACTCGGAAATCTTGTAAGTTGATAACAATCAGTTAACAATAAAAGTGCGGAAATAAAGTGACTGATAGATAGAATAAAATTGAAATAAGAAGACACAAGATTTTATGGATGTTCGAAAATAGGATATTCACAAAAGACTTTGATTGATACAAAGAGTTGTACAAACCCACTTCAGTTTTGGACTTAACAATGCCAAACTGAACTTTTAGTTACGAACCAGTTTACAGTACTCAATTGAACTGAAATAATATAGCACAACTGATCTGTTCAAGATGAAGTATTAAAATAATAACAGTTTGTGCTTGTAAGCTCGAAGTATAGCCTTGAATGCTATGAATGTATAAAATAATCCTGATTGAGATTTGCAAAGATTTCAGCAGACTAACAACTCAGTTGATAGAATAGTATATTGATCGGGGTTGATTCGTGATAATTCTCAGCTGCTCTTCTCTGCTATTTATAGGCTTTGCCTCCAACGATAATATTGAATACGATTTGAAACTTTATATTCGTTGTTCGCCATGTCAACATTCTTCTGACAGTCGTACTCTATAGCTTTTGCGATCCCACTACTTGTTGTAGTCAGCTTTTGTATAATTGTCGGTTGAACGTCGTTTTCCTTAACTGATGACGTGTACATCTGAAAGATTAGCTGATAGGATTTATCTGATAAGCTCACAACTGATTGTAGTAACTGATCAGTTGGAACTGATTAGTCATTTGTCTGCGTAGTTCAGTTTGCTAGTCTAGTTTCCTTTGAAAATCTGCGTACTAATATTCAGTTATGGAAAACCTATAATTTGAGTATTTTAGATCAGTTTCTATCAGTCTTCTTGATCAGTTATTTCAATCTATTAAGTGCTCGGTTTTTCAAACTTCCGAAATTCAGTTTCCAACAAATTATCATGTCTTCTTTCAACAAAATTCCAATGTTTTCCAGATAAGAATTTGACGATTGGAAGATTAGAATGCAAGTTCACTTATGCACAAGATGATGATATGTGGTACGTTATCACTGACGGACCCATGAAAATATTGAAAGCAAATACTGTTGTTGCCATAACTGATGGTGCACCACATTGCATTGAAAAACCTAGAGAAGAATGGACAACAGAAGACGAAATAAAAGTCAATTTGGACAATGTGGCTAAAGAAATTTTGTACAAGACACTGGATAAAATCACTTTCAGCAAGATAAAGATGTGCAAAACTGCAAAAGAGATCTGGAGGAAGTTGATTCAGCTCTACGAAGACAATGAGCCAACCAAAGAAAATAAACTCTCAGTTGCTGTTCAAAAGTTTGATAATATTAAAATGAAGACTGAAGAGTCTATGAACGAGTACGATGAAAGAATCAGCAGCATTATAAATGAGCTGAATGCACTTGGAAAAGTGTATTCAAACAAAGAAGTTGCACTGAAGGTGGTACGAGGTCTTCCTAATGAATGTGACGTCAAGACCATGGCTATGAGAGAGTCAAAGGACTTGAATAAGGTTGAACTACATGATCTATTTGCTGATCTCAAAGCCCATGAGTTTGAACTGCAAACAAGAGAAGGAGAGCCTTCTTCACCACATATCACAACTGTCCTTAGTGCTCACAAGCTAGAACCAACTGGTTCAGTTGAGAAAACTGCTGATGAACTGAGTTATGACACAATGTCATTATTTGTAAAGAAATTTGGAAAATTCATGGGAAGAAACCAAGGTTCATTCCAACGAAGTTATCAAAAGAACAGCTCAAAGGAAGAACCAAAATCTTGCTTCAACTGTTGAAAGGACCTTCATTGCTGACTGTACGAAACCAAAGAAGGACAATAAACATTCAACTGATAAAGGGAAGAAATCAGTTGAATTTAAAAGAAGAGACACGAATCATAAAAATCTAAATAGGTAGATACTGATAGTGAAAGGTCTGAATCAGAGAGCTCGAGCAGCTTCAGTGATGATGAAGAAGAGTTAAGTTCTTAATGAAAAATTATGCAGAACTGGAGTCAACAAGTGAACAAGTATTTAAATTCAGCTATACTGAATTTACATGAGAAGAACTAATTACCACTTTGCATGATATGGTGAATATCACAAACTTGCTCGCCCATTTGAAAAAGCCAAAGCTGAGCAAACTGATCTCAAGAACAATAACGGAAACTGATGAGTCAATTGAACTGTTGAGTCTAAAAAGGAAAATTGCAAAGCAAAAAGCTTAAATGATCGAGAGCCAATCCTCGATTCATCAGTTGAAAAATGAGATTTAAAAAAAAACTGACTTGATTCAGGCTTGAAATAAGTCATCAATCACTCTGACTGAAATGCAAAGTTTGCAAAAATCAGTTGATGATAAAACTGGTTTAGGCTTCAATAACATCGATGAAACCTCTGCCGTTGATACTAAGACAAAGTTTAATGATCACAAAGGGAAATACATCAACTTTGTGAAATCGGCAGTGGTACGAGAAATTTTGAACCAAGTAAACTTACCGTCCAACCGATTGAACATAAGAACAAAGCTAAGCGATTTGGAATTGGATATAGCCCGAAGAGTTCAACTGATTCGAAAAGCTGGTCACCTAAAATGTACATGTACAAAAAACATAACTCTAAGGATGGCTACTACAATTACTATAACTGTAAGCCAGTTTAAAAGAGATATCGAGTAAACAAGCAATTGAAAATGGTTAACAATCATACTTTTTCATCCACACACCCCACACACCTAACACACAAAGGTCGGGGAAAATAATCTGGAACACATCAACTGGAAAGTCAGTTAGACAGATCCAAGTCTGAGTTCCTAAAGGACTAATCAGTGTAGTACCCAAATAGATATGGGTACCAAGATCATATATTGTGTGATTGCATGTAACAGGTGCAACAAAAGAATCAATTCGGTACTTAGATAGCGGTTGCTCGCAACATATGATAGGGGATGATGAATTTCTATTCCAACTGATCAAATACACTGGTCCAAACATCAGTTTTGGAGAAAACTCTAAAGGTATAACTGTGGGTAAGGGCAAAATTATCTATGGTAAAATTATTATTGAAGATGTCTTACTTGTTGATAATTTTAAATATAACTTGATTAGTATCAGTAAGTTATGTGACAATTATTTCTCAGTCCAGTTCAACAAACACACGTGCACATTTAAGAACTCAACGAATGAGATCATTATAACTGGCAATCGTATTGGCAATACTTACAAAGTCAGTTGGACTAATCAACCTAATGTACTACTATGTTTTGTAGCTTCAAAATCTTCTAAAAACTGGTTGTGGCATAAAATGTTGAACCACTTAAACTTTAAGTCTATTGCTCATCTGAGTAGCCATAATCCTGTAACTGGTTTGCATAAAATAGATTTTTCAAAAGACAATTTCTTCAGCATGTCAGTTTGGTAAACAAGTAAGATCTCCATTTAAAAACAATGGTAGTTAATCTTCCTCCAGATGCTTAGAACTGCTGCATATGGATCTTTTTGGTCTAATATGAGTCATGAGTTTAGGGGGAATGAAATACACCTTAGTAATCGTTGATGATTTTTCAAGATTTACTTGGGTTATTTTTCTTAAATCAAAAGACCAAACTACTGCACAACTGATTAAATTTTTCAAAAGATTATTAAATGAAAAATCAGTTGGTATTGACAGAATAAGGTCTGATCGAGGGACTGAATTCGTCAATTAAAATCTTTCACAATTTTTAGAAAATATTGGGATTAAGCATGAGCTCTCAGCAAAATGGTGTAGCTAAGAGAAGAAATCAAACTCTTAAAGAAGATGCTAGAACAATGCTTGCTGATTCTGGTATTTCTCGAAGATTTTTGGGCATAAGCAGTAAACACAGCATGTTACACTCAGAACAGATCAATGATTAACAAAAATCTTTTAAATATGCCATATGAGATTTGGCATGGATATAAAATAATGGTGTCTTATTTCAGAATATTTGGCTGCAAATGTTTTATTCATGAGAATGGCAAAAATTATTTGAAAACTTTTGATGCAAAATCTGTAGAGGGAATATTTCTGGGTTATTCATCAACTAATAAAGCTTATAGAGTCTTTAATAAATGTACTTTAAATGTAGAAGAATCGATTCATGTTGTGTTTGATGAATCGAGACTAACTGATAAGCCAACTGATTCAGTTGAGCTAGTTGATCATTTTACAGATATAAGATTGGAGGATGATAGTGAAGAAGAAGTTCATATCAATCAAAATCTCCTTCAAACACCAGAACCAGAGATAATGGATCAATCAGTTGAACAAGAAATTGTTCATAATCATCAGTTGGTGAATCAAAATGATGAAATTCAAATACCAACTGAAGTAGCAGCAACTGAAACTGAAAAAAACGTTCAGTTACCAACTGAACCAATTGCTGAAATCGATCCAACCAATGCTGAATACAGATTAAAGAAATCAAACCTACCATAATTGGTGATAGATAATCCATCTGATCCGGTAAGAACTCGGAATAAAATGATTAATTAATTTATTCATTCAGCTTCCGTTTTCCAATTGGAACCAAAGAAAACTGATGAAGCTCTTACTGATCCTAACTGGATAAATGCTATGCAAGAAGAGCTAAATCAGTTTAACCATAACAATGTCTGGAAGTTAGTTCCAAGACCAGTTTTTAAAACCATTATAGTGACAAAGTGGATCTATAGGAACAAACTTGTGGGGACCCGGACGCTAACTCATTCTTTTCAATCATCGTTAGGATTAAATGGATCAAATAAATAAACCGGGTGGCAAATTTTTTTTTAAATGTTGAACACCTTATAAACAAGTGTACAAATTTCTACAACAAGTTAGGTCCCATCTTATTCAAATTAAAAGATCAAGTTTAATATCTACAACATGATCAAAGTACAAGTCTTGTACAAAAGAAAGTCATAACAAAATAATGTTTATCAACTACATGTCATGTGTTGAACAACAACTCTACTTCTAAGCCCGGATCACCACTCTAATCTCGATCTATCAAGCTCTTCTCGACCCTGATCATGTCCCACCTGTTATCATGCACACATACAAACACAACAACAGCCGGATAACTCCGGTGAGAAACATATTTCCCAGTATAAACAATGTATACATGCATTTCATACAAGCATATACAAAAGCATAAAACATTTGTAATACAATATGCATCGTAATCTACGAAAACATAAATCGATACAATGCCGTAAATCAAACTCTTAAACTCTTAACCTTTGACTCGACTCTAATATAGGGATCCCGGTTTGAATAAGAACTTAACAAGTCTCCCACCTACTCTTCCCAGCTAGGTGGTGGTACGTTATTATTCCCAGACTTTGGCCTATTATATCGAATCTCTAAAATAGGAGTCGATCTTCTCCTAAGCACATCGATATAAACCAAATGTCCAGTGACTTGGCACCTCTGCCAAAGATTCATACACATTCTTTGCTATAACTCAATAGACTAAGCATATCAATCTCAAGAATTGCAATCACATCAAAGCAATAACAAAATAGTATGTGGTTTTGGGAAACTCAAGCTATCTCTTACTCGAGTTATCTCTCCCGGTTTGACATTGATTTATACCTTTCTTTTTGTAGTTTTTTTCGACGCAATCAAACATCAATCTGGCTTCGTTCGGTCTTCGAAGTCTTCAATACCAACTCTGGAATGACATTTCGAGAAGTACAATATCAATATACAACTCAAAGCAAGACATGGTTTGATCAATACTCAATCTACTTCTGTTTCGACGGTATAACATCGCAATCTCGATATATCCGGCAACTCAGATATCAACAGATACAAATCACAACTCATAATCAATACAATTACAGCCCACAATTACCAAATCTGTACAATCTCATCCAATATACGCTGAAAATTGATAACAATTGCATAAACTGTCCATTTTTCATTCTGGTTTCGATTATACGATTACTATAATCTCAAGAACACATAATATCAATCATATCATGATTTCTTCTTTACCCAATTTTCAAACCATATGGGAAAATAATAAAACTTACATTCCTTTGAAGCTCTTGACGAGAGAAGCATGGAGCTAAACTCGGATTGAAAATCGGACGGTCGGATCTTGCAAAATCACAATTATAGGCTATGAAGAAAACTTGAGAATCTAACCATGGAAGTCCTCGTTTTTGGCTGAGTTCTGAATTGAAATGAAGGAAAGATTTACATATTATATGCATGGCAAAGACATGTGGCATAATATTCATACCGCACGTCTCGCGCATATGCGCGTCCAACCCTTGCGCATATGCGCTAGACTCTCTGTCTCGGCAATAACAATTCATCTGCTCACGCATATGCACGCCCCGTCCTCGCTCATATGCGCGAGACCTACTGTCTCGGCACTTGGAGATTTTACATGCTCGCGCATATGCGCGCCTAGTCTCGCGCATATGCGCGATGATACGAATCCTTGTACGAATGAGAAGCAAACACGATTAATTAGAATCGCACCCTCAATTCAATAACGAACAAGGATCGATTGTGTTTTCCCGATCTTTTGAAACTAGCAACGATTTATGATATTCACCTCTAAGCGATAACACTTAGCAACAAATATCAACGATAATAACAATCGAATTTCATACGAACCTTCAAAGAACTTGTTTTGACAATGTGCGAAAACAATTGACAAACTCCACAAAGATGCTTGAATATGCTTGATTCATCATCTTTAATCACAATCAAGCTTGAAAGTCTGAGGCAACAACGCATCTTAAATCTCCTTTCAACCATTAGCACGTAACACCCTGTCAGATTCGTATCATACTCACCTTCTTCAAAAAGATTTGTCCTCAAATCTTGTCTACCTACACAAAAACGAAGCAAGTTAGAAATAACAAGAAGTATATTATCAACATGCTTACCTTTAAGCACATGATTGTAGATGCTATCATTTACTCGCTCCATCAGCACTAGAAACCCCAACTTCACGGTCGCCTTCCATATGTATTCATCAACCTCAACATACATCAAATAATAAATGACACTAAATGATAAAATACCATTAAGTATCACAAAAACTATGTTCCTCCCCTCCTTAGACCTAGTTAGCAACATAACGAAATCCATACAAATGTACGACCATAGTCCACTAGGAATAAGATATAATTGATGCAACACATAAGAATCAAACTTAGATGCCCTTTCCCCATATCCAATGCACCCTTCACTACACCTCTTAACATACATATTCATATGCAACCAACACATATAATCATGCATTTTATCAAAGATAAAGACACCACTATATGCATCACCAGCACGTAACTCATGCAATGAATTTAGAATAAACAATTTATCCTCCTTAAAATTGTATTCATTATGATCATAAAAATTCTTACGTGCAATGCATGTTTCACAATTCCACACAATATACCTCCTCATATGCAACCATAGTAAAAATTCATGCCTCATATCTATGGCTCTAGTTACTTCATGGCTACCAATTAAACACATATCATGTTCATCCTTGCACCCCTCAAAACCATCATCAAACCAACATAAATCATGCAAATAGAACATATTAAATGTACTATCCATGTAATCTTTACAATCATCACTAATCAAGTATAAATCATGGAAATAAGACACGTCACGTGTACTATCAATGCAATATCTTATCTCATCACAAAATCTAAGTCTAATGTATATAAACCCTTGTAGTAAACAAACCCCATCAACTTTGTAAATCGTGAGACGTTCAAAATTCAGAGTAGGTACATACAATTCATCCATGGTCTCAAATTCATAACAATCAAGGAATAAGGATAAATTTACATCCAACCCCTTAAACACCAACTTTGCAACTCGCTCGACACATTCTTGAAAACAAAACGACACAAAATTAAGGTAAGGAAGCAAATCATACCTCCCAGTCGTTGCAGTGGTAACTACCCTTACCTCACGGTAATTTCTCTTGAAATCATATGGATCATCCCATTACATTCTCACACCAATAACACTGTCTCGCCTCCTCATCATGACTTCATCCGATTCCTGCAAAGAAGAAGTAACAATGCTCGGGATTGAACCGGCTATATCATCACAATGAGAATAAACCACTTTGTACAAAGGTACATGAAATGGTTTTTGCAATAATAAATAACTCTCAACCTCACTATTTTTATTCTTTTTGGCCTTTAATTCACTTTTCTTTTCTTTTTTTTTGGCCTCTTTTTCTTTTTCATCTTTTCTCTCTTTTTTATTTTCTATGGCCATCTTACTCTTTTGTTCACTCTTTCTTTCGGCAATTTCACATTTTTTTTCACTCAATTCGTGAATAAATTTCAATTGATCCTCAAGGACATTTGGATTCAATTGAACCAATGAAACAATTAGTTCATCAAGAAATTTATGTATGATAACCTCTCCTTGCCTAATCTCTTCCTCCAAAATAGACAAATTAAGCATTTCTTCTCCACCTAATGATTCATTCTCAGTTGTATATCGTTCAACAACATTCAACTCACCAACTAGCGGAATACAACCATCATCAACTCTATTAACCACAACATCAAATTCAGGTCCTTCTACAACCTTGACTTCATATCCCAGTTCACCAACAATCTCAACCTCCACTTGAGATTTAAGCTCAACCACAACATCAACCTCCATTTGAGATTTAAGATCAACTGGCGATTTTATTATGGTCTCCTCATCACGTGGACATTGACTGATATCATGCCCGACCTCAAAACACCAACCACATGTAACATCACAAGTACTAGAAATTGAATTTTTACTTGTACCTTGATATTCATATTTTGTAGTTTCACGTCCTGACTGCTCCATGGGACTATCAATGATTTTCTCTCCCCGGTTGCTATACCCACTACTCTCCTCACATCCCCTATCATCATCACGTTGCAAATACAACGATCTATTCCCTCCAAATCTTCTACGTCGCCTATCCTCATCATATTGCCTATCATGTATTTCCTCTTCTTCACACCTCCTATATTTTTTTCGTAGAGGCTTAAACTCCTTCTCCCACATTTTATCCAACCCTCCTAACATTAATTGAAATTGACGATCGTCAAGCATTATACCTGCAAGAAAAGGTTAGTATAAAACAATAAAAGATAAGTTTCCTCACCACGAATCCTCACTGATCACTCCTATGGAAATTCACTCGACTCTCCTTTTTTTTTCTCTTTTTTTTTTCACTAAAAAATACTCACTGGTCACTCCAAAGAAATAACGCTCGCACTCAAGTGTTTTCAATCAAATTTGATAGTTCTTTCTAAGATGTGCTCAAGTTTTGTACTTGTATATCAAACTAACAAGATTCAACTCGTGGACACTCGCAACTGTCTCACTTGGACTGCGCAAAACCAAGAACGCTAGAATAACGCAGATCTTACAACAATACAAAGGATAACACGGATCTGAAAACAGAAACGAAAGTATAACACAGATCTGAAAACAAAACAAAATTTTAGAAAGATCTGAAAATAAAAACGAAAGGATAACACAGATCTGAGAACAAAACGAAATTTGTTTAGACAGATCTAAAAATAGCAACGAAAGAATAACACAGATCTGAGAACAAAACGAAATTTTAAACAGATCTGAAAATAGCAACGATAAATTACTTGAATCAAAGAGAATCAAAATCTCTGATACCAAATGATACGAATCTTCGTACGAATGAGAAGCAAACACGATTAATTAGAATCGCGCCCTCAATTCAATAATGAACAAGGATCGATTGTGTTTTCTTGATCTTTTGAAACAAGCAACGATTTGTGATATTCACCTCTAAGCGATTAACACTTAGCAACAAATATCAACGATAATAACAATCGAATTTCATACGAACCTTCAAAGAACTTGTTTTGACAATCCGTGTGAAAACAATTGACAAACGCCACAAAGATGCAATCTTTGATAAGTTTGATTTTGTGAAAAACAAAGCAAAATGCCTTGCAAATTTAAGAGAAAAATCTCAAGAAACTTGATATATCTGAATTGTATTTCGTTCATGGTCTATTACAAGGCTTAAATAATCAACAAAAACCATAAAAAGTAGTGTAAAAAGTCATAAAGAAAGTTGTGAACAAATTCTACATGGCAGGGCGCGCGACTGCGCATGATCTTGCGCGGTGGCGCACGAGATTCTGTACAGGCGCGCGGTGGCGCAAGTTTACGCGTGGTGGCGCGCTATATACTGCATTTCCCCAGCCCGGTGCGCGCGGCAGTGCCGAATCACGCACGGTGGCGCGCGGCCACGCCGGTTCATGCGTGCATGCGCCCGCGCGGCTGCGCCGCTTCTGGCACGGGTGCGCGCATCCTGCTGTCCTCATGGTCTTTTATCACTTGAATGACATTCCAAACACTTCCATTATTGTGTCCATGTTCCCCAAGCTCCTCTAATTTAGACACCCCATTTGTTGAACTTCCTTGGTAGCTCACCATGATTCCTTGAAGTGTTTCTTTAAACTTCTTGCTACGTCACCTCGTTATAGGTCCCTCGTTATATTCTTTGTTGAAATCCATCACTTGCTTGAATATGCTTGATTCATCATCTTTAATCACAATCAAGCTTGAAAGTCCGAGGCAACAATGCATCTTAAATCTCCTTTCAACCATTAGCACGTAACACCCGGTCAGATTCGTATCACGCGAGGTCTTCTGCCTCGGCATTGCTACTCGCGCATATGCGCGCCTCGTCTCCGCGCATGTGTGCGAGGTTTGCTGTACTCCTCACACACATCACATGCTTTTTCCCACGTCTTCCTCTGTCTATTCCTTCCATAATCACGTCAATTCATCAATTAAATAATTTCGGATTAAACGATATAATCTCGGGCATTACAAAACTGAACGAAGAAGGTTCAGTTGTGCTCAATAAAGTGAGGCTTGTAGAACAAGGATTTAGGAAATAATAAATGATTGATTATGATGAGACATATGCACCAGTTGCAAGACTGGAAGCGATAAGAATGTTTCTTGCTTATGCCTCATTCAAAAACATTAAAGTATATCAAATGGATGTCAAGAGTGCATTCCTAAATGGACAATTGCAGGAAGAAGTGTATGTTGAACAACCACCAGGTTATGTTAATCACTCTCTGCCTGATCGTGTTTATCGCTTGAACAAAGCTTTATATGGTCTTAAACAAGCTCCAAGAGCTTGGTATGAAACACTTTAAAAATTTCTAACTGATCATGATTTTACTGTTAGATCACTTCATAAGACTTTGTTAAAATTTTCAAAGAATGACCATATTTTACTTGTGCAAATATATGTTGATGATATTATTTTTAGGTCAACTAATCCCAAATTATGTGAGAAATTTGCCAAGTCAATGCAGGAAAAATTTGAGACGAGTATGATGGGTGAACTGACATTTTTTCTTGGTCTGCAAGTGAAGCAACTGGAAACTGGTTCTTTTACTAGTCAGACCAAATACACGAAGGAACTGCTTAAGAAATTTGGCATGGAGACATATTCAGCTGCAAATAATCCCATGAGTTCATCGATTAAATTAGCTATAGATGAAGGGGGAATATAAGTTGAGACGGCACTCTACAGAGGTTTAATAGGTTCTTTATTATACCTAACTGCTAGTCGTCCTGATAATGTATTTGCTGTTTGCATGTGTGCTAGATTTCTGGTAGATCCTAAGCAATCTCATTTCTCAGCTGCCAAACGCATATTGAAATATCTTAAAGGCACACAAAATGTGGGCTTATGGTATGCTAAAGACTCATCTTTCAATTTAGTTGGCTATTTGGATGCAAATTATGCAGGATATAAGCTTGATCGTAAAAGCACCAGTGGATCATGTCAGTTTCTAGGAGACAGATTGATTTCATGGTTCAACAAGAAGAAAACATCCATAGCAACTTCCACAACTGAAGCAGAATATCTAGCTGCTAGAAGCTGTTTTGCTCAACTGCTCTGGATTCAGCAACAACTAAAGGATTATGGAGTCATTGCAGAAGAATCACCAATCTTCTGCGATAATACAAGCACGATTGCAATTACATACAATCCAGTTCTTCACTCCAGAACCAAACACATTGATGTCAGATATCACTTCATCAAAGATATGCTCTAAAGAAGGCAATAAGGCTTGAGTACATTTCAACTTAACAACAAGCAGCTGACATCTTCACCAAACCATCCCGAGACTAAGTTTTCTACTTTCGTAACATTCTTGGTTTAATTGATTTGTCTTAATATTAGTGGCATTATTATGTCAGCTAGTGGTGTTAGTCAGTAGTTATTTAGTTGTTTTTAACTGTTTTTTAGTTATGTTAGGATGCAGAAGTAATTAAAGCAATAAAGAATAGACAAACATTAACTGAAATAAACATTTATTGATTAGAAATACTAGCTATTACATTGTTTATTTCAATCTCTATTGCATCTAGCCAGGAGGTCATCCATGCGGATAACCTGCCAGTGGCAGACTTCGTAAATTCTTGGGAAAAAGAAATGTTCTTCAAAGTCTTCTGCTCCTTGAGAAGCATCAGGTGGAAGACATATTCATCTGTGAAGATGTCTGAAGCCTCAGTGATTCCAAGACGCCACATATATTTAGTTTCAGTTGCAACTCCCACTCTAGTTACAAACAGTTCTTCCTCTCGGGAGGACTGTAGCTCCTGGATTTTTGTCCACGTTGACAATGTCTTTTCAAAGACAAGGTCTTCAATCTTCAGCTTTCGAGCAGTTTCAATGGATAGCTTAAACTCCTCAGCCAAATCTGGTTGTTGTGAACTACCTGCTGCATCCATTTTTTGTTGCATTAATTTTTACTATTTTCTGAAATAATCAATTGATATGATGACTAATAACTTCATTCTTATTTATAGATAAGCTTCGAGCCATCTGAAGAGACACACTTGTTATCTCCGACGATTTAGCTTCCAAGGATAAGGATTCTCTTATATTATGAGATATAAAAGAAAATTGTTGACTGAACTTTATATTATTTACATTATTTTATATTTCAGTCAGTATTGTTAGCCAACTGAATTTCAGTTAGCTTTCAAAGAGAACATAACAGTAAAACTGATGAGTAGCAATGAACTGAAAATAGCAATTTTATTGATAATATCTATATGATATTACAAGATTTAATTTTATTTCCACTGCATCTAACCAAATGGATAACCAGCTAGATATTTCCTTAGAAATTTTACTAAAATCCTCAGTGAAAACAATTTTTTCCAACATCCTATAATCTTTGCTGAGCATTAGGTCGTTCTGACCTTCATTAGTTACTAGGTCAGAAGTGTGAATTATATTTGATTTCAGTTTCCTTCTGTTCATCAGTTGCAACTAATCTATCTCTTTGAATAGTCTGCAGATCATGAACCTTCGTCCAGGTGGACATTACTTTGTCAAAGAGAAAGTCTTCAATATCCTTCTTTCATGTTTCCACGAATGAAAGCTTTTATGAAGGATTAGATATCTTGGAACTGCTTGCTTTGTCCATCTGCGATTGATTTATATTATCTGTAAAAATGTTTCGTGTCTGATAAATTTGATCTTATTTATAGATAGGATCTAATTGAAGAAACTAAAGAAGATGTAGAGACATCAATCAAACAAATACAATTAATTCACCGAGGATGATATTCTCTTACTCTCTTTACTTATACACATCTATTTAGGGGGAATATCGATAATAAATTGCTTTACTGATAAGACTATAGTCAGTTGGTCTTCAACTGAACTGATTCAGTTCTCAACTAATTACTCGGTTATTGACCTCACTGATCTTATCCATTAGTTAACTAATTAGCGAATAAAATTCCATATTAAATGATGGGACTGATAAGATTACGCACTTAATTATGTCTTTCATTGAATATGTGGCCCCACGTTGTCCAAGCACTTTCTATTCACGATTACACACGACGTACACACGTTTTTAAACCAATTCATTTTGGACTGACACATGTCCAAAAATTCGAGCAGTCACTAATATAAGAAATGAACCTGCTTCATTTCAGTTTCTTTACGAGCATTTCACTCTCAGAGCAAATCAAACACACAGAGCTTTTCTTCCTCGCAGATATCCAAACTTTCAGCAATGTCAAGCCAAATTCCTGCATATACCCTAATGCAATGGCTATTGAATTCGACTTAGTCCTCTCTATTAAGGACAAAGATGTTCGAAGTGTCTTTCTCAAGCTTAAAGCAGCTGGACCGAAGAAATTTTTGGAGGTTATAAACTCAAGAAATTTATCCCAATGAGATTCATGATCTTTATGCTAATAGCTTCATTTATGCTAACGGTAAAATGACAACAACCGTCAACAGCAAGTTGCTGATCATTGAAGAAGAATCCTTCAGCAATCTCTTCCAATTGCCTCCTGATGGCTTAGCTCATTTTTCTGAAGTGAAGTTCTGATATTGAGGAGATGAAGATGTTGCTATCTGCTGATGGACGAAAAATCAAGGTTTACGATCCAAAGAAGAAACTGAAGCCAGAGATTCAGTTATTGGCTGATATTATGGCCAAGGGTGTACTCGCCAAGGCACGCTCGTTTGCTGCCCTCACACTTGAAATATTTCAGGTGATGACTACCATCATGGCTCGACGGAGACTGAACTGCTCAGCTATCATTTTCACCATCTTCAAGAACATGCTTCAGTCGTATATTTAGTCCAAAGGTTTTGCTGTGCCACTCAGCTAACTCCTGAAAAACAAAGGTTTGGTGGATCACTTTGCTGAAAAGTTATCCAAATTCAAGGTCTTCACTGCCAAAAATGTTCAGCAACCGAAAACCAAGCTGGACATGTCTCCTGAGCAGTTTGCTAAAGTCAAGAAGGAGATTGGGAGGCAGACAACTCCCAAATTAGTCAAGAAGGCCAAAGAATTGGCAAAGTCAAAGAAGGCAATAAAAAAGAAATTGATTGTTAGTGAAACTGAATCGGAGAAAATCCCTTCTCCGAAAATTTTGTAAAAAACAAGGACCCAGAAAACCAAGCCTATTGCATCCATTCCAGCTGAGAGATTGAAGCCAACTAGAGATGAACAGCCTATCTGTGCCATACCAATCAGGGTTGCATCTCCAACTGAACATCTGCAACCTCCTCCAATTGCTCCTTCAAAGAAGACTATCACCAAATCTGGTGATAAACAAAAACAAGTTGGAGTGAATGCACCACTGATCACTATCATCAGTCCAACTACACTACCTTTTGCAAGACCAAAGGGAGTAGTGATACGTGAGAAAGTGGATTCGACAATTTCTGGGCTGAGTATTACTCATGCCCTCTTTAACCCAAAAGGTAAGGGCAAGATGATTGAACAACCCAGATCAACGAACCCGATTCAGACTCATATTGACCTGGTATGGGAATAAATAAATGAGTTCTCTGAATCAAAGATGAAAGCTTACAATGAATGGGTTAGATTCAGGACTGAAGTGTTTGCCAAGCGATTGCAGAAGAAATCGGTTTTGGAAAAATTCATTGTTTTGAAAACAATAGTCCTTAAGGTAGTTAAAACTGCCACGATTGCTCAAGCGCTGGAGAGTTTCTTTGATCTGATGCGCGCCAAAAAGCTGGCTCAAGTCATAGCTCAGCTACGCAAGAATTATTATCCTACTTTTCCAACTGCCTTCAATGACAAAGTAGTTTTTGATAAGTTGGCCACAGATCTCTTATCACTGCAGATGAAGATCAAATATTGGGAAATGGACAAAAATTGATTATTCCAGCTAATTCCCAAAGTTCATCTTCCGAAGAGCAAGCTAAACCTTCGACACATCAGCTAGAGCTATCCCAAGAAGCAGTTGCTGAACAGTCTGAGCAAGAAACTGATCTTTCTTCCAAGGATGCTCATCCATTATCTTATGCTCTTCCATCTCCTCCAGCAGGTCTTCAACTATACATCGATGCTGAGTTGTCATTGGCAAAGAAATAATACAATTAGTTGCCGCTGACATCCAGCTGAATTCTAGAACTGATGAACTAGTTGAAGACTTCATCAATACTGAAAAAATAGCCTCAGAGGCTGTAATATCCAAAATCATAGAACCAGTTCAGTTGTCTGCCACAACTGAACAAGTGGTTCAAGCTGAAGCTGATATGGCTCAGTGGCACTCAATGCCAACTGAAAAGCCAACTAAAATGTCAGCTAACAAACAAACTGAAGATCCTACCAGCTCTACTATTGCTTAGACTTCAACCCAATCTCAAAAACCTACCAGCTCTACTGCTGCTCAGACTTCCACCCAATCTCAAGAACCTCAACAGGAGGTAGTTGAAGAAATTATTCAAGAAATGGTTACAGCTGTGACTGAATTACCAAATAGGGCCTTGGTCATTTTCAATGAAGAAGAACAACAACAGCTATCTAAGAAAAAATCCAGTCAACCAACTGATCAATGAACAGTTGATAAAAGAACAAAGAAATGAAGAAGTCCAGATCAGTTAGAAGATGTCATCTCTATTCAGTTGATAGTTTTGGCAGATTTTTTAGTCAGTTATTCTTTTATTCTTTGTACGAATCTGTACATTGAAAGAAGATTCTTTTATTCGAGAATTCTTTTATTCTTTCATTCTTTATCAATAAAATATTATTTTATCTACTACATATCAATTTGATCAGTTCATGTATTCCAAGTTTTGTCAAACACCAAAAAGAGGGAAATTGTTGGAAACAAAATTTTGGAGTTTGACAAATTAAGCATGAAAAGATTGAACAACTTATCAAAAAAATTGAAAGTAACTGAACTGAAGATACGTAAAGTGATAGTTGCCTAAATTGAAGATTAATGCGTATATAATTCTAGGCAACTAAACTGAGCGAAATTAACTGAAATATGTTGTCAACTGAACGATCAGTTGAGAGTGATCAGTTAAACTACAATCAGTTGAGAATGATCAGTTAATCCTATAGGCTAAAGAAGTCAACAGATTTTATCAGCTTTACACGTCATCAGTAAAGGAAGTAGCCTACAACCAACAGTTTGTACAGAAGCAGTGGGAATGACACATTTCAGAAAAGATACATTGTACGGCTGTCAGAAGAATGTTGACATGGCTATACAACAGATATAAAGATTCAAATGCATTCATTTTTACCGTAGGAATCAAAGCCTACAAATAGCCGAGAAAATCAGCTGAGAAAAACACGAAAGAATAATACAATACATACGAAATAAACTGAGTCATCCAATTATCAAACCTTTCAGTTAGAACTCTACGCATATTCTTTCAAAGCTCAGTTTTTCAAAAGCTCACACATATCATACATATCTGTTGCATATTTTCCGCTCGCAAGCGCAATGTTGTCAAGTTTTAATATATGAAAGTAAAGTATCGTTCCTACGAGGAGTGTGTATGTAAAAATATATCAGTGCTTGTAATTAAAATATTCATGATTTATCTAGAAAAATCAATAAATGGTTTGTTTTACTTAAAACGAATTAATCACGAATGAATATTAATCTAATTATCGAATCAAGAAAATATCACTGAGAGAAAATATCGAGAGTAATGATTTCGCTAAGTTTTCACGATAATTATTCCTGGTTGAATTTATATTCATGAATTCCTATTATTTAATGGTCAAGAGCACTTAATTATTTTATTCCCCCTTTCCCATGTGACGAATAAATTGTACCATTCAAACTTCGATCCAAACATTCCTAATAAGAATCTAAGTTTAATTGATAAATGCAAATGAAGTTCTTACCTAGGTCTCGCTAAAGTTATACGCCTTCCGAATGATATAAAAATTCAACGATGCATCTCTAATGATCTATAATCCTAGTCCCTCTCCTGAGTTGTAGAATTAATCAGACAACATACAATTTATGGCCAGTAATGCAGTCGAATAAACAAAAAGACACACAATTAAACCAAACAGAATTCAATCATATAAATAATCACGTCAAATCATCGTATCCACAAAGTTACATCACCCTCTAGAATAGAAAATTAGTTCAATGGAATTTAAATAAAACAACGCATGTTTGAAAGTTAGGCATCGCAACACTAGAAAGTAAGGATGAAGGAGTCAGATAACAAATCAAAAGTGGTGTCTCTGTCCCCAGATTCGTCGTTCTTCGTCTTCGTGATCGATCATTCCTCTCCATATCGTCGTCTCCGTGTTTACTCTTGTTCTCCCATTTGTTCTCCCAAAATTGGTTGTCCCTCATGTCTGAACCCTCCTCCCTCTTTTAATCTCATGCACGTGCCATAAATGAAATCCCATTAGTTATGTTCTCGCCACCACTAGAGCCACAGCGCTTGATAAGTAGCGCCTAGGTGCCCGTCACTCTGTAGGCTAGCGCTGCGGCGCTTGTTCCTTAGCGCTCAGGCGCTACTAGTTTTGTGGGTACCCGGGCTCTAACTCAATCCTTTTTGGGATTAATTGGATATTTGCTAGAAAATGTGGGTCAAAATTTTGCTTTTAACATTAAATCAAATGTATATAAATCAAGCACAATAACTCTCTCTCTTTTATTTCAACAAACATAAATACATGTCTTGTTTCATTTCAAAGGTATACAAACTAGTGTTCATTACTAACTACACACCACACGTAGTACATGTCTAGTAAGAAACCACTAGTAGTCTTCTTCTATGCCCGTAATCTCCAAACTATCTCGATCTCTCATCTCTGTCGCGACCCAGATCCTGTCCCACCTGTCGTTATGCACACATACAGACACAACAACAGCCGGTACTCCGGTGAGAACAAATCCCAGTATAAAACATGTACACATGCATATACACAATATAAATCATGAACATACTATCATGGATGTAATCAACAACAATACATCTTATAGACTATAAAACATAATCAGAATAAGTCAAGCAATGTAATTCAAACTCATTTCTTTGACTCAATTCATATCTAATTCTAGGGATCCCGGTGTGAATAAGATGTAACAGGTCCCCTACCTACTCTCCCAATCGGGGTGGCGTTACATCTTATTCCTAAACTTCGGTCCTGTCTGTATCGAATTCTACAATCGGAGTGAATCTTCCCCTATGCTTCGATATCACCGAACGTTTAGAAAATTGGCGTATCTACCAATGACTCTCCTATCTCAGTACATATATATAAATCAATATAAAGTACAAACATAACATGTATGTGATTTTGGGAAACTCAAATCGAATCTCATTTGAGTTGTATCTTCCCGAATTCACATGAATTATACCTTCTTGTCGTACAATCTTTGTAGTAATCGAAGTCTCAATGCCAAATCTGTCAAGATCAACTCTCACATGCCATGTGTCAACATAATACTTCAAGGTGGATTTCTCGCACAGAGCACCGCGATGCGCTCCTTCTCGACCGCGGGTGCGGTCAGCTCACGACATCCCCTTCCAATTTTTCAAAATCGACGACCGCGGGTGCAGTCCTATTTTCACCGCGGGTGCGCTCACCCTCCAGTAGCAACAATCCAACTTTCTGCCCACCTACCGCGGGTGCGGTATACTTCTTGATGCGGGTGCGGTATAGCTGTATTCAAAACTCTAACTTTCTGCCTAACAACCGCGGGAGCGATAGAAAAGTAGGCGCGGTTGCGATCTTTCCTTCAAGCAACACTTCATCAATTCATTTTATCCACCTACAATCTAGGGCATTACATTTCTCCCCCTCTTAGATAAGAGTTCGTCCTCGAACTCGCAGGCAATCAATTAAAGTATGTACAAGAAATAATATGATCAATCTAAATAAATACCCACATCATGAGAATAGTTCGGGATATCTCTGTCTCATCTATGATTTTGTTTCCCAAGTTGCTTTTTCAGTGCCGTGACGACTCCACTGGACTTTCACTAGCGGAATAGTCTTCGTTCTGAGTTGCTTTTCTTTTCGATCCAAAATCTGCAATGGTTGCTCAAAATAACTCAGTGTATCGTCAAGCTCGGCCTCATCAGGCTGAATGATATGAGAAGCATCAGGCATGTATCTACGCAGCATCGATACATGAAAAACGTCATGTATCCCATATAAAGAAGGAGGAAGAGCAAGTCGATATGCTCGATCGCCAATCTTCTCAAGAATCTCGTACGGACCGATGTATCTAGGAGATAACTTCCCGCGTTTGCCGAATCTGACAATGCCTCTGAAACGTCCTGCTCTTTTTATTGCTTTAAAAGTACTAAAATTTTTTTTTTCCTCTCTCTAAAATTTTCGGCTTTCACTAAAATATCTTTATAAAATATTTTAACCCTTAAAATAAAATACCAACCATCTAGCATTTTAAAAATCAAGTGCAATGGTCATAAAATAAAATCGTCGCATGATTACCAAACCTAAAAAGCAATAAATTTGAAAAGTAAAGCCCATACTAAACCTCTCAAAATCTCTCAAAAGCATAAGTAATCGTCTTAAAATCTTTAAATAAAATCATAAAGCATAATGCGGAAAATGTAGCGCTGGTCCTCGGGTTATGTGCGCCTTCAGTCCAGTCAAATCACTCATCAAGTCCTCCCTCAATACCACCTGCATCCATCACACCTAGTGAGTCTAAAGACTCAACACACCATAATCTTGATAACGAGTAATACGTAATACAGTCAACATATAACGGTGAAAAATATTTGTACTTAAAATATCATTTTCATGAAGATGCATAAACATAAACATTTTTGTAAATATTTTCATGATGCATAAAACATTAAACATAAACATTTTCATAAAATACTTTTTCATGACATGCAATCATAAACCTTAACCTTTTCCCTTTTTCCTCAACATGACATGACATAAAACATTTTTCATGATCATAAACATTTTTCCTTTTCCTTTTCCTTTTGTTGAATTCAGATCGTTAATTGTGACTTTCCTGATCATGCTCATGAGGGTCGATGGATCCATCTACATAAAACCACAGTACTGGGCGGCGGGGGACACCAGCAACACTCTCACCGGTCAACTGGGCCCTGGCCTATCATGATTTGAATAGAAATACGATCGTCGGGGCTCCCTCTGGGGCCTTTTCCCATAAATGGGCTCCCTCTGGGGCCTTTTCCCCTCACGATATTCCCATTCTTCTGTTACCACAAAACCGTTACCACATATCCGTTACCACATATTCGCAATGATGGAAACACGATCGTCGGGCTCCCACTGGGACCATAACCCTCACGACCTCGCCAACATTAACGAATTAGTCACAATTATTTCACATCCTTCAACATTTTTCATTCGCATCACTTAAAAAAAATCATGAATATCATTACGTTTTTCATTTTTGAAACCAAGCATGCAACATGTATTTTAAATGTCTTCTTAAATCATAAAAATTCCTTAGACATTTAAAAATCATCATTTAATCATGACTAATTCATAAAAATTTAAAAATAATCATATTTTCATAAAAATAGCATTTAGGGCACTGCCATGACGTTTACTATGCTCTAGGTGCAAAAAGACCGTTTTACCCCTAGACGTAAAATTTTACCTTTTCGACTTTTTCCTTGATTTCATGACTCTAACATGTCCCAAATAATTATTTAAGCTTACGTGAATTTCTTCATAATTTTATTTGGCTTAAATGTTAGACTTTTTCAATTATCTATTCTTAATTATTTTGACGGTGTTTTAATCCCGAAAAAATACCAAACTTTAATATAAAATTCCTAAATTCTAAATTTAGTCTTTTTATATTATTTTAGCCCTTATGGACCCCGACTCGACCCCCGTGAGCCGTTTTCCAATTTTTTTCTTCTTTTAAATACCCTATTCGACACCTAAACTTCGACCCCGAGCCAACTTTCGATTTTCATGAGTTACCCCCGAGCAATATCGAACCAGAACCTGCCCAACATGTTGAAGTACCCTACTGGACTCTAACCTCACCAAGAAACCAGCCCAAACCACAAAAACGACAGCTTCCTAAGTAACCCCATGCTGGCCGAGACTTTCAGCTTTCATGGACTCTACGATTTTGGTGTCTAGACCCTAAGCCGACGCCCCAGCCCCTGAACCAAATTATTGTGCACCACGCTAGGACCCTAGTGAGCCACCCTAGCCCAGCCCGTGACCCCGAGTTGAGCCCCTCATCCCCTGGACCTGTGCGTAAACCCTGCACCAACTTGTGCACGGTTCTCGGGTGGAGTCCTAGCATAGCTAGGACTCTTCCCCAGCCCTGACCGTGAGTCCTAGCTTGGCTAGGACTCCCTCCTTGACTCCCTCGTGACCTTGGCTAGCCCCTGGAACCAGCAAACCCAACCCCAACCCCCTGCAATGAAAACCCGAACCCTCAACTCAAGACAGCAACTCGCGCTGCTTGGTGTTTTGTTTCTGCCGTAACTTTTGGTGGTGATTAAGGTGAGTTGGTGTGATTCTAAAACAAGTGTAAACCACTCTTGATCCTTCTTTATGTCATGGAAGCCCCTTAACCAAATAATATACAAGTTATTGGATTCAAAAATCATGTTTTCTCATTTATACATGCCATAAATCGAAAATTCTGAAAAATATTTCATGTTCTTCATGCACACAATAATTCAATCAATAATATGATATGATGGATGAGAAAAGGAGATGTATGGCGTGCCTTTGCATTTTATACGCTCGAAAATCCGTTGACGACAAAGAACGGGACGCGACGATGGCTTGATCTTGCTTGCCTTTTCGAAATCCTCTCCAAATTGAGTGAAGTGCCGTGAGGTTGTGTGTGTGTGGTGGAGAGTTTCAGATTATTGAGAGTTGGTGGCCGATTATGATCATGAAGTAGAATAGGGTTTTGATATAATTAACACTTTAAATACTAATTCATTAACTAAGTAGGCTTTAGGCCTATTAAGCCACAAAATTCAAGCCCATTAGCTTTAATTAGGATTAATAAAATTTTAACCAAAGTTTTGATTAATTAAACATGTCAATTTATTAGCCGGGTTGCCAAAAAGTTCGTATTTTAGTTGAAGAACCAACACCGATAAAATTTATTTCCCGGCGTATAAAATCACCTCAAAAACCCTTTATTTTCAAAAATACTAAAAAGCATCGACCATATTTTAAATAATTAAAAATAATTATTTAATAAAAATATTTTACGTTTTCTTCAGCCCTCGGTCCCCGTTCCTCGATCGTCACTTGAATATTCCTAAAATACATTTTTTTATGCATGATGACAAATAAATCTCATTTAGCATATAAACAAGTACGTCACATAATTAATTAGCATCTAAAATCAATTAATTACTCAATTTTTCATAATTTCCTAGATTGGCATGCAGTTGGATTACGTCGTCTTAATTTTGGACCTTACAGCCTCTGAACGGAGAAATCTTTAAGAATACTCTGTCTCCCAGTTCAAATACTAACGGTCTATGTCTGATGTTCGCATACTTGGCTTGTCTATCCTGCGCCGTCTTCATTCTCTTCTGAATGATCTTCACCTTCTCAGTCATTTCACGAATCATATCAGGCCCAAGTTCTGGTACCTCAGATATATCATCCCAATACAGAGGAGATCTGCACTTCTTGCCATATAACGCCTCAAACGGTGCCATCTTGATGCTCGTCTGGTAGCTGTTATTGTACGAGAATTCACAAAGTGGTAGTGAATCTTGCCAACTAGTGCCAAAATCTAGCAATACAGCTCTCAACATATCCTCTAATGTTTGGATAGTCCGCTCTGACTGTCCGTCTGTCTGGGGATGATAAGCAGTGCTTAGATGCAATGTCGTACCTAAAGCCTGCTGCAGACTGTGCCAAAAATGAGAAGTGAATCGTGGATCACGATCTGATAAGATCGACTTCGGCACACCATGCAATATGACCACCTCTCTGATATATATCTCGGCCATCTGATAATGTCGGTACGTCATTCTGTACGGAATAAAACAAGCTGATTTGGTCAATCTCTCAATAATGACCCAAATCGCATCCCAGCCTCGGGATGATCGTTGTAACTTCGTAACGAAATCCATGGAAATGTGATCTCATTTCCATTCAGGAATAGATAAATTCTGAAGTAAACCTCCGGGCTTCTTCCTCTCGGCCTTCACCTGTTGGCAATTCAAGCACTTAACACAAAATCTGCAATATCTGACTTCATCTGTTTCCACCAAAATTGTGTCTTTAGATCGTTGTATATCTTCCTGCCACCAGGATGAATACTGAACCGACTACAGTGCGCTTCTGACAATATCTGTTGTTTCAATTATGAAACATCTGGCACTACAAGACGGTTATTCACATACAGAATATGATTATGTACCTGATATTCTGACTGATGTCCTGATCTGACCATCTGAATCGGTTTCTGAATATTCTGATCAGTTCTTTGTGCTGCTTTAATTCTCAAAATCAAATCTGGCTCAACTTGAATCGTAGCAAGTCGTAGTGGTCTACTATCTGTATCAAACGCTAATCCAGACAAACAGCAATCTTCAATCATATTCGAAACACCTATCGTCGATAAGGATAGGGAAAATACCTTTCGACTCAAGGCATCCGCTGCTGCATTCGACTTTCCTGGATAGTATTTGATCTCGCAATCAAAATCCTTCAGCAAATCGAGCCATCTACGCTGTCTCATGTTCAACTCTGACTGAGAAACAGATACTTCAGGCTTTTGTGATCAGAGTAGATTTCAAACTTTTCGCCATAGAGATAGTGTCGCCATATCTTCAGAGCAAATACGATGGCCGCCAATTCAAGATCATGAATTGGATAACGAATCTCGTGTGGCTTCATGTGGGGCCCTTAGCTCCTAATCGTTATTACAATGCAATCTGATTAGGTTACAGCGGAAAACGAGTTAAAAATTTCTTTACAATGAGCCCGAAATATCTTTTCTATAATTTAAATACTAAAAATAGTATTTAATCTCATATCATAAACATGCCCACACGAAGTCATAACCAATCATATATAAACAACTCATATTCTCGGGACATGCCCCGGTATATAGATACATATACATATATACTGGGAACAAGACAAAAACATAAAACCTCAGCCTAAGCTGTGGCTCCCTCCAGAAGTACCCTCTCCGGTCTCCTGATATCCTGGAGTACCTGCCATTGTCCACACACAAAGACAACAACAGCCCCCCTTGGGGGTGAGCAAAGCTCCGTATGGAACAACCAATCATATATAGCACCGTTATCTAAATAATGATATATGGTATGCAATGCATGTATGTCGTGGAGGTATCAGGTCAAATGCCCATCCACTGAGCACATGTCAGAATCAATCGAATCGCTATCAAATCAATGCTCGAGCTGGCACACCGGCCAATATGGGATACTCGTATAATAGCGTCGGCAAAGCGCCATCAAATCACAAATCTCATATCCAATCATATGGGGCCACAATTGTCTATGCTTTACGGGTCATATAATACCGGCATAGAGATTGTGTTCACAAACCCCGGAATCCAATCAAATCATATCAGGGTATCCAAAGATCATAGCTCAACGTGCATGTCATGTATCGATGTATGCATAAAATGATGTGTGTTAACAGAACATTTATTTTATACACCGATATCTCAATCTCAATGTCATGTATGCGACATTAATCGACAAATAAGGCATATAGACACATAATCTCATTCCAATCAATCAAATCAATCCGACATATATCATATAATACAGATACATGTCGTATGTTACCCGGTCGCAACATACCTCAATTCGTTGTTTCCAGTTGATGTAGCATGAAGATATTGATATTACACTTTATCTACATCAATAACATACTCATTCCAATCAATAACATATTCCAAAATCATTAATATGAGTTCCAGATATCATTTGAAACTTAAAAAATTCATATCAAATCAAATACATATCATAATTCAATTCCGACTTCGAATACAAGTTTCTTGTCGGTTATTCTACTACATATCAGAAATTCAACTTCAAATACATGCTATTCCAGCACTTTGATATTTCGAGCTGCTGGAACTAGAAGAAAATTACCTCAGTCAGAAGCTCTCGACGCGACGATCACAAATACATAATTTGTTTCGCGTTTAGACAGCGTTTCGAAGTGATTTCGGACGAAAGAAATCAAGATTTCTCGTACTCTCTCAAAGCTTCAGAGGAGAAGATGAAGAAGGAAATGAACGAAAATCTCATTCTTATCATTACCGCCTTCGCGCTTGGGCGGTAGAATTCTCGCGCCTGAGCGCGAGACATTCTGCCCCCGACTCAAATATGTACCGCGCTCGGGCGGTCTCAAATTACCGCTCGGGCACGGCATGTTCTGCCTGAACATCCATTTCACATACTCTGGCGCTCGGGCGATCACTTTCTACCGCCCGGGCGCCACAAGTTCTGTACCATTACTTGATTTTTGTACTTATTGGCGTCCGGCTTCTCCAATCGAGCTCTTACAACGTCAATTCATATTCAATATTCATTTCTCAATTCCATTGTCAGGATATACATCAAATGTATAATCACACATCAAATTCATGAATTATCGATAATCATATAGAATTTACGATAATACGATACACGGTCCTTACATTTCTCCACCTCTTAAAAGATTTCGTCCTCGAAATCTCAAACATCTCTATATACATAACATTGGCAAACATATATATGTTACCAGTTATAGTACATATCAAAGCTAAAATCAGTAAAAGGATCAGAATACATCGAATACAATGTAACAGATGGATTAGCATCAAATAAATGCGGATATGAATCTCGCATTTTGCTCTTCAATTCCCACGTCGACTCGTCAACACCATGTCGTGTCCATTGTACTCGTACTAGAGGAATCGATTTATTTCTCAATATCTTTTCCTTTCGATCCATAATTCGAACAGGTTGTTCGACATAGGAAAGAAAAGGATCAAGTTCAACCTCGCCAGGTGCAAGCACATGTGATGGATCTGGTTCATATTTCCTCAACATAGAAACATGAAATACATCATGAATGATAGATAAAGTTGGTGGTAATGCCACTCGATATGCAAGATCACCAACTCGATCCAGAACCTCGTATGGACCAACATAACGAGGAGATAATTTCCCTCGCATGCCAAATCGAACAGTGCCTCTAAAGGGAGATATTTTCAAAAACACTCTGTCACCTTTCTGGAATTCTAAGGGTCGTCTTCGTTTATTCGCATAACTCGTTTGACGATCCTGAGCAGCTTTCATCCGCTGCCGAATCAACTGAACCTTACCGTTCATTTCCTGGATCATTTCAGGTCTAGTCAATTGTCTATCACCAATCTCATCCCAGAATAACGGTGATCTACATCGTCTCCCATATAGAGCTTCAAACGGTGCCATACCGATACTCGTCTGAAAGCTATTATTATAAGAAAATTCGACCAATGGTAAGGCATCTTGCCATCCCATTCTGAAATCCATCACAACAGCACGCAACATATCCTCTAACGTTTGAATAGTACGCTCGGTCTGGCCATCAGTTTGAGAATGATAAGCAGTACTCATAGCCAAACGCGTACCCATTGCCTCCTAAAAACTACCCCAGAATTTAGAAGCAAATCTGGGATCACGATCAGATACAATCGAGACTGGCACACCATGCAGTCTCAAAACATTCTCAATGTATAAACGGGCCATTCTCTTATAAGGATAAGTCCGTTAATACGGAATAAAATGCGCAGATTTCGAAAGCCGATCAATAATGACCCAAATAGCATCACAACCTTTGGGCGAGCGAGGTAAATGAGTCACAAACTCCATAGCGATATGTTCCCAATTCCATTTCGGGATTTCAAGACTATGGAGCAATCCTCCCGGTTTCATTCTCTCGGTTTTTACTTGCTGGCAGACAAGACATTCCGAAATAAACTCAACAATATCCTTCTTCATACGTTTCCACCAAAATTGAGGTCTCAATGTCAAATACATCTTCCGACCTCCAGGGTGAATACTGTATTTGCTACAATGTGCTTCTCGAAGAAGGGCAGATTTCAAATCAGAATCATCAGGGACTACCAGCCGACCATTAAGTCGTAAAGAACCATCAGAAGAAATCTGGAATCCAGATTGATGTCCTGCCGATAACAGTTCTTTCGACTTTTGGATCTGATCATCGCTTCGTTAGGCCTTTCGTATCTACGATATCAAATTCGGCTCGATTTGCAATGCTGAGACAGTGACAGAATTCCAATTTGAGTGAAAAAATCCAGCCAGAAGTACATATATCCTCATGTACTTTGGCGACAGAAACAGAAGCTAAAATAGAATCATAAACTTTCCGGCTCAGGGCATCCGCAGTAACATTCACCGATCCAGGGTGATATTGAATCTCACAATCAAAGTCCTTCAAGAGATCCATCCACCTGCGTTGCCTCATATTCAAATCAGATTGAGAAAAGAGATATTTCAGACTCTTATGGTCCGAATATATAACAAACTTTTCTCCGTACAAATAATGACGCAAAATCTTCAGGGCAAACACAATGGCAGCCAATTCAAGATCATGAACAGGATAACGAGTTTCATGAGATTTCAATTGACGAGATGCATAAGCAACCACTTTGCCATGTTGCATCAAAACACAGCCCAAACCTTTACCAGACGCATCTGTACACACCACAAATCCTCCGGTACCTGAGGGAATAGTAAGCACAGGTGCTGTGGTCAATCTCGTCTTTAATTCAAGAAAACTAGCTTCACATTCATCTGACCACATGAATCGCTGATTCTTCTGTGTCAGTTGAGTAATAGGTTTAGATATTTTCGAAAATCCCTCGATAAAACGTCGATAATATCCCGCTAAACCCATGAAGCTACGGATCTCAGGAACATTCGTAGGTCTCGGCCAATTCAATACAGCTTCGACCTTAGTAGGATCAACAGATATGCCATGTCTCGAAATGACGTGGCCCAGAAATACCACTTTGTCCATCCAGGATTCACATTTGGACAATTTGGCATATAAATGACTAGTACGAAGAGTTTGAAGTACCAGTCTCAGATGTTCAGCATGCTCCTTTTTCGATTTCGAATACACAAGAATATCATCAATAAAGACGATAACGAATCGGTCAAGATAATCTCGGATGACCCGATTCATTAAATCCATAAAGATAGCAGGAGCATTCGTGAGACCAAAAGGCATAACCAAGAATTCATAGTGGCCATACCTTGTACGAAAAGCAGTTTTGGGCACATCTTCGTCTAGAACTCGTACTTGATGAAACCCAAAACGAAGATCAATCTTCGAGTATACAGAAGTACCCTGAAGCTGATCAAATAAATCATCAATACGAGGAAGTGGGTACTTGTTTTTCACAGTAGCCCGATTCAATTGCCTATAATCAATACACATTCGCATCGTACCATCTTTCTTTCGAACAAATAAAACTGGAGCTCCCCAAGGTGATACACTCGGTCGAATATATCCCTTATCGAGAAGATCCTGTAATTGTTCCTTCAATTCTTTCAATTCCAATGGTGCCATGCGATAGGGAGCTTTAGAAATAGGCGCAGTCCCCGGCAAGAGATCAATACTAAACTCAACTTCTCGATGAGGAGGAAAATCAGGAATCTCATCGGAAAATACATCCGGGAATTCTTTCGCAACAGGAATCTCAGATAAAGAAGACTCCTTCTTCGAAATATCAATAGCGTAGATAAGATAACCCTCATCTCCGCTAGTCAACAATCGGGACATTTCCAAGGAAGATACTAATGGAATTTTGTCTTGGGAACCCTTGCCATAAAAATTCCACTTGGGTCCATCAATCGGTCGAAATCGAACCACTCCATGACAACAATCAACAGTAGCTCGATTTGTTGTCAAGATATCCATGCCAACAATACAATCAAATTCATGCATTGGAAGGACAATCAAATTCAGAAATACCACATTATCCTCATATATCAATACACAATTATGCACAACTCTTTCAGACAAAATAATCTTCCCTGCTGGCGTGGCTATCGACAAAGTATCATACAACGGGGTACACTCAATATCGTGAGATGCAACAAATGCATGAGATATGAATGAATGAGATGCTCTTGTATCAAATAAAACACGTGCAGGATAATCGCAAAGCGTGCAAATACCTGCAATCACGCCTCCAGTAGCTTCTCTCGCCTGATCCTCAGTCATGGCGTACACTCTCACTTGGGGAGGAACTTGGGCACTCTGACCACCCGGTCCTCGATATCGTGGGACACTTGACTGCTGAAACGATGGAACAGGAACAGTTGGTCTCGTCATACCAGGGCCACCTCTAAATCCTGGCTGGGGTTGAGCAGAAGTCGTACCCCTGTTCGAACATACTCGAGAGAAATGGCCTTCCTGCCCACATTGATAACAAGTACCAAACATACCTCGACACTGCTCGATAGTATGTTTACCTCCACAATGACTACAGTAGGGAGCAATCACAGGACTCCCTCGCTGTGATCCACTCGAACTCAAAGAAGACGAAGAAACAGAACCACTCTTCTTGAACTTCTTACCTCTCGGCCTCAAAGTAGGCTGCTGAGCTGACACCGGAGGTGGAGGAGTATACTGTGGACCTCCTCTCCTAAGTCCAGCCTCGGCTGCCTTGGCTCGTTCAACTGCCTCTGCGTAGCTGGTAGGCAATCCAGAAACAACATAAGTATATAAAGCAGGATGTGATCCATTTACAAACCTGTTATATTTTGCCCTCGCATTCCTAGCTACGTGAGGTGCATACTTCAACAGAGTAGAAAATTTCGAAGCATACTCCGCAACAGACATCGTTCCTTGCTGCAGATTATTGAATTCATTCTCCTGAGCAGTATAATAAGAAGGAGGAGAGTACTGCTCCAAAAACTGGGCCTTGAAGACATCCCATGTGACTTCAATCCCGGCTTCTTTCAAACCAATCTCAGCGGCTTCCCACCAAGATTTAGCTCGGTCCTTCAACTGATAAAGAGCAAGTTTCAGTCTCCGAGCCTTGGAATACTCCACAATATTAAACAAGTGCTCGATATCTTTCAGCCAGGCCTCAGCTCTTTCAGCACTTTCAGTGCCAAAGAACCTTGGTGGTTTCAAATCCTGGAATCGAGCCATCACCACATCCATGGACAATCTTTCAAATTGCCCAACAATCCTCTCAGTACTGCTACTCGTAGTCTCATTTGTGGGATCCATCTACAAATCAAAAGATGAATATCACAATTTCATAATCTCATCATCTCATATCGTCAATCTCATCAAATACTTACTCAATTCAAATCAGATAAGAGCAAGTAATACAAATAATTCAAACACATACGCACAATTCATTTGTGCCTATTACGTGTGCACAAGACTCAATCAAGCATTCCCAGCTATGCTCTGATACCACTCTGTGTAGGGCCCTTAGCTCCTAATCGATATTACAATGCAATCTGATTTGGATTAACTAATTACAGCGGAAAACGAGTTTAAAATTTCTTTACAATGAGCCCGAAATATCTTTTCTATAATTTAAATACTAAAAATAGTATTTAATCTCATATCATAAACATGCCCACACGAAGTCATAACAAATCATATACAAACAACTCATATTCTCGGGACATGCCCCGGTATATAGATACATATACATATATACTGGGAACAAGACAAAAACATAAAACCTCAGCCCAAGCTGTGGTTCCCTCCAGAAGTACCCTCTCCGGTCTCCTGATATCCTGGAGTACCTGCCATTGTCCACACACAAAGACAACAACAGCCCTCCTTGGGGGTGAGCAAAGCTCCGTATGGAACAACCAATCATATATAGCACAGTTATCTAAATAATGATATATGGTATGCAATGCATGTATGTCGTGGAGGTATCAGGTCAAATGCCCATCCACTGAGCACATGTCAGAATCAATCGAATCGCTATCAAATCAATGCTCGAGCTGGCACACCGGCCAATATGGGATACTCGTATAATAGCGTCGGCAAAGCGCCATCAAATCACAAATCTCATATCCAATCATATGGGGCCACAATTGTCTATGCTTTACGGGTCATATAATACCGGCATAGAGATTGTGTTCACAAACCCCGGAATCCAATCAAATCATATCAGGGTATCCAAAGATCATAGCTCAACGTGCATGTCATGTATCGATGTATGCATAAAATGATGTGTGTTAACAGAACATTTATTTTATACACCGATATCTCAATCTCAATGTCATGTATGCGACATCAATCGACAAATAAGGCATATAGACACATAATCTCATTCAAATTAATCAAATCAATCCGACATATATCATATAATACAGATACATGTCGTATGTTACCCGGTCGCAATATACCTCAATTCGTTGTTTCCAGTTGATGTAGCCTGAAGATATTGATATTACACTTTATCTACATCAATAACATACTCATTCCAATCAATAACATATTCCAAAATCATTAATATGAGTTCCAGATATCATTTGAAACTTAAAAAATTCATATCAAATCAAATACATATCATAATTCAATTCCGACTTCGAATACAAGTTTCTTGTCGGTTATTCTACTACATATCAGAAATTCAACTTCAAATACATGCTATTCCAGCACTTTGATATTTCGAGCTGCTGGAACTAGAAGAAAATTACCTCAGTCAGAAGCTCTCGACGCGACGATCACAAATACATAATTTGTTTCGCGTTTAGACAGCGTTTCGAAGTGATTTCGGACGAAAGAAATCAAGATTTCTCGTACTCTCTCAAAGCTTCAGAGGAGAAGATGAAGAAGGAAATGAACGAAAATCTCATTCTTATCTTTACCGCCTTCGCGCTCGGGCGGTAGAATTCTCGCGCCCGAGCGCGAGACATTCTGCCCCCGACTCAAATATGTACCGCGCTCGGACGGTCACAAATTACCGCTCGGGCGCGGCATGTTCTGCCTGAACATCCATTTCACATACTCTGGCGCTCGGGCGGTCACTTTCTACAGCCCGGGCGCCACAAGTTCTGTACCATTATTTGATTTTTGTACTTATTGGCGTCCGGCTTCTCCAATCGAGCTCTTACAACGTCAATTCATATTCAATATTCATTTCTCAATTCCATTGTCAGGATATACATCAAATGTATAATCACACATCAAATTCATGAATTATCGATAATCATATAGGATTTACGATAATACGATACACGGTCCTTACACTTCAGCTGTCTCGAGGCATATGCAATCACATGTCCTCGCTGCATTAGAACACATCCTAGCCCCCTGTGAGATGCATCACAATATATGACGAAATCACCAGTACCTGAAGGTATCGTCAACACTAGAGCACTAGTCAGTCGTTTCTTCAACTCCAAGAAGCTAGACTCACAAGCTTCAGACCACACAAATGGCGCGTTCTTCTGTGTCAACTGGGTAATCGGTTTCGTGATACTGGAGAAATCTCTGATAAATCATCGGTAGTATACTGCTAGACCCATGAAACTGCGTATCTCTGGTACAGAAGTCGGTCTGAGCCAACTGATCACAGCTTCGACTTTACTCGGATCCACAGAAATACCGTCTTCAGATATGATATGACCCAAAAAGACAACCTGTCTCAACCAAAACTCACACTTTGACAGTTTAGCATACAATTTCTCTGTTCTCAATGTCTGCAACACAATTCTTAAATGCTCGGCATGATCAATCTCACTCTTGGAATATACCAAAATATCATCAATAAAAACAATAACAAACTCATCTAGATACTTCTGAAAGATACGGTTCGTCAAACTCATAAACACCGCTGGAGCATTCGTTAAACCAAAAGGCATGACAATAAATTCGTAATGTCCATACTTGGTTCGGAACGCTGTCTTTGGTATATCAACATCTCGGACTCTCAGCTGGTGATATCCAGATCTCAAATCGATCATGTAATAGACAGAGGATCCCTGCAACTGATCAAATAAGTCGTCGATACGAGGCAATGGATATTTGTTCTTCACTGTTGCCTTGTTCAATTGTCGATAATCAATACACAATCTCATCGAACCGTCTTTCTTTCGCACAAATAGCACTGGAGCGCCCCAAGGGGAAACACTCGGTCTTATGTAACCCTTGGCCAATAAATATTCGAGCTGTTGTTTCAATTTTTTCAATTCAATAGGCGCCATTCTATAGGGAGCTCGAGATATAGGGACTGTACCTGGTATAAGATCAATGCTGAAATCAACCTCTCGGGCTGGAGGTAACTCTGGAATCTCGTCTGGGAATACATCCGTAAACTCACGTACCACTGGCAGATCTGCCAATGACGGACTCGGTTTCAGTAAATCTACTGAATATATAAGGAACCCCTCTGCTCCTTTCTTCAACAATCTACTCATAGTCAAAGTAGATACTAAGGGAATCCGAGATCTGGAACCCTTACCGTAGAATTTCCACTCGTCAGCCATCTCTGGTCTGAACCTGACAATCTTCTGGAAACAGTCTACAGTGGCTCGGTACTTGGTTAACATATCAATCCCAACAATACAATCAAAATCAGCTATCCCAAGCACAATACAATCTAAATCAATCTCATGACCTTCAAACTGTAGTATACAATGTCTAACTGAAGTCATAGATATAAGACCACTTCCCAACGGAGAAGAAATAGACAATACAGTAGCTAATGCTTTGACAGGCAATGAATGTAATAATGCAAAACGCTCAGATATGAAAGTATGAGATGCACCCGTGTCTATCAATACATGGGCAGGATAACCGCAAAGAAAACAGTTACCTGCAATCACATCATCTGGTGCATCTTGGGCCTGTTCTTCACAGTCTGGCTACCTCTGGCTCTGGGCTGTGTCTGTGTAGGAGTGGGCTGAAAGGAATGAACAGATGAAGCTTGCCTCTCAGGCTGAGCTACTGAACCAGATGCTCCTACACTCTGAGCCTGCTGTACACCTCTATGGGGACAAACTCTGGCAAAGTGTCCCTGCTGTTTGCAGATGTTGCAGCGACCCATAACACCCTGACACTGCTCGGTGGCATGTCGGCCTCCACAGGAACTGCAATATACACCTGTATACTCTGTACTCTGGCCAGGACCTCTCTGTCGAGACCCACTGGAGCTCGACGAACTGCTCCCTGATCTCTTGAACTGTTTTCCTTTCGCTTTCAACTGGTCTTTCCTTCCGCTGCTGCTACCACTGCTCTCAAATCTGAGAGGGGGTTGAACTGAAGGTTGGGGCGGTCTCGGAGTAGGAGCGATATAGGAAGTGTTTCGTTGCCTAAGCAATCCAGTTTCTGCCCCATTGGCACGGTTCAATGCTTCAGCAAAATTATTGGGCCTACCGGTATTCACCAAGGTAAAGATTTCTGGATTCAGGCCATTGATAAACTGATCCGCAACGGCTTCGTCATTGTCTGCGACATGAGGAAAAAATTGGAGCAATGCAGAGAACTTAGAAACATACTCTTCAATGTTCAGCTGTCCCTGTCTCAAATTGGCAAATTTAACACCTTTGTCTTTTCGGTAGGACACGGGGAAAAATCGCTGATAAAACTCAGTCTTGAACACCTTCCAAGTAATCTGCGTGCCACGGTGCTCCAATGCTCTTTTCGTAGTCAACCACCAGTTCTTTGCTACTTCTTGCAGTTGATGTCCAACCAATTTCACTCGTCGCTCGTCGGGGTAGTCAAGAGATTCAAATAACATTTCTATATCATCGAGCCAACTTTCACACTCAACTGAATTTTCTGTGCCCTTCAGTGTCAGTGGTCGAAACGACTGAAACCTTTTCAGCAAAGTCTCCATCGGTGTAGCGGTTACATCCATCGGATCATTGGATGTACTGCCCTGTTCTGGTGCTCGACCTGCTACTGGTTTCGGTACTCATCGAGGAGGCATATCTGATTATCAAACGGATTAGTACACAATCTATACAATCTGTCTCAGCCCTCCTCTGATCATATACCTCTGATCCAGAATCGGTTCTGATTCAGTCTTTGCGAATACATGCTGTAAATCAACCCAGATAACGAGACAACATGTAATAGGGAAAGAAATAAATCATGCTAGCACCACAAAAGCAAGGAAGAAAATTCAATCTACCACGCTCATTCTACTCTATCTCAGTCTAAAGGATCTATCGCTCTGATACCACCTGTTGTGGGGACCCGGGCTCTAACTCAATTCTTTTTGGGATTAATTGGATATTTGCTAGAAAATGTGGGTCAAAATTTTGCTTTTAACATTAAATCAAATGTATATAAATCAAGCACAATAACTTTCTCTCTTTTATTTCAACAAACATAAATACATGTCTTGTTTTATTTCAAAGGTATACAAACTAGTGTTCAATACTAACTACACACCACACGTAGTACATGTCTAGTAAGAAACCACTAGTAGTCTTCTTCTATGCCTGTAATCTCCACGCTATCTCGATCTCTCATCTCTGTCGCGATCCAGATCTTGTCCCACCTGTCGTTATGCACACATACAGACACAACAACAACCGGAACTCCGGTGAGAACAAATCCCAGTATAAAACATGTATACATGCATATACACAATATAAATCATGAACAAACTATCATGGATGTAATCAACAACAATACATCTTATAGACTATAAAACAAAATAAGAATAAGTCAAGCAATGTAATTCAAACTCATATCTTTGACTCAATTCATATCTAATTCTTGGGATCCCGGTGTGAATAAGATGTAACAGGTCTCCCACCTACTCTCCCAATCGGGGTGGTGTTACATCTTATTCCTAAACTTCGGTCCTGTCTGTATCATATTCTACAATCGGAGTGAATCTTCCCCTATGCTTCGATATCACCGAACGTTTAGAAAATTGGCGTATCTACCAATGACTCTCCTATCTCAGTACATATATATAAATCAATATAAAGTACAAACATAACAAGTATGTGATTTTGGGAAACTCAAATCGAATCTCATTTGAGTTGTATCTTCCAGAATTCACATGAATTTTACCTTCTTGTCGTACAATCTTTGTCGTAATCGAAGTCTCAATGCCAAATCTGTCAAGATCAACTCTCACATGCCATGTGTCAACATAATACTTCAAGGTGGATTTCTCGCACAGAGCACCGCGGGTGCGCTCCTTCTCGACCGCGGGTGCGGTCAGCTCACGGCATCCCCTTCCAAATTTTCAAAATCGACGACCACGGGTGCGGTCCTATTTTCACCGCGGGTGCGCTCACCCTCCAGTAGCAACAATCCAACTTTCTGCCCACCTACCGTGGGTGCGGTATACTTCTTGATGCGGGTGCGGTATAGCTGTATTCAAAACTCTAACTTTCTGCCTAACAACCGCGGGAGCGATAGAAAAGTAGGCGCGGTTGCGGTCTTTCCTTCAAGCAACACTTCATCAATTCATTTTATCCACCTACAATCTAGGGCATTACAAGTTCGCATTGCGGCGCTGCGGCGCTTGTGCTTTGGATGTCCAAAATTAAGTGAAATTCTTGCACTTATCAAACCCCCAGACTTGAATTTTTGCTAGTCCCGAGCAAAATAAAAATAAGAACTCAATCAAAACTAAAATACTAACAACTATAAGTCATGGATATGCAATCAGTGATATTGACCTCCGAATTATCCATTTTCCTGTGCTTCACAATTATTCAAGAGTCACGTGTGTGTTTGATATGTCAATTTTCGTTTACCCAATCAAATGCTCAAATAAATTTACAACACTCGTTCGCCTTATGAACTCAAGACCGTCGCTAAATATGACAACAGGATACACAAACCGTTGTTACTTTTCCAAAAAAACACGCCAATCGACAACAGTTTTCTAAAACTGTTGTCGATTGTCCAAAAAAACACGCTAATAGACAACGGTTCTGTAAATGCTCAAAGACAACGGTTTTATAGAACCGTTGTCATTGACCCTAAAAACCGTTGTTTTTGACCCCCAGAAGACAACAATTTTTATAAAATCGTTGTCTTTTGCTTAAAAAACGCTCTACGACAACGGTTTTAACTAAAATCATTGTTAAAAAACTTTTTAACAATGATTTTAGTTAAAACCGTTGTCGTATGTGTGTTGTTGATTAATAAATTTCTTGTAGTGGATATTGAGAAAAATAGCCTAGATCATCTCTGTGTTTGTAAAAGTGTCAGTCAATGTCATGCGAGAATTACTAAAAATCGGATCTCCATTGTCTATTTAGCCTCACATGTATGTAAATTGTCTCTAAGAAACGATAGTATCAACAAACTTGACAGTGCATAAAAATGTGATTCCCAAGTTATCATAAGCACATGTATTCAAAACAGCACTTTCATTCTCATCATCGGCCACACAATGACTTATCCAAGACTCTTTCTAAGACTCTAACATGCAAAAAATAATAAATGTTTTTTCAAAAGACTCGAGTGGACTCCACTGTGCAGGAAATAACTGAGCATGCAATTCCTCATCCTCAATACAAATTAACAACTGAAACTCAAATAAGCTAAACAAAGGCTAAAAAAAAGCAAAGTAAGTTAAACAAAGCAAAGTAAAGCAGAATTAACGGCCCCCCAAACTTAAGTACGTGCATTGTCCCCAATATACAATAATAAACCAAGAAAAATAGGGGATCACGTACCTCATACAGCGAGCATCAGGATTCGTGTCCTCGCCTGACAGCTCAACCTCCTCCTCATCATCATACTCGACGTCATCCTCAATAGGTCTGTGTGAAAATGCTGCCGGTGGTGGGAAAGGCTAGTCATAAGGACTTGTCGCAGGAAAACGCTGTGCGAGCGCAATAAAATCGTGCACGTAATCCATGTGCTTGTGTGTGATCCGACACTGTCTCCTCGTCATACGCCCTAACTCAACGAGATGCTCGTGTAAGTCTGTCTATTGTCGGTCTCCGCCTGTCGTGCTTGTGATGGCTATGGGGCGGGCTGTTAGTGTGCTCAACTCCCTGAAGCCTCTCCCGGACCACTAGTAATTTGTCTCAGTCTTTTATCCCGTGGGAGGGGCTTAACCAGTGAGATATCGCCTTTCGTACGCAACAATGCCTCACTATCATCCCATATAACCCTAGCTATGTGACATAGATCAGTGATCGTCGACGAATGGGGCATGCTAACAGTGGAGGTGCACCAAGCAGCCTGCAAAATTGAGGTCATAATCACTCGGACTATGTCCACTATCCTGCCGGTGATGATAAAATAAACCAAAGCTGTCTTCGTCTTCGTCACATCAGACACATGCCCAGATGGCATCAACCGCGAGTCTACAAAGTGATACCAGTTGTACGCCTCCCTTTTCATGGAAGTCGCAGGGAATGTGACCGGGGCTCGTTGATTATTGAGCTTCCAAACCGTTCCCAGCTCACAAAGTGTGGTTAAGATTGTCTCGTAGGGACACGCCTCTCGCATGAACACCGTGTACTCATCTGTGTCGTAGTCAGGCATAGAGTACAAAGAATTGATCATTTTATTGTCGAAGGCGACCCTCTGCCCCTTTATATTTACGTAATAATCCTCATGTTTAACTTTTAGATTGACATAGAATTCCCTAATAAGGGACATCACAGCATCGGTAGGGGGCTTCAAAAATTCATCCTAATGTATCGCTCGAGCGAGAGCCAATGTGTGACAACCTGGGTGGCTCTGATCCATGCCCCTTTCACGCTGCATATTATTTTCTAGCAACTTATTATAATTCTCAGCGGCTACTGCATCCCATAACCGTCGTCTATCAAAATTGGTAGTAGACGACTCACCATCCCTAGACTGAACCTGCTTGCTCTTCTTCTTCGGAGGCATAATTCGATTCAAATACCAACTCTAAACGGTAGCACTTATTCAAGCAACAACGAATCAAAAAATGATACTTCCAACAATACAGTGCCCACAGTATCAACACAATCAATCAAAAGTCACCTTATAACATGCAATGCTCCAATCCAACAATTCTCAACAACAACTCACTCAGGCAATTTATCGAACACATTGTGTGCACCAACTCTAGAACCCTATTCCTTCAAATTTTAACATTATATTGAACATTCACAACACCAAGAACGATTACCTTGTGATAGGGTACCCAAAATATGATTGCAGTTCGTCCATTTTCGGCTTGTTGAAGAAGTCTCGTTGAAAATCTTTATCCGAAGGAAACTAGGAGTGAGATTTGGAGATAAATTTGGCTTAGGAGTTATTTGTGTGGTGTTTTGTGGAGTTTGGAAGAAGAAATTGTGGAGGCGGGGGTGGTTTTCGGTAGTATTTTGTCGAGGAGGGGCGACGGCGCTTGATTTTTTGTGTTTTGAAGTCTCTTGGCCGACCCCTTTTTTTTTCCTTATAGAATGAACTAACGCCGCGGCGCTGATATCTAGCGCCAAGGTGCTAGCTTTTTCGAAAATTAGGCACCGCGGCGCTGCATTTTTAGCGCCTAGACGCTTGGTCTTCGGATGTTCTGGCGCTGCGGCGCCTAGTGTATGGCACCTCTGCGCTGTGTCTCCCGAAATTTTGTCCAATTAAGCTCCTTTTGCATGCCTTTTCCACACTTACCTGCATAATAAAATACGTATCATTGTCTAATCTTCACATGCATAATTTAATAAAATTAGAGAAACTAAAAGCAATTATACTACTAAAAACGAATAAAATAAAATAAAATAACGAAAGCAGTAAAAGATACCGGTTGGGTTTCCTCCTAACAAGCGCTTGGTTTAACGTCTTCAGCCCGACTGTCACCAGCCTGCTCAGTTTGGTTCGCTTAAACTAACAATGTCGATATTCCTTACTTCGGTCCCATAGTAAGGCTTAACCCGCTGTCCGTTCACCTTGAAGGTTCTTCCATCACTGCACCTTAGCTCGATAGCGCCATAAGGATACACTATCTCCACAGCAAATGGCCCTGACCAACGCCATTTAGCCTTACTAGGAAACAAATTCAGACGAGAATTGAATAATAGTACTTGGTGTCCCAGTTTGAGTTCCCTTCGTACAATGAGTCTGTCATGCCACTTTTTGGTCTGCTCTTTGTAGATTTTGGCATTCTCATATGCTTCATTTCAAAATTCCTCCATCTCATTTAACTGTAGTTATCTGACGTCGCCAGAAGCCGTCAAGTCAAAGTCAGCTTCTTTACTGCCCAAAATGCTATGTGCTCAAATTCTAGCGGCAAGTTACATGCTTTACCAAAAACCAGCCTATAGAGAGACATCCCAATAGGCGTCTTGAATGCAATTCGATAAGCTCACAACGCATCATCCAACTTTATAGCCCAATCCTTCCAGTTAGTGTTAATTGTCTTCTCCAATATTTGTTTAATTTCCCGGTTGGATATTTCAGCTTGTCCATTCGACTGAGGATGATAGGCTAGCGCCACTTTGTGCTTCACACTGTATTTAGCCAAAAGTGAGTTGAAAATTTTATTACAAAAATGTGTACTTTTGTCACTTATGACGGCTCTCGGAGTTCCAAATCTTGTGAAGATGTTCTTATGCACGAATTTAGCTACAACACGAGCATCATTAGTATTGGTGGCAATTCTTTGCACCCATTTTGAGACATAATCCACGGCTAATAAAATGTAAGAATTACAAGAAGAAGGGGGAAAGGGTCCCATGAAATCTATGCCCCAGACGTCAAAAAGTTTCACTTCCAAAATATTTGTCTGTGGTAATTCGTGGCGCCTAGAGATATTTCCGAACCTTTGGCATCTATCACATTATTTCACTAGGGTATAACTATCTCTGAACAAACTGGGACAATAAAAACCAGATTACAATACCTTAGCCGCTATTCATGACGCTCCAAAATGTCCACCATATGGTGAAGAATGACATTGCTCCAAAATTTCCTGTGCTTCGACACCGTTCACGCATATTCTAATAACATGGTCAGCACATCTCTTATACACAAATGGATCATCCCACAAGAAAAATTTGATATCATGGAAGAACTTCTTTTTCTGACGATGGCTCAAATCTGGAGGAAGGGTACCACAAGACAAAAAATTCGCAATATCTGCAAACCAAGGAAGTACAGAGTTTACCTCGAAGAGTTGTTCATCCGGAAATGTTTCCTGTATAGCTCCCTCTTCTTTCTTCTCCTCCAGCTCAAGTCTCGACAAGTGGTATGCCTCTTGATTCTCACTTCCTTTCTTATTTTTGAGCTTTAAGTCAAATTCTTGTAGTAGCAAAATCCACCTTATCAAGCGTGGTTTTGGATCCTTCTTATCAAATATGTAATGAATAGCTGCATGTTCAGTAAAAATAACTACCTTTGTGCCGATCAAATATGGTCTAAATTTGTCAAATTTAAATACTACTGCAAGAATCTTCTTCTCAGTCGATGTGTGATTTTGCTGTGCGACATCCATTGTGCGGCTTGTGTAGTAGATCGCCCTAAGCATCTTTTCCCTTCTTTGGCCCAAGACAGCACCCACTGCATAATCACTCGCATAACACATTAGCTCAAATGGCTCCTTCCAGTCCGACACTATCATAATCGGTTCAATCACCAATGCCTTCTTGATCTTCTCAAATGCCTGCAAACAATCATCATCAAATATAAAAGCAGACTCTTTTTCAAGCAAATTACATAGAGGTTTAGTGATTTTAGAAATTTTTTAAATAAATCTATGGTAAAAACCCGCATGTCTTAGAAAGCTCCTTATTCCCTTGATGTTCCTTGGTGGAGGAAGTTTTTCGATTGCAACCACTTTTGTAGAGCCCAAGATCAGTACACGTAAAACTCATGCATTTATTTAAATTGTTACTTATTTATTTAATTGTAAAATGATTTTAGCGACGCATGATTTATGAAATTGCATTATTTTGAATTATTACAAGTTTATGTTATGCGCGTTAAAATGTTTTCTTGAGTTTTATGTATCAGACGATTATTCGATGCGAGATCGGTGAAAATTTGAGCGATTTGTAAAATGTGGTATTTTATTTTAAGTCAAGAATTTGATATTTTAACTGATTTATGAAGTTTTAATAATTTTAAAGCCTAATTTAATTATTAGGTGATTTTTAAGATTTTAAAGTTTCAAAGTTTATCACTTGAGTATTTTATTCTAAATTATGGGATTTTTAGTAAAGTTAATAGTGAGTTAGTAGTCTTAATTAGCAAGTTAATGATTAATTAAACCCCTTAATCCCACTAACCCATTAACACACACACACACACGTTACTCACTCTCACACACATGCACGTACACACACACATTTCATTGCATTCCATTTCATTTATTTTGGAAGAGGTAAGGTTCTTGAAGAGCAGCAGCCACCACCCTTTTCCCCTTCATCATTTCAGAATTCTCAATCATTTTTGTAGCAAGAAATCGCGCCACAATTTGTCCCGGATCAACCCTCGCAACTCTCCGCTTCGGTATCGTCGTTTCGTGAGTATATTCACCAAAGGCATGTATATTCTTTTATTTTTACATTGATCTTGTCGTAGTAAGTATTTTGATGTATATTGTATGAAAAAGATGTGTATGTTATGCAAAAGTTTGAGCTTTGGATCTAGAAAACTGAGTCTGCTGTCTTTTCGGATTCTGTGAATTTTCGATCGATTTTCTGGAACATATAAAACATATCAATTTTTGATACCTTTGATCTGACAGTAAATTCATAATTTTCTGATAAGAATGAGGGATATATGATTTCTATCCTAAAACTGCACAAGCTATGAAAGTTCTGTGTCACAAAATCCGTCACCTTCTGTTATTTAGAATTTTGCAACTTATAGGTTGGTTTTCTGCAAATGTTTTCAACATATGATTTGTAGTACTCTGTGTTATCTTTGATTTGACAGTAAAATCGTAATTTTTTGATAGGAAATGAGAGAGATATGATTTTTATCATAACATCGCTCAAGCTATGAAAATTTGTGCATGTTTTTCACGTTTTCTCAAGTTTTGGTTGCAGGCTTCGTTGGGATCTCCTGAATCTTTACTGATGTGGTTAGGGCAGCATGTCCAGAGCGTTCCAATGAAGCCCTTAACGTTTTAAGTATGTTCGACGTGCAAAAGAAAATGTTTTATTTTTTAGGTATGCTAAATGTCTTGTGACCAAACATGAACGGGTTTGGAAGTCGGTGAACGTGGCCGATGACCTCTCCACCCCAGTAAATCATGATCGGGTTCAGATCAGGATTGGAAAGCGGTAAAGCATGATCAGGGACCAATCCACCCGGTAAAGCATGACCGGGGATCTCATGTATGTGGCAGTGGACATCCTTGTCAGCCCAGTACTGTGGTTTAGTCTGATCAGGCGCATTATATTACGGGTCACTTGCTTTGAAACATATCTCTATGCAAAATGATGAATTTTATGCATGTTCAAGTAAGTACGACGCAAGTATGTTTATGAAAAATTTTACGATGATGGCACGTCTATGTTTATGTTATTACATTCAAGTTTCAATATGTACGCTCTACTTTAAAATGCATTTGGTTTTATTATATATTACTTGTTACTTCCGGTTTATAAATGTTGAGTCTTTAGACTCACTAGACTTGATCGATGCAGGTGAGGACGAGTATGAGTAGACCTGGGGTGGAGACCAATGATCCGGCTTGGACTACGCAGGAGGCTAAACCCGAGGACCGCCTATGTTTTAAGAATTTTATGCATGTTGATTCAAATACTCTGATTTTCACGAGATCGTTTACATTGTTTAAACGTTTACCTTTTTGCAAACTTTGATTGTAACTATTTTACTTCAAAATATTTTTAGACGAGCATTTTATTTTGTCGCAATTTGATAGATTATTAATTATTTAAGAAAATTTTTATTTTTCCGCAAATTTCAAATAGTTTAAAAAGTACGGTATGTTACAGTTGGTATCAGAGCGGTGTTCTTGTAAAGTGTTACTCCTACTGCAAGTTGCGAGAAGATCACGAAGTCACACCTCAAGTCTGTAAGTTTTAAAGTTTTAAATCCTTTCATGTATTAAGCATCAAGTCATAATTTCATCATGTATATGTTTAAGTTCAAATTGCGTGCATCTTATGATATTGATATTATGTTCGTGCATGTTGGGTTTACGTGTTGGGTAAAATTGTAACAGTATGCCCCCTAGACGACCCGTGGAGCTAGGGATGAGAATAGAGATGCTCAGGATGAGTTGAGGGCCACTCCTCCTCGTCCACCGCCAGATATGAAGGCTCAGATGCTTGCAGGTATGACTAAGTTCTTCGCACAGTTTTTGGGGAACAATACTGCAGAAGATACAGGGGTGAGGCCCAGGACCAGAGGCAATTTACGAGAGGTTTAGGTGGATGGATCCGAAGGAATTCTTGGGAAATATTGACCCGATGATAGCTTAAGGATGGATTAAGTCCATTGAAGGAATTTTTGCGTTTATGGAGCTGCAGGAGGCAGACAGGGTCACGTGTGCCACATTTCTACTGATAGGAGACGCCAGACTGTGGTGGGAGAGCGCATCAGTGTCAGTGAACTTTCAAACACTGACGTGGAATGATTTCAAGGAGGTGTTCTACTCCAAGTACTTCACTAAGAAAGTATGCTCCCGCTTAACCATGGATTTCATGACGCTGCGACAGGGAGACAACAGTGTGGCAGAGTTTGTCAGGAAGTTTGAGAGGAGATGTCACTTCGTGCCCCTGATTGCAAATGATGCCCGGGAGAATCTAAGGCATTTTATTGATGGTTTGCGGCCAATCTTGCGCCGTGATGAGAGATTTGCTGGTCCTACCGCTTATGCTAGTGCCGTGTCGAGAGCCCTGGCGACAGAGCAGGACAAGAGAGACATCGAGAATGACAGACAGGGCAAGAGGCCCTATCAGGCACCTCAGCAGCAGCAGTTTAAGAGGCCTTTCGAGTGGCAGCAGGGGAAGAGGTCGTTTCATGGACTGCCGAAAGGCAAGGGCCCTATTCCACAGAACAAGGCTCCTCAGAGGCCTGGTGATTACCCGGTGTGTCCGAAGTGCAACCGCTAGCATGCGGGATCGTGTTTATAGGGATCGGGAAAATGCTTCAATTGTGTAGCAAGTGATCATATGCTGAAGGACTGCGCACAGTGGAGGCAGTCTACCCAAGGGAGAGTGTTTGCCATGCAGGCTGAGGAGACAAACCCAGATATGACTCTTCTGATGGGTAACCTATTTAATTCAGCACCGTATTATATTTGCTATGCATGTTTCGAATTTGATTTGGGATTATTAGTGTGCTAGTTAGTATTTTTTGTGACTTTTGTAGAGATTTTCTACTATGCTTGAGGGTAAGATTAGTATTTTGAGATATAAGTTTGTTGTGTTGTGCTAATGTTTCTTAGGAGATATTTTCATAAAGAGAGTAGTCACGAAGGCCTTGATAGATTCCGGGGCCACTCACTCGTTTATCTCGGAGACATTCGCTAATCATTTTTATGTCCAGTCCATTGGACTCGACGTGAACTATTATTTGACAGTCCCATCAGGGGAATATTTATCAGCTACTAGCGTGGTCAGAGATATTGATCTTGAACTGCAGGGCAACCTAGTGTATGTCGATCTGATTGTGTTACCGATGCCAGAATTTGATATCATTTTGGGAATGGAATGGCTGACGAAGAACAGAGTTCTTATTGATTTTCAGAAAAGATCAGTGTTGGTAAGACCGCTGGGCATGGAGCAATTCCTCTTTGAGCCGGATAGATGGAGGAGTTTCCCTCGCATGATCTCTTGCATGCAGGCTCAGAGACATATTCATAAGGTGTGTCGGGCTTTCTTGGCCAATATTATTTCAGCATCTGACGTGTCCACTCCGTCATTATCTGATGTACCAATAGTCAGAGATTTTCCTGACGTTTTTCCTGATGACGTCGCATGCATTCCACCAGAGTGAAAGGTAGAGTTTGACATTGAACTTGTGCCAGGCATTGTCCATATCTCAAAAGCACCGTACCAACTAGCTCCAGCTGAGATGTTAGAGTTGAAACAGCATATTCAGGAGCTACTAGATAAATAATTCATTCGCCCTAGCTTTTCACCCTGGAGCGCACCAGTGCTCTTCGTTAAGAAGAAGGATGGGAGCATCAGGTTGTGTACCGTTTACTGAGTACTGACCAAGGTAACGATCAAGAATATATACCCACTACCAAGGATCGAGGGTTTGTTCGATCAGTTTCAGGGAGCTACAGTGTTATCTAAGATAGATCTAAGATCAGGGTATCATCAGCTGAAGGTAAAAGATGCAGATGTTCATAAGACAGCCTTCAGAACCAGATATGGGCATTACAAGTTCTTAGTGATGCCATTTGGACTGACAAATGCTCCAGTAATTTTTATGGACATGATGAATCGAGTATTTCAGCCCTACCTAGATCAGTTTGTCATAGTGTTCATTGATGACATCCTTATCTACTCGAAGAGCCATGACGAGCACAGTCAGCACTTGGGTACAGTTTTGCAGGTCTTGCAGAGTCGCAAATTGTTTGCAAAATTCAGTAAGCATGAATTCTGGTTGGAGAAAGTAGCATTTTTGGGTCATATAATATCTAGTAGTGGTATTGAGGTAGATCCAAATAAAGTGGCAGCAGTAAAGAAATGGATTGAATCGAAGAATGCATCAGAGATTCGTAGTTTCCTAGGCTTGGCAGGCTATTACAGGGAATTTATTCAGAGCCACTCACTTCATTGACGAAGAAAAATGCTATATTCTTATGGAGTCGAGAATGCCAGAAGAGCTTTGATACTTTGAAGCAAGCTCTTATTACAGCGCTAGTTTTAGCCATGCCATCAGGGCAAGGCGACTTTGTGTTGTACACCGATGCTTCTAAGCTCAGGTTAGGCGCAGTTTTGATGTAGCATGGTCGGGTTATAGCTTATGCCTCCAGGCAGTTGAAGGTGCATGAGAAGAACTGCCCGAATCATGATCTTGAGTTATCAGCCGTTGTCTTTGCATTGAAGATTTGGAGACATTATTTGTACGACGAGAAATGCCAGATATTAACTGATCACAAGAGTCTCAAGTATTTCTTCACACAGAAAGAGTTGAATATGAGACAAAGACAGTGGTTGGAGTTGGTGAAAGAGTACGATTGCAAAATTAGCTATCATCCGGGGAAGGTTAATGTTGTAGCAGATGCATTGAGCAGAAAAGTTGCAGTCGTAACGCAGCTATCACTGCAGAGATCTCTTCAGTCAGAGATTCAGAGGTTTGGTTTAGAGTTTTATCCTAAGGGCAGAGCTCCTAAGCTGTCTAATCTGACAGTCCAGTCTTCTTTGCTAGACCGAATCCGTAGAGGTTAGCCTTCGGATGAGCAGTTACAGAAATGGAGACTGAAGGATGAAACCAAGGGCAGTGTACTCTACACAGTTTTTTATGGTATTGTGAGGTACAGAGAAAGGATGTGGGTGCCTAGTGTTGATTCGATCAGAGATGATATTTTGTCAGAGGTACATGCATCTCCGTATTCCATCCATCCAGGAGGTACCAAGATGTACAAGGATTTGCAGATTTTGTATTGGTGGCCAAGTATGAAGTGAGAAATCCGTCAATTTGTGTCTGAATGCCTCACTTGTCAGCAAGTGAAAGCAGAGCATCAGAGGCCAGCAGGATTGCTTAAGCCGCTCCATATCCTTAAGTGGAAATGGGAGAACATCACCATGGATTTCGTTGTTGGGTTGCCGAGGTCAGTTAGAGGATCCAACGCCATTTGGGTTATAGTGGACCGACTTACTAAGTCAGCACATTTCTTACCGGTGAAGACGAATTTCGCCATGACTCAGTATGTAGAGCTCTATATCAGGGAGATAATCCGATTGCATGGATCCTAGTTTCTATTGTGTCCGAAAGGGACCCGAGGTTTACATCGTCCTTTTGGAAGAGTTTACATGCAGCCATGGGGACGAAGTTACTATTCAGTACATAATTCCACCCTCAGACAGATGGCCAGTCTGAGCGAGTGATTTAGATTTTGGAAGATTTGCTGCGAGTTTGTGTGATTGATTTCCATGGAAATTGGGAATCAAAGTTACCTCTAGTGGAATTTACCTATGACAACAATTTCCAATCATCTATATGTATGGCTCTCTATGAGGCACTGTATGGGATGAAGTGTAGATCGCCGATTCATTGGGATTAGGTCGGTGTCAGAAATTGGTCCTTAGATCGTTCAGCAGAATGCAGACGTGGTGGTCAAGATTCGAGACATGATGAAACCACCCAGAGTCGTCAAAAGAGTTATGCTGACAAGAAGAAAAAGAGATCTTGAGTTTGTCGTAGGTGATCACATTTTCGTGAAGATAGTACCTATGAAGGTTGTTATGAGGTTTGGGAAGAGAGGCAAGCCTAGTCTGAGATTTATTGGGCCATTCGAAATTCTTGACAGAGTTGGGACATTAGCCTATCATGTAGCCCAACCGTCGAATCTGGCCGGTGTGCACAACGTATTCCACGTTTCAATGCTGAGGAAGTATATAACAAATCCTTCCCATGTCTTGAGTTATGAGCCGTTGTAGTTGGCTCCAGATCTGTCTTATGAGGAAAGATGCGTCCAAATCCTAGACAGACAGTAGCGGAGACTTCGGAACAAGGTGACCAAGTTGGTCAAAGTCCGATGGCTGAATCAATCAGTGGAGGAGGCCAATTAGGAGACCGAAGCAGATATGAGGAATCGCTGCCCGAAGTTGTTTGGTAAGATTTAATTTCGAGGACGAAATTTATTTAAGTGCGAGAGAAATTGTAGAGCCCAAAATCAGTACATGTCAAACGCATGAATTTATTTAAATTGTTACTTATTTATTTAATTTTAAAATGATTTTAGCGAGACATGATTTATGAAATTGCATTATTTTGAATTATTACAAGTTCATGTGATGCGCGTTAAAATGTTTTCTTGAGTTTTATCTTTCAGACGATTCTTCGATGCGGTATCGGGGAAAAGAGACCGGTGACAATTTGAGCGATTTGTAAAATGTGGTATTTTATTTCAAGTCAAGAATTTGATATTTTAAATGATTTATGAAGTTTTAAGCATTTTAAATCCTAATTTAATTATTAGATGATTTTTAAGATTTTAAAGTTTCAAAGTTTATCACTCGAGTGTTTTGTTCTAAATTATGGGATTTTGAGTAAAGTTAATAGTGGGTTAGTAGTCTTAATTATCAAGTTAATTATTTATTAAATCCCTTAATTCCCACTAACCCATTAACACATACACTTTACTCACTCACACATGCACGTATACACACACACACATTTTATTGCATTCCATTTCATTTCTTTTGGAAGAGGTAGGATTCTTGGAGAGCAGCAGCCACCACCCTTTTCCCCTTCATCATCTCAGCAATTCTCAATCATTTTTGTAGCAAGAAATCGCGCCACAATTCGTCCCGGATCAACCCTCGCAACTCTCCACTTTGGTATTCTCGTTTCGTGAGTATTTTCACCAAAGACATGTATATTCTTTTATTTTTACATATATCTTGTCGTAGTAAGTATTTTGATGTATATTGTATGAAAAACATGTGTATTTTATGCAAAAGTTTGAGCAAAAATGTTTGAAACAATTTTGGATTTCAAAAACCGAGTCTGTTGTCTTTTCAAATACTGTGAAAATTTGTGCATGTTTTTCAGGTTTTCCCAAGTTTTGGTTGCAGGCTTCGTTGGGATCTCGTGAAACTTTGCTGTTGCGGTTAGGGCAACATGTCCAGAGCGTTCCAATGAAGCCCTCGACGTTTTTAAGTATGTTCGACGTGCAAAAGAAAATTTTTTATTTTTGAGGTATCCTAAATGTCTTGTGACCAAATATGAACATGTTTGGAAGTCGGTGAATGTGGCCGAGGACCTCTCCACCCCGGTAAAGCATGACCGAGTTTAGATCTGGATTGGAAAGCGGTAAAGCATGACCAGGGACCAATCCACCTGGTAAAGCATGACCGGGGATCTCATGTATGTGGTAGTGGGCTTCCCTGCCAGCCCAGTACTGTGGTTTAGTATGATCAGGAACATTATGTTACGGGTCACTTGCTTTGAAACATATCTCTACACAAAATGATGAAGTTAAGCATGTTCAAGTAAGAACGACGCAAGTATGTTAATGAAAAATTTTACGATGATGGCACGTCTATGTTTATGTTATTAAATTCAAGTTTCAATATGTACGCTCTACTTTAAAATGCATTTGGTTTTATTATATATTACTTGTTACTTCCGGTTTATAAATGTTGAGTCTTTAGACTCACTAGACTTGATCGATGCGGGTGAGGATGAGTATGAGGAGACGAGGGGTGGGGACCAATGAGCCGGCTTGGACTGCGCAAGAGGCTAAACCCGAGGACCGCCTATGTTTTAAGAATTTTATGCATGTTGATTCAAATACTCTGATTTTCACGAGATCGTTTACGTTGTTTAAACGTTTACCTTTTTGCAAACTTTGATTGTAATTATTTTACTTCAAATATTTTTAAACGAGCAGTTTATTTTATCGCAATTTGATAGATTATTAATTATTTAAGAAATATTTTTTTTCACAAATTTCAAATAGTTTAAAAAGTACGGCATGTTACAACTTTAGCTCTGTCTACCTCTAATCCTCTAGAAGACACTTTATGTCCAAGAACAATGCCTTCTTGTACCATAAAGTGACATTTCTCCCAATTAAGAACTAGGTTCTTTTCTTGGCATCTCTGCAAAACAAGGGATATGTTATGTAAAAAATGATCAAACGAAGAGCCAAATACCGAGAAGTCGTCCATGAAGACTTCCATGATTCCTCTACCATGTCTTCAAATATGGCCATCATGCACCTCTAGAAAGTGGCAGGCGTATTACAAAGCCCAAACGGCATTCTCCTAAAAGCGAACGTGCCATAGGTACATGTGAAAGTAGTCTTCTCCTGATCTTCTGGGTTGTAGCAGTTTGGTTATAGCCTGAATAACCATCTAAAAAACAATAATGACAATAACCAGCAAGTATACCAAGCATCTGATCAATAAAAAGTAGTGGAAAATGATATTTACGTGTTGCATTATTTAACTTTCTATAATAAATACATACTCGCCAGCCAGTTACTGTAGGAGTAGAAATCAGTTCATCATTTTCATTTCTAACCACAGTTATTCCAAAACCCTTTTTAGGTACAACTTGTACAAGAGATACCCAACTACTGTCAGAAATAACATAAATAACACCAGCATTCAACAATTTTAGTGCCTCATTTTTTACAACTTCCTTCATCGCTGGGTTCAACCTCCTCTGATTATCCACATAAGGGTTATCGACTCCTCCATCAAAATTTTATGCATGCATATAGTGGGGATAATTCCCCTAATCTCAGATATCGACCATCCTAAAGCAATTTTATATTTCCTCAATACTCGCAATAATTTATCTTTTTCATCACAAGTAAGGGAGGAAGATATGATTACCGGATGTCGACTTCTCACCTAAAAATGCATAGCAGAGGTCGTTTGGCAGTTCTTTCAAGTCAGGGGAAGATGGTGTTACCTCAGTTTTTTCATCCACGGTCAACTCTTCAAGTGGTGCATCCTTTTTTCTTTCTTTCTGCAATCCATCAAGAGCCACAAGTTGTTCTTTCACTTCCCACTCATCTTCATTAGCAGTTCCTGCAGCACCTACCAAACAATTTTTAAAGGATCCCTAGTTGCTGCACAATCAAGAGACACACATGAGTCTATCACATCAATTCTTTTACAAGTACTTACATCATTTGATCCATTCATGGCATGATAGATATTAAAAATGACTGCTTCTCCACCAACTCTCAAGGTGAGTTCAACCTTATGCACATCTATCAATGCCCTTCCAATCGCCAGGAAAGGTCTCCCAAAGATTAATGGGGTATCACGATCCTCTTCCATATCTAAAATCACAAAATCAGCAGGAAAAATAAATTTGTCCACTTTTACCAGTACATCCTCAACGATTCCACGTGGATACGTGAGACTTATGTCTGCAATCTATAAGGTGATAATGGTTGGTTTGACCTCTCCAAGATCCAATTTCCTGTAAATAGAAAATGGCATCAGATTAATACTTGCTCCTAAATCACATAAAGCTCTACTACATTGAGAACCACCAATAAAGCAAGGAATAGTAAAATCCCTGGATCTCTTAATTTTTGTGGCAGCTTCTTTTGCAGAATGGCGCTACACTCCTCTGTCAACTTCACAGTCTCATACTCCTGCAGCTTCTTCTTCTTAGACATCATATCTTTAATGAATTTTGAATAATTCGGAAAATGATCCAAATCATCAGCAAATGGTATGTTGATGTGTATCTTCTTAAATATCTCTAAGAATTTTGAAAACTGATCATCCAAATTCTTCTTTTGAACCTCTGAGAGTATGGAAGGGTCGGCTTCAATATAGGAGGTCGTTTAACTTCAACTTCAGCTTGAGACTCCTCTGTTTTCTTCTCCTTTCTACCCTCAGACTCACTCTCTTCAACTGTCTTTTAACTTTCTACCTTCTCCTTGGGATTTTGTACCTCCAATTCTTTTCCACTCCTCAAAGTGACTGCTTTGGACTGATCTTTTGGATTAACTTCCGTGTTACTAGGAAATTGACCTCAGTTCTGATCCCTCAACGCGTTAGCCAGCTGTCCGATTTGCGTCTCCAAAGATTTCATCGTGGCACCCATATTTCCTATGTGAGTCTAAATATTGTCAAGACGAGACTCAGTCCTCGCCATCCTTTTTCCATATTCAGCAACAAATGTTCCTACTAAATATTCAAACGACGGCTTTCCTTCCCCCTTTGATACATTGAATCCGGTGGAGGATTCAACTGTAACGCCCGAAAATAAGTCCACGCAGACCGCATGTATTAAAATTATTAAATTGCAAAAATATTTTAATTAAATTATTTTGGATGCATGAATGATATATTTTGAGTGACTAAATGATTAATTGTGTAATTTTGTTTGATTCATGATTTAAAGATTTTTAGACAAATATCGGTGGTTGGTCGGAACGGAGGACCAGAGACGACTAAGGTTTTTAAAATTTTAAAAGCTAAATTTTTATTTTTACTTAAGAAAATATTTATTTTAAATATTTTAAGAATTATTGTATTTTTAAGGACAAGTTTAAAATAATTGGTGGGAACAAGGAATTTTATGTATTTTATAAGGGATCTTTGGAAATATATATTTTAAATCTTTTAATTTAAGCCTAATGATTTTATTAATTTTAATGGACCTAATTTATTAATTAAAAAACTTGTGTTGATTAAGCCCATTAATTAAAAATTTAAAAAGCCTTTTTGTTCTTTTTTTATTTAAACCTAAACCCACACACACACCTAAACACCTACACACACAAACACACCGAAACACACACTAGGTTACGTAAATTGAAAAGTGAAGATAGGAATCGACCGAGACTTTTACTTCTTGGGGCAAAGTCGTTTTGAATTTTTTTTCTCCTTCGTTCTTCGCTTTCCTTCCTCGTTCTTCCTTCCAACAACGATCTCTCGACTCCCCTGCATCCCAAGGTGGCTTTTTGGAGGGGTTTTGACAAGAAAAAAAATAGAAATCGTCATCCGATCGTCACCGACGTTTCACCGCTATGGTATTTGTATTTCGAGCGTTTTAAACGCAAAGACACTCCTTAATCTTCTTTTTTCTCATATATCACATCATATTATATGTTTGATTCATGTTTGAATGAAAAATATGAAGCACTACCTTGTATTTTCGTTTTTATGGCTTATTATCCATAAAACTAGAGTTTTCTTTTTTAAAAAACTATTCATAATGATGCACAAAGGGTCTACCATGGTAGGGGCACTTGAAGGGATGTTTTTACACATGTTTAAGGGTCCATAGGTGTATGTCTAAAGGCGGGAAAAGTTAGGGTAAGAGGATGAACGAAAATTGGGTTTATCTGGGCTAGGGCTGCGTTTTTCATCCTAGGCAAGGGAGGCTGCTAGCTGCTGTTTTGGAGGTGTTCAGGGGTCCTAAGGGAGGCTATTCATGGTCCTAGATGGGCGGTGCAAGGGCTGGATATGGGGCACTTAGGCTGCACGTCGTTTTTTGGGCGTATAGTGCATGAAGGGGAGCGGCTTTGGGCTGGAGGTTCTAGGCATTGTAGGCTAGTTGCAGTAGGGTCCCTAGGGTGTGGTCTAGGTCCGAGGAAGGTTGGTTAGGGTCTGGACGTGATGGTTATGGACTAGGCTTGAAGGAAACCATGGTAGGATAGATTAGGGTTTTCCAAAAATGAGCAGAATTTTCCAGCAAGGTTTTAGGCTTGTTAAAGGGTTATAATTGGCTTGATTTGGGCTGAATATGAGTTATTTAGGTGTTATTAAGCTTTGGTTCAGGTTTGGTAAAGTTTGGTTAAGTTTCGAGTCCATACGAGTCAAAATCGAGTTGTACGTCTAAGTTTAAAAATGAATCGGGAAACCTATCGAAAAGCTAAATTTTAAGCCTAAGAAATATTTATGGGAGTGTTTTAAGGTAGTAGGATAAGTTTGGGATGATTTGGGACGTCTTTCCGAGGTTTAAGGATAAATACGAAAAATTATGCTTCTAGGGATAAAACGGTCATTTTACACCTGCAAAAATGTTAGATGTCCTGACAGTGCCCTGAACGATATAAAATATGTTAATACATTTGTTATAATTGTTTATGAAATTTTATGATGAAACATTAACATTAAAAGACATGTTGCATGCTTTGTTTATAAGAAAAACGTTATATGCATGTTTAATTTTTATAAGTGATGAAAATACAAAATATTGAAGAAACTGAAGTAATTGTGACTAATACGCTGATATGATGATACGATGATATGTTAATACGTAGGTCAATGCTCAGTTTATGGGTGAGAGTGTCGCTGATGTCCCCGCCGTCCAGTACTGTGGTTACATGTAGATGGATCCATCGCCCCAATACGAATACGAATACAAAAGTCACAATTAACAATTATGGCATGATAGATGATTGAAAGAAAGAATATGGCGTGCCTTTGCGCATTTAAACGCACGGTTTTACGTTGACGATTGCGAAGAACGACGACGAACGACCTTGGCTTGAAATTCTCTTGAAACCTTCAACTTTTCCCTTCAATTTGACTGTGTGTGCAGTGTGTTTTTGAAAGAAAAGAAAGATTTTGAGTGGGGAAGGGGAGTGGGACGTGTCGTTGTAGGAATTAATGGGGAGAAATTGCACTTTAAATAGATAAATAAAACACGAACCAAGCTTAAGCCCATTAGGTAATTAATTAGCCCCAAATAAGCTCATTAGTGATTAATTAAAATATTAAAAATAATTTTGTTTAAATAAGTTTGTGAAATTATTAGCCGGGTAGCCAACACGTTCGTATTTTTGTTGAAAAACCAACACCGATAAAATTTACGTCCCGGCGTATAAAATCACCTCAAAACTCCTTATTTTCAAAAATAATAATAAACCATCAACAATATGTTAAATAACTAAAAACGATTATTTATTAAAAACATTTTCTATTTTTCAGCCCTCGGTCTCCGTTCCTCGATCGCAACTCGAATAACCTTTAAAAATACATTTTAATGCAACCATGTAGAAAATATATTTTAAACATGTAAATATGCACAACATAATTAATTCATGCAATTTAAACATTTAATTAAAATACAAGAGAATTTAATAACTTGTATGCATGTGGTTCGCGTGGACCTTTAACTTTTCGGGGCGTTACAATCTTCCCCCCTTAAATTGAATTTCGTTCTCGAAATTCGCTTATCCTTAATAACCCAAAGTTTAGACTTAATTCTAGTATCCCAAAAATCCACGCTTCCGCTGCGTTACTCTGATAAAACTTAAGTTCTAGAATTTCCTTACGTCTCCTTGATCTCAATTAAATTTTCCATATTTTATACCCAAAATATTCATCAACTTATCAAATTTCAATCTTAAAATCCAAACGCATCCGCTAACGCTTAGATTTTCAAGACTAATATCGATTCATTTTTAAACACCTTTGATTAACATTCCTTATAACATTATAACCAAGATATCTCAAGGTTCTAAATATTCTTAAAAATCTAAATCATCAAAATTCTTACCCTTAAAACCATTCAATTCTCACTTATTGATAAACTAGTCCCCAAATTCCTCAATAATTAAAAAAATGATTCCTAATTTCCTCAAAAATTATCTTATTGGTCCTTAATTTCAAAAATTCTATGATTAACCCATAAATTCTTGGCATTCTTAATTTTCTTCTAAAGGTTTCTCATAACATAATTTCAATAATTTAAACTTATTTACCCATAAATCAATTCCTATAACCAATCTCATCTTTCATCAAAACTTAAAAGCCCCAATTATACATTCTTATATTCCCAAAGTCGTTGCAATCCTCGAATAATTATTACTTATGAGTAATTCCCAAAACTTTAATTCGACTAGTGACCACGAATCATAAGTATTTTCTTAGAAAAATTTACGTGTCCCAAAAACATTCATAATATTCACGATTAACTTATGGCCCAAGAAGTATAATGTCAATACTAAAACCCAAAAATCAACAGTCCAATTCCAACACAAAACCAACATGTGTTGAAATAAAATAATTTCTCATTTCATATCGTAACACGTATAAAAATCATGAAGCATATATCTGATACCAACTGTAACGTCCCAGATTCGACGACTGCCCTCACTGTACCAAGACGAGTCTTTCCAGAGTGCTTATGTCCTCACTCACGCGCACCCTGGGAAACTTCTCAGGAGGTCACCCATCTAAAAATTGCCCCAAGTCAAGCACTCTTAACTTTGGAGTTCTTATGTGATGAGCTAACGAAAAGAAGATGCACCTTCTTGATATGAGTAGTACATATCAAATCATTTTAAGCCCTCTTCAACTGTAGAGTCCATTACATTGAACAGTCTTGGAATCCCTCTCATTCCGGTGTGGGATCGGCTCATTCATGTTCCCTCCACCTAGAAGCCTGCCAGGAGCCGCTCATTGTCCATGCAACCTCATGGCACCGGCGATCACCCCCCGCCCTCTTCGGCCCCGGGCCTCACATGCCCACCAGCTACCGCTTGGTTCCTCCCTGAACCACACCGTACTAAGAGAGGTCGGCTCTGATACCAACTGAAATGTCTGCTTATTCGTTTTGCTTAAAACGTACAAGATTTTTTTTTTCAAACCTCACATAGCATTTGGCCGAACCACGTACAAAATTACTTAAAATATTTTTGACATCATTTTGAAAATAAACAATCAACTACCATTTAAAAATCCAAAGAAAAATAGTTTAAATCTTAAAATCGTCAAACTTTTACCAAACATAAAAACCTTATTTGAAAAGTATAGCTCATACTATAATCTCTCAAAAATCCCTCATAAACATAAATAAAAGTCATAAAATATCATTAACATAACTTAAAATCATAAATCATAAACTAGTGCGGAAAACTAGCGTCGATCCTCGGGTTATGTGCACCTTCAATCCAGTCAGATCAACCATCAAGACCTCCATTAACATTATTATCATAATCACCTGCATCAATCACACCTAGTGAGTCTAAAGACTCAACACACCATAATCTTGATAACAAGTAACACATATACTGATCACATACAACAGTGAAAATACTTGTACTAAAAATATTGTTTTCATGAAGATGCATAAACTTTAAGCATAACATTTTCGTAAACATTTTCATGATGCATAAACATTAAAAATTTTCATATAAACATAAACATATTCATATTCGTATCCATATCCATATCCATATCAACATATTCATGTCATCATATTCATGTTCATATTCATATTCGTTATCGTGTTTATTGAATTCAGATCGTGATTGTGACTCGTATTCTTAAACGAATTGGGCGATGGATCCATTTACATGTAACCACAGTACTGGGCGGCGGGGACACCAGCGATACTCTCACCGGTCAACTAGGCTTTGGCCTTACGTATTAACATATCATCGTATTTGTATTCGTATTCGTATTTGTATTCGTATCAAAGGAAACATGATCGTCGGGCTCCCACTGGGACCGTAACCCTCACAATATCGCAAACATATTTAGTCACAATCCCTTCACGTCCTTCAACATTTCGTATTTTCATCACTTAATAAAAACATGCATATTATATCGTTTTTCTTTTAAACCAAGCATGCAATATATCTTTTAAATTTTAATGTTAAATCATAAAAATCCATAACCATTTAAAATCATAATTTAACATATTAAAATCATAAACATCCATAAATATTTTAAAATAAACATTTTAACAGATTTAAAATCCGTAAACATTTAAAATAAACGTTTTAACATATAAAAATTATGTGTTAATCATATTAGCACATAAAACAGCATTCAGGGCACTGCCTTGACGTTTACTAATTTCTAGGTGTAAAATGACCGTTTTACCCCTGGACGTAAAATTTCACGTTTTTGACATTTTCTTAATTTCATTGACTCTAACATGTCCCAAATAATTATTTAAGCTTACAAGAATTTTCTCATATTTTTATTTAGCCTAAATCGATGACTTTTAAATTAATCTTTAAATAAGACATATTAACTTATTTTAATCTTGACTTAAACCAAACCTTAATATAAAATATTCAAATTAAAAACTTAGACTTTTAATAATTATTTAAGCTTAAATATAATTTTACATAATTTTATTAAGCTTAAAACAAGGCGATTCAATTAACTCGTTAATTAGCGTTTCGTGCGGCGATTAAATCCCGAATAAATCCAAAACTCATTATTTTGATCCCAAATTTTAAACATAGCATTTTTATTATTTATTCCACCTTTCCAAGTCATGAGCCACACCCGTGGACCCATGGATTCAATTTTTGTTATTAAAATCTCGTTTTTGACACCTTATCGAACACACCGATCCATCTCCTAATTTACTCGAGCCACGCCCGAGCCAACTTGAGCCAAAATCGAGCCAACCTCCTAGGGACCCTATTGACCAAGCTCAGCCCGAAAAACCAGCCCTGGCTCCCTCAAAAACTCGCTGGAACTTGACCCCAAAATCTGTGCGTGTGTGTGGGTGAGCCTTCCCTTGGACAATAGGACTCATTCTCCCTTTAGGACACTACCAGCTGCTAACCACTCGACCCCTCATGAACCTAACCCTCCATGGACCAAGCTTTGACCCAGCCCAGGCCATCCCAAGCCCTTGAACTCGCGCCCGAAGCACTGCCCATGACAACAACTTCTCACGCAGCACCTGCGCCTTGCTTCACTCACGTTCCGTCTCGACCAGCAACCAACCAGGCCGCACCAGCCCCTGCCCAGACCCTTGTGCACCCTCTTAGGACTCTAAGGACCTAGCCTAGCCCAGCCCCAAAGCCCCTGGCCGAGCCCTCTCTTCCCTGCACAAGCTACAACATGCGCTCCCTCTTGTTTTCTCTCGGGTGGCTAGGACACTTCCCCAGCCTCTTGCCTCGAGTCCTAGCGTGGCTAGGACTCTTCCCTTGACTCAACCACGTCCTTAGCCAGGCCCTGGTCCATACCAAAGCCAAGCCTAGCCATAAAACCCAAAAAGCCGAGCCCCTAAGATCAATACACTTTTCGTTCGGTTCCAGCTTGCACTTTACTTGTTTGCTGCCTTTGGGTGCGTTTTTTGGCCTTTAAACTTGTGGAAATACATGTTAAAGTAGGTGCTCGGCAAGCCAACTTTTGGCTCGAGCTTCATTGACTCTAATGTAAAACAATCTTTATTTTAATAATATTTTACGATTTTATTCGATTATCGCATTATACTTTATCTGTATACCCATGCAAGCTGCATAGATAAAGTCCTTGAATATACAATAGGAACCATGAGGTGTGCGTTGCAACGTAAGATCATGGAATTCATTAGGAAGTGTACCGTATATTCTAAATAGGTTCCTAGTCGATTCAGCCGCCTAAAACAAGGATAAAGGTCGCTCGAGCTTGAGACTAGCATTTGCGGTGTAAACGCCATGTTTCAGTGGCAAGGGCATGGACATTTCCATGCACGCAGATGTGTGATCATAAGATGATGCATTGAAGAACCCTCCCTCGGACTGTCCAAGTGGTTCTCACTTATCGAGTGGAATAGTCTGCAGTTATGGTTGTACACCATTAGTCCTTTGACCCGGGACAATGTAGAGCCAATACGTACTAGCATGCACTTTGATCCGTTTACCGACTCCATCGAGGGTCATCAGGTGGCGAAGTTGGGTGTAGTTTCGAAATACGTAGGAGCAAATGCATTGTAGTCGGGGATTCACCGTTTGCCTACGGGTGAAGATATCCTATGTGATCTGATGAGTTAATAGTGCAAGGATTCTCTGACCAGAGCAAGAAATGTGCTTTAGGGAAAGGTGTTTTCCTAGTTGCACATGCCATGTGACTATTAGTACTCAAAGATAAATTACATCGTTATCGAATTCATATGCAACTTTCGATATACTAATGGTTGCATATTCGATCGGGATATATGTGTTGAAGGAACCGTATTGTACGCTAACCATGACTAAAGGTTCTTGTAGGCACTATCAGTGATACCTAGGGGATCATGGTGCGATGCGGAAGTTTAAAAATCTCGCCGCCACTAGCGCTGCAACGCTTGATAAGTAGCGCCTAGGCACCGTCACTCGGTAGGCTGGCGCTGCGGCGCTTGTTCCTTAGCACTTAGGCACTACTAGTTCGCAACGTTGTAGTAGCTAAATATTGCGATGGTTATTTTTGAAAAACCATCGCTAATTAGCGACGGTTTTTAAGTAAACTGTCGTTAATTAATGACTATTTTTAATTAGCGACGGTTTTTGACTTAATCTGTCGCTATTTTTTTACGTAAAATAAAAAAAATTAATTTTATAATTTAATAAATCTACCAAAAAAACTTACAATCTGACTAAGCTAATAATATTCATGATCTTAACTAACACTTAGAAATTTACCAAGAATTGAAGATAAAAAATTTATCCTATTTCGAAATTAAAATCGTGTAAGAGAGAAAAAAATTTCGTGTGAAGGAAATGGCTCGAGGACGCGGATATTTATAAAAAATTTGTGATGATTTTTGGTTAAACCGTCGCTATTAGCGACTGTTTTGCTTAAGGCGTCGCCAGTTTAATAAAATCGTTGAATTTTTTAAATTAGCGACGATTTTTGTTAAAACAGTCCTTAATTTAAAAATTGCGATGGTCTTATTAAAATCGTCACTAAATATAGCGACGATTTTATCAAAAACCGTCGTTAATTTAAAAATACGACGGTTTTATCAAAACTGTTCCTAAATAATGCAACAGTTTAAAGATAATCATTGTTGTTTGTCCAAAAAACACGCTAATCCACAACGATTTTCTGAAACCATTGTCGTTTGTCCAAAAAAGGTCTTTGACCTCCGAAAAAACGCTAAAAGACAACGGTTTTTAGAAAACCTTTGTCGTTTGTGCAAAAAAAACACGCTAAAAGACTACGGTTTGTTTTTGACCTTCCAAAAAAAGGCTAAAAGACAATGGTTTGTCGTAGATACATCAAATACAACGATTTTTTAAAAAATGTTGTCTATGAGCGGGTACTTTTAGGCTACGACAACGGTTTTTGATGAAACCGCTGTTAAAAGAAAAAAAACAATGGTTTTAATAAAAAAACCGTTGTCTTTGATGTGTTGTTGAATGCCTATTTTCTTGTAGTGAATATCCATAGCTTTTAGGCTATACTTTGAGCTTCAAGCACAAACATTCATTGTTATTTTATTCGATTTATTATAATCAGTTGTGCTTAGAAATTACAATAGTTGAGTACTGATTCAAATTGTAGTGATACTAAAAGTTTCAGTTTTGGCATTGTTCACTCCAAACTGAAATGAGTTTGTACAAATCATTGTATAGATCAAAGTCTTTTAGTGAATATCCTATCTTCGAGATAGAAGGGGTGACGTAGGAGTTATTGAAATCTTCTAACATCGACAAATCTTGTGTTCTTTCTTATAAGTTATATTCGATCTATCTTTGAGTTATTTACGCACTTTTATTAAGTTAACTGATTGACATTACAACAAGATTACTGAATTCAGTTTTGATAGGATCGATTAACGTATCAAGAGTGTTTAGAAGGGGGGGTTGAATAAACACTCACAATTAAAACTGATCTTTTCGAATTTTGAGTTCAGTTTGGTGACAAACTGATTCTCGGAATCTTGTTGGTCAATGACAATCAGTTAAACTAAAGTAGTTGCGGAAAATAACTAACTGAAAGATAGAATACGAAACTGAAATAAAGTAGGCAAGAGTTGTTTCTGGATGTTCGGAGAATTTAATTACTCCTACGTCACCCCTTCTATCTCACGGATAGGATATCCACTAAAAGACTTTGATCAAATACAAGAATTGTACTGACCCACTTCAGTTTTAACTTAACACTGCCAAAACTGAAACTCTTAGTTTAACAGGATGTTCTCAGTGCGCAACTGATCTTAGTACAATCAAATTTCAACGATTTTTACAACTTGCTAGTGAGCTCAAATTGTAGCCTTAACTGCTACGAATTTATCAAATAAGAGTGAACTGAGATTTTGACAGAGTGACAGCAAGCTTTTGATTAGAATAATCTCGTTTTCTTTTTGGCTGTTCTTCTGTCACATTTATAAGCTTCCCTTCCAACGGTAACTTGAGATGAATTTGAATATTTGTATCCGTTGAATTCTTCTTGATTATTCCTTGGGCATTGTTTGCTTCGTTTATCGTGATGCGGACTCTTAATTGCTTTCGCCGAAATGCGTTGTTCCAAGTGCGTCGTTCCATATTCAGTTGCAATCTGCTATGTTCTTTCCCGAGACATGTTCAGTTGAAGAGTGCTTAGCATCAGGCTGAATATATCAACTGATCAGTCAGTTGGTTTCAGTTATTAAGTCCAGTTGCTGAGTTCCGTTTACTCGATCAGTTGGTTCGTATTTTTCAGTTGATTCATATTTTGTCAAACGCCGGAATTTAGTTTCCAACAATTTTCCCCTTTATGGTGTTTGACAAAACTAAGTAGATAATAACTGAACGTCTGAGCTTATTGTAGATAAAATAAGAGATTGAATTTCTTGTACTGAAAGAAGTCTTGATTTAATAACAACTGAATTTAATAATCTGGTTAACTGCTTTTTAACAAGATGATTTCTTCTGCTGTTTCTCAAGATGCTCTTTGATCTTTGATTTCTTCCCCCTTTTTGTCAAACAATTCCATCCTCTCAGATAATTTTCGAACGTCAGTGGAAAGAATTTTGACATCTGCGGAGATATTTGAGACAACAATTTGTAACCAAGTCTGCAGCAATTCCATTTTATTAGAGACAGAAGATTCCAATCGCTGAACTCGTTGACTAATTATATCCTGAGTTGTAAATAGACTTTGAGTTAGACCTCTCTTCATCTCATCCACAGTTTTGGTAAGAGACTCCATGTTTGCCTGAATAGCTTTCAGTTTTGCAGAGTTATATTCAATTGAAGAATCCAATTTGACAGTATGAGAGAATTGTGTAGATTGAATTCTCTTGATTTCAGTAATCATTTGCTGCATATTGTGCTGCATATTTTGGATTTTTCAAGAACAAGATCCATTTCTGTGGATTGAGGAGGAGGTGACTGATGAGAGGATTCTGGTCCTCTTGTGGTTTGATCAAATATAACTAACTCTTGGTTAGTTGCTACTATTTCAACAACATTCTGAACTGAAGTAATTGTTGCAGCAATTTCTTCTGGAACTTGAGACGGAGAAAGTGGATTTTGATCAGCAGATGAGCTGCCTGGAGGAATAATAGAGTCTGATGAAGCCAAAATTGGTGCCTCTAGAGGATGATCTTGGGGATCAATTGGCACAACAGTTGGAATAGTTTGTTCAGCAGATGAATCTGGCTGAACTGGTGCTTCTAAAGAGATAGGAGGCTCTGGATTGATTTGATCAACGGGATGGTCAACTTTATCAGAAATAGATTCACTCAATTGGGATTCTTGCACCACTGTTTGAATAATTTCATCAATGTTTACGAAAGATAATACTGCTTCAGTGTACATTTGTTGTTCACCAGTAGGTGATTGAGACATATCCTGAACTGGCTCTTCAGTTGGAATATTAGCATGTTCTGAGGATGACTCTTTCTGCTTAGAGGGAGGTTCTTCAACTTTTTCCTCTTAATCATCGTCTGAATCTCCTTTATGAAGGACTAACTCTTAATCCATTTCCCAAAACTTTATCATAGATAGCAAACCAATCAGATCGGTGTCTAGCTCAGGAATCACCGCATGATCAGCATAGGCAGTAGGATTTGTTGGAACGTAGTTAGCCTTCAGTTTGTCAATAATTTGTGCTAACTTCTTGACTCTCATCTGATCAAACAAATATGTTTTTCTCTCCATAGCTTGAGCAATGGTGGCAGCTTTGACTATCTTGAGGACAGAAGCTTCCAGTTTGATGAACTTGTTCAGCTGAGATTTCTTTCTCAGTTGCTTGGCAAAAATATGTGTACGATAGGCTGTCCAAGCATCATAGAGTTGAAGTTTTGATGCTGCAAAATCATTAAACTCATCCCAAACAAGATCAATGTGGGTTTGAATGGGATTGGATGGCCTTGGTTCTTCAATTAATTTGCCTTTGCCTTTATAATAACTGAGGATGTGTGGAATTTCCAGACCAGTTCGAGTAGTATCCACCCGTTCTATAATACTGATGCCTTTGGTTCGGGCAGGTGCCAGGACAGTAGGACGAATAATATTAATCAGAGGGGCTTTGATCTTAACTGTTTCTCTCTTTGCACCAGCTGATTTTTCTGGTGGGATGATCTTCAGAGGGACCGCTTCAATTGGCTGCTGAGCATCTGAAGATATTAGCTTGTCAGTAGGAATAGATTCCTCTGTAGTTGTTGGTTTAATCCTCTGGGTTCTTGGTTTCTTGGCAATCTTTGGGGAAGGAGTTTTCTCTGAATCGGATTCCTCCACAACTAATTTCCTTTTTGCTGATTTCAGTTGAGCCAATGTCTTGGCCTTTTTCACTGATTTAGGAGCCGCCTGTTGAGTTCCAATCTCCCGTTTTATCTTTACAAACTGAGCAGGAGAAATGTCCAATTTTGTCTTGGGTGGCATAGTATTCTTCGCATTGAAGACTTTGAATTTGGATGATTTTTCTGAATTGTCTGCCACAAACTCCTTCACTTTCAGCAGATAGCTCAGTTGCACTGCAAAGCCTTTGGACTGTTTGGATGATAGAAACATATTCTTTAAAATATTGAATATAAGATGCTTCCAGTTGAATTTTCGTTCAGCCATAATGATAGAAATGGCTTGAAATTTTTCCAATGTAAGTGCAGCAAAAAATCCAGCTTTTGCCAAAATTCCTTTGGCGACTATATCAGCAATTAACTGAACCTCGTGCTTCAGCTTCTTCTTTGGATCGGAAACATTGATTTTCCGTCCATCAGCAGAAAGTGAGGATTGCATTTTTTCAACGTCAGATGTTTTAACATCAGAGAAGTGTGCCAGTCCATCAGATGGTAAAGAAAAAATTTCTCCAAAAGAATCTTCAGAGATGGTCAGCAACTGACCATTGATAGTAGAAGCGATGTTTCCATCAGAATTGATCATACCGTTAGAGTAGAATTCCTGAAGTTCTTTGGGGTAGATCTCTTGTGATGATTGTCCCAAGAATGTCCTTAACCCAGCAGCTTCGAGTTTTTGAAAAGCATTCTTGACATCAGCGTCGCCGAAATATAGAATGGATCCGAAGTTGATAGCCATTGCATTCAGCATATAAGCAGGAGTTTGATTCGCCATTTTGATAAAATGATCTGTAATTCGTAAACGATAAACTCTGGAATTAGTGTGTTCTTAGAAACTGATTGTATGCGTAAGAAGAAAACTGATTTGAAGCGGGCTTAGTACAATTGTTCGTGATTGTTCAAATTCGGGACACGTGTCAGTCCATTAAAATTTTTGAGTAAAAACGTGTGTACGTGTGCTATAAGCGTGTGTACAATTTAAACGGTTCAAATGCTTCCACGTTTTCAAAATGAGATTCATCATTAGATAATAGACAGTCACGTCACTTGATTTAGAATATAATATGTTTTAATTAGTTAACTTATATGAAAAGATTAGTGAAATACCGAACTGAACGATCAGTTGTAAGACCGTGTCCTTTCAGTTGAGAGTTTACTAACATTTGTCTTCTCAGTTAACCTCTTAAAACCATTATTCCCCCTTAATTAGTGCATAAAATAGTTAAAGTGAATAAATTTAAAGGTCAGAAAGATTATCGTTTGCTGAAACATTGACGACCCTTCAGCTTCCTTGATATTCTGCTATAAATAGAAGTAACACGGTTAGTTTCAGTCATATTGGTGAAAATATTCAAGACGAAAGAATGGCAGATGCGAGTAGCTCGAGTGCTTCGCCATTTTCTCTGGAAGCTAGGAAGGCTGTTATAGAAGACGAAGTCTTCTACAAGAGTCTTCCCTACTGGGAAAAGTTACAGGAGCTTGCGTTCCTGTATAATTCTTGAGAGGCTACCACTCCCGAACTGATGGCAGAGTTAAGAGAAGTGCGGGAGCACTTGCACATAGCTGTGTGGGTGGACATCTTTACGGATGGTCGTATCTATCAGCTGATGATTCGAAAGGAACTGGAGATCCTTAATCGCATAGCTTCTTCTCACAGCTTTCTCAAGACATCTTCCTTATCTCTATCCGTTTGGTTGAGAATGTGGATAGATGATATAGAGGAAAAATATGAAAATGTAATCCAAGAAAATATTTATAGTTGAATAAAACATTTATTTTGGTTTAACTTTGTTTTTCTTTTTCCTGCAAGTAATAAGTTTCATTAGTTATATGAATTGCGATCGAACTGATGATTAGTTAAGCGTTAAATAATAAATGTCAAACTGATATCAGTTGATAATGAACGACTGATAGTTAAGAAGCCTAGGTAAATGAGAAAAATGCTTCGGTTGATTTGAGTCTCTTCAGTTTCCTCAACATTTAAGTTTCATCTGTCTATAAATAAGATGATTAGAATGTGATAATAACAGTTCAATATGTCGGATTCAAGTAACTCTGATGCATGCAGTAGTTCACATATTCAAGTTAATGAGCAAATAAGTCCTTAGAAGAGTTGAAGAAGACAATAGAAGAATATCTCTTGATGAAAGTGATGTCAACATGGTTCAAGATTCATGATTTGCAGAGGGTAAGTAGTAGTGGTGCTGTTCCTACTCGTGCTCAAGCAGCAACAGCAAGAAAATACATTGATTGTTTTGAAGTTAGGCATGTTACAGATCTGATTGATGACAAATGTCTGTTAGAAGCAATGTTATGGAAGGAATGGCATGTGGTTGAGAAGATTTCTACAACTAGGTCATTTTCTAGAATCCAAATTTATGAGTTGAATAATTGGATTAGAGAATGGCAGGATTCAGTTGGTTCTATGATATCTTCTGTAAACTGGGATCGATGATATTCTTAATAAAGTATTATTTTCAATTTGTTGCGTTCTTATTTTCTGCAGATAATTCTATTAGTAAAGCAACATTAGTAATAATTTTAAGACAGATCAATTAAACTAAGAATATTGCGAAAGTAAGAAAACTTAGTCTCGGGTAATGGTTTGGTGAAGATGTCAGCTGCTTGTTGCTCAGCTGATATATACTCCAGTCTAATGTCCTTCTTCAAAGCATGATCTCTAATGAAGTGGTGTCTGACATCTATATGCTTTGTCCTTGAGTGAAGAACTGGATTATAGGTGATGGCAATTGTACTCGTATTGTCACAAAATATGGGCAAATTATTTGTAATTACTCCATAATCTTTCAGTTGTTGCTGGATCCAGATCAGTTGTGCGCAGCAACTACCAGCAGCAAGGTATTCTGCTTCAGTTGTTGAGGTAGCTATAGATGTTTGCTTCTTGCTGAACCAAGAGATCAGCATGTCTCCTAGAAATTGACAAGACCCACTTGTACTTTTGCGATCAAGCTTACATCCTGCATAGTCTGCATCTGAATATCCAACTAAATTGAAAGTAGAGTCTTTAGAATACCATAACCCAACATTTTGTGTGCCCTTAAGATATTTCAAAATTCTTTTAGCAGCTGAGAAATGTGATTGCTTAGGATTTTCTTGAAATCTAGCACACATACACACAACAAATACAATATCAGGGCGACTGGCGGTTAGGTATAACAATGACCCTATTAAACCTCGATATAATGTTGCCTCAACTGATATTCCCCCTTGATCAGTGTCCAATTTTACTGATGAGCTCATGGGAGTATTTGCAGCTGAACATGATTCCATGCCAAATTTCTTCAGCAGCTCCTTTGTATATTTAGTCTGACTGATGAATATGCCAGTTTCCAGTTGCTTCACTTGTAGTCCAAGAAAGAATGTCAGCTCACCCATCATGCTCATTTCAAACTTATCCTGCATTAGCTTAGCAAATTTCTCGCATAATTTGGGGTTAGTTGACCCAAATATTGTATCATCAACATAAATTTGAACTAATAGAATGTGATCATTCTTGGTGTATTTGAACAAGGTCTTATCAACTGATCCAACAGAAAAATCATGATCAGTTAGGAATTTTAAAAGAGTTTCGTACCAAGCTCTGGGAGCTTGTTTAAGACCATATAAGGCTTTGTTCAAATGATATTCATGATCAGGAAAGTTGTGATTTACAAAACCTGAGGGTTGTTCAACATATACTTCCTCTTGTAGCTGGCCATTTAGGAATGCACTTTTGACATCCGTTTGATAGACTTTGAAGTTCTTGTATGATGCATAAGCAAGAAACATTCTAATTTCTTCCAGTCTTGCAACTAGAGCATATGTCTCATCATAGTCAATTCCTTCATGTTGCCTATATCCTTGTACTACTAGTCTCGCTTTATTGCGCACAACTGAACCATCCTCGTTCAGTTTATTCCTGTACACCCATTTTGTACCTATAACAGTTTTTGAAACTGGTCTTGGAACTAAGTTCCAGACATTGTTATGAGTGAACTTATTTAGCTCTTCTTGCATTGCATTTACCCAGTTAGGATCAGCAAGAGCTTCATCCGTTTTCTTTGGTTCTATTTGTGATACAAAAGCTGAATAGATAAATAAATTTAACATTTGATTGCGAGTTCTTACTGGATCAGATGGATTTCCTATTACCAGTTCAAGTGGATGTGATTTTCTCCATCTGTATTCAGTATTTGTTGTATCAGCAATTTCTTCAGTTGGTAACTGAACACAGTTTTCAGTCTCAGTTGGTGCTTCGTCAACTGGTATTTGAATGTTATCACTTTGCTCTATCAACTGATCATTAGCAACGACTTCCTGTGCATCCGATTTATCCAGTACTTCTGGTTCAGGTGTTTGAAATATGTTTTGATTATTATGACATTCATTTTTGTCATCATCTTCCAAACTGATATCTGTAAATCGATCAACTAGCTCAACTTGATCAGTTGGCTTATCAGTTAGTTCAGTTTCATCGAAATCAACATGAGCTGATTCTTCAACATTTAGGGTTTTCTTGTTGAAGACTCTATAAGCTATACTAACTGATGAGTATCCAAGAAATATTCCCTCTGCAGATTTAGCATCAAACGCTTTTAAATAATTTTTACCATTATCAAGGATAAAACATCTGCAGCCGAATATTTTGAAATAAGTAATTATACTTTTTCTTCCATGCAAGATCTCATATGGTGTTTTCATATGATTCTTATTAATCATTGATCTATTCTGAGTATAACACGCAGTGTTTAGTGCCTCTGCCCAAAACCTTTGAGAAATACCAGAATCAGCAAGCATTGTTCTAGCAGCTTCTTTAAGGGTCCGATTTCTTCTCTCAGCTACACCATTTTGCTGAGGAGTTCTGGCTGCTGAGAGCTCATGTTTAATTCCAGCATTCTCTAGAAAATTTTAAAGAGTTTGATTGATGAATTCAGTTCCTCGATCTGATCTGATTCGAACAATTCCAACTGATTTTTCATTTAAAAGTCTTTTGAAGATCTTTATCAGTTGTGAAGCAGTTTGATCTTTTGATTTGAGAAAGATAACCCAAGTAAATCTTGAAAAATCATCTACGACTACCAAGGTGTATTTAATTCCTCCTAAGCTCATGACTGGTATAGGACCAAAGAGATCCATGTGCAACAGTTCTAAGCATCGGGATGAAGATTTACAACCCTTGTTTTTAAAAGAAGATCGTACTTGTTTACCATACTTACATGCTGAGCAAAATTTTCTTTTGAAAATTCTATTTTGGGCAAACCGGTTACAAGATCATGTTTACTCAGATAGGGAATAGATTTAAAGTTTAGATGACTTAGTCTCTTGTGCCACAACCAGTTTTTAGATGATTTGGAAGCAATAAAACAAACTGGTGCATAAGTTTGATCATTCCAACTGACTTTATATGTGTTTCCACAACGTTTGCCAGTTAGTATGATTTCATCAGTTGAAGTTTTGACTGAACATGAGTTTTTGTCAAAATGTACTGAGAATCCACTATCGCATAACTGACTGATGCTGATCAAGTTATACTTCAGGTTTTCTACTAATAGAACATCTTTAAAAGTAAAGTTACCATGGATAAGCTTACCCTTACCCACAGTTCTACCTTTGGAATTGTCCCCAAAACTGATATTTGGACCACTGTATTTGATCAGTTGAGATAGCACACTTGCATCTCCTGTCATATGTCGCGAACATCCACTGTCCAAATACCATATTGAGTTCTTGTTTGTACCTGTTACCTGCAGTCACACACATAATATAATTTGGTACCCATATCTATTTGGGTCCTGAACTGATTAGTCCCTTAGGAACCCATACTTGGATTAGTCTCACAGACTTTCCAGTAGCTGTATTCCAAATGGTTTTTCTCGGCTTTTGTGTGCTTATGTAGTGTACAGATGATACAATATGTGTTTTAGCTTTATTCAACTGAGTTCAGCCTATATCTCTTCTGAACTGACTTGCAGTTATAGTAATTGGAATAGCCATTTGAATACTTTTTGTAAAATCTCTTTGATGACTGACTTTGTGAATCAGTTGAGAATTTTTTACTATAACAAATACCATATCTTCTAGCCTTATTCATATTCTCAGTAGGTTGCTCAATCAGTTTACTGGGCTTAATTTGTTCCTGTACCACTGCTGATTTGACAAAGTGAATGTATTTCCCTTTGTCTATAGTTAGCTTTGGTTGAGTATCTTTTGGATACGTTTCTCCTTGAGTGTTGAACCCTAAACCAGTTTTATAAGAAACTGATTTTTGTGAATTCTGCATCTCACTTAGTGCAGTTGATGACTTGTTCCAAGACTGAATGAGCTCAGTCTGTTTTGAGTTTTCAAGCATCAACTTCTGGATTAATGACTGATTTTTATTTCTCTCTGCTTTTAACTCAGCAATATCCCTTTTTAGACTCAACCCATCAACTGATTCATCATTTTTGATTTTATTGTCTGTGGGATCAGTTTGCTTTGCTTTGATTTTTTCAAATGATGATGCAAGTTTTTGATACTCATTTACCATGTCATGTAGTGTTAGAATGAGTTCTTCTCGTGTAAAATCAGTTGAACTGAAATCAAATACCTGTTGGCTAGATGACTCTTCTTCTGCATCATTAGCCATCAAACACTTGACTTCCTCATCATCACTGGAGCTGTATGAGCTTTCTGTTTCTGACTCCTCACTGTCAGTTTCTGCCCATTTGGATTTGTTTTATTCAGCTAAGAGTACTTCATGTTTCTTTCTGAAGGAATTCTTATCTTCCTTGGGTCTTCTTTTGTGTTCATATGGTTTCTTTCTTCTATCAGTTGAGCCTTGACTGTCCTTCTTGGGTTTAGGACAATCAGCAATAAAGTGACCTGATTTGCCACAGTTATAGCAGGCATTTGGTTCATCTTTGGAATTGTTCCTTTGGTATGGCTTCTGGAAGTTCCCTTGATTCTTTCTCATGAACCTTCCAAATTTTTTGATGAACAATGACATAGCATCATTACTCAACTGATCAGCAGATTTTTTGACTGAACCGATTGGATCAGTTCTGACAGCAGCTAGGGCAGTTGTGGCTGCAGGGGTGAATGGTTCTCCTTCTCTGGTCTGCAGCTCGAACTCATAAGCCTTTAAATCGGCAAATAAATCATGAAGTTCAATCTGGTTTAGATCTTTAGACTCTCTCATTGCCATGGTTTTGACATCCCATTCCTTGGGAAGACCTCTCATTATCTTTAGGGCAATCTCTTTGTTGGTATACACTTTTCCAAGTGCATTTAACTCATTGATGACACTGCTTACTCTTTCATCATACTCGTGCATCGATTCTCCTGCTTTCATTTTGATGTTATCAAACTTTTGCAGAGCAACACAAAGTTTATTTTCCTTGGTTTGATCATTTCCTTCATACAGCTGGATCAGCTTCTCCCAAATTTCTTTGGCTGTTTTACACATCTTTATTTTGCTGAAGGTTACTTTGTCCAGCGTTTTGTACAGAATGTCTTTAGCCACATTATCAAGATTCGCTTTTCTTTTATCTTCAGTTGTCCATTCATCTCTGGGCTTTTCTATCCTTTGTGGTGCTCCTTCTGTAATGGCAACTGCTGTATTTGTTTTTAGAATCTTCATGGGTCCATCAGTTATGACATACCACATGTCATCATCTTGTGCAGCCAAATGAGCCTGCATTCTGATTTTCCAATCATCAAATTCTTCTCTGGAGAACATAGGAATTTTGTTGAATGAAGTCATGCTGACAAGTTTATAGATCAAAATTATTCAAGAACAAGATTCAACCGCTCTGATACCACTTGATAGGATCGATTAACGTATCAAGAGTGTTCAGAAGAGGGGTTGAATAAACACTCACAATTAAAACTGATCTTTTCGAATTTTGAGTTCATGTTTGGTGACAAACTGATTCTCGGAATCTTGTTGGTCAATGACAATCAGTTAAACTAAAGTAGTTGCGGAAAATAACTGACTGAATGATAGAATACGAAACTGAAATAAAGTAGGCAAGAGTTGTTTCTGGATGTTCAGATAGTTTAATTACTCCTACGTCACACCTTCTATCTCATGGATAGGATATCCACTAAAAGACTTTGATCAAATACAAGAATTGTACTGACCCACTTCAGTTTGGACTTAACACTGCCAGAACTTAAACTCTTAGTTTAACAGGATGTTCTCAGTGCGTAACTGATCTTAGTACTATCAAATTTCAACGATTTTTACAACTTGCTAGTGAGCTCAAATTGTAGCCTTAACTGCTATGAATTTATCCAATAAGAGTGAACTGAGATTTTGACAGAGTGACAGCAAGCTCTTGATTAGAATAATCTCGTTTTCTTTTTAGCTGTTCTTCTGTCACATTTATAAGCTTCCCTTCCAACGGTAACTTGAGATGAGTTTGAATCTTTGTATCCGTTGAATTCTTCTTGATTATTCCTTGGGCATTGTTTGCTTCGTTTATCATGATGCGGCCTCTTAATTGCTTTCGCCGAAATGCGTTGTTCCAAGTGCGTCGTTCCACATTCAGTTGCAATCTGCTATGTTCTTTCCCGAGACATGTTCAGTTGAAGAGTGCTTAGCATCAGGCTGAATATATCAACTGATCAGTCAGTTTGTTTCAGTTATTAAGTCCAATTGCTGAGTTCAGTTTACTCGATCAGTTGGTTCGTATTTTACAGTTGATTCATATTTTGTCAAACGCCGGACTTTAGTTTCCAACAAGTTTATCACTAAACTGATTCATCCATCGAAAAATTTGAAAACTGTCAAGTGTTTATTCAACTCCACTTCTAAATACTTTATCACACCCAACCGATCCTAACATTTACTCTAATGAATTATTATTGTTACATTACTCTTACACACCGTTGGTTTTGTTGCTACTCTGAAAATACATAAAGATTGAGTTGAATATGGATTTTTCAATTATTATTCAACATTTTTATCTTGAAAAATTATGGATTTCAAATATTTTTATCAATGGAATATTGTGATTCTGCAGCAATAATTTTATAGATTGAGTTTAGATAATTCTATGTAAGGATATAAAATTCATTACATTAATGGGTATAGAAACTTAAAATGACAGGAAAGAATTGGTTATAAAAATAATTCAGAATTTTATAAAATTCAAACACACGTTTTTAATATTTAGGAATCGAAAACAATTTAGGTCTTTTGTTTCAAATAATATTCAACTTTCATGCATTTAATTAGTTATTAGATAATATAATACTTACATATTTAAAACATAAATAATTTTTTCGAAGAAAATTAATTACATTTTAATAATGTAATTGGCATGTTTTTAAACTTTTTCCTGTTATCGATCGAACTATGATTCTAGTTCAATAATTTTCACTTTTAAAGCATGTCTTATTCGTTTTGGATTCAATATGGATTACTAAACTACAATAGATAAGAATCAGGATTGAATTATTCAACACTTTTTATAATGTGAGCAACTTCAAAGTTGTGGAAAAATATTTATTTTATTTTTAAAAAAATTATAAAGTTGAAAGAACAAACTATTGATCCAAATTGATGACCGCAATCCGAGGTAATTTTGTATTTTTAAGTCTTATGTTGGGATAATTTGTAGCAACAATTAGGAATCTTCCACAATTGATTTAATTTAAATTTTTTTCTTTTGTGTGAATAATACTCTAAAAAATAGTAATAGCATTGCCCTTTACATTTTCACTTGCCTAGTTGATGAGAAAATTATCCCTTCAAAAATTTTCTTACACAAAATGTAGCTGATTTTCAAAAACAACAATAAATTATTTGCATACTTTTTAAAAGTAAATTATTTTGCATATTTAGTAATCACCATTTAAAATCACCATTTCTCATTTATTAAGTATAAATGTGAAGTATTTGCTAGTAAAATTGATATGCTACAGATTAAAATTATCATAGTTTAAGGTTAATGTTGAGTAGATATATATATTTTGATAGGTGGAGTATGTATAATTGTTTTAACTAAAATGCGGAGTGAAGTTTATGTTTTAACGAGAATTGAATTCATGTTTCTTGTCTATCACTGTATCACAAACGTTTGACGGGAAGTTGAGTATCCTATGTGCGAGCTTGAATATAGAAATTGTTGGTTAAAAAATATTTAAATAAGTCCAAATTTTTAAAGTATTTTTATTTAAAAAATAATAAGCGGTTTTGGTGTTTGGATAAATGTAGAAAAATATTTTTGTTTTTATTTTAAATAGAAGTAGAAGAAGAAACCTCAAAATCCAAAAATTATAGTTTCTAAAAAGTATTTTTAAAATGTTTTTTTTTTTACAATTTTTGAGAAAACATTTTAAAAAAATTATGTTATTAGTTAATTTATTTCTCCAACGAAACGGAATACATGTATAATCATTCATTCATTAAGCTTATTAGGGTTGACTAATCTGATATATAACTGTAACGTACCGAAATTTTTTTTTTTAAGCTACTTGAAATTTTGCGGAAAAATAAAATTTTCTTAATAAAAGGCAAATCTTCAAAATTCGATAAAATAAACTGTTCATCCCCAAATATTGTTGCAACAATGATCTCAAAGTAAAATTTGTCAAAGATATTTGCTTAAAATCTCATAACCAATAACATAAATCAGAGTACTTTTAAACATTTCATAAAGCTTAAAACTTGGCGGTCCTCGGGTTTAGCCTCCCGCTCTGTTCAAGCCAGCTCCTTGGTCCCCACCTCTAGCCTCCTCAAATGCATCACCACCTGCGTCGATCAAGTCTAGTGAGTCTAAAGACTCAACACGTATAAACTGGAAGTAACGAGTAATACGTAATAAAATCACATGCAGCTTTAAAATATAACATACATACGGGAACTTGAACTTGCATAAATAAACTTGAACATACGTACATACATACATAGACGTGCCGTAATATGAAACTTTTCTTAAACGTGCTTGCATACTTATTGTAGAACCCGATAAATCAGACTACATATAAGCCATTCATAATTACTATTATTTAAATTAAAATGATTTTATTCATGCATGAGGGTTTAATTCATTTAAACTTTGCTAGTCATGATCATTTATTTTAAAACACAGTAGTTTAGTTTTTATCTTTTCGGATAAGTACGCGAAGCCGGACTGGAGTTGGAGAATTAAGATAAGATTAATAATAAGAAAATATTCCAAAAATTTAATTTAAGCCAATGAATAATTTATTTTAATGTAAAAAAATGTTTAAGGATTTATTTAATTAATTGAAGTTAAGGTAGTAAACAAGTTCCTTTATGTCCAACAATTAATTAAAAGCCTAAATTAAAATGTATGACCAATTGAGATAAATTAATCTAGGCTTATTTAATTTAAAAAATTGTAACTTAACTTGCTAATAATTTATTTTCAAGAATTAGCCATGCATGCAAGAAAATTACTATCCTAAATCAATTTATTATTTCACTAAAATACATAACAAGTGTTTCAAACTTGAAAGGGTTAAAAATTCAATAATTAAGAAATATTTTTCCCTCCATTATCTAGCGAATTCGGCTACCCCTTGATAGATTTAAAAAAATGATTGGCAACTCTCCATTTTTAATTTCTTTCCTTAACCCTTCATGGTAGAATAATTCTATCAATTTAAATCCCCACTAATTAATAATTAAGCAATATTCCTACCTTATTTTTGATAGCTAAAAATCGGCTACTCACTCCTTCAAATCAAATCAAATCACACCTCATTTCCTTATCTCTTAAGCAACTAGGATAGAAAGAATTGTAATTGCCATTCAACCTCCTCATTTATGACATTATATTGTTGAAACAGAATTTGATTTAATTCTGATTATATCCAGTATTGATTGAGTGGTGTATTGATGCCGTACCCTCAATATTGTTATTGTCAGATTGAGTATTGACAGGCTTTGAGTTCGAGACTTCGACAGAGTCAGAGTAACAGAAAGAAAGGTATAAATTAATGTTGAGTTGGGATTGCACAACTCGAGTGATGTTTGACTCGAGTCTCCCTAAATCACATACTTTAGTTTATTGCATTGATACTTGTAATTGATGAGATTGATTTGTATGGTCTATTGATTCATAGACATTGTATGTATTGAGTCATTGGCTGATTCGCCTAGTCATTGGCTGATTCGTCTAGTTATTGGCTTATTCGTCTAGTTACTGGCTGATTCGTCTAGTCATTGGCTAATTCGCCTATTCTCTGACTGATTCGTCAATTATGCGGCTGATTCGCCCAGACACTGGATATGTGAATTATATCGATGCCGTTTAGGGATTGATTCATTCCTATCGACTGAGATTCGGTATATTTATCATTATTCAGACACCGGGATCCCTAGATTAGAATTGAGTCGAGTCTGAGACGACGCGCCAGTTGAGTCGAGAGTGAGACGACGCGTCGGTTGAGTTGAGTCTGATACGACATGTTGATTTACAGTGCTTATATCATTCATGTTTGTTGAGTTGCTACATGTTAATGATATCTTATTTATGTGTTTTTATATGTTTTTATATAATTGCATGTTTACATGGTTTATACTGGATTTATTCTCACCGGAGTTATCCGGCTGTTGTCTTGTTTTGTATGTGTGCATGACAACAGGTGGGGCTGGATCAAGGTCAAGAAGAGGATGAGAGAAGACAGTTAGCGTGGAGATCCGGACTTAGGAGTATATCTGTTATATCTGGACTTATTTCATATGCTGCGTACTCTCGTATTTTAAAAAAAAATTTAGACCCTGTTTATTTTAATTGATTAATTATTCCCAGAAAGTGATTAGGAATTGAATTAAGTTCGGGTCCCCACATAACCTTTCCCTCATTTTTCTAGACTTCCTCCCCCTCCATTCCACCGAAAATTTCAGAGCCTTTCAGCACAAAAAAATCGTGAGTTTTCAAGAGAAAATAAGAGAGAAAGTAGAAAAGAAAAGAGAACTCCTTATTCGTCGCGCCGTGTTCGTCGTAATCCTTTGTTTTCTTTCAAAACAAATTCAAGGCATGTCTATATTATTATATTCTCTTCAATCAAGTCATATACATATTTTTAAACATCACATGGCCACGATTTTTACAGCAAAACTAAAAATATGACAGCACATAAGTTTCGAAAATTCTGCACAGATTTTTATTGGCTACCTTCATGCTTCACGTTTGTTATTGTTTTGTGATTTCAGGGGGTTGGCTCGGTTCTGGGCATTCAAGGCTGCATCTAGGCATGTACTAGGATGTGTTGGTCCATCGGTTTGAGTCCCTTTGCCACAGCAAGACGAAATGAACAGCAACTCTCCATAGTTGCAATCTTTGAGGCTCGATTTTCTTGTTGGTTGCCTAAGGTGAGAGTTTGGATCATGGTTGGCCCAGAGCCTGTAAACATGGTTTGAACCCTTCCTTAGCATGTCTAGGACATGACCAAGATGACCTTTCATGGCTTGGTTCATGGTCCTATCGATTTTTGAAACAATACAACACAAGTGTCCCTCGGTTTCTTTTTCTGTTTTGGGTGAGTGAGTTTCGAAACTTGTGGTGTTGGGTGGATCTTGGTTGGCTTCTAGCCCTTAGCCATGGTTCACACAATACTTCATGATGTCTAGATGGAGCCAGGGTCAATCATATGGCCACTGGAAAGATGAAAGACAGCAAGCGAACCAATGCATCACAGTATAGATTTTTGGTGTTCTCGGTTCCAAGTTTCGGTTGCCTTGTGTGTTTGCTTGGATTGTGGTTGGCCTAGGGCCCTTTAGCCATGGTTCAAGCCACACCTTAGGATGTTGGTAAGAGGTTCTGGCTGGCGGTTCAAGCCCTAATGGCCAATAGCCTCGTAAACGAAGCAAGGAAGCACAGCAGTTGCTTCTGCATTTTTGACAGCATCTTGGGCTTCGGTTCAGAGGCTTGTTTCGAGTCCTTGGTTGGCTTTTAGCCTATGGCCTTGGACTGGACAGTACCTCATTGAGTTAAGAAGGTCATGTTTTTGGCCGTTTGTGATTTGGTTAAGTATAGAGGTCGTACGAGAATTTACGGTGTAATGTGACAAAGTGACTCTCGAAAGAGCGTTTCATGATTTTGGCCTCCATGCACAATTTTCGTGTATTACAGCCCTTGATATATATTTTCTAGTATTTTTATCATGACTAAACGATGGTTCGATGTTGGTTCGAGTTGGTACGGAGTCATGGTTAGATACTAAGTTTGTTGGGCGTAATTGTCTCGTTTTTTGTTCGGCTATGATATGTTGGTCAAGTTGAGATTATTTGCATGTGTCTCATGCTAGAATTAGGTCGCACCGAGCCTGGGAACGATCCAACTCCTTCGATATAGAAAATGTGATTTTAATTATATTACGTGCATAAAAATAGAAAATGTAGAACCCGTAAATCAGACTACGTAGAAGCCATGCATAATTCTAGTATTTAAATTAAAATAATTTTATTTCATGAGTATTTAAATTCTTTTCTTTAAATTTATTTATTTCATGCGGTAGTTTAGTTGCTGCCTTTTCAGTTAAATAAGTGAGGTCGGACTGGAGTTGGAGTATTGAGATAAAATTTAATATTAAGAAATTATTCCTAGAATTTTATTTAAGATAAAGAATATTTAATTCAAGATAAAAGAAAGTTTAAAGATTTATTTAATTAACTTGAGATAAGTAGTAAATAAATTCTTTATGTCCAATAATTTAATTAAAAGCCTAAATTAAAATATGTGACCAATTGAGATAAGTTAATCTAGGCTTATTTTAATTAAGAAATTTCAACTTAACATGTTAGCAATTTAATTTAAAGATTTAGCCATGCATGCAAGATAATGTTATTCCATAATTAATTTATTAATTCACTAAAATATTTAATGGGTAGATAAAACTCTAAAGAATTAAAATACAAGATTTAAGAAATATTTTCCTCCATTTTTATTCTAATTTTCGGCCACCCCATTTCTAAAAGATTTAGTTTTTGATTTGCAACTCAACTTTGATTCCTTTCCATATCCATTTCATGGTAGATAATCCCTTAATTTAAATCCTCATTTAATTAATAATTAATCAATTTCTTACCCTACTTTATCTAATAAAGTCGGCCATCACCTTTAATTAATTTAAAAATATTTGACAACCCATTTCTTTAATATCTTTCCTTACCTTTTCTTGTAAAATAATTCCTAAATTTTATTCACTACTAATTAATTATTTAAGCAATATTCTACCATGTTTATCTAGCAATATTTCCCTCCTTTATTTTTAAAGATTTTAATTAGTTGGACAACTCATTCTTTATTATCTTACCCTTAGTCTTTTTCTAGGTAGATATTCCCCCCACTTTTAAATCACCATCAAATAATTAATTAAGCAATATTTCTCCCTTGTTCCTAGACCCCATGATCGACCAAATACACACTAGAAATATCCGTCAAAAATCTTTTGATATCAACCATCTAACAAACTAGAAGATAGAAAAATTTATCTTGCCATTTTAATTCCCATTCATCTAGCAACCTCCCATTTATCTTCCTAGACTTTCCTCCTCTCCCCATTTTCGAAATTTCAGAGTAAAAACCTTCACAAAAAACGTGACAAATTAGGGAGAAATAAGAGAGAAAACACAAGAAAAATAAAAGAGAAAACAAGAGAAGAGAACTCCGCCTCCGCCGCGCCGTGTCGTCGTATTAATTCGTTTTCTTTTCAAACGAAAGCCAGGCATGTGTATATTTTCCCTTTCTCTTCAATCAAGTCATAATATGATTTTTAAAACATTACATGATCATGATTTATAGCCAAGAACCGAAATTTTCAGCAACATGATCACAGAATTCTACATAGTTTTTTTTTTCGGGTTCTTCATGCTTCACGGTTTTTGCTGTTTTGATGGTTTCAGGCGGTTGGCTCGTGTCCAGGCTCCCAATGCTGCATCTAGACACGCACTAAGACATGTTAGGATCATATTGGTCCGTTCATTCAAGCCCCATACCCGCTGGAAGTTCAGAAATGACAGAAACTCCCCTCTAGTGTCATATTGTTCTTCGATTTTTCGGTTTTGCTGTCAAGGTTGATGGTTCTGATCTTGGCTGCCCTATGGGCTATAGCCATGGTTAGAACATCTCCTTGTTATGTCTAAGACATGACCATGTCACCCTTTTGAGGCTTGGTCCATGACGGAATTGCTTTTCAAATAAAAACACAAGAACTGCCCCTTCGACCCTTTCCCCTTTTCTGCATGTGTACTTTTCGGTTTTGATGGTTGGGGTAAATCTCGGTTGGCCTCTGGCCCTTAGCCCTGGTTCGCTCCATACCTCTGGATGTCTAGATTGTGCCATGGTCAATCTAATGGCCACTAGAATGGTCCATGACAGCAAGAACGATTGCAACAGCCCACGCGCAGGTTTGGCTCTCGGTGGGGATGTTTCGGTTGATTCATGGTGTGGTTTGGATTGTGGCTGGCCTAGGGCCCTTAGCCATGGTTCAAACCATTTTCTAGGATGTTGGTGAGAGGTTCTGGTTGGTGGTTCAAGCCCCAATGGCCATTAGCTTTGCAAACGACGCAAGGAAACGCAAACACCGCTGCTATAATTTTTGACAGCAAATGTGCTGTGGTTCAGGGGTGTGTTTCGAGTTCTTGGTGGGCTTTTAGCCCCTTGGACTGGACAGTACCTCATTGAGTTAGGAAGGTCATGTTTTTGGCCGTTCGTGATTTGGTCAAGTTTAGAGGTCGTACGATAATTTACGGTGCAATGTGCCAAAGAAACTCTCGAAAGAGCGTTTCATGTTTTTGGCCTCCATTCACTAAATTTCGAGTACTGTAAATTTAGGAGCATTATTTCATCATTTTAGGCGTATTTCAATCATGACTATATGATGGTTCGGGTTGGTACGGAGTTATGATTAAATACGAAGTCGTTGGGCGTAATTGCCGCGTTTTCGGATTTAATTGCATAGTTTGGTCAAATAAATCTTTTTGCATATTTTTCATGTTAGATTTAAGTCGCAGCGAGCCTGGGAACGATCCAACCCATTTGGTAAAATTATTATAGGATATTTAATTACGCCATTTAATTATATTACGTGCATAAAAATATGAAATATTCATTTTGAGAATTATGCGATATTGCTTGTGGCATTTCACTATCATGGGATTATTATTTCACCCGGTCGCCAGTTACCGGTCAGTTCAGTTGTACCACCCAGTATACTGTTGTATTAGTCTGATCAGACGTTCATTACTTCACCCGGTCGTCAGTTACCGGTCAGTTCAGTTCAGTTCAGTGCAGGGGCCACTTGCGTAGACCATAATCTCACCAGAAAATTATTACAAGCTATTTCATTACAGGGCTCCAAGGAGCAAACATTTTCACTTATGATTTTCAGTTCAGTTATGCACGTATTATAATTAATCAGGACACAATATTTTACGTTATACCTCATGACAAGATATTTTCACTTACATGCGATTTTATTATTTATTTACTTGTTATTTACGATATATGCATGCTGAGTCTTTAGACTCACTAGACTTGATTGTTGTAGGTACTGATGATATCGGGATCGAGGGCGGGGACCAGTGAGCCAGCTCGAGTCGGCAGTAGTGGGACCCGAGGGCCTCATTTTTTCAGCATTTACTATTTTACGATCAAACATTTTTCACGTTTCTGGATTATTTTAAATTATTATTTTTACAAACAAACATTTACTTCCGCTGCCATTTCGAACATAAAACTTTATTTATCACTTTATTTTATGAACGAGGCATTTTAATCATTTAAAAAGAAAATTTTTAATTTTTCCGCAAATTTTCAAACACGAATTTTCGGGCCATTATAGCTGTTATCAGAGCAATGGTTCTGTATAGGGTTGTACTACTACTGACCTCGAGAAGCTCACGAAGTCACGAATTCGGTCTGTAAGGTTACATTTACGCATTTTATTTAAAGCATGAATTATTTTAAACAGCATGTTTTCATGAAATATTTTACGTTCAGATTTTAATTGTTCAGTGTTTATTTAAATTTAAAAATAAATTATTGAATTATGCATGTTGGGTACGTTTGGAATTGGACATGTCTAAGAATTCGAATATTGGGCTTTAGGAGAGGTTGAAAATGATTTGACTATATTAATTTTTAGGTCAGTAGTGTTGATGTCCTCCTTATGGGTTATAAGTTAATCTTGAAAATTATGAATGCTTTTGAGACTTGTAGAATTTCTAAGAAATTATTGATGGTTCTTGGTTGCTAGTCGAGTAATTTTTTGAGGATTTCATATAAGTAATAGCGATTCGAAGACTACGACAATCTTTAGGATTATAAATGTACAATTTGAAGATTTTAAGTATCTATGGAAATGTAAGATTAATTATGAGAATTTATTTAGGATGCATGCTCTACATAGTTGGATTTAAGGATTGAATTGCAGGAATTGAGAATTTTAAGGACCTAATTGTAATAACCAATGATTTTAGGACCTAGGTTCAAAAATAAAATTCTAAGGGACTATTTTCGAATTTACCAAATTTTGGGATTAAATTTCGAGTTCGAGAATCTAAAAGTTTAATAAGGTAAAGATGGAAAATTTTATGGGGACAATGATGCAAATTTCGAAGAGTTGTAGGGCCAAAATGTAAATTTGGAGAACTGTAAGGGTCAGATTGCAATTTTCAAAATTTTAAGGATTAAATGCGAACTTTTGAGGAACACTTGGGATTTTAAGTATTTATAGAAATGTAAGACGTGTTATGGGAATTAATTTTGGGTTTAATGAACTTAAGGCTATTGAACCTTATGATGCGGGAAATCTATAAAATGAAATTGGGAATACTGAGGACTCATGGATAATTGTGGAATTTTCGAGATTTAGGATAAAAAAAATTGATGATATTCGAGGAAAGTAAGAATTAATTTTACAATTTTAAGAAATTTGAGATTTTATTTAGTAGTAAGTGAGAATTGAATGGTTTAAATGGTAGGAATTTTCGGTTATTTAGGCTCGAAGGAAATATAGAATATTTAGATATTTGGATTATAATGTTATAATGAATGGTAACCAAGGACATTGTAGGATGAATCAATCTTAGGCGTGAAAATTTAAGCGTTAGTGAAATCATGTTGTGGCAAATTAAGGATTTAAAGTGATGACGATTTAAGGTAAATTTGATCGGCTAGTTAAGTTATAAGGATAAACATGGAGTTAGTAAATTTTTGAGAACATAAGTTTGATGTGTCACAAGTTTTAGTCATGATCTTAACAGTTAAGATTATACCTTGTGAGAATTTAAAATTTTTAGGAAAGTTGGGTACGATGATGGTTAGTTTAATTGGTAGATGCACGTAAGAGGTGAGGTGGACACCTTGTCTTGAGAAATTTTGGAAGTCATTAACAAACTTGGGACTAAACGGATATGCGTATTGGAATTATTTTATTCAAAGCTATTTGGATTAGGTAAGTTTGAATTTCAAATTTATGGGATATTTGTTCATACGGAAATTTTGAGTGAAATAAAAACAAAAGGGAATTAGTTGTGTTCAATATAAGTTATCAATTAATGAATATTAAGATTTTTTATCAAGTAAGGAATCTAAAAGCTTGATATGGGGATTCTAGAGTTCTATGGGTTATAAGTGAAATTGATTTATTAGTGTTAGTTTAATGCTCTCATGGGCTAACTTATTAAGTTTTATACTCTAGTATTAATTAAGCATTAAAGATACGTAAGGGTACGACGTTCGCTTCAATAAGGAAAGTCCAAGGGTCTTAGGTCTCAACTTTATTCTAATTGAAAAGGAAATAGTTTAAGCATGTAATTTGTGCTAGAATAATTTTATTATTTAGGTGGAAGATCGGTATCGTATATTTTGGGTTTTATGGATTAAGACCACTCGAACTTAAGATTTGCAACAACGTTATATTGGAATGTACTTCTAAATAGTTAGGTTATGTAAGGTTGGTGCGGTAAGATAAAGATTTGATTCAAGGATCTTAGTCTAATATTATTATGGGGTTGAGATAAGGTTTAAACTTTTAAGTGCTTTACTAAGACCTCCTAAGTCGAACTGCATGAATGCCAATACTTGGACTTGAAGCTTTAACATATCTTGAATTCAATGAAGTTAAGAAGGGATTCTGTTAAGATTTCAATATTGGAATATAATAGGTCAATGAACATCTTGGGTATATTATAAGGAAAGTAAGGTGCGTTAAATTTGAACATCCACTTCTAGTATGAGGAATTGCGGGATAAGTCAAAATTCGAGGCTATAGTTGAATAGAACTACGTTACCATAAGTTGTTTTAAGTTGCGATTCACAAACGAGGATTTTGGTAGACAAATTTATTTAGGATTGAGGAAACGTAAGGACAACTTAATATTTATCTTATCAGATTAGCGCATCGAAAATGTGGATTATTAGGATTCTAGAATTAAGAGTCTAAACTTTTTGATTATCAAAGATAAGCGAATTTTGAGGACGAAATTTCTTTTAAGGGGGGAAGGGTTGTAGAACCCGTAAATCAGACTACGTAGAAGCCATGCATAATTCTAGTATTTAAATTAAAATGATTTTATTTCATGAGTATTTAAATTCTTTTCTTATAAATTTATTTATTTCATGTAATAGTTTAGTTGCTACCTTTTCAGTTAAATAAGTGAGGTCGGACTGGAGTTGGTGTATTGAGATAAAATTTAATATTAAGAAATTATTCCTAGAATTTTATTTAAGATAAAGAATAATTTATTTCAATGTAAAAGAAAATTTAAGGATTTATTTAATTAACTTGAGATAAGTAGTAAATAAATTTTTTATGTCCAATAATTTAATTAAAAGCCTAAATTAAAATATGTGGATCAATTGAGATAAGTTAATCTAGGCTTATTTTAATTAATAAATTTCAACTTAACATGTTAGCAATTTAATTTAAAGATTTAGCCATGCATGCAAGATAATGTTATTCCATAATTAATTTATTAATTCACTAAAATATTTAATGGGTAGATAAAACTCTAAAGAATTAAAATACAAGATTTAAGAAATATTTTCCTCCATTTTTATTCTAATTTTCGGCCACCCCATTTCTAAAAGATTTAGTTTTTGATTTGCAACTCAACTTTGATTCCTTTCCATATCCATTTTATGGTAGATAATCCCTTAATTTTAAATCCTCATTTAATTAATAATTAATCAATTTCTTACCCTACTTTATCTAATAAAATTGACCATCACCTTTAATTAATTTAAAAATATTTGACAACCCATTTCTTTAATATCTTTTCTTACCTTTTTTTGTAAAATAATTCCCTAAATTTTATTCACCACTAATTAATTATTTAAGCAATAATCTACCATGTTTATCTAGCAATATTTCCCTCCTTTATTTTTAAAGATTTTAATTAGTTGGACAACTCATTCTTTATTATCTTACCCTTAGTCTTTTTCTAGGTAGGTATTCCCCCCACTATTAAATCACCATCAAATAATTAATTAAGCAATATTTCTCCCTTGTTCCTAGACCCCATGATCGACCAAATACACCCCAGAAATATCCGTCAAAAATCTTTTGATATCAACCATCTAACAAACTAGAAGATAGAAAGATTTATCTTGGCATTTTAATTCTCATTCATCTAGCAACCTCCCATTTATCTTCCTAGACTTTCCTCCCCTCCCCATTTTTGAAATTTCAGAGTAAAAACCTTCACAAAAACGTGAGAAGCTAGGGAGAAATAATAGAGAAAACACAAGAAAAATAAAAGAGAAAACAAGAGAAGAGAACTTCGCCTCCGCCGCACCGTGTCGTCGTATTAATTCGTTTTCTTTTCAAACGAAAGCCAGGCATGTGTTTATTTTCCCTTGCTCTTCAATCAAGTCTTAATATGATTTTTAAAACATTACATAATCATGATTTATAGCCAAGAACCTAAATTTTTCAGCAACATGATCACAGAATTCTGCACAGTTTTTTTTTTTGGGGTTCTTCATGCTTCACGGTTTTGGCTGTTTTGATGGTTTCAGGCAGTTGGCTCGTGTCCAGGCTCCCTAGGCTGCATCTAGACACGCACTAAAACATGTGAGGATCATATTGGTCCGTTCATTCAAGCCCCATACCCGCTGGATGTTCAGAAATGACAGCAACTCCCCTCTAGTGTCATATTGTGCTTCGATTTTTCGGTTTTGCTGTCAAGGTTGATGGTTCTGATCTTGGCTGCCCTATGGGCTATAGCCATGGTTAGAACATCTCCTTGTTATGTCTAAGACATGACCAAGTCGCCCTTTCGAGGCTTGTTCCATCACGGAATCGGTTTTCAAATAAAAACACAAGAACAGCCCCTTCGACCCTTTACCCTTTTCTGCATGTGTACTTTTCGGTCTTGATGGTTGGGGTGAATCTCGGTTGGCCTCTGGCCCTTAGCACTGTTTACTCCATACCTCTGGATGTCTAGATTTTTCCATGGTCAATCAAATGGCCACTGGAATGGTCCATGACAGCAAGAACGATTGCAACAGCCCACGCGCAGGTTTGGCTCTCGGTGGGGAAGTTTCGGTTGATTCATGGTGTGGTTTGGATTGTGGCTGGCCTAGGGCCCTTAGCCATGATTCAAACCATTCCCTAGGATGTTGGTGAGAGGTTCTGGTTGGTGGTTCAAGCTCCAATGGCCATTAGCCTCGCAAACGACGCAAGGAAATGCAAACACCGCTGCTATAATTTTTGACAGCAAATGTGCTGTGGTTCAGGGGTGTGTTTCGAGTTATTGGTGGGCTTTTAGCCTATGACTTGGACTGGACAGTACCTCATTGAGTTAGGAATGTCATGTTTTTGGCCGTTTGTGATTTGGTCAAGTTTAAAGGTCGTACGAGAATTTACGGTGCAATGTGCCAAAGTGACTCTCGAAAGAGCGTTTCATGTTTTTGGCCTCCATTCACTAAATTTCGAGTACTTAAAATTTAGGAGCATTATTTCATCATTTTAGGCGTATTTCAATCATGACTATATGATGGTTCAGTGTTGGTTCGGGTTGGTACGGAGTCATGATTAAATACGAAGTCGTTGGGCGTAATTGCCGCGTTTTCGGATTTAATTGCATAGTTTGGTCAAATAAATCTTTTTGCATATTTTTCATGTTAGATTTAAGTCGCAGCGAGCCTGGAAACGATCCAACCCATGTGGTAAAATTATTACAGGATATTTAATTACGCCATTTAATTATATTACGTGCATAAAAAATATGAAATATTCATTTTGAGAATTATGCGATATTGCTTGTGGCTATTTCACTATCATGGGATTATTATTTCACCCGGTCGCCAGTTACCGGTCAGTTCAGTTGTACCACCCAGTATACTGTGGCATTAGTCTGATCAGACGTTCATTACTTCACCCGGTCGTCAGTTATCGGTCCCGGTCGTCAGTTACCGGCCAGTTCAGTTCAGTTCAGTGCAGGGGCCACTTGCGTAGACCATAATCTCACCAGAAAATTATTACAAGCTATTTCATTACAGGGCTCCAAGGAGCAAACATTTTCACTTATGATTTTCAGTTCAGTTATGCACGTATTATAATTAATCAGGACACAATATTTTACGTTATACCTCATGACAAGATATTTTCACTTACATGCGATTTTATTATTTATTTACTTGTTATTTACGATATATGCATGCTGAGTCTTTAGACTCACTAGACTTGATTGTTGTAGGTACTGATGATGTCGGGATCGAGGGCGGGGACCAGTGAGCCAGCTCGAGTCGGCAGTAGTGGGACCCGAGGACCTCATTTTTTCAGCATTTACTATTTTATGATCAAACATTTTTCACGTTGCTGGATTATTATAAATTATTATTTTTACAAACAAACATTTACTTCCGCTGCCATTTCGAACATAAAACTTTATTTATCACTTTATTTTATGAACGAGGCATTTTAATCATTTAAAAAGAAAATTTTTAATTTTTCCGCAAATTTTCAAACACAAATTTTCGGGCCATTATAGAAAATGTTTATTTTTGAGATATATGCGATATGTCTTGTGGCCACCTCACGCTTATGTGATTCAGCTTATGGGATTATTACTTAACCCGGTGACTTACGACCGGTTCATGTTCATGTATGGGTACGGATATCCAGTCCAAGGGCTGTGATGATCGCTACCGCCCAGTATACTGTAGTTTAGTCTGATCAGACGTGCATGTTATGTTATGTTATGGGCCACTTGCGTAGAACATTATCTTAACAGAAAATTATGATATGCTATTTTATGACATAACTCTATCGAGCAAACATTTTACGTATGATTTTCAGATATTCACGTATTTATAATTATCCATGACATGATTTTCACCTTACGCTTTACGATACGATATGTTTATGTTACGCGAAATTTTATGATATATCTACTTGTTATTCACGATATATGCATGATGAGTCTTTAGACTCACTAGACTTGATTGTTGTAGGTAATGGTGAGGTCGAGGCCAAGGGCGGGGACCAGTGAGCTAGCTTGGGTCGGCAGTAGTAGGAACCCGAGGACCTCATGTTTATCATTTACTTTTTTTTTTCAAACTCAGTTTTCACTTTAAAGAATTATTTTAAGTCGTGGTTTTGGAAACATTATTTACTTCCGCTGCTACTTTATACATTAAATCTTTTATCAGTTTATTTATAAATGAGGCATGTTATTTATTTAAAGAGAAAAATTTTAAATTATTCCGCAAATTTTCAAATACGAAATACGGGCTTCTACAGTTGGTATCAGAGCCTATGTTCTTGTAAAGGGTTGTACTACTACTGATCTCGAGAAGCTCACCAAGTCACGTCTTCGGTCTGTAAGTTTTACATTTACGCATTTCGTTTAAAGTATGAAATATTTTTACAACGTGTTTTCATGAAATGTTTTATGTCAAGATTATAATTATGCAGTATTTATTTAAATTTAAAGAAATAATGGAATTATGCATGTTGGTTACGTATGGGTTATATGTATGGAACAGTAATCCTCCTAGACGCATTCCTGAGCGCTTGAGAGATGATGAGCATCGTCATGAGAACGGTGAGGATCATAGGCAAGAGAGGGATTTACCTCCACCCCCTCCACCGGACATGAACGCCCAGATGCTAGCCGGATTGACTCAGTTCTTTGCACAGTTTGCGGGGAACAATGCTGGAGTAGCCAGGCAGACGGGGCCTGAGGCTACCTATGAGCGGTTCATGAAGATGAGACCGAAGGAGTTCTCAAGGACGACAGATCCCATGATTGCCGAGGACTGGATTAAGTCCCTCGAGGTTATCTTCGAGTTCATGGGGCTTGGAAATGAGGACAGAGTTCGTTGTGCGACCTATCTGTTTGGAGGAGACGCCCGCTTATGGTGGGAAGGAGCATCCGTAGCCTTGAATGTGGCTACTCTGAGCTGGACACGCTTTACAGAGGTATTCTACTCTAAATATTTTACTAACGAGGTGCGTGCCAGGTTGACCAGGGAGTTCATGACCCTGAGGCAGGGAGACATGACTGTTACGGAGTTTATCCGTAAGTTTGAGAGGGGTTGCCATTTTGTGCCCCTAATTGCCAATGATGCGGGAGCCAAGTTGAGACAGTTTCTGGATGGTCTACGGCCGATCTTGCGCCGTGATGTTAGGGTGGCTGACCCTACTACTTATGACGTCGCTGTCTCCAGAGCTCTAGCTGCAGAGCAGGACCAGAATGATATAGAGAGAGACCGCCAGGGCAAGCAACCAGTCCAAGTGCCGCACCGCCTTCCTCAACAGCAGCATCAGAATAAGAGGCCTTTCCACGGCCCACCTAGGAACAGAGGACAGCAGCAGCAGCAGGGACGGGCAGTCCCGAGAGCCGTTGAGTACCTAGTCTGCGCTAAGTGCGTGCGTCGTCATGCTGGAGCTTGTATGTATTGCTCAGGGAAGTGCTACAAGTGTGGGAGTCCTGACCACTTGCTGAAGAATTGCCCTCAAGGGAGTCTGCCTACTCAAGGCAGAGTTTTTGCACTTCAAGCCGCAGAGACCAACCCGAAGATGATGCTCTTGACAGGTACTTTAAAGCTTGAAGTTTACATTTGAAAGTTATTGTTTCGAGGGTTTGGGTTAAGATTTTGAACATAGAATTGATGATAGGGCTGCATGTTCTAATCAGTGTTACATTCGGGAATTTAGATTAGAAGAACTTTGACCTTCTCATGTCTATAAGTTAGTTCTAGTAATTATTGGGTTCAGATTGATGTTCCAACCTTTCAGGGAGAATTTTTATAGCTGGTTCAGCTACAAATGCCTTGATAGATTCAGGGGCTACACATTCGTTCATTTCGGAGACCTTTGCAAATTTTCTCCAAATCAAGACCGTTGGGCTAGATGTAGCGTATTCAGTAGTATTGCCTTCTGAAGAGGAGCTGGCAGTTACTAACGTGATCCGAGACATAGACTTCGAGCTTCATGGTAATCTTGTTTATTCGGAGCTTATCGTATTGCCGATGCCAGAGTTTGACATCATTCTGGGTATGGACTGGCTGTTAAGGAACAGAGTTTTGATTGACTTCCAGCGGAGATCTGTGCTAGTCCGACCACTGGGGAGAGAGCAGTTCTTATTCGAACCAGACAGATACTTTCCTTTACCGTGCATTATACCTTGTGTCCAGGCTAGGAAGCTCATGCGCAGAGGGTGTCGGGCGTTTTTGGAGACTTTTGTATCCGTTCGCGAGGCACCCAGTCAATCAGCCTCCGATGTCCCAATTGTTAGGGATTTTCTAGACGTTTTTCCTGAGGATGTCTCTGGTATGCCACCCGAGCGAGAGGCGGAGTTTTCGATTGAGCTTATACCAGGTACGGTACCGATCTCGAAAGCACCGTATCGAGGCAGAACTTAAGTAGCAGATTCATGAACTTCTCGACAAGGAGTTCATTCGCCCGAGTTTTTTGCCATGGGGCGCGCCAGTCTTATTTGTGAAGAAGAAGGATGGTTCGATGAGGCTCTGTATTGATTACCGGGAGTTGAACAGGGTTACTGTGAAGAACAAATACCCCCTTCCGCGGATTGAAGATCTATTTGATCAGTTACAGAGAGCTTCAGTATTCTCTAAGGTCGACCTGCGTTCTGGTTATCACCAGTTGAGGGTGAAAGACGCCGATGTTCTCAAGACTGCCTTCCAAACTCGATACGGCCACTTCGAGTTCCTTGTGATGCCGTTCGGTTTGACGAGTGCGCCAGCGATCTTCATTGATCTCATGAATCGCGTATTTCAGCCGTATCTTGATCAGTTCGTGATAGTATTCATAGACAAAATTTTCGTCTACTCGAATAATCAAGAGGATCACAGTAGACATCTGACCAGAATGTTGCAGACCTTACAGAAGCATAAGCTATTCGCGAAGTTCAGTAAATGCAAATTCTGGTTAGAGAATGTGGCGTTCTTAGGCCACATCGTTTCTAGCAGCGGTATTGAGGTAGACCTAGCGAAAGTTGCAGCAGTCAGGGATTGGGTTGTGCCGCAGAATGCATCAGAGATCCGTAGTTTCCTTGCGCTAGCAGGATATTATCGGAAGTTTATTCAGGGATTCTCCTCTATCGCAGTTCCACTCACGTCGTTGAAAAAGAAGAATGTTAAATTTGTGTGGAGCGATGAGTGTCAGAAGATATTCGATACTTTGAAGCAAGCTCTTATATCAGCGCCAGTTTTGGCAATGCAGTCAGGGCCTGGCGAGTTTGTTTTGTATACCGATGCTTCGAAGCTCGATTTAGGCACAGTGTTGATGCAGCATGGGAAGGTGATAGCGTATGCTTCTCGTCAGTTGAAAATACATGAGAAGAACTACCCTACCCACGATCTATATTTGGCAGTCGTAGTTTTTGCCTTGAAGATTTGGAGGCATTATTTGTATGGAGAGAAGTGCCAGATATTTACCGACCATAAGAGCCTCAAGTACTTCTTTACGCAGAAAGAGCTGAATATGCGTCAGAGGCGTTGGTTGGAGCTAGTGAAGGACTATGACTGTGACATTAGCTACCACCCGGGCAAAGCTAATGTAGTTGTGGATGCACTGAGCAAGAAAGTCGCAGCGATGGCTCATTTGGTAATTCCGAGACCTCTTCAGTCTGAGATACAGAGGTTTGATCTAGAGATATATCCTCGAGGTAGAGTTCCCCGTCTATCTACTTTGACGATTCAGTCTTCTCTTCTAGACCGTATTCGTAGTGGACAGTCAACAGATGAGCAGTTGGCAAAGTGGAAGCAGAGAGATGAGGCCAAGGGCAGTATCTTGTATACAGTTAGCGACGGCATTGTGAGATATCGAGAAAGAATGTGGGTTCCTAGCAGCGATTCTATTCGAGCAGATATTTTGTCTGAGGCCCACATGTCGCCGTACCCTATTCATCTTGGGAGTACGAAGATGTACAAAGATCTGCAGTTGTTGTATTGGTGGCCCGGGATGAAGAAGGATATCAAACATTTTCTATCCGAGTGTCTGACTTGTCAACTAGTGAAAGCGGAGCATCAGCGACCAGCAGGTACACTCAAGCCTCTTCCTATTCCCGAGTGGAAGTGGGAGAATGTTACCATGGACTTCGTTGTCGGTTTGCCGAAGTCAGTCAGAGGATCAAATGCTATTTGGGTGATTGTTGATCGTCTTACCAAATCAGCACACTTCTTTCCTATTAAGACGACTTTCACCGTGATTCAGTATGCGGAGTTGTATATCCGGAAGATAGTCAGACTTCATGGTATTTCCGTTTCTATCGTGTCTGACCGAGATCCTAGATTCACTTCCTCATTTTGGAAGAGTTTGCATTCGACTATGGGTACGAAGTTGTTGTTTAGCACAGCTTTCCACCCTCAGACAGATGGGCAGTCAGATAGAGTTATCCAGATTTTAGAAGATCTTCTCCGTGCATGTGTCATCGATTACTCATGGAGTTGGGAGTCGAAGTTGCCACTGGTAGAGTTCACCTATAACAAAAGTTTTCAGTCGTCTATAGGTATGGCTCCGTATGAAGCACTGTACGGTCGTAAGTGCAGATCGCCTATCCATTGGGAGGAAGTAGGGGAAAGAGCAGAATTGGGTTCGGAGATCATTCAGCAGACTGTCGATGTAGTAGTCAAGATCCGTGTTAGAATGAGGACTGCACAGAGCCGACAGAAGAGTTATGTGGATCAGAGGAGGAGAGATCTAGAGTTTGCCGTTGGCGACCATGTTTTTGTGAAGATAGCACCTATGAAAGGTGTCATGTGATTCGGGAAGAAAGGAAAGCTCAGTCCGAGATTCATCGGACCATTTGAGATTCTCGACAGGGTTTGGACGCTAGCTTATCGTGTTGCTCTTCCACCGAATCGGGCCGGAGTACACAATGTGTTCCACGTCTCTATGCTAAGGAAGTATATGGCGAATCCTTCGCATGTCCTGAATTTTGAACCGTTGCAGCTCACTCCGAACCTGTCTTATGAAGAAAGACCAGTGCAGATCTTAGACAGACAGGAGAAGAAGCTTCGAAACAAACTGGTGAAGCTAGTGAAAGTCAAATGGCTTAATCATTCAGAGGAGGAAGCTACGTGGGAATCGGAGCCAGAGATAAGGAGTCAGTATCCCGAGTTATTCGGTAAGATTTAATTTCGAGGACGAAATTTCTTTTAAGGGGGGGAGAGTTGTAGAACTCGATAAATCAGAATACGTATAAGCCATGCATAATTACTATTATTTAAATTAAAATGATTTTATTCATGCATGAGGGTTTAATTCATTTAAACTTTGCTAGTCATGATCATTTATTTTAAAACACAGTAGTTTAGTTTTTATCTTTTCGGATAAGTACGCGAGGCCGGACTGGAATTGGAGAATTAAGATAAGATTAATAATAAGAAAACATTCAAAAATTAATTTAAGCCAAGGAATAATTTATTTTAATGAAAAAAAATGTTTAAGGATTTATTTAACTAATTGAAGTTAAGGTAGTAAACAAGTTTCTTTATGTCCAACAATTAATTAAAAGCCTAAATTAAAATGTATGACCAATTGAGATAAGTTAATTTAGGCCTATTTTATTTAAAAAATTGTAACTTAACTTGCTAGTAATTTATTTTTAAGAATTAGCCATGCATGCAAGAAAATTACTATCCTAAATAAATTTATTATTTCACTAAAATACATAACAAGTGTTTCAAACTTGAAAGGGTTAAAAATTCAATAATTAAGAAATATTTTTCCCTCCATTATCTAGCAAATTCGGCCACCCCTTGATAGATTTAAAAAAATGATTGGCAACTCTCCATTTTTAGTTTCTTTCCTTATCCTTTCATGGTAGAATAATTCCATCAATTTAAATCCCCACTAATTAATAATTAAGCAATATTCCTACCTTGTTTTTGATAGCTAAAAATCGGCCACTCACTCCTTCAAATCAAATCAAATCAAATCACACCTCATTTCCTTATCTCTCAAGCAACTAGGATATAAAGAATTGTAATTGCCATTCAACCTCCTCATTTAATTGGTAACCTTTCCCTCATTTTTCTAGACTTCCTCCCCCTCCATTCCACCGAAAATTTCAGAGCCTTTCAGCACAAAAAAATCGTGAGTCTTCAAGAGAAAATAAGAGAGAAAGTAGAAAAGAAAATAGAACTCCGTCTCCGCCGCGCCGTGTTCGTCGTAATCGTTTGTTTTTTTCAAAACAAATTCAAGGCATGTCTATATTATTCTTTTCTCTTCAATCAAGTCATATACATATTTTTAAACATCACATGGCCAAGTTTTTTACAGCAAAACTGAAATTATGACAGCACATAAGTTTCGAAAATTCTGCACAGATTTTTATCGGCTACCTTCAGGCTTCACGTTTGGTATTGTTTTGTGATTTCAGGGGGTTGGCTCGGTTCCGGGCATTCAAGGCTGCATCTAGACATGTACTAGGATGTGTTAGGGAGGTGTTGGTCCATCGGTTTGAGTCCCTTCGCCACAGCAAGACGAAATGGACAGCAACTCTCCATAGTTGCAATCTTTGAGGCTCGATTTTCTCTTTGGTTGCCTAAGGTGAGAGTTTGGATCATGGTTGGCCCAGGGCCTGTAACCATGGTTTGAACCCTTCCTTAGCATGTCTAGGACAAAACAACACAAGTTTCCCTCGGTTTCTTTTTATTTTTTGGGTGAGTGAGTTTCGAAACTTGTGATGTTGGGTGGATCTTGTTTGGCTTCTAGCCCTTAGCCATGGTTCACACAATATCTCATGATGTCTAGATCGAGCCATGGTCAATCGTATGGCCACTGGAACGATGAAAGACAGCAAGCGAACCAATGCATCACAGTACAGATTTTTGGTGTTCTCGGTTCCAAGTTTCGGTTGCCTTGGGTGTTTGCTTGGATTGTGGTTGGCCTAGGGCCCTTAGACATGGTTCAAGCCACAACTTAGGATGTTGGTAAGAGATTCTGCCGGGCAGTTCAATCCCCAATGGCCAATAGCCTCGTAAACGAAGCAAGGAAGCACAGCAGCTGCTGCTGCATTTTTTTGACATCATCTTGGGCTTCGGTTCAGAGGCTTGTTTCGAGTTCTTGGTTGGCTTTTAGCCTACGACCTTGGACTGGACAGTACCTCATTGAGTTAAGAAGGTCATGTTTTTGGCCGTTTGTGATTTGGTTAAGTTTAGAAGTCGTATGAGAATTTACGGTTCAATGTGCCAAAGTGACTCTCGAAAGAGCGTTTCATGATTTTTGCCTCCATGCACAATTTTCGTGTATTACAGCCATTGATAAATATTTTCCAGTATTTTAGGTGTATTTTAATCATGACTAAACGATGGTTCGATGTTGGTTCGGATTGGTACGGAGTCATGGTTAGATACTAAGTTTGTTGGGCGTAATTGTCTCGTTTTTTGTTCGACTATGATATGTTGGTCAAGTTGAGATTATTTGCATGTGTCTCATGCTAGAATTAGGTCGCAGCGAGCCTGGGAATGATCCAACTCCTTCGATATAGAAAATGTGATTTTAATTATATTACGTGCATAAAATAGAAAATGTTTATTTTTGAGATTTATGCGATATGTCTTGTGACCACCTCACGCTTATGGGATTCAGCTTATGGGATTATTACTTAACCCGGTGACTTACGACCGGTTCATGATCATGTATGGGTACGGATATCCAGTCCAAGGGCTATGATGATCGCTACCACCCAGTATACTGTAGTTTAGTCTGATCAGACGTGCATGTTATGTTATGTTATGGGCCACTTGCGTAGAACATTATCTCAACAGAAAATTATGATATGCTATTTTATGACAGAGCTCTATCGAGCAAACGTTTATTTTACGTATGATTTTCAGATATTCACGTATTTATAATTATCCATGACATGATTTTCACCTTACGCTTTACGATACGATATGTTTATGTTACGCGAAATTTTATGATATATTTACTTGTTATTCACGATATATGCATGGTGAGTCTTTAGACTCACTAGACTTGATTGTTGTAGGTACTGATGAGGTCGAGGCCGAGGGCGGGGACCAGTGAGCTAGCTTGGGTCGGCAGTAGTAGGAACCCTAGGACCTCATGTTTATCATTTACTATTTTTTTTCAAACTCGGTTTTCACTTTGAAGAATTATTTTAAGTTGTGGTTTTGAAAACATTATTTACTTTCGCTGCTACTTTATACATTAAATCTTTTATCAGTTTATTTATAAATGAGGCATGTTATTTATTTAAAGAGAAAAATTTTAAATTATTCCGCAAATTTTCAAATACGAAATACGGGCCTCTACACTTGTACATACTTGAACATACATAAACTTCATCATTTTGCGTAGAGGCATGTTTCAAAGCAAGTGACCCATAACATAAATCGCCTGATCAGACTAAACAACAGCACTGGGCTGACAGGGAAAAATCAACTGCCACATACATGAGATCCCCGTTCATGCTTTAACGGGTGGATTGGTCCCCGTTCATGCTTTAACGCTTTCCAATCCCGATCTAAACCCGTTCATGATTTAACGGGGTGGATTGGTCCCTGGTCATGCTTTACCGCTTTCCAATCTCATGCATAAATTGGTAACAAGACATTTAGCATATCTCAAAAACTTGAAATATTTCTCTTGCACGTCAAACATACTTACTTGGCGTTGAGGGATTCGTTGGATCTCGCTTGGGGCCGCTGCTGCACAAACTAACATGAATTTCAACACTTAACTTGAGACGTAGGTATTCTTGCTCACCACCGAATTAAATAGATAGCTTATGACATTCTAGGTCACTCGGGACTTGACCTCGGTAAATCATCGTACTAACCATGAAATCAAACCCCGAAACAAACTCTAAGATAACGTGTGAACATTTCCCAACCATAAAAGACATGAACTTACTATTTGAATTTGAAAAGAAGGAGAAACCAAATATTCGGACAGAAGGAGTGGCGCTCGGGCGGTAAAATGTTACCGCTCGGGCGCCGAGTTTTCTAAATCTCTACTCTCGGACAGAATGAGTGGCGCTCGGGCTGTAAGAAATTACCGCTCGGGCACCGAGTGTACTGAACCCGCGATCTGCCTCTTAATACCCTTAACCAAAAAAAATACGATTCGTGAACCAATCCATCGAGACTCATCTTAGGACACTATGACACTGACTCGACTCCATAACATGTCCCAAACATTCCCAAAGAAACGATGCACCACACGCAATGCAATCAAACCCATAAACTCAAATTTTAACACCAAAATAGTTTTCACGAATACTCGTTCTCCCAAGTGCCTAACGACGCAAATCAAAACGTCAATGACCTTCCCAACATCATTAACCACATACCTAAACGCAGTAGCGATCCACCAACGGTTCCCAACGAAGCCTGCAACTCTAAAACTTCAAGAACGCATCAATAACATAGTTTTCCAGAAAACGCAGTTTGAACATTCCCACGAAAAACACCATAACTTACTCAATTTTTATCCAAATTTTTCGAGTTTACTATCAAATCGAAGTTATCAAAAAGTTCTACATTTTATATGTTGAAGGTTTTTCCAAAAAGTCGATCGAAAAGTCTCAGTATTTAATTTGACAGCGAAATTCGAGTTTTAGATCTAAAAATTTATTTCAAAACCGATCCAACCATGTTTGCTCAAACTTCTTCCTAACATCCACATGTTTTTCATACAATAAACATAAAAATCATTAGTATGACAAAATCGATGCATAAATGAAAGAATATACGTGCCTTATGATGTTTAACGTTACCGAAATGACGACTCCGACGCGGGAAGGAAGCGAGGGTTGATCCGAGACGATCGTGCAACGATTTTCTGGCAACAAAACTTACGAAAAATTGCTGGAGAAATAAAAGGGGAGGGGCGGCTGCTCTTGCTCTCCAAGAACCCTAATATTCTTCTATCAAAATTTGAAATAGAGTGCAGGGAATTTTGTGTGTGTGCTTTATGTGTAGATGTGTGTGTGTAGAGGTGTGTGCGCGTGTGTTTGTGTAGATGATTTGGGTAATTTTGTGCTAAATAGGTAATTAACAACTAATTAAAATAATATCCTACTATAACATTTAAAATACACAATTAACAATGTTAATAAAAATGATAATTCTCACCAACTAAACAAAGTCCCTTAATTTAAAATGAAATGAACCATTGCTAAACCTTAAAAGTTTTAAAATCTTAAAAATCACCTAATAAATTAAAATAGGATTTAAAATGCTAAAACTTAACAAAATATTTAAAATGCCCCATCCTTAACTAAAAAAATAAAATACCACATAAAAGTATTTGAAAACATCGTCACCGGTCTCTTTTCATCGATCTCGTATCGAATAATCGCCTGAAACATGAAACTCGAGAAAACATTTTAACGTGCATCACATAAACATGAATAATTTAAAATAATGCAATTTGAATAAATAATGCATCATTAAAATAACTTTTAAATTTAAATAATGATTTAACCACTAAATAAATGCATGGAATTTACGTGTACTGATTTTGGGCACTACAGTTCCTACCCCACTTATATAAATTTCGTCCTCGAAATTAAATCTTACCGAACAACTCCGGGTAGCGAATTCTCATATCTACCTCGGACTCCCAAGTGGCTTCCTCCACTGATTGGTTCAGCCACCGGACTTTGACCAGCTTGGTCACCTTGTTCCGAAGTCTACGCTCCTGTCTGTCTAGGATTTGGACAGGTCTTTCCTCATATGACAGATCTGGAGCCAACTGCGACGGCTCGTAGCTCAAAACATGCGAAGGATTAACTAGGTACTTCCTCAGCATTGAGACGTGGAACACATTGTGTACCCCGGCCAGATTTGGCGGTAACGGTACGCGATAAGCTATTGTCCCAACTCTGTAAAGAATTTCAAACGGTCCAATAAACCTCGAACTGAGCTTGCCTCTATTCCCAAATCTCATAACACCCTTCATGGGTGCTATCTTCACGAAAACGTGATCACCTACTGTAATGCCCGAGATTTTATCACCGTAATTAGACATTGATTAATTGATAGAATTGAGATTTCAGGAGCTAAAATAAGATGTGAAAGGAGAAGCCGGGCGTCGGTGCATCATAAGCCAAGATGTTGGACAGAACATGTGGCGCCCGAGCGGCACATTACAACTGCCCGAACGCCAAAGCACCATAAGTATACCCTTCGGACAGAACATCTGGCGCCCGAGCGGTAGTTTTTGACCGCCCGAGCGCCAGGGGATGAGAATATGAGGGCTTGGACAGAAAGTATGGCGCCCGAGCGGTAGTTTTTGACCGCCCGAGCGCCAGTATGTAACAAGCCGAGTAACCGAACAGAGTGTTCGGCGCCCAAATGGTAATTCTCGACCGCCCGAGCGCCGACTGAAATGGGTGAAAATATGAAATGTTTCTTTAGCATGCAACAGGGGATATATATATACATATACACTTTATCTTCAGCAGAGACAAAGGAAGGAAACGAGGAAAAGCTTCAGAAAATCCTTACGCCTTTATATTTCAATCCGTCCGTCTGATTTTCAATCCGACTTCAGTACTGAGTTTCTATCGACGAGAGCTTCAACTGGGCGTAAGTTTTCTTATGTTTTGTGATGATTTGAAATTATGATACTGCCAGAATCAGATATGATCCATATATGTTGTTCTTGCGATATCAGACATTGTATAATCGAAACCGGATCGAAGAACAGACTGTTTATGTAATTGTTATGATTTTCAGAGTTTATTTGATTGTGATTAGACCGATTTGATATCAGAATTGTGTTGTTATCGATTAGGAGATGTTGGGATTGATATTTGGTTGATACTGTATTGCTAGGAACATTGATATTATTCAGATTTGGATCAGATAAGTTATTGAACTGTATATACTGATATTGCATTGCCGGTATTGTGAGATTGTACATATTTGAGATTATGATCTGTTATTGTTGAGATTATGGGTTGTATTGATATTGATTATGAGCTGTGTTATTATATCTGTGATGTTGAGATTGACGGGGTTATTGAGATTGTATTGTTATGCCGTCAAAACATCAATAGATTGATATTAGTCAGATTCGCTATTGATTGAGATTGCATCGTTGTATAGTTGACATTGATCAGATTATGTCTAGATTTGAGTGTTGATCAGAACAGGTCTTGAATTGAATTATATTGTTATTACCAGATTGAATATGGACAGAGTTGAATTCGAGACTTTGACTTCGTCAGACCGAGAAGAGAAAGGTATAAATCAATGTTGATTCGAGATTGCACAACTCGAGTTAGATTTGACTTGAGTTTCTCAAAATCACATACTGAATGATTATTGCACTGATATTTGCAATTCTTGATATTGATATGCTTAGTCTATTGATCTAGAGCAAAGAATGAGTTAGAGTGGGCAGATCCACCTAGTCTTTGGCAGAATCGCCATGGCAGAACTGCCAAGTCACTGGACTTTTGGATATATATCGATAGACTGAGGATAAGACCGACTCCTATTGCAGATCTTCGATATAGACAGCCAAAGTCTGGGACTAAGAACGTACCACCATGTAGCTTGGGTAAAGTAGATGGGAGAACGTTGCGTTCTTATTCAGATTGTGATCCCTAGATTAGGAGGAGTCGAGTCAGAGTCTAAGAGTCACGGAGTGTGATTCAGAGTTTGTATTTATTCATGTTTCTGATGTTGATACATGTTATGAATATCTGTTTCATACTGTTATACCTGTTTTTATGAAATGCATGTATACATGATTTATACTGGGAATGTAATTCTTACCGGAGTTATCCGGCTTTTGTCTTGTTTGTATGTGTGCATGACAACAGGTGGGACATGATCAGATCAGGAAAAAGATGAGAGATTATAGTTAGCGTGGAGATCCGGGCCCAGAAGCAGAATAGGATTCAGCACTTGATGTATAGTCGTTGAACCTAGTTGAGATAGAGACATGTAATACATGATATGTACTTTGATTTTGACATGTATATTAGATAGATTACTGTTACGTTTCCGCATTTATAATTTAAAAAGGGAAAAAAAATTGAGTCCCACTTTTCTTAATTGTTATGTTTGACATTAATAATGATTAAGACATGAATTAGCGTCCGGGTCCCCACAGCAGGTGGTATCAGAGCAGTTGGTACCTTAGACTGAGATAGGAGCTGGTGAGCGGGGTAGAATGAGTTTTCTTCCTTGCTTTTACATGCTAGCAATCTATTATGATTTACTGCTTTGAAATGCATGTTTACCTGTTTATCTGATTTGATTATAAGCATGTATTATTTTAGAATGAATCAGAACCGATTCTTGATCAGCAGTAAGATGATTAGAGGAGGACTGAAACAGGCTTGTTGTATTTGGTTACTAATTCTTTTGGTAATCAGATATACCTCCTTGAAGAATTCCAGAATCAGGTGGTACTTCGGTTTATCAGATGGATGTGTCAGAAACCCCGATGGAAATAATGTTGAAGAGGTTTCAGTCATTTCAACCGCCGATTCTGAAGGGTATTGAGACGTCTGATGACTGTGAGAGTTGGCTGAATGATATTGAAGTGTTGTTTGATTCACTTGATTACCCAGATGAACGCAGAGTTAGATTGATTGGGCAGCAGTTATACGAGGTTGCAAAGAGTTGGTGGATCGCAACCAAAGAAGCATTAGAACAGCTTGGTACCGTGATTACGTGGAAAATCTTTAAAGCTGAGTTTCATAAAATATTTCTCCCAGTATCGTACCGACAAGATAAGAGTACAGAGTTTGCCAACTTGAAACAGGGCCAGCTGAATATTGAAGAATACGTGGCAAAGTTATCTAATTTACTACGTTTTGCTCCTCATGTGGCTGGGAATTATAGAGCTGTAGTTGATCAGTTCATCAGTGGATTGAATCCTGAAATAGCTGCATTGGTAAATGTAGAACGACCCCATTATTTTGCCGACGCCTTGAACATGGCGAAGGGAGCTGAGGAAAGTTTGATTCCACTGCGAGGAATGACGTATGTTGTTCACCCACAGAAACAACAACCTTCAGTTCAATTCTTGCAATCACTGTCTCGAATTGATAGTGCCAGTAGTAGTAAAGGAAAATAAGATTTCCAGAAAGCTCGCAAGAAACAGTTTAAGAAACTAGGAACCGGTTCATCTAGCTCCAGTGATTCTAGCCAGAGTTATACAGGAGAGTACTGCAGAACTTGTGGAGGAAGACATTCCACAGAGCAATGCCGAGGTGTGTTCGGTAGTTTCCGGATCTTCAGACAATCAGGACACTTTGCTAGAGTATGTCCACAGAGAGGTTCCCGAATATCTCAGGGAGCAAAACCATCTGAATCAGTGGCACCGCCTGATAGACCATCACCGGTTGTTCACTCCTTCCAACCACCAACGACTCCTCAGTCACATCCATGGCAAGGAGGAAGCCAGACAGGTAGCCAAGCTCCTATACAGTAGGCCAGAGTGTTGCCTTGATCAAGGAACAGGCCCAAAGCTCATCTGAGAAGATGGTGACATGTAATTGTTTCCTGTATGGTTATTTTGCATATGTATTGATAGATACTAATGCATTCCATATGAATATCTTAGAATGAATTGCATTGATATATGCTTTGTCTATTAAGTTATTATTTGCTGTAGTATTGATCTCTTTTCCGTTGGGGAGAGGTTTTGTATCAGTGACATCTGTTAGACTTTGTATGCTATAGTATGACAGATATGAGATTGAGTTAAATTGCATTGTACTTGGGTGTCCGATTTTGACAGTATTATCGGTACTGATATGTTGACCAAGTACAGAGCTACCGTTGATTTTTCAAGAAGATTGAAAGATTCAGATAGATATGATTGATTAACGGAAATTTTACGGTAAGGATTCTAGATCTAGAATTCCTTGGATATGGGTGATGTTGAGGACTCGATTATTACAAAAAGGAACGGAGAGATTCCTTATGTATTCAGTTGACATACTGAAATCGAGCCTATCATTGGCTGATTTGCCAGTGGTATATGAAATTGCTGATGTGTTTTCAGACGGGATTTCAGAATTGCTTCCAGTCAGAGAGATAGATTTCAGCATTGATTGCATACCAGGTACAGTTCTTATTTTTGAAATACTGGATAGATCGTACTGATTGAATTGAAAGACTTGAAAGACCAGTTAGAAGATTTCTAGCCGAGAGTTACATCTGATTGAGTGTTTCTATTTGGGATGCCCCAGCTATGTTTGTGGGTTGATGAACCGCATGCTCAGAAGTATTTTGATGATTTTATGCTTGTTTTATCTATGATATCCTGAGATATTAGAAGCATATGACTGATTAGATCGAACATTTGCAAATTGTATTGAATGTTCTGAGAAATGAAATGTTGTATACAAAAAACTGTTGAGATGTGAATCTTGGCCGAGACATATTGTATTCAGAACATGTTAGATCCGAAGATAGTATATTGGTTGATCTTAGCACAGTCAAAGTCTTGATCAGTTGGCTGAGACCGATAGCATTGTCTGAAATTACAGTTTTATGACTTAAGCAGATCAGTATCGATGAGTGATGTTTCGAATCTGATTGAATATTGCTGTTGTTCTTAATCCGTGTTTGAAACAGATAGTAGACAGTGGAGAATTTATATTGTGCAGACCGAACCAGAACTGATTTTGAAAATTAAATCAGTTCAGGAATTTGATCAAAATGTTCAGAACTCGGTTTCGAGGATCAGAGTAGGCAATCGATCAGAGTATCAGGTATGTGACAATGTACTGTATATGAATAACCGTATTGTTGTGCCGAATATTTCAGATTTTAGATGACAGATATTGTCAGAAGTGCATAACAGCCGATGCAGTATTCGTTCTGATGGCAGAAAATGTACAGTGATCTGAAAAGACAGTTTTGAGAAAAACAGATGAAATCAGATATTACAGAGTTGTGTTGAAATGTCTGAATTACCATCAGGTAAATCCAGAAAGACAGAAACCAGGGGGATTATTGTAGAGCCTGTTTATTCCTGAATGGAAATGGGAGTACATTTCCATGGATTTTGTGATGAAGCTACCGAGATCCTCCCGAGGTTGTGATGTGATTCGAGTCGTGATTGATAGATTGACCGAATCCATATGTTTTATCTCGTACAAGATGAAGTACAGATATGATCCGATGGCAGAGATCTATGTTAGAGAGGTGGTTAGATTTACAAAGTGCCGAAGTCGATGGTTTTAGACCGTGATTTTTGGTTTACTTCACACTTTGGATGGAGTTACAGCAAGCGCTAGGTACGAAGGATATCTGAGTACTGCATATTATTCACCGACTGACGGACAGTCAGAGTGGATTATCCAGATTTTGGAAGATATGCTTAGAGCTGTAATGCTTGATTTTAGCACTAATTGACAGGATTCAATTCAATGTGGTGAGTTTTCGTACAACCACAGCTATCAGACGAGTTGTTAGGATCGATTAGGGGGTAATCTTTAAGCTAAATTAGCTCGGTTCTTGAAATATTGAACACCGATAAATTAAATCGAGTTTGGTGTTCAAACCAAGCGGAAAATACTCGAATTAATCCTTCGTAGAAACCGAATAAATATTTTGTAAACCATTTAAAATATATGCAAGTTGAATGAGTAAAAAATATTCAGTTGAAGCATTTTATCAAACACTTGGTATACAATATTTTGATATTTGAAGAACACATAAAATGCTTCAACAATGCATCTTTAAAAACAGTGAAAATGATAAGAAAATGCAATAAACAAATAGACAAGAATTTGTTTATGGATGTTCAGAGATTTCAAACACTCCTACGTCACCCCTTCTTCCCCTTGGGAAGGATCCACTAGAAGACTTTGATTTATACAACTACTTGTACAAACCCATTCCGGAAGGGCAGCACCCAACTAGAACTCCTAGCACTCAAGATTTTAGGCAGCACCTCATAATCAGCATATTGTTTAATGTCTCATATGCAAAGACTACATACACAAGTTTATTGTCTTTGTGCAAGACTCACTCAACTAATCTTTGAAGTTCAACTCTCTTGTATATGTGTGAGTGATTGTGTGTGAGAAATTTATCATTTACAGTGTATATCTCAAATGTATCCTCACACAAGGGTTTGTGCTCTCAACTAGCTGATATCTTCATGCTAACTGCCCATGCTTTGAATCCACTTCAAAAGCTATTGTTTGATCTTCAATATGTTGTATTTATAGGCTCCAACACTGATATATACGTTAGACACAGGAATATGACCGTTGGAAAGTTTCTGTACTGTTTCTGGAATTGCAACGGTCAAATTCGTCTTGCTGGACATTTTTTCGACTGGTCAACTCTGGTCAACTGGTCAACTCAACTGGTCAATCAGTTCAACTAGTTCAGTTGGTCTGGTTCAGTTCAACTGGTTCAGTTGGTCTGGTTCAACTGGTCTTCAGCTTGTCTGGTTCAGTTTCAGCTGGTTCAGTTCAGCTGGTCTGGTTCAACTGGTCTTCAGCTGGTCTGGTTCAGTTTCAGTTGTTCAGCAGCTGGTTCAGTTCAATTGGTTGATCAGCTGGTCAGCAGTTGGTTCAGTTTGTTCAGTTTCAGCTGGTGTGCTGAAATCAGCCTAGCTGATTTCAGTTTGTGCAGAACCAGTAACTTCATCATCATTTATCAGCATCTTAAGCTTTGATTCAGATTTTGACTTCTGACGATGATTTGTATATCATCGTCTTATCTTTCCAACGCATACTGAATCGCTTCATTTCAATAACCGAGCTGAGAGATATGACCAAAATAACCGCAACTGCTCAAACTCAACTGATTGCTGTTTTCGCGTGATCAGTTCGGTAATTGAGCGATCAGTTAGACCATGATAACATCCGATTTTTCCCAACTGAAGTGAAATACGATTTGTTCCAAATTGAGTTTTCTAATCAGTCCAGTTGGCGGATTGTCATTTGGATAATCCAGTTGAGAGATATCATCAAAATACCGAAGCTCGCCAGAAATTCAGTTTGTGCAAAATTCAGTTTCAGCTTGCTTCTTGTGTTTGCAACTTCACACTTGCGTAAATATGTTAGAAACACAATAACAAGTTTTGTTAACATAAAAATCAAGATTGCAAACTTGAAAAGTTCCAACAATCTCTCCCTTTTTGATGATCACAAAACTTGGATAAACAATCAACTCAACTAACATATTTCTCCCCCTTTTTGTGTGAGTCAAAAAGTCATATTTTCAAAACATTTTAAACAAAATTTTCTCCCCCTCAATATTTTAAAATAATAACTCCATTAAAATTACAATGAGTTCTCCCCCTATATTTTTGAAATTTTGAAAATTATAAAAGAAGAAGGATAACTAACCAATTTTCTCCATGGCTCATTTTCTGCTGCAGCACATATGCTCTGCCTTCAACGAATAAATTGTATTTTTTCTGGCATAATTAGGCTGCAAATTTTATACCGCTGTAAACCTCTATGAGTCTAGTTTGCAACGCAAAAATCGGTTCGTCATTTGGACACTCGAGCAAGGAGATATGACATTTTTCCTATGGTCGCTGCAAGCTGCGCGAAAATTCAGTTTTGCATATATATGTGTAAAAAATATGAAATTTTAGAATTTTAAACATCAAAATCAGTTTCAATGTTCTTTCAAGAACACCCGCTCAGATACCAATTGTTAGGATCGATTAGGGGGATAATCGTTGAGCTAAAATAGCTCGGTTCTTGAAATATTGAACACCGATGAATTAAATCGAGTTTGGTGTTCAAACCAAGCGGAAAATACTCGAAATAATCCTTCGTAGAAACCGAATAAATATTTTGTAAACCATTTAAAATATATGCAAGTTGAATGAGTAAAAAATATTCAGTTGAAGCATTTTATCAAACATTTGGTATACAATATTTTGATATTTGAAGAACACATAAAATGCTTCAACAATGCATCTTTAAAAACAGTGAAAATGATAAGCAAATGCGATAAAAAAAAACACGAATTTGTTTATGGATGTTCGGAGATTTCAAACACTGCTACGTCACCCCTTCTTCCCCTTAGGAAGGATCCACTAGAAGACTTTGATTTATACAACTACTTGTACAAACCCATTCCGGAAGGGCAGCACCCAACTAAAACTCCTAGCACTCAAGATTTTAGGCAGCACCTCACAATCAGCATATTGTTTAATGTCTCATATGCAAAGACTACATACACAAGTTTATTGTCTTTGTGCAAGACTCACTCAACTAATCTTTGAAGTTCAACTCTCTTGTATATGTGTGAGTGATTGTGTGTGAGGAATTTATCATTTACAGTGTATATCTCAAATGTATCCTCACACAAGGGTTTGTGCTCTCAACTAGCTGATATCTTCATGCTAACTGCCCATGCTTTGAATCTACTTCAAAATCTATTGTTTGATCTTCAATATGTTGTATTTATAGGCTCCAACACTGATATATACGTTAGACACAGGAATATGACCGTTGGAATGTTTCTGTACTGTTTCTGGAATTGCAACGGTCAAATTCGTCTTGCTGGACATTTTCTCGACTGGTCAACTCTGGTCAACTGGTCAACTCAACTGGTCAATCAGTTCAACTAGTTCAGTTGGTCTGGTTCAGTTCAACTGGTTCAGTTGGACTGGTTCAACTGGTCTTCAGCTTGTCTGGTTCAGTTTCAGCTGGTCTGGTTCAACTGGTCTTCAGCTGGTCTTGTTCAGCAGCTGGTTCAGTTCAATTGGTTGATCAGCTGGTCAGCAGTTGGTTCAGTTTGTTCAGTTTCAGCTGGTGTGCTGAAATCAGCCTAGCTGATTTCAGTTTGTGCAAAACCAGTAACTTCATCTTCATTTATCAGTATCTTAAGCTTTGATTCAGACTTTGACTTCTGAAGATTATTTGTATAACATCGTCTTATCTTTCCAACGCATACTGAATCGCTTCATTTCAATAACCGAGCTGAGAGATATGACCAAAATACCGCAGCTGCTCAAACTCAACTGATTGCTGTTTTCGTGTGATCAGTTCGGTAATTGAGCGATCAGTTAGACCATGATAACATCCGATTTTTCCCAACTGACTTGAAATACGATTTGTTCCAAATTGAGGTTTCTAATCAGTCCAATTGGCGGATTTTCATTTGGATAATCCAGTTGAGAGATATCATCAAAATACCGAAGCTCGCCAGAAATTCAGTTTGTGCAAAATTCAGTTTCAGCTTACTTCTTGTGTTTGCAACTTCACACTTGAGTAAATATGTTAGAAACACAATAACAAGTTTTGTTAACATCAAAATCAAGATTGCGAACTTGAAAAGTTCCAACACGAGTATAAAGATTGCATCGTTTGAGACGTTATACGGTAAGAAGTATGGATCCCCTCTTGATTTGGGACGATATCTCTGAAGTTCCTGATATTGAACCTGATATTATCAGAGATATGACAAAGAAAGTGCCGCTGATTCAGCAGAAAATGAAAGCAGCACAAGATTGACAAACCAAATATGCCAACGTCAAACGACGACTGTTGATAGTTGTAACAAGAATTTGAATATTGAACTGATTTAGAGTAAACCGATTTGGTTGCCGGTAATGGTATTGACTTGCTATGAGCTCTGGATTGGTATATACGGATATTGTATAGCCAATATTCTGAGATTGACTCTATTAAAGTTACTTCGAGTTGTATTATGACATTATACTTCTTGAATTATTATTCCAGATGAGAATCAGAATCAATAGAAGAAAGATACTTCCGAATAAAGACTATTCCATTGTTGAAGTTCAAGGGAATGGTTAGGGCATCAAGGAAGCTATTTTGAAGACAGAATCTGAGATGAGATAAAGATTCCAAGATTGTTTTATTGAGGTGAGTTTTCTGTTGGCTTCTGTATATACCTCCCTTGGTATCTGATTTGATATCTGACTTGATTGCCTGTGATTTCAGAGTTGATTGCATGTGATTTCGAGGACGAAATCGTATCTTAGGGGGGGAGAAATGTCATGCCCGAGATTTTATCACCGTAATTAGACATTGATTAATTGATAGAATTGAGATTTCAAGAGCTAAAATAAGATGTGAAAGGAGAAGCCGGGCGTCGGTGCATCATAAGACAAGATGTTGGACAGAACATCTGGCGCCCGAGCGGCACATTACAACCGCCCGAATGCCAAAGCACCATAAGTCTACCCTTCGGACAAAACATCTGGCACCCGAGCGGTAGTTTTTGACCGCCCGAGCGCTAGGGGATGAGAATATGAGGGCTTGGACAGAAAGTCTGGCGCTCGAGCGATAGTTTTTGACCGCCCGAGCGCCAGTATGTAACAAGCCGAGTAACCGAACAGAGTGTTCGGCGCCCAAATGGTAATTCTCGACCGCCCGAGCGCCGACCGAAATGGGTGAAAATATGACACGTTTCTTTAGCATGCAACGTGGGATATATATATATACATATATACTTCATCTTCAGCAGAGACCGAGGAAGGAAACGAGGAAAAGCTTCAGAAAATCCTTACGCCTTTATATTTCAATCCGTCCGTCTGATTTTCAATCCGACTTCAGTACTGAGTTTCTATCGACGAGAGCTTCAACTGGAGTAAGTTTTCTTATGTTTTGTGATGATTTGAAATTATGATACTGCCAGAATCAGATATGATCCATATATGTTGTTCTTGCGATATCAGACATTGTATAATCGAAACCGGATCGAAGAACAGACTGTTTATGTAATTGTTATGATTTTCAGAGTTTATTTGATTGTGATTAGACCGATTTGATATCAGAATTGTGTTGTTATCGATTAGGAGATGTTGGGATTGATATTTGATTGATACTGTATTGCTGGGTACATTGATATTATTCAGATTTGGATCAGATGAGTTATTGAATTCTATATATTGATATTGCATTGCCGATATTGTGAGATTGTACATATCTGTTATTTTTGAGATTATGGGTTGTATTGATATTAATTATGAGCTGTGTTATTATATCTGTGATGTTGAGATTGACGGGATTATTGAGATTGTATTGTTATGCCGTCAAAACATCAAAAGATTGATATTAATCAGATTCGCTATTGATTGAGATTGCATCGTTGTATAGTTGACATTGATCAGATTATGTCTAGATTTGAGTGTTGATCAGAATAGGTCTTGAATTGAATTATACATTGACACAGTATATTCGATATTGTTATTACCAGATTGAATATGGACAGAGTTGAATTCGAGACTTCGACTTCGTCAGACCGAGAAGAGAAAGATATAAATCAATGTTGATTCAGGATTGCACAACTCGAGTTAGATTTGACTTGAGTTTCCCAAAATCACATACTGAATGATTATTGCACTGATATTTGCAATTCTTGATATTGATATGCTTAGTCTATTGATCTAGAGCAAAGCATGAGTTAGAGTAGGCAGATCCGCCTAGTCTTTGGCAGAATCGCCATGGCAGAACCGCAAAGTCACTGGACTTTTGGATATATATCGATAGACTGAGGAGAAGACCGAATCCTATTGCAGATCTTCGATATAGACAGCTAAAGTCTGGAACTAAGAACGTACCACCATCTAGCTGGGGTAAAGTAGATGGGAGAACGTTGCGTTCTTATTCAGATTGGGATCCCTAGATTAGGAGGAGTCGAGTGAGAGTCTAAGAGTCACGGAGTGTGATTCAGAGTTTGTATTGTTTCATGTTTCTGATGTTGATACATGTTATGAATATTTGTTTCATACTGTTATACTTGTTTATATGAAATGCATGTATACATGATTTATACTGGGAATGTAATTCTTACCGGAGTTATCCGGCTGTTGTCTTGTTTGTATGTGTGCATGACAACAGGTGGGACATGATCAGATCAGGAAAAAGATGAGAGATTATAGTTAGCGTGGAGATCCGGGCCCAGAAGCAGAATAGGATTCAGCACTGGATGTATAGTCATTGAACCTATTTGAGATAGAGACATGTAATACATGATTTGTACTTTGATTTTGACATGTATATTAGATAGATTACTGTTACGTTTCCGCATTTATAATTTAAAATGGAAAAAAAAATTTAGTCCCACTTTTCTTAATTGTTATGTTTGACATTAATAATGATTAAGACATGAATTAGCGTTCGGGTCCCCACACCTACGACAAACTCTAGGTCCCTTCTCCTCTTATCAGCATAGCTCTTTTGACGACTTTGTGCGGTCTTCATCCTGTCTCGGATCTTGACCACCACATATGCAGTCTGCTGAACAATCTCTGGACCAAGTTCTGCTCTTTCACCGACTTCATCCCAATGAATCGGCGATCTGCACTTCCTTCCATACAATGCCTCGTAGGGAGCCATACCTATAGATAATTGGAAACTGTTGTTGTAGGTAAACTCCACTAGAGGTAGCTTCGTGAAACGTCTTGCCCCTTTAATATTTTCCCTTTTAAAATAAAACATCATCCAACTAGCATTTTAAAATCAAGTGCAATAATCATAAAATGAAATCGCCAACTGTTGTACCAAACCTAAAAAGCAATAGTTTTAAAAGAATAGCTCATACTAAACCTCTCAAAAATCTCTCAAAAGCATAAATAAATAGTCTAAAAATCTTTAGCATAAATCATAAGTCATAATAGTAAATTTGGAAAAATAGATGCGCGGGTCCTCGGGTTGTGTGCGCCATCAGTCCAGTCAAATCATCCGCCAAGACCTCCCTCAACCTCACCTGCATCCATCACACCTAGTGAGTCTAAAGACTCAACACACCATAATCTTAATAACAAATAACACGTAATACAGACAACATATAACAGTAAAAAATACTTGTACTTAAAATATCGTTTCGTGAAGTTGCATAAACATAAACATTTCCATGACATGCATAAATAAACCTTAATCTTTTCCTTTTTCCTCAACATGACATAAAACCTTTTCATGATCATAACATTTTTCCTTTTCTTTTTCTTTTTCCTTTGTTGAATTCAGATCGTTAATTGTGACTTTCCGGATCATGATCATAAATCGATGGATCCATCTACATGTAACCACAGTACTGGGCGGCGGAGGACACTAGCAACACTCTCACCGGGCAACTGGGCCCTGGCCTATCATTTTTTCGAATAAAAATACGATCGTCGGGGCTCCCTCTTGGGCCTTTTCCCATAAATGGGCTCCCTCTGTGGCCTTTTCCCCTCACGATATCCCCATTCTTACCGTTACCACAAAATCGTTACCACATAACCGTTACCACATATTCGTAATGTAAGGCCTGAGATTTATTAGTCTTCATTGATGCGATATTCAAAGATATGAGAATGCATGACATGTAATGAGATGGGGGAAGGAGAGACGTGAAAAATTAGAATTTTGAATGAAGGGCAGACCGCACCCGCGGTCCAAGAAAGAGTGCACCCGCGGTTGATGGACAGAGAGTTGAAAATTATTTACAGAAATGACACCGCACCCGCGGTTCAAACGTAACCGCACCCGCACCATAAAAGATACCGCACCCGCGCTGCATGGACAGAAAATTGGCCATTTTTACAGTAGGGTCACCGTACCCGCGGTCTTATATGAAGCGCACCCGCGGTAGTCGATTTTGGAAAATGAATAGACTGCCGAAGCTTGAGCGCACCTGCGGTCTAGAAAGAGCGCACCCGCGGTGCTGCATGCGAGAAAGCCACCTTTGTTTCTTATGATGACACATGGCATATATATATAGAATTGTGCTGAGTCTTCATTTTTTAACACTTCCATCAGCTGAGAAACGAAGGAGAAAAGGGTTCCAGGCTTTCTTCCATCTTTACTATTTGATTGTGTAAGATTTACTTATCCAAAAGTTAATCCAAGCTTAAATTCTTGTTCATCACTTCAAAGGCTACAAGAGGATGTAAGTTTCATTCATTTCCTGCATGATTTGAGATATTGATGTTGGGGAAACTTGGATATGCTTGTAGATATATGTATTTATGATTATAAGCAATGGTTATTCGCAACCGGATCGAAGAAATGGTACCGTATGTAATTGTTATGAATTCCAGCATATGTATGATTTAACATGTTCAGATTTCAGAGTTAATGTATATTATGAAGAGAATGGTGAATTGTTGATATTGATTACATTGTGTTGATTTATGAGTTGATCGGTATATCGAGAATCCGCCGTTATGCTGTCGAATTGTATTCAGATTGAAGATTGAGTCCTATATGTATTGATAGAATACACTTTGATCATGCCATTTCAGATTCTATTGGCAACTTTGATAGCGAGACTTCGACTACGACAGATTGTGCGATGAAAGGTATAATTCATGTTTTGTTTGGGGAAGACACAACTCAAATGAGATTCAATTTGAGTTTCCAAACCAAATCACATACTAGAATTGTTGTCTATCTTTTGATATGATTTTGATTTGTCTATAGAATTATATTTAAATCTCTTGATATGATGATGCCTTGTTTATAGAGTTATATTCAAGCATTTGAGATAGGAGAGTCATTGGCAGAATTGCCAAACTAGACGTTCGGTGGTATCGACGCTTCCGATCAGATTCAATCCGATTGTAGACATTCGATACAGACAGGGCCGAAGTCTAGGAATAAGACGTACAGTTACCCCGATTGGGAGGGTAGGTGACCGACAGTGACGTCATATTCACACCGGGATCCCTAGAGTAGAGTCGAGTTGAGTCAAGACATGATTTGATTTGAATTGCATGCTCATATAGATTGGTTTCATAGACTATGGAACCCATTGTTATTGCTTTCATGCATGATTTATGATTATGTATTAGCATGCATACATGTTTTATACTGGGATTTGTTCTCACCTGAGTTTCCGGCTGTTGTTATGTCTGTATGTGTGCATAACAACAGGTGGGGCAGGATCTGGGTCACGACAGAGATGAGTTCGAGATAGCGTGGTGATTTCAGGCGCAGAAGATTACTAGTTGTTTCTTACTAGACTTGTACTACTTGTGGTTGTAGTTTGTATTAAACACTGGTTTATATGAATGTATTAGAACAAGACATGTAATTATGTTTATTGAAATAAAATGAAGAACTATCTTGTGTTGTTTATATACATTTGAATTACTGTTAAAAAGCAAAATTTTGACCCACATTTTTGAATAAAGATCCGATTAATCCCGAAAAGAATTGAGTTAGAGCCCGGGTCCCCACAACAGGTGGTATCAGAGCGAGGTTCCTTTATACTGAGATAAGATAGGATGAGCAGGGTAGATCGAGTCTTTTTCCTTGCTTTTGATGTGCTAGCATGATTTAATGCTTTCCCTATTATATGTTGTATTGTATCTGAGTTGATTTACAGCACATAATTGTTGAGACTGAATCAGAACCGATTCTGGATCAATGGCATATGATCAGAGGAGGACTGAGACAGATTGTATAGACTGTGTACTAATCTGTTTGATAATCAGATTATGCCGCTTAGAAGGATATCACAACCAGCTGCAGGGCAAGTGCCAGAACAGGGTAGTACGTCAGGTACTCAGATGGATGTTACAGCTACACCTATGGAAACCTTATTGAAGAGATTTCAATCATTCCATCCTCCGACTTTAAAGGGCACGGAAAATGCAGTGGATTGTGAGAGCTGGTTAGACGATATAGAGATGTTGTTTGAATCTCTGGCTTATACAGACGAACGGAGAGTGAAGTTGATTGGGCATCAATTACACGAAGTGGCAAAAAGTTGGTGGCTTACAACGAAACGAGCCCTGGAGCATAGAGGTATCGATATTACTTGGAAAGTATTTAAAGATGAATTTTATCAACGTTTCTTTCCAGTCTCCTATCGAAAAGACAAAGGAGCCGAATTTGCCAACTTGAGACAGGGGCAGTGGAACATAGAAGAGTATGTTGCCAAGTTTTCTTCCTTGCTTCGATTTGCGCCACACGTGGCAGGAAATGATGAAGCGGTCGCCGATCAATTCATCAATGGTTTAAATCCTGACATTTTCACCTTGGTGAATACGGGACGACCCAATACCTTTTCTGATGCACTGAACAGAGCGAAGGGAGCAGAGGCTGGCTTGATTAGGCAGCGAGGGGCTTCCTATAGTGCTCAGAGCCAGAGACCGCCGCAGCCCACCGCCCAGTTTCCACCACCTCCTCCTCGATTTGATAGTGGAAGCAGTAGTAGTGGCAAGAAGGATTTTCTGAAAGCAAAGGGCAGACAGTTTAAGAAGTCAGGGAGCAGTTCGTCGAGCTCCAGTGGGTCAAGACAGAGAGGTTCTGGCCAGAGTACAGATGTGACAGGTGTGTATTGCACTACTTGTGGAGGCCGACATGCCACAGAGCAGTGTTAGGGAGTGATGGCAGATGCAACATATGTAGGCAATAGCGACATTTTGCCAGAGTCTGTCCCCAGAGAGGTGCACCGAGATTTCAGAGTGCAAGGTCATCTACCTCAGTGACTCAGCCTGAGAGGCAAGCTTCGTCTGTCCATTCCTTCCAGCCCACGCCTACACAGTCCCAGCCTAGAGCCAGAGGTGGCCAGACAGTGAGCCAACCTCCTAGACAACAGGCTCAAGTGTTCGCATTGACGGAAGAGCAAGCCCAAGATGCACCGGACGATGTGATTGCAGGTAACTGTTTTCTTTGCGGTTATCCTGCATATGTGTTGATAGACACAGGTGCATCCCATACATTTATATCTGAGCGTTTTGTATTATTGCATTCATTGCCTGTCGAGTCATTGTCTACTGTAGTATCTATTTCTTCTCCGCTGGGAAGTGGTATGATATCTGTGACTTCAGTTAGACATTGTATACTACAGTTTGAGGGACATGAGATTGATTTAGACTATGTTGTACTCGGCTTATCTGATTTTGATTGTATTGTCGGGATTGACATGTTGACCAAGTACAGAGCCACCGTAGACTGTTTCCACAAGATCGTCAAATTCAGACCTGAAATGGCAGAGGAGTGGAAATTCTATGGGAAGGGTTCCAGATCTCGGATTCCCTTAGTGTCGGCATTGACTATGAGTAGATTGTTGCAGAAAGGAGCAGAGGGATTCCTTATTTATTCTGTAGATCTACAGAAAACGAGCCCGGCATTGGCAGATTTGCCAGTAGTACGGGAGTGTGCAGAGGTATTTCCGGACGAGATCCCAGGGTTACCTCCAGCTCGAGAGTTAGATTTTAGCATTGATCTTATTCCAGGTACCGTTCATATTTCGAGAACTCCGTATAGAATGGCACCTATAGAGTTGAAAGAATTGAAAGCACAACTAGAAGATCTTCTAGCCAAGGGATATATCAGACCCAGTGTATCTCCTTGGGGTGCTCCAGTGCTATTCGTGCGCAAGAAAGATGGTTCCATGAGATTATGCATCGATTACCGGCAACTGAATAAAGCAACGGTGAAGAATAAATATCCATTGCCGCGTATTGACGATTTATTTGATCAGTTACAGGGATCATCTGTCTATTCCAAGATTGATTTGCGATCGGGATATCACCAATTGAGAGTTAGAGATGTTGACATACCGAAGACAGCATTCTGAACCAGGTATGGACATTATGAGTTTGTTGTCATGCCTTTTGGTTTAACGAATGCTCCAGCGGTGTTTATGGGATTGATTAACCGTGTCTTTCAGAGGTATTTGGATGAGTTTGTGATTGTTTTTATTGATGATATCTTGGTTTATTCTAAGAATTTGAATGAACATGCCAATCATTTGAGAATTGTGTTGCAAACATTGAGAAATGAAAGATTATTTGCTAAACTGTCAAAGTGTGAGTTTTGGCTGAGACAGGTTGTCTTCTTGGGTCATATCATATCTGGAGACGGTATTTCTGTAGATCCGAGTAAAGTTGAAGCTGTGATCAGTTGGCCGAGACCGACTTCTGTGCCAGAGATACGCAGTTTCATGGGTCTGACAGGGTACTATCGACGATTCATTAAAGATTTCTCCAGCATTGCGAAGCCGATTACCCAGTTGACACAGAAGAATGTACCGTTTGTGTGGTCTAAGGATTGTGAGTCTAACTTCATAGAGTTGAAGAAGAGGCTGACCAGTGCACCTTTCTTGATGATTCCTTCAGGTACTAGTGATTTCGTTGTGTATTGTGATGCATCTCACAGAGGGTTAGGATGTGTTCTTATGCAGCGAGGACATGTGATCGCATATGCCTCTAGACAGCTGAAGCCACACGAGACCCGATATCCAATTCATGATTTTGAATTGGCGGCTATTGTTTTTGCATTGAAGATCTGGCGTCACTATCTTTATGGCGAGAAATTTGAGATCTACTCTGATCATAAGAGCCTGAAGTATCTGTTTTCTCAATCAGAATTGAATATGAGACAGCGTAGATGGCTCGATTTGTTGAAAGATTTTGATTGCGAGATCAAGTACTATCCAGGGAAGTCAAATGCAGCAGCAGATGCCTTGAGTCGAAAGGTATGTGCCCTATCCTTATCGATGATAGGTGTTTCGAATTTAGTTAAAGATTGATGTTTGTCTGGTTTAGCATTTGATACAGATAGTAGACCGCTACAACTTGCTACGATTCAAGTTGAGCCAGACTTGATTATGAGAATCAAAGAAGCGCAGAGAACAGACCAGAATGTTCAGAAGTCGATTCAGATGGTCAGATCAGGACATCAGTCTGAATATCGGGTACATGATTATGTTCTGTATGTGAATAACCGTCTTGTAGTGCCAGATGTTGCAGAGTTGAAGCAACAGATTTTGTCACAAGCGCACTGTAGTCGGTTTAGCATTCATCCTGGTGGCAGAAAAATGTACAACGATTTGAAGACACAATTCAAGTGGAAACAGATGAAGTCAGATATTGCAGAATTCGTGTCTAAGTGCTTGAATTGCCAACAGGTGAAGGCTGAAAGAAAGAAGCCCGGAGGTTTACTTCAGTGCCTATCTATTTCAGAATGGAAATGGGATCACATTTCCATGGATTTCGTGACAAAGTTACCTCGATCATCCCGGGGCTGTGACTCGATTTGGGTCATTATTGACAGATTGACCAAATCGGCTTGTTTTATTCCATACAGAATGACATACAGAAATGATCAGATGGCCGAGACCTATATCAGAGAAGTAGTCAGATTGCATGGTGTGCCGAAGTCTATCGTATCAGATCGTGATCCACGATTCACTTCACACTTTTGGCACAGTTTGCAGCAGGCCTTAGGTACGACATTACACTTGAGTACTGCTTATCATCTTCAGACCGACGGACAGTCAGAGCGGACTATCCAGACTTTAGAGGACATGTTGAGAGCTGTAGTGCTAGATTTCGGCACTAGTTGGCAAGATTCACTACCGTTGTGTGAATTCTCGTACAACAACAGCTATCAAACGAGCATAGAGATGGCACCGTTTGAAGCGTTATATGGCAAGAAGTGCAGATCTCCTCTATACTGGGATGATATATCTGAGGTACCAGAACTTGGGCCTGATATGATTCGTGAAATGACTGAGAAAGTAAAGATAATTCAGAAGAGGATGAAGACAACACAGGATAGGCAAGCCAAGTATGCCAATATCAGACGTAGACCGCTAGTATTTGAACAAGGAGACAGAGTGTTTTTGAAGATTTCTCCTTTCAGAGGTGTTGTCAAATTTGGAAAACGCGGGAAGTTGTCTCCTAGATACATCGGTCCTTATGAGATACTTGAAAAGATTGGCGATCGAGCCTATCGACTAGTTCTTCCTCTTTCTCTATCTGGAATACATGACGTATTTCATGTATCAATGCTGCGTAGATATATGCCTGATGCTTCTCATGTCATTCAGCCTGACGAAGCTGAGCTTGATCAGACTTTGAGTTATACTCAGCAACCGATACAGATTCTTGATCGGAAAGAAAAACAGCTCAGAACGAAAACTATTCCGCTAGTGAAAGTCCAGTGGAATCGTCATAGCACTGAAGAAGCGACTTGGGAGACAGAAGCAGATATGAGGCAGAAATATCCCGAGTTGTTTACATGATGTGAGTATTTATTCAGCTTTTGATTATATTGTTTTTCATTTATGATATGATTGATGGCCTGAGATTTCGAGGACGAAATCATTTCTTAGAGGGGGAGAAATGTAAGGCCTGAGATTTATTAGTCTTCATTGATGCGATATTCAAAGATATGAGAATGCATGACATGTAATGAGATGGGGGAAGGAGAGACGTGAAAAATTAGAATTTTGAATGAAGGACAGACCGTACCCGCGGTCCAAGAAAGAGTGCACCCGCGGTTGATGGACAGAGAGTTGAAAATTATTTACAGAAATGACACCGCACCCGCGGTTCATACGTAACCGCACCCGCACCATGAAAGATACCGCACCCGCGGTGCATGGACAGAAAATTAGCCATTTTTACAGTAGGGTCACCGTACCGGCAGTCTTATATGTAGCGCACCCGCGGTCGTCGATTTTGGAAAATGAATAGACTGCCGAAGCTTGAGCGCACCTGCGGTCTAGAGGGAGCGCACCCGCGGTGCTGCATGCGAGAAAGCCACCTTTGTTTCTTATGATGACACATGGCATATATATATAGAATTGTGCTGAGTCTTCATTTTTTAACACTTCCATCAGCTGAGAAACGAAGGAGAAAAGGGTTCCAGGCTTTCTTCCATCTTTACTATTTGATTGTGTAAGATTTACTTATCCAAAAGTTAATCCAAGCTTAAATTCTTGTTCATCACTTCAAAGGCTACAAGAGGATGTAATTTTTATTCATTTCCTGCATGATTTGAGATATTGATGTTGGGGAAACTTGGATATGCTTGTAGATATATGTTTTTATGATTATAAGCAACGGTTATTCGCAACCGGATCGAAGAAATGGTACCGTATGTAATTGTTATGAATTCCAGCATATGTATGATTTAACATGTTCAGATTTCAGAGTTAATGTATATTATGAAGAGAATGGTGAATTTTTGATATTGATTACATTGTGTTGATTTATGAGTTGATCGGTATATCGAGAATCCGCCGTTATGCTGTCGAATTGTATTCAGATTGAAGATTGAGTCCTATATGTATTGATAGAATACACTTTGATCATGCCATTTCAGATTCTATTGGCAACTTTGATAGCGAGACTTCGACTACGACAGATTGTGCAACGAAAGGTATAATTCATGTTTTGTTTGGGGAAGACACAACTCAAATGAGATTCAATTTGAGTTTCCCAACCAAATCACATACTAGAATTGTTGTCTATCTTTTGATATGATTTTGATTTGTCTATAGAATTATATTTAAATCTCTTGATATGATGATGCCTTGTTTATAGAGTTATATTCAAGCATTTGAGATAGGATAGTCATTGGCAGACTTGCCAAACTAGACGTTCGGTGGTATCGTCGCTTCCGATCATATTCAATCCGATTGTAGACATTCGATACAGACAGGGCCGAAGTCTAGGAATAAGACGTACAGTTACCCCGATTGGGAGGGTAGGTGACAGACAGTGACGTCTTATTCACACCGGGATCCCTAGAGTCGAGTCGAGTCGAGTCAAGACATGATTTGATTTGAATTGCATGCTCATATAGATTGGTTTCATTGACTATGGAACCCATTGTTATTGCTTTCATGCATGATTTATGATTATATATTAGCATGCATACATGTTTTATACTGGGATTTGTTCTCACCGGAGTTTTCGGCTGTTGTTATGTCTGTATGTGTGCATAACAACAGGTAGGGCAGGATCTGGGTCACGACAGAGATGAGTTCGAGATAGTGTGGTGACTTCGGGCGCAGAAGATTACTAGTTGTTTCTTACTAGACTTGTACTACTTGTGGTTGTAGTTTGTATTAAACACTGGTTTATATGAATATATTAGAACAAGACATGTAATTATGTTTATTGAAATAAAATGAAGAACTATCTTGTGCTGTTTATATACATTTGAATTAATGTTAAAAAGCAAAATTTTGACCCAAATTTTTGAATAAAGATCCGATTAATCCCGAAAAGAATTGAGTTAGAGCCCGGGTCCCCACACGTAATGATGGAAACACGATCGTCGGGCTCCCACTAGGACCATAACCCTCACGACGTCGCCAACATTAACGAATTATTCACCATCACTTCACTTCCTTCAACATTCACATTCTCATCACTTTATAAAAATCATGCATAACATAACATTTTGTTTTTGAAATCAAGCATGCAACATGTCTTTTAAATGTCTTCATTAATTCATAAAAATCCCATAGACATTTAAAAATAATAATTTAATCATAAACATTTCATAATCATTTAAAAATAATCATAACATCATAAAAGTAGCATTTAGAGCACTGCCATGACATTTACTAATTTTAGATGTAAAAAGACCGTTTTACCCCTGGACTTGACATTTTACGCTTTTGATTTTTTTCTTGAATAAATCCCAAACACGTTATTTTGATCCCAAATTTTAAACATAACATTTTTATGATTTATTCTACCCTTCCAAGTCACGAGCCACCCCCGTGGACCCATTGATCAATTTTTCTTTCTTAAATTTTTGTTTTTGACCCTTAATCGAACGCACCGAGCCATCTCCTAATTTACTCGAGCCACGCCCGAGCCACCTTGAGCCAAAACTAGAAAACCCATCTGAGGACCCTACTGACCAACCCCAGCCCAAAGAACATGACCCTAACCCGCTCAAAAACTTACTGAAAGTCGACCCAAAATCTGTATGTGTGTGTGCGTGAGACTCCATGTGCTTCTAGGACTCCTAGCCAACTTAGGACACCTCCAGCCGAGCCACCACCGAGCCCACCTGAACTTGACCACGCCCAGCCCCTACCAAGCCTAGCCCAGCCACTTAAACTCACGCATGAACCACCTGAAGTGAACAGAGCTACACATAAGGTTGCCACTCACGCTACAAGACTCCTAGCCACCCTAGGACTCCTCTAGCCTCTTAACCAGCGATCACCTCGGTCCCTCACCGACCCTGGACCATGCCCAGACCCAGCCTAAGCCTAGCCCAGCCTCTGAACCCAAGCAACAAACCCCTTGAAACAAGAACAAGTTGCGCGCCTTCCTCCCATACATTGCTGCTATCACCTTGCGTGGAGGCTTCTACCCAGCCACCACCTAGCCCAGCCATTCCTACCCCTCTCTGGACCGTCCTTAGCCACCGTCCAAACCACCTAGCCCAGCCCTCTCTCAAGCTTCCCTCTGCAAGCTCTCGGCCCAACAGAAACAAGCTACGGGAAGAGTCCTATCAACCGAGGACTCTCCTCCAGCCCTGCTGCCCGAGTTCTAGCCCTGCTAGGGCCCCTTCTAGGACCTAACCGTGTCTCATACGCACCCTACTCAAGACTTGGACGAGCCCCAAGTGACCATGAATGGCAACCAAGCCTCAAGACCGCTTACAGGCCAACACACCTACGGTTCTTGTTCTGAAATAAACCCACGGTTGTCCAGCTTGTTTCCCTTAAATTTTGTCCTGTTTTTACTACAGTTTATTCATATAACAACCCATAAACCTTACCTAATCATGGCAGCCCCATCACACATGCTTAACATAATTTTGGATCAAAATTCATGAATTTATTACATGTATGTGCGATATTCCAAAAATAATCATAAGAAATTCATGCTTTTCATGCACACGATATTTAAAACGATAATACGATGTGATAGATGTGAAAATGAGATGTATGGCGTGCCTTTTCGTATTTAACGCACGATTTTTACGTTGACAAATCAAAGAACGGCGGAGAGAAGACGACGGCTTGAAACCCTTTGCAACTTTTGAACTTTTCTTCAAATTATTTTGTGTGTGTGTGTAGTGTATAAGGGGGGGGGGGGGGGGTAGGGAGAGTTTGAGTTGTTTAAAAGTGTGTGGCCGTGTGAAATGTGGGTGGGGGAAAGGGTTTTAACCTTTTTAAATACAAATTAAACTGTTAACTAGGCTTAGGCCTATTAAGCCACTAAATTAAGTCCACTAGTATTAATTAGGATTTAAATAAAATAATAACAAAGTTTTTGTTTAAATAAATTTGTGAATTTATTAGCCGGGTTGCCAAAAAGCTCGCATTTTTATTGAAAAGCTCACACCGATAAAATTACGTCCCGGCGTATAAAATCACCTCGAAACTCCTTATTTTCAAAAATAAGAAAAAGCATCACCCAATATTGTAAATAATTAAAAAAATTTATTTAATAAAAACATTTTACATTATTTAGCCCTCTGTCCCCGTTCCTCGATCGTCACTTGAATATTCCTTAAAAATACAATTTTATGCAACAATGTAGAAAAATATATTTTAAACATGTAAATATGCACAACAAAATTAATTCATGCAATTAAAACATTTAATTAAAATACAGGAGAATTTAATAATTCGCATGCATGTGGTTCGCGTGGACTCTTAAATTTTCGGGGCGTTACACTTAGATTCCCAAGCCCCCTGGAAATCGATTATATAGGCTCGCAATAAATCCTCCAAAATTTGAATCACTCGCTCAGACTGGCCATCTGTTTGCGGGTGAAAAGCTGTACTGAATAGCAACTTCGTCCCCATGGCTGTATGTAGGCTCTTCCAGAAGGACGATGTAAACCTCGGGTCCCTGTCGGACACAATGGAAACTGAGATTCCGTGCAAGCAAACTATCTTCCTGATATAGAGCTCCGCATACTGCGTCATGGAGAAAGTCGTCTTCACTGGCAAAAAGTGCTCTGACTTGGTAAGTCGATCCACTAAGACCCAAATGGCATTAAAACCTCTGACTGACTTCGGCAAGCCAACAACGAATTCCATAGTGATATTCTCCCATTTCCAATCGAGGATAGGGAGTGGCTTAAGAATCCCTGCCGGCCTCTGATGCTCTGCCTTCACTTGCTGACAAGTGAGGCATTCAGACACAAATCGACGGATGTCTCGCTTCATCCCTGGCCACCAATACAAAACTTGCAGGTCCTTGTACATCTTGGTACCTCCTGAGTGGATTGAATACGGAGATGCATGTGCCTCTGTCAGAATATCCTCTCTGATCGAATCAACGCTAGGCACCCACATTCTACCTCTGTATCTCACAATACCATCGGACACTGGGTAGAGTACACTGCCCTTGGCTTCATCCTTCAGCCTCCATTTCCGTAACTGCTCATCTGAAGACCGATCTGCACGGATACGGTATAGTAAGGAAGACTGGACTGTCAGATTAGACAGCTTAGGAGCCGTGCCCTTAGGATAAATCTCTAACTCAAATCTCTGAATCTCTGACTGAAGAGATCTCTGTACTGACAACTATGCTACGACTACAACTTTACGGCTCAAGGCATCTGTCACAACATTAGCTTTCCCTGGATGGTAGCTAATTTCACAATCTTAGTCTTTTACCAACTCCAACCACGGTCTCTGTCTCATATCCAGCTCTTTCTGCGTGAAGAAATACTTGAGACTCTTGTGATCGGTAAATATTTGGCATTTCTCGCTGTACAAGTAATGTCTCCATATCTTCAAAGCAAAGACAACTGCGGCTAACTCAAGATCATGAGTCGGGTAGTTCTTCTCATGCACATTCAACTGCCTAGAAGCATAAGCTATAACCCGACCATGCTGCATCAACACTGCGCCTAACCCGAGCTTAGATGCATCGGTGTATAGCACAAAATCTCCTTGCCCTGTTGGCATGGCTAACACTGGTGCTGAAATAAGATCTTGCTTCAATGCATCGAAGCTCTTCTGACAATCATCACTCCACACGAACTTAGCATTCTTCTTGGCCAGTGAAGTGAGCGGCACTGCTATCGACGTAAATTCCTGAATAAATTTCCTGTAGTAGCCTGCTAGGCCAAGGAAACTGCGAATCTCAGATGCATTCTTCGGCTCAACCCATTCCTGGACTGCTGCTACCTTAGCAGGATCCATCTCAATACCACTGCTAGATACTATATGGCCCAAAAACGCTACCTTCTCCAACTAAAATTCACACTTACTGAATTTCGTGAATAACTTACGACTCTGCAAAATCTGCAAAACTGTACTCAAGTGCTGACTGCGCCCCTCATGGCTCTTCGAGTAGATTAGTATATCATCGATGAATACTATGACGAATTGATCAAGGTAAGGCTGAAAAATACTCGGTTCATGAGGTCCATGAAAATAGCTGGAGCATTCGTCAGTCCAAATGGCATCACTAAGAACTCGTAATGTCCATATCTGGTTCTGAAGGATGTCTTATGAACATCTGTATCTTTCACCTTCAGCTGGTGATACCCCGATCGAAGATATATCTTAGAGAACATTGTGGCTCCCTGAAACTGATCGAACAAGTCCTCGATCCTTGGAAGTGGGTATTTATTCTTGATCGTTACCTTGTTCAGCTCTCGGTAATCGATACACAGCCTCATGCTCCCATCCTTCTTCTTTACGAAGAGTACTGGTGCGCCCCATGGTGAGAAGCTAGGGCGGATGAATTCCTTGTCAATGAGCTCCTGAATCTGCTGTTTGAGTTCTAACATCTCAGCTAGAGCTAAACGGTACGGTGCCTTGGAAATTGGCACTGTGCCTGGCATAAGATCGATTGCAAACTCCACTTCTCTCTCTGGTGGAAGACCTGTGACGTCGTCAGGAAAGACGTCTGGGAAGTCTCTGACTACTGGCACATCTGATAATGACGGAGTGGGTATGTCAGGTGCAGAAAGAATACTGGCCAAGAAAGCCTGACATCCCTTGGAAATAAGTCTCTGTGCCTGCATGCAAGAGATCATGCGAGGGAAACTTCTCCATCTAGCTGGTTCAAATAGAAACTGATCCATGCCCAACGGTCTAACCAATACTGATCTCTTCTGAAAATCAATCAGGACTCTATTCCTTGTCAGCCAGTCCATTCCCAAAATGATATCAAATTCTGGCATCGGCAACACTATCAGATCGGCATATACTAGGTGGCCCTGCAGTTCAAGATCAATGTCTCTGACAACACTAGTAGCTGACAACTCTTCCCCTGATGGGACATTTACTGAATAATTCACGTCGAGTCCAATAGACTTGACGTCTAGATTACTAGCAAAAGATTCTGAGATAAAGGAGTGAGTGGCTCCTGAGTCTATCAGGGCCTTCGTGGATACTCTCTTTATGAAAATATTTCCTGAGATACGTTAGCACAACACCAAAATTATATCCCCAAAATTCCACATTAACCTCAAGCATCGCAGAAATTAATATCCCAAATAAAATTTCAACATGCAAGTTAAAATAATGCTGAGCTTAGGTAGAAAAGTTTACCGGTCAGTAATGTCGTGTCTGGGTTCGCCTCCTGCGTATGCATGGCGAACACTCTGCCCTGGTGAACACTTTGCACATATCATGAAACTTCAAGCATAGTTTTGATTACCAAAATCATGTTTTTGAATTGATTAAGGGCTGTCATGATATAGGAATAGATCAAGCTTGTTTCACGTGATTTTGGAGTCCTAAAATATGCACACAGCCCGAGAACCAGCGTTTCTACTTTCCGCATTTAAGTTTATGATTATACTAAAAGATTTTAAGACTATTTATTTATGTTTTTGAGAGATTTTTGAGAGGTTTAGTATGGGCTATACTTTTCAACATTTATTGCTTTTTAGGTTGGTAAAACGTTTGACAATTTCACGATTTAAAATATTTTTCTTTGATTTTTAAATGTTAGTTAATTGTTTATTTTTAAAAAATGGTACAAGGTATTTTCAAAGTATTTATATATGTAAGAGGGAAAAAAAATTCTAGCACATTTTAAGCAAAACGAATATCAGGATGTTTCACAAATGTTTTCTAATTTAATAGTCTTCTTCACGAAGGATTACTACGAGTTTCTTCCGCTTGGTTTTTAATCAAATTCGATTTAATTCATCAGTGTTAACAATCTTAGAATACGAGATATTGCAGCTCATTGGAGAATATCTTGTTTGAAATGCCTTCAAAGGCACCAACACACGATCCTTCAATTGGTATTAGAGCTAGCTGTTCTAAAAAAAATATTTGAATAAAACTGTGTTTTAAAATATGTTAGTTTAAAATTGTAACGAATCGCACTTTTAAACTATTTTAAAATTTTTGGAAAAATAAAAATTTTCTTAAATAAGAGATAAACATTCAACTTCCGATTTAAAATAAATTGTTCCTCCAAAAATAATCACAATAGAAGATCACGAATAAAATTTACTAAAACTACTTGTTTAATAAACGTAAACACATCTCAAGAAAATCAGAGTAATTAAAATGTCATGCATAGAATCTTAAAACGTGGGCGATCCTCGGGTTTAGCCTCCTGCGCAGACCGAACCGGCTCATTGGTCCCCACCCCTCGTCTCTTCATACTCGTCTTCACCTGCATCGATCAAGTCTAGTGAGTCTAAAGACTCAACATGTATAAACTAGAGATAACAAGTAATACGTAATAAAACCACATGCAACTTAAAAGTAGGACGTACATACGTAAACTTGAACGTACTAACATAAACATAGACGTGCCATCATCATAAAACTTTTCATAAACATGATTGCATCATACATACTTGAACATGCATAACATCATCATTTTGCGTAAAGATATGTTTCAAAGCAAGTGATCCATACATAAATGTGCCTGATCAGACTAAACTACAGTACTGGGCTGGCAGGAAAAATCCACTACCACATACATGAGATCCCAGGTCGTGCTTTATCGGGTGGATTGGTCCATGGTCATGCTTTACCATTTTCCAATCCTGATCTAAACCCGGTCATACTTTACCGGGGTGGAGAGGTGCTACTACTTAAATAATAATTCACTCAAGTGTAGGTTGTCTGCAAGTAATATATTTCGTAAGTACGAGATCGATCCTCAGAGAGGTTATTTTGAGTTTAAATTTATTAATTTATAGATTACCAAATGCAAGAATGAAGTTTACAAATTATAAATTTTGTCAAGGCTTGAGGATTTATTCTTGGTTTATGTAATATTGTTTAACTAAAAGTAAAACAAAAGAAACCACCATAAATAATGGTTCCAAGAAAATTAAACACACACATAATATAATATAGTTCTCACGATAGAAAATACCGAATTAACCGATATTTTATATATGGTACCTATGATTATAATTATAACTATATAAATAAATAATTACATAAAGTAAATGTTAAATTAAATCATTATATTTCATTTAGAACAACCGGCAGAGCCACGCTATTACCTAAATGAAATATATTGATTTAATAAGTTAGTTGCGGTAAAGTAAAAGTTAGTTGCGATAAAGTAAATGTTAGTTGCGGAAAAGTAAAAGTTAGTTGCGATAAAGTAAAAGTTAGATGCGAAAAATAAAAGTTAGTTGCGATAAAGTAAATGTTAGATTGTTAGATGTTAGTATTAAATCATAATATTTCATTTAGAACAACCGGCAGAGCCACGCTATCGTCTAAATGAAATATTATGATATTATTATATATATCTATATATATATAATAATAAGTGATGAAATATTTATTGTATCAAAATTAAACAACAAATCAAGATAACCACTTTAATGGTATCAAGCATTTGATGTAAATTGATAACAACAAATAATTCATTTTTATACCTACAATAAAAATAAGTTAGCTAAATGAAAAGAAATAAAGAAAGAATATACAAAATATAAACAATCTTACTTCACCAAGAATCCATCCTCTTCACCGTGACATAATAGATTTAGCTTGCCATAAGCTTACTTTTGATCAACACTAAAATATCACTCATGGTTGAGAACATGAAAGAAAATATATTGGAACTTAGAACTTTGATACGCAGTCACACTATATTTTACAATGAGATAGAATGATTCTCAAGCTAGCACAAGGCCTCTATTTATAGGCCAAATGAGAGAAAGGGTCAAAATTTTTATTAATGCCATGTAGTTGCAATAGTATTCTTTGTCTCCTCCAAATTCAATTCCATGTCCCTTCTTTCAATGCTTTGTTCCACGACTTTAATTACCGAATTTGACTCTGCTCAAAACGGCAAACATGTGGGGAATTGTCTGTAGATGAATTTGGCCACTTGGTTCACCTTATTTGGTTAAATATTGAAATAGTTATGATTTTTTTACTATATGCTGGTCATAGTAAAAGTAAATTTGTCCTCCTTTTGATATTTGCACAATTTGATCATCTTAATGAACTTTTTAGGCAATCATGTCTTCTGCAAAGTTGTAGATAATTTCTCAAGGATTCCAAACATGTTTCAGTCACCTCCATTTGAATTTTCTAGCTTGAGTTATCATTATTTTACCAACACGTAGAAAACCTGAAAATAAAACATATTTAGTAAGACAATTAAATATAAACAAACAATACTAAAATAACATAATTTTATAATTTTAATGAAACTTAAATTTTAAAATACAGGTTTTAATATATAATAAATTATTAATTTTAAGTTTCATCAAGAGGTCATCGGCCACATTCACCGACTTCCAAACCCGTTCATAATTGGTCACAAGACATTTAGCATACCTCAAAAATAAAACATTTTCCTTTGCACGTCGAACATACTTACATGGCGTTGAGGGATTCATTGGATCTCGGTTGGGGCCACTGCTGCACATACTAATATGAGTTCAAGCACTTATCTTTCATAACTTAGACGTATTAATCATGCTCACACCCAAAAATGAAAAATTTCTTATGACGTTCTAAATCTCTCGGGACTCGACCTCGTTTAATCATCGTACTAAACCATGACATCGAACCCCAAAGTAAATACCAATATTTTCCCAAACATGGAGGACACGGACCCCGTGTACACATCCTGGTCTGGGTCCGTGTAGCCTCTGCAACCTAACCTTCGGATTTAACAAAGGCACGGACCTTGTGTCAGGGTCCGGATCCGGGTCCATGTAGGCTCTGGAATTTCACACTCCGAAAGAAACAAGGGCACGGACCCCGTGTCAGGGTCCGGCTTCGGGTCTGCGTAGACTCTGAAAATGGTAACCAACGGAAATCACTACACTGCTGGCTAAACCTCCTAACTCGATCGTGCGGACCGTGAACTAACAACTCGAAACCCATCCTAGGATGCTATGAAAATGATTCAAACTCCCCGGACGCCTCAAACAACGATACAAATCATACAACGCAACTCAAACCGTGAATACGCTATTTTGACACCAAAATGCTTCTTACGACTTCTAGTTCAACCAAGTGGCTATCGACAAGAAACGAAGCACCAAATATCATCCCAACATCATACTAACAATATTTAAATGCAGCAGCGATCACCCAACGATTCCCAACGAAGCCTGCAACAAATAAACTTCAAGAACTCATTTTCATAAAAATTACAGTTTGAGCAGTCGCACGAAAACAATCATAACGCACTCGTTTCTTGTTCAAAAATTACGAATTTACTGTCAAATCGAAGGTATCAAAAAGTACTACATTTTATATGTTGAAATTTTTCCATAAAATCGACCGAAAAGTCGCAATATTTAAAATGACAGCAAATTTTGAGTTTTCAAATCTAAAATTGTTTCAAAATCGATCCAATCAATTTTTGCTCAAACTTTGTACAACATACATGAATTTTTACACATAATAAACATAAAACATATACTATGATGAGATCGATGCATAAATGAAATAATATACATGCCTTTGATATTTAAAGTTACTGTAACGACGACATCGAAGCGGAAAGGATGCGAGGGTTGATCCGGGATGAACGTGGCATAATTTTCTTGAAGAAAAGTGGACGAAACTTGCTGGAAAATTGGAGAGGGAGGGGCGGCTGATGCTTGCTCTAGAACCCTAGGTTTTCTTTCTAACAAAATAATGAAATGAAAGGGGTATGGAAGTGTGTGTGTATATATGTGATATCGTGTGTGTGAGTGTGTTTTTAATAAAATTTAAGGGTATAAAATTGCTTAATTACACAATTAACATGCTAATTAAAATGTTAACCTACTATTAATTTTACTAACAATCTCATTTTAAAATTTAACTACACACATGCTACACTTTAAAAGTTCTAAAAATCTTAAAATCATTAAATAAATAAATTAGGCTTTAAAATGCTAAAAACTAAATAAATATTTTAAAATGCCACAATCCTAACTTAAAATAAAATACCACATTTTAAAATCACCAAAAATCGTCGCCGGTCTCTTTTCCTCGATCCCGCATCGAATAATCGCCTGAAACATGAAACTCGGGCAAACATATTAACGTGCATCACCTAAACATAAATAATTTAAAATAATACATTTAAATATCATCTCTAAAACCATTTTAAACTTAAACAAATAATTTAACATTTAAATAAATGCATGAGTTTTACGTGTACTGAATTTGGGCTCTACAAAAATAGTGTTAAAAGCTATTTAAAAGTATTTCATACTATTTTCAAAACTATTTGAAAATATTTATCTATCACTCATTGCGAATGGTTGAGAGGATTGAATCTGCAACTCACATTGTCGCCATTTCTTTGGACTCCTAGCTTTGGGGCTTTAATCAGCCTGCAGGGTCCTGAGCTTCATCTGTCAAGATGCATGGCTAAATTATTCGGTGAACAAGATATCACTTGCAAGTCTTCCAGGTCAGCTGTTCTTCATATGAAACTCATCCATGCTGCGATGTTGGTTGATAAAATCACCAGTTGTATTCTGCTTGAGCCTAGTTTGAGTCTTCTCGACCAGTTAGCTAGCAAAGAGATCAAGTTCAAGGCAAATTAGCTTGTTTCTCTAGCAAATTGAACTCACGACCGGGGCAGCATTTCAAGCAGTCAATGCAACTAGTTGTTGGTGTATCCAGTTTTGTCACACAAACCGATTGATATCTGATTTGTTTAAAATATGCTATTGTAGTAGCAATTTTCCTTTCAACTGTTGTTTGTACTCAAATGTAAAAATACAAGGAAATTTATTTGATCAAATAAACATCATGTTTATCTAGTTGTGTTTCGTTGTGACTGAATGGATATTTTCAGATTTCTTGTCTATGTTGCTTGAATGATTATAACATCTGAATGAATTCTTAGATAATTACTTCTCAAATACGAGCTTTTATTCAGTTTTTGAGGGAGAGTTTTCTTGTACTCTCAAACTGAAAAACTATTTTTCAATCAGTTTTTAAAATTCAGTTGCTAAGGAGGAGCTCTCTCCACTTCAACTGAAGGTACTCTCTTAACTCTGTTCTATTAAGAAGTTTTCAATTCAGTTTTTGACGGGGAGTTTTTCTTTTACCCTCAATCCTTAAATTGTTTTTCAAAACCGTCTTTAATTCAGTTCTTGAGGGAGAGCTTTTAATGATGCTTAAATGGACTAACCCTTGAACTAAATATATTGTTCTTAACTGCTCAAGTTTTGTGATCATCAAAAAGGGATATATTTTTGGAACTTTTCAAGTCCACAATCTTAATTTTGATGTTAAAAATCGCGCCTCAAGTCGTCCCAGATCGACCCTCGCATTCTCTTCGCTTCGGTATCGTCGTTTCAGAATTTTTAAAGATCAAAGGCATGTATATTCTATTGTTTCTACATTGGTCTTGTTATATTATGTGTTGTGATGTTTATTATGCGTGAAAATCCATGTATGTTGTTAAAAAGTTTGAGCAAAATCGTTTAAATTGATTTTTGGATCAAAATATTTAGATCTAAAAACGTGTCTGCTATCATTTCGATTACTGTGAAAATTCAGTTGATTTTCTGGAACGGTTTTCAACATATAAAACGTAGTAATTTTTGATACCTTCGATTTGACAGTAAATTCGTAATTTTTGTATAAGAAATGAGTGAGTTATGATCGTTTTTGTGGGACTACTCAATCTGTGATTTTAGGAAAATGTGTTCTTGATGTGTTCTTGATGTTTATTTGTTGTAGGCTTCGTTGGGGATCGTTGGGTGATTGCTGCTGCGTTTAGATATCTTGAGTATGAGGTTGGGATGATTTTTTGTGCTTCGTTTCGTGTCGATAGGCACTTGGTTGCATTAGAAGTCCTAGGAAACATTTGGTGTCAATATGTTGTGTTCACGGGTTGGGTTGCATTGTTCGTTGAGCGTTGTTGTTTTGAGGCGTCGTGCGAGTTTGAATCATCATGATAGAGTCCTAGAATGAGCCTTGTTGCATCGGTTCGAGTCGTTTGAGCGTGACTTTTAAAATTGCATCAAAATGTGTTCTTTTGGTTGGTTGTGACTTGTGGCGCCGCAGCGCTAGACCTACGACCTGGCTAGCCCCTAGGCGCTAGGCAGTGCCGCAGCGCAGCGCTGTCCAGCGCCTAGGCGCTTGTCCATGACTTTTAAATCACTATTTTACGCTCATGTCCTCTATGTTTTGGGAAATGTTCACACATCATTTTAGTATTTGTTTCGGGGGTTGATGTCAAGGGTTAGTACGATGATTAAACGAGGTAAAGTCCCAAGTGATTTAGAATGTCATAAGTAAAGTGTCACTTCGGGTGACGAGCATAACTATTACGTTTAAGTTATGAAAATTAAATGCATGAAAATTGTGTTAGTATGTACATCAGTGGCCCTAAGCGAGACCCAATGAATCCCTCAACGCCATGTAAGTATGTTTGATGTGCAAAAGAAAATATTTTATATTTTTGAAGTATGCTAAATGTCTTGTGACCAATTATGAACGGGTTTGGAAGTCGGTGAACGTGGCCGGTAAAGCATGACCGGGTTTAGATCAGGATTGGAAAGCGGTAAAGCATGGCCAGGGACCAATCCACCCAGAGCATGACCGATGATCTCATATATATGGTAGTATATTTTCCCTGTCAGTCCAGTATTGTGGTTTAGTGTGATCAGACGCATTTATATATGGGTCACTTGCTTTGAAACATATCTCTACGCAAAATGATGAAGTTTATGCATGTTCAAGTATGTATGATGCAAGCATGTTTATGAAAAGTGTTATGTTGATGGCTCGTCTATGTTTATGCAAGTACGTTCAAGTTTAAGATGTACGTTCTACTTTAACGATGCATGTGGTTTTATTACGTATTACTTGTTATCTGAGTTTATACATGTTGAGTCTTTAGACTCACTAGACTTAATCGATGCAGGTGAGGACGAGTATGAGGAGACAAGGGGTGGGGACCAATGAGCCGGCTTGGATTACGCAGGAGGCTAAACCCGAGGACAGCCCATGTTTTAAGAATTTATGAATGTTGATTCAAATACTCTGACTTTTACGAGATTGTTTACGATGTCTAAACGTTTACCTTTTTGCGAACTTCGATTGTAATTGTCTTTATTTCAAATACTTTTAGACGAGCAGATTATTTTAACACATTTTGAAAGTTTATTATTTATTTAAGAAAATTTTTATTTTTCCGCAAATTTCAAGCAGTTTAAAAAAATTATGGTACATTACAGATGTAAAGAGAAGACCGTTGGAGTTTGAAATCGGTGAGAAGGCGTTGTTAAAGTCTCTCCTATTAAAGGAGTGGTTCGGTTCAGCAAGTCCTGAAAGCTAAATCCAAGATATGTAGGACCATTCGAGATACTGGAGAAACTGGGAACCCTAGCTTACCTACTGGCTTTGCCACCAGATATGTCCAAAATCCACAACGTTTTCCACATATCACAACTAAGGAAATATATCCCAAACCCGAGTCACATCCTTAAAGTTGCACCGCTGATGATCGAAGGACATTTGAATGAAGAACTGAAATATGAAGAAGTCCCTATTCGATTAGTGGACACCAAAGAACAAGTGATGAGACACCGAACAATAACATATGTCAAAGTACAATGGTCAAATCATACTGAACGAGAAGCAACTTGGGAACTAGAAGAGAGGATGTGCACACAATATCCTCATCTCTTCAAAACATCGAGCTGATCCAAGTTTCGAGGACAAAACTTCCAAGAAGGAGGGTAGGATGTAAGGATCCGGAATTTCGAAGCAAATCATGTAAGAAATAAAACTCAGAACTAATCTCAAAACTTTAATCTTAACTATAAAACTCAAATATAAACTTAAACTTTCAGCTAACATAACTCGAGTAAGTAGCTCCAAATCTCGGGGATTAGCTCAACGGAAAGCTATGCTATCAGAAACCGCATCAATCTAAGAGTCGTTATCGGAGAAGTAAAACCCCAGCTCAAGGACTCAATCTTTTAGCTCAATGAAGCTACCATGCTTGTCCTAAAAGGATCAAAAAGGGAGCTAAAGGAGGAACTAAGAGAATGAACAAATTTATTGAGCAAGAATTGTCCATGAGCTAAAGGTTTGGACACACTTATTGTGCAAGAGATGACCATTGAGTTAACCAAGGAAGGAGCTAAAGGAGTTAAAGGTTTGGACAAACTTATTATGCAAGAGATGACCATTGAGTTAACCAAGAAAGGGAGCTAAAGGTTGAGCTAGGAGGCTTGGACAAATTTATTGTGCAGTAATGAACCCTTTAGTAAACTAAGGTGACCTTTGATGCTTGGAATAGATTTGACTACATTTATTTCCTTACTTGTACACCAAGGTGGACGTCCAAATGGGCAAGGGAAAAGCCTTTTTTTCCCTATAAATAGCACCCTAACCTCACAAAAAATTACACTTCAAAAATCCCTCAAAAGCCTCCCAAGTTTCGGTTCTCTCCCCTCCAAAAAGAAATTCTCGGCGTCGAAAGCAAGGAAGAAGAAGGAAAGCTCGTGCTGGCGATTTCGTAATGGAATCGTTAATAATATTGTTGTAAAGTTATGTCCGAGTTCGTCCATCGTCTGTTCAAGTTTCAGCGAAGTTTCGTACGTCCGAGGTTGAGCAACTCTTGAAGTATACCTTCGAATTCGGTAAGTGGGTTTTGTTACGTATCTTCTTGTAATTTTAAACTTTGCATAAAATAACATGACATGCTTGAATGTGTGTCCATATTTTCGAATATCGGTATGTTATAATTTAAAAATCTCGATCGATGTATGAAATGTTCTTATGATTTCGATATTCCTTGACTCTACTAAATTCCTTTTGAATTCTGATAAGTTCTGTTTGATAAGTTGAATTTTGTGACACACTATACAAATTGAATTGAATTGGAACGATAATTGTAATTCTGTCTGGCCCCCATCGGTGAGTATAAAACCGTGTTCTGGCCCCCATCAGTTGGTATAAAACTGTGTTCTGTCTGGCCCCATCAATGGATATAAAATTGTGTTCTGGCCTAACCCCTTAGAGTACTAACATATTGGGGACAATTTGACCATATAAATGAGATGTGTAACAGTGTTGTATTTGTTCTGATTTATTTCTGATTTTCTTCTGAATTGCTCTGAATCTTCTGATAATCTTTGTCTCGTATTTGATTCGGTTATGTTATGATAAGTCAAAGGTAATAAGTTTTGAAAGTTTGTTAAAGAAATGCTTTAAAGATTAAGTTCTATATGTATCTTTGGAAATCGATCGACCCCCAATCGCTGAGTGTTTCCCAAAACACTCACCCCTTACAAATTTTAGATAAGAACGAAGAACGACTGAATGAGGATGAACTAGAAGCTTTCTGGGGATGGTGATCGATTGACAAGATCAAGAATCAAGATTTTTACCTTCCTTTTGTTTAAATTTACGCAAACTCTGATGTAAATTTTTTTGTTCTATTGTCATTGTAAAGACAATATTTTATTTATGAAAAAGACTGATTTATTTGTCTTATCGATACGAGGCTTATTGTTTTCAATTAATTGTTAAACAATGCCAGATATCACCGATGCCTCGATTTCGGGGCATGACATGGATCGAGTCAACATATCTCATTGATATAAATCAGTGAGACCATTGCAGCAAAAGACCTACTCTAATTTAAATGGGATAGAGATTTTTAAAATTAAGTGATCATGCAGTATAGTTGATACTGTTAATAAGAAATCAAATTACAAGTATTAAATAAATCTATAATTATGTATTTTATAATAAATAAAACTTGATTAAAATCAATATAGGTAGCATTTGAATTAAATATTTCAATATTTATATTTGTCACTCGATATTTATTATTTGAACAATAGATCTATTTTTATCTTTATTAAAATGCTTTGGCTTCAACATAATTTTATTAAAAAAAAAAGCCCAATAGATATATTATATTTTAAAATTATATTTTATATAAAAATTATTATTTCAATGATTACTAGTATTATTTATCAATATATTGTTATAGAGGCATGCCGTTTTTCTTTTTTCTCACAACACATGCTTTTTTTTTTGTGCATTAGAGAAAAATAGCCCTATTTGCGAAAATATTTAAATTGTCAAGTTAAGGATTGCGAGGGTACCGCGGTACCTACTCCATACTCCTAATAGGAAAAGAAACAAAACGCAAAAGGCAAAAAAAAGGAAGAAAAATTTAAAGACCTTGAAAAAAAAAAGTTGGTACACAAATTAAATTTTATGCATTCAGTTTTCTGTAGGTCCCAAACAATCCCTCCAATTCAACACCAAACCAAACCAAACCAAACCACGGCCCTCTGATTACTGTATAAAAAGACCAACATTTTTCATGCACACAACCAATCCATTTCTCTCTACTTAACCATAACTCCAACTCTCTAGCTCTTTTAAACAAAAGAGTGACTCCTACAACCATTTCAAAACCAAATTAAGTCCTTACTTCTATATCTATATTTTCCATTTAGATACATATCCCTAGTTCTTCAATATATCGAGTGGTTTATTGATCTAGCTGATTGTTTCAAGTTCATTAATTCCCTAGGCCAAGTGATTGGAAACAAGATCGAGTATGCATTTGATATGTTTGTTTTTACTCACTTACGTACCCTGATCGTTATGATTGTGCGTCTGGTTTTAAATTTTATTTATAACTTGCCCAAATCTTGGCTCTTTGAATCCACAAAAAATGAACTACTTCATTTTCTACCATCTATTAGAAAACTTCTTAACTGATAATCTAAGACACAGGTGAGAAAGAGCAAAGCAAACATGGACGTGGACTCAACGAGTGTGAGTAGGACCATCGGGAGGAGCCTGAGCAGGGCTGCAAACTGGACCTTGGAGGAGGTTTTCGCCTCCGGCTCAACTCCGAGGCAAGCCAGTAGAGCCGAGGAAGACGAAGAAGCCTTAAGATGGGCTGCTTTGGAGAAGCTACCGACCTACGACAGGCTGAGGCGAACTGTCCTAAAATCTCTAGTGGAAACACCCAATCATGGGAACGTTAAGGTTGTGCACAGGGAAGTCGATGTGAGGAAACTTGGTCTGAATGAGAGGGTAGAATTCATCGACAGATTCTTCAAGTTTGCGGAGGAAGATAACGAGAAATTCTTGGTGAAACTCAGGAATCGTATCGATAAGTAAGCTTTATCTTTTGCTGAATTAATAACGCTCATTACAAATGTTGGTAATCACTTGCTTTCCTACTCCTCAAGTTCTAAACTAACGTGTGTGTTACATTTCTAGTTTTTTTACGATTTAATTATGACACTGATATTTTATGAAACGAATTTTCATTTTTTAAAAAAGTATTTTTATGTTTAGAAGGGCTCATTCGGTTTTCCCAGTCTGGAGCAATTGAAAAAATATTTTTTTTTGTTTTGGCTTAAAAAGCTAAAATTTATAGTTTACGATTTTTGGATTCTCAATGTTTTAAGTTTTTAATTTTAAAAATCCCAGCCAAAAAAGGTATCAGATATTAGTAATAATTTAGGAAGCAATTCAGCGTAGTTTTGAATAATTGAAATTTATATTAATTTCTATGGTTTAAGTTTCGAGACTGTCTCACAGACCTATATCCATGAGACTATACCCGTGAGACGAGTTGATCAGTCAATATTTAGATCTACAAATAATATTTTTAACATAAAAATAATATTTTTTTAAACATGGAGGTGTGTGTAAAATTCTCTCATGAACTTTTTTTTTTGTAATTTATAATATCTAAAAAATTAGAATATTTTTTTTAAAAAAAAGTATTTATTTCGTAGGACAGTGGTGTTTAGAACTTGGTGGGCCATTGTGAATCGTGTCAAAATTCAATCATGGTTGAGTTGGTTTAGCTTTAGGTATAGGTCCGCTGAATACAAGAAATATTCTACTTTACGTCATCAAATCAACTTTATCTGTGTTATATTATTAACCATAAAAATCCGTATATTAATGATATTTAATAATCTATAAAATATATCAAAGTTTGTACTTCAAAATACTTCTTGCTCATTTTTTTTTTTTTTGAAAACAACTCAAACAAAAAATGAATTTTATCAAAATTTATTTCTAAAAGTTGATAATCGATTTAGTGATATGACCAAATCAAAAAAAAAAAATTCAAATCCCTCGTAGCATGCATATCATGTAATTTAAGTCAGAATAATTTGGGAGCTAAACAAGAAAAGGAAAGTTGCAAACCAATTCAGTGACGTAAGCCAAAAAACAAATTGAGAATTTCTTGTCTAATCTAACTACTATTCATATAAATGAGATTTAAACTCAAGGCTTGTATGATTTTGGGTTTTACCTTTCCTACTAAACCAAGAAGTTACTATCCTTTTTCGTTTAACTAGTTATTCGATGAAGTGTGTGTTGAGCGTGAAACGCGGACAAACGGATTAATGTTATTTCAAATTAATTTTGTTTGTAACAGTTTATTCTTAAAATTCTTGTGTTTGGTAATTTTACTATGTTATTTAAGTTGTAATTCATGGCAGAGTTGGGATCACACTACCTACCGTAGAACTTAGGTTCGAACACTTAACAGTGGAGGCCAACTGTTTCGTGGGAGACCGGGCGCTTCCAAGCTTGCCGAATGTCGTGCGTAACATGGCCGAGACAGGGCTGAGTTGCTTTGGCATTAGGTCGGCCAAGAAGACAAAACTTACAATACTAAAAGATGCATCGGGCATCATTAAACCGTCGAGGTATATACTGAAAATGGGTCATCTAAAGATTGATTAATACCATATAAAGTAACAAGTATTTTTTGTGTGCACAGAATGACCCTTTTATTGGGACCTCCATCTTCTGGGAAAACAACTCTTTTGTTGGCTCTGGCCGGAAAATTAGATCCGACTTTAAAGGTTTGAAGACTTATAATTTACGATAAATTGAGTTATTAATAAAATAAATAATTGTGCACGCCCCTATTTTCTTAACCCTCCTATTTTCCGCCACTTTATTGTGTATATTTCTACCTGAACAACACCCTTAAATGCTAATTTTGCATGGTTTGAGCTTATGATCAAACGAATAAAAACAACCAGACCATTTAAAACTTTTTGGTGGAAAAACTCAAATAATTTATATCTTGATATGAAATTAGATTTCTGGGCATGTATTATTGCATTCTCTCAGAAGACAATTCCTGTCATTCCTAAATCACTTACACATCGATGTCCATTATTTATAACTCATCTAGCACTCTCTCGGGCTCATAACCTAACAAGTGATTCAATATTGGATTAATTTTAGTGACCACATAATCCACTCCGATTCACATATTCGTTCACCTTAATATTCACATTTTTGTTTTACTAGTACTTCGAATTTGGTATCTCAGTGCGGCATGAGCTTGCTTACCTTGGAAAATATTCTTGTTTATTGAAAATGTTGAACAGACAAGGGGTGAGATCACATACAACGGACACATGCTCCATGAATTTGTGCCGCAGAAAACATCAGCCTACATTAGCCAGAACGATGTTCATGTCGGAGAAATGACTGTCAAAGAAACACTGGATTTCTCTGCCAGATGCCAAGGGGTCGGATCACGATATGGTACTAACACAATCGCTTTGACCCTTTCTTAAAATAACATCAGCTATCTCACAATAGTTTCCAGTTACTCCGTCGTAGCACACACCTCTTCCCACATCTCAGCATTTTTTGTTTTACACAACTGTCACAATTAATACAAAACGTTTTCATATCAAACATATATAATTTCAAGCTACAAACGAATTTCGGACAAGATATATATATCAGTATAACAGTGCAACGGGGTTTATTTTTAATGATAATAAAAATTGAACAGACCTTTTGAGTGAGCTTGCCAGAAGAGAAAAGGAAGCTGGCATATTTCCTGAGGCAGAAGTTGATCTTTTCATGAAGGTAATCTAATATTCTAATTAGATTAAACAGTGTGGTTAAGCAATATATCAAATATCATTAAGTTCTGCGTTTTCTTTCTTTTTCATCAGGCAACTGCAATGCGAGGAGTCGAAAGTAGCCTCGTCACAGATTACACGCTAAAGGTAAGAAAAACCAAATATTAGGAAAACACATTATTTCCGAGATTTTTCTTCAACAATTAAAGCACATTGCGGACAGTTAACCCTGCCGTACTAAGAATTTGTTGTCAATAACTAGCATAAAAACTAATATCTAATTCGGACAATCGGACGGAGTTAGGACTCCAATGTGAGGAAGAGCAGAACTTTTATGTACTTCAAAAAAAACTCCTACTATTGTGTAATTTTTGAAAACAGATTTGTTTTATCTCTTAAACCACGTCCTACTTACGTCCAAATTCAGTAAATCCCATTTTGTTTTGCTCTGCTATGTTCATCCAACTTAACCAACGAATAAAGAAGTCTATATATTTGATAAATGATTAGTATAAGGTAAGGTTTAGGAAGACAAAACGATCAGTTTCAACGACTACATTGGGCCTTTCGTTTTCAAGTCGCAGCTTCATCATGTGTTGGGGTAAAAAGTCTCACCTCACCTACTCAGCTACTCTATGTTACGACTTTTGTTGGACTATGTTAGAGGCATAAATTGACCCTTTTAGGTGAAGTGGGCCATTGATTAAGTACAAGGGTTTTGATCGGTAAACAAACCTTAAATTAAAAAAAAAATACAAAGAAAGATGTGAAATTTTATGTATGAATTTCTGCTAATATTACCTCGGCAAATTTTGAATATAAATGCAGATATTGGGGCTAGATGTGTGCCGGGACACCATTGTGGGAGATGAATTGATAAGAGGAATTTCGGGTGGACAAAAGAAGCGTGTTACAACAGGTGATTTGCGTGTTTAATGCACATTTTTAAACCATTAAATCTAATTTAATATGGAGTATCCTAAGTTTAAATACAAAATGCATACGTATATACTAAAAGTTTACACTTCGAAAAATTAAATAAATTTTATTTAAAAAATACAACTGATTTCAAATAGATAGTACAATTGGTCAAAAAAAAGATCATTATGACCTAAATTGTAATGTTATTCTTCTTAATTCATTAAGGTGTAAAGATATGGATAATGTAGCTGCTAACTAAATCCTCTAGTGGATATTGTTAAACAATATCTACCAAAAGCATCACTGATGCGAATACTCGTACGAATGAAAAACAAACACGATTATTGAAATTGAGCCCTCAATTCAATAACGAACAAGAATCGATTATGTTTTCCCGATTTTTGAAACAAGTAACGATTTGTGATATTCACCTCTAAGCGATTAACACTTAGCAACAAACATCACCGATAAGAACAATTGAATTTCAAACGAACCTTCAAAGATCTTGTTTTGACAATCCGTACGAAAAACAATCGACAAACGCCACAAAGATGAAAATCTTTGATAAGTTTGATTTGGTTTTCTTCTTGTGAAGAACAAAGTTATAAGCTTTGAAAATTGAGAGAACCTAAAGTTTTTCTTATATCATTCAATAATTTCGTTCATGGTCCTTACAATGCAATATATAAACAATAAAATACAAGAAAAGTTGTGTGAAAAGGCTTAATAAAAGTAGATAACAATTTTGACACGGAAGGACGCGCGGCTGCGCATTATCTCGCGCGGTGGCGCGCAAGATTCGGCCATTCAAAAGCATCCGACGCGCGGCAGCGCCGGAACTCGCGCGATGGCGCGCGCCATGGCCGCGCCAAATGTGGCGCTGGTGCGCGTCACCTGCTGCCCCTTTGCGCGCGCGGTTGCGCGAGATCTTGTGCTGGGCCGCGCATGCTGCTGTCCTCATGGTCATTTAACACTTGAATAACATTCCAAACACTTCCATTGTTGTGTCCATATTCCCCAAACTCATCTAATTTAGACACCCCATTTGTTGAACTTCCTTGGTAGTTCACCATGAATCCTTGAAGTGCTTCTTTAAACTTCTTGATGCGTCCCCTCGTTATAGGTCCTTCGGTATATTCTTTGTTGAACTCCACCACTTGCTTGAATATGCTTGATTCATCATCTTTAATCACAATCAAGCTTGAAAGTCCGCGGCAACAATGCATCTTAAATCTCCTTTCAACCATTAGCACGTAACACCCGGTCAGATTCGTATCATACTCCCCTTCTTCAAAAAGATTTGTCCTCAAATCTTGTCTACCTACACAAAAACGAAGCAAGTTAGTAATAACAAGAAGTATATTATCAACATTCTTACTTTTAAGCTCAAGATTGTAGGTGCTATTGCCCACGTGCTTCTTCAATGCTTTGAGCCCTAACTCCATGGTTGCCTGCACTGTCAATATAACAACCTCAACATACACCAATTGACGAATGACACCAAATGATAAGATATCATTAACTATCACAAAGATCAGATTTCTCCCCTTCTTAGACCTAGTTAACACACAATTGAAATTCATACACGTGTACGACCATAGTCCACTAGGAATAAGATATAATTGATACAACACATAAGAATCAAACTTAAATGCCCTTTTCCCATATCCAATGCACCCTTGACTACACCACTTAACATACTTCTTCATATGCAACCAACACATATAATCATGCATTTTATCAAAGATAAATACACCACTATATGCATCACCAGCACGTAACTCATGCAATGAATTTAGAATAAACAATTTATCCTCCTTAAAATTGTAATTATTATGATCATAAAAATTCTTACGTGCAATGCATGTTTCACAATTCCACTCAATATACCTCCTCATATGCAACCATAGTAAAAATTCATGCATCATATCTATGGCTCTAGTTACTTCATGGCTACCAATTAAACACGTGTCATGTGCCTCAATATCAAGCAACAACTCATGCAATATATGTATGATGAAAATTTTATTCTCCTTAAACATGTTTTCATCATGAACAAAGAAACAGTCATGTTCATCCTTGCCCCCCTCAAAACCATCATCAAACCAACATAAATCATGCAAATAGAACACATTAAATGTACTATCCATGTAATCTTTACAATCATCACTAATCAAGTATAAATCATGGAAATAAGATACGTCACGTGTACTATCAATGCAATATCTTATCTCATCACAAAAATTTAAGTCTAATGCATATAAACCCTTGTAGCAAACAAATCCTACTAACTTAGTAACTCGTGGAAAATCAAAGTTCATAAAAAGTACATGCATTTCATCAATAGTCTCACATCCATAACAACCAAGGAATAAAGACAAACTGACACCCGGTCCTCTAACCACCAAACTTACAACCCATTCTACAAATTCTTGAAAACAAAGCAATACAACTTTAAAGTAAGGAAGAAAGTCATACCTCATAGTTGTTGTGTTGGCAATTAAACTTACCTCATCGCGATGGTACTTGTATTCTCGAGGCTCGGACCCTTGGGTTCTCCCTTTAGTAAAACTCACTTGTCTCCTTGGTATGACAACCCCAAGAACCTGCAAATAAGAAATAGCATTGCTCGGAATTGAACCGGCTATATCATCACCATAACAATAAACCACTTTGTACAAAGGTACATGAAATGTTTATGCAAGAATAAGCATCTCTCCATCTCACTCTTTTGGGCCATAAAGTTCTTTTTCTTTTTATTTTCTTTGGCCTCTTTTCTTGTTCTTTTTCTTTTATCTCATTCTTTTCTTCTCTTTTTATTTATATGGTCATCTCACTCTTTTGTTCACTCATTCTTTCGACCATATCACATTTTTTTCGACTCTTTTAAATACATTTCAATTGATCATCAATAATTTCTTTTCGTTTCAATTGAGCAAAAGAAATATATTTTTCTTCAAATGTTTTGAGCAACAAAGTTTCTTCTTGCCTATTCTCCTCCTCCTTACAAATCACACATTTCTTTACCACTCAATGATTCACTTTCCACTATACACAATTTAACATCATTAGACTCATCAACTTGTGCAATACAATCATCAACATCTTTCTCAACCACAACCTCAAATTCAGATTCTTCTACAACCTCAACTTCATGTTCAAATTCTCCAACAATCTCAACCTCCACTTGAGATTTAAGTTCAACCAACGACTCTACTACTGTCAGCTCCTTACGTTGACATTGGCTAGTATCATGCCCAAATTTTAAACATCAACAACATATAATATCAAAAGTACTAGAATTTGAGTTTTTACTTGTACCTTGATATTCATATTTGCTAGCTTCACATCTCGACTGCTCCATTGGACTAGCAATGATCTTCTCTCCTCGGTTGCCACACCCACTACTCTCCTCACATCCCCTATCATCATCACGATGTAAATACAATGATCTATTCCCTCCAAATCTTCTATGTCGCCTATCCTCATCATATTGCCTATCATGTATTTCCTCTTCTTCACTCCACCTATACCTCTCACGTAGAGGCTTAAACTCCTTCTCCCATATTATATCCAACCCTCTCAACATTGTTTGAAATTGACATTCGTCAACCATTATACCTGCAAGAAAATGTTAGTAAAATAATAAAGAATAAGTTTTCTCACCACGAATCCTCACTGGTCACTCCAATGAAAAATTCACTCGACTCTTTTTTTTCTCACTACAAAATACTCACCGGTCACTCCAAAGAAATAACGCTCGCACTCAAGTGTTTTCACTAAAATTTGATAGTTCTTTCTAAGATGTGCTCAAGCTTTGTACTTGTATATCAAACCAATCAGACTCAACTCGTGGACACTCATAACTGTCTCACTTAGACTGTGCAAAGGCAAGAAATTTGATATTTTTTTTTATTGTACTCGAAAATATATGGTGCACTCGAAAATTCCAAGGAACAAACACAGAATTTTCGAAAATTCACAGATCCACAAAAACTAAGAACGATAGGATAACGCAGATCTGAAAACAGAAACGAAAGGATAACACAGATCTGAAAACAGAACAAATGATAACACAGATCTGAAAACAGAAACGAAAAGATAACACTGATCTGAAAACACAACGAAATTTTATAAAGATCTGAAAATAGAAACGAAAGGATAACACAGATCTGATAACAGAACGGATTTTTTTTATTTTTATTCTTTTAGACAGATCTGAAATTGAAGAACAAGATACTTGCTTGAATTCAATTAGCCAAAGCTCTGATACCAAATGATAAGAATACTCGTACGAATGAAAAGCAAATACAGTTATTAAAATCGAGCCCTCAATTCAATAACGAACAAGAATCGATTATGTTTTCCCGATCTTTTGAAACAAGTAATGATTTGTGATATTCACCTCTAAGCGATAACACTTAGCAACAAACATCAACGATAAGAACAATTGAATTTCAAACGAACCTTCAAAGATCTTGTTTTGACAATCCGTACGAAAAACAATCGACAAACGCCACAAAGATGAAAATCTTTGATAAGTTTGATTTGGTTTTCTTCTTGTGAAGAACAAAGCTATAAGCTTTGAAAATTGAGAGAACCTAAAGTTTTTCTTATATCATTCAATAATTTCGTTCATGGTCCTTACAATGCATTATATAAACAATAAAATACAAGAAAAGTTGTGTGAAAAGGCTTAATAAAAGTAGATAACAATTTTGACACGGAAGGACGCGCGGTGGCGCGCGAGATTCGGCCATTCAAAAGCATCCGACGCGCGGCAGCGCCGGAACTCGCGCGATGGCGCGCGCCATGGCCGCGCCAAATGTGGCGCTGGTGCGCGTCACCTGCTGCCCCTTTGCGCGCCCGGTTGCGCGAGATCTTGTGCTGGGGCGCGCATGCTGCTGTCCTCATGGTCATTTAACACTTGAATAACATTCCAAACACTTCCATTGTTGTGTCCATATTCCCCAAACTCCTCTAATTTAGACACCCCATTTGTTGAACTTCCTTGGTAGTTCACCATGAATCCTTGAAGTGCTTCTTTAAACTTCTTGATGCGTCCCCTCGTTATAGGTCCTTCGGTATATTCTTTGTTGAACTCCACCACTTGCTTGAATATGCTTGATTCATCATCTTTAATCACAATCAAACTTGAAAGTCCGCGGCAACAACGCATCTTAAATCTCCTTTCAACCATTAGCACGTAACACCCGGTCAGATTCGTATCAATCACCATGAGAAATTAATCCAATTTAATATAATAAAATCAATATAAGAAACTAGACCTAACCCAATAGGTCCACTCACTAAAAGAACAAATCATATCATATTGCTCAAACATAGAGTTCGCATTTCCAATAATTAAACCTCACAAAACAACTCTTCTAAATCAATTTCACCTGATGTGTCGTATGAGCTACAAAATATGTCGTCGTCAACCTTTCTGATGCAATATGACGTGTTTGTGATGGGGAGAGGGTGGGAGACAGGAGCTTGATTAGAGTTCAAATAAAGCTTCAGCTTGACAGAGTTCAACTCGAGTCCCGACTCATGCTCCCCGTGTATTTATGATATTATTTAATATTTATTATTATTAGATTGAAGACTACAATTCTAAGCCAAAAATTGTAAATGCACTTAAACCTTTTATAGTTAATTTTACTGAGTAGAACGAAAATTTTAATATTTTCTAACTTCTGGAAACATTGAGCCTGTTCAGCTAAATTTGAAAAGCTAAATTCAGATGCAAACGAAGTTTTGAGCGTAAGTTGAGATCTAACAGTCAGATTCCAAACCAATCGGGACTCGGGCTGCTCATCTATAGTATTAGAACCATACTAAAACTCTAATGGGGTCACAAGCAGCCTAGACAAAACACAATTTAAAGGGATTTTTATTGGAGGGTAAACTTGCCTAAGCCACCTATAATCAAGGTTCCTTTCGAGGACTTCCTAAATCATGAAGAGACATTCATGCTCAATAAACTTTTGTACTTGAGCACAAGACACTAATGAATTATGTATTTTTTAGATTATAAGACATGACAGAGGGGGCATATGACAATTTAGTAAGTCCAACTGTCGCCAAAACTAGACATCATAGCAGAAATGAGTCTCTTTAAGCTTTCTTTGATGTTCGATGTGACAAATTTAAAAATGGACAATTTGTATAAACTAAAAATACCTGGTGTAACGGAACTGAATCTTTGAGTAAAGAAGTCAATGCTTTTGCTTTGATTCTGATGCAGGAGAGATGATCGTTGGGCCAACAAAGACGCTGTTCATGGATGAGATATCGACCGGCCTAGACAGCTCCACGACTTATCAAATTGTCAAGTGTTTGCAACAAATTGTACATCTCACAGAAGCGACAATCTTTATGTCCCTTCTTCAGCCAGCACCTGAAACATTTGACCTTTTTGATGATATCATTCTGTTATCAGAAGGCCAGATAGTTTATCAGGGACCCAGAGAACATGTAGTTGAGTTCTTTGAGAGTTGTGGTTTCAGATGTCCAGAGAGGAAAGGAACTGCCGATTTCTTGCAAGAGGTAAAGCACGACAGTAGAGATGGGTATAGGATTTTTTATAAGCAGGCGTGCTCCCCTCCTTCTGGGTCCTTCATTCACCTGCATTACCTTAATTTCGAAACTTTAAAAGTTTAATGAGCTAAATGCATGAAACTTAAAATTATTCAGTTAGATGATATGCATGATTCTGATATATAATGGCAAGACTTACAAATGTATTATCCAAACTGGTAACAGGTGACATCGAAAAAAGATCAAGAGCAATATTGGGCAGATAGAAGCCAACCATATCACCACATTTCAGTAGGTGAATTTGCAAAAAGATTCAAGCGGTTTCATGCAGGCTTACGTCTTGAAAACGAACTATCTGTCCTTTATGACAGAAATCGAAGTCACAAAGCAGCTCTTGTGTTTAAAAAGTACTCAGTCCCCAAAAGAGAGCTTCTCAAAGCCAACTTTGATAAAGAATGGCTTTTGATCAAGAGAAATTCTTTTGTTTATGTTTTCAAGACAATCCAAATATTCATTGTGGCCATTATCACATCAACTCTGTTTCTACGAACTCAGCTACAAACAAGGAATGAACAAGACGGTGCTATCTACATTGGTGCACTATTATTTAGCATGATATGCAATACGTTTAACGGTTTCTCAGAACTCGCTCTGACGATCCAAAGACTTCCAGTCTTTTACAAACACAGGGACCTTCTTTTCCACCCTCCTTGGACTTTCACTTTGCCAACGTTTTTGCTAAGGATTCCAATATCCGTGTTTGAGGCTATTGTGTGGATGGTCACAACATACTACACTATTGGATTTGCTCCTGAACCTAACAGGTAATTTATGCCAGTTTTCAATAGCTTATTTCGACTTCACTTGTTTAAGGTCACACTGAAGTAGATGTAAATCAATAATCGTGAAATCAAGTAAATTAGTAACCAGGCATCAAATATGCACCCCAAAAAAAGAAAAACTCGATAGATTTAAATGCTGAGGAGCAAGACCAGAAGGTGTTCGTACTTGGAACATTGCAAGAAATTATCTGTGGAGTGCGTATCAATTATAAAGATACACATTTTGAAAAATAAGGCCATCTGATTCAGAAGATATTTGTTCCATTATCAGGTTCTTCAAGCAATTTCTACTGATATTTGTTATCCAACAAATGGCCGCGGGGTTGTTCAGGCTGATAGCAGGAATATGCAGAACAATGATTATGGCAAACACCGGGGGTGCTCTAACTCTTCTACTCGTGTTCCTGTTGGGTGGTTTCATCCTTCCTGAAAGTTAGTGACCAGCCCTAATCTGAAGAAATATAATGGTTACATGCAACATAAATAAAAGTAAAACCGATTCCTTAGACTTATCTTACACTGCTATTTGTTTCCAACTGCAGACAAAATTCCAGACTGGTGGGGGTGGGGTTATTGGGTGTCACCCCTAACCTATGGTTACAATGCCATTGCAGTGAATGAGATGTTTTCTCCACGATGGATGAACAAAGTGGTATTGTAAAACTATATATTGCTTGCAAACTTTTTTTCAGTTGCTCAGACATAACATAATGATATTCAACGCCACATGCAGGCCTCGGACAATACCACAAGACTGGGTGTGGCCATATTGAGAAATTTCAATATTTTCCAAGAAAAGAACTGGTATTGGATAGGTGTTGCTGCCCTAGCGGGGTTCACAATACTTTTTAATGTTCTTTTTACATTTTCTCTCATGTATCTTAACCGTAAGTTCTAATGCTCTACTTAATATGTGAGATAAATAAATAAATTGTCCGTGACAATTATTCACCAATTTTGTAATCGAAAAAATAGCTCTAGGGAAGCCACAAGCTATCATACCCAAAGAGCAGGCGACGGAGATGGAAATGGGCCATGAAAAAACAGAAGATGAACCAAGACTTAGAACAACAAAGTCAAAGAAAGATTCTTTTCCCCAGTCTTTATCTGCAACTGATGGAAACAACACGAGTACTGTTTGCCAACCATACATCATCATAAAAATTCATTTGATTAGACATATATAATACAGATTTTTTTTCTCTTTGTTTCATCAGTGGAAATGGCGATCCGACGCATGAGTGGTCGTTCCACCACATATGGACTAACAAGAAACGAAGATTCAAGCCTTGAGACAGTAAGAGGTGTTGCCCCAAAGCGAGGAATGGTTCTACCGTTCACACCTCTTGCTATGTCCTTTGACAGTGTAAACTACTTTGTTGACATGCCGCCAGTAAGAACTTGTCACATTATTCTCGTCAGATGATTAACAGTCTCTATATCTCCAAAAAACTGGCCAAAAAACCATCTGACATATTAACTGATTTCTTTCTAACAAACATGTTCTTTTACCTCAGGAAATGAAGGCCCAAGGAGTCACAGAGGACAAACTCCAATTGCTTCGTGAAGTAACTGGTGCATTTAGGCCAGGAGTTTTGACTGCATTGATGGGTGTTAGTGGAGCAGGAAAAACTACACTAATGGATGTTTTAGCGGGACGAAAAACAGGTGGTTATATTGAAGGTGATATCAGAATATCTGGATTCCCAAAGAATCAAGAGACCTTTGCTAGAATTTCTGGATATTGTGAACAAACCGATATCCACTCACCTCAAGTAACTATCCGCGAATCTTTGATTTACTCTGCTTTTCTCCGGCTTCCTAAAGAAGTTAGCAGTCAACAAAAGACAGTAAGTGTTTCTGAAATCCTTAACATAGTGTATATATTTTTGGGGAAAAGCCAATTAAGTATATAACAAATTCAATCATGCATTTAATTATTTTCAGGCTTTTGTGGATGAAGTGATGGACCTAGTTGAGCTAGACAACCTCAAGAACGCCATCGTTGGGATCCCAGGTGTTACAGGATTGTCAACAGAACAGAGAAAACGATTGACAATAGCTGTTGAACTTGTGGCGAATCCCTCCATTATATTCATGGATGAACCAACATCGGGTTTAGATGCACGAGCAGCAGCTATTGTGATGAGGACAGTGAGAAACACAGTGGACACAGGGAGAACTGTGGTTTGCACAATTCATCAACCTAGTATTGATATCTTTGAAGCTTTTGATGAGGTAAATACAAGTGTTCCGTTTATTCCTTACCCCTACATTGTTTGTCCACCAATTCTCCACTACCAATCCTTTTCTCTATGTATCAATCTAAATTTTCATCCATTTTGATATCTTCTATGTTAATATGCATTAGTTACTTCTTATGAAACGAGGAGGCCAAGTAATCTATGCTGGACCATTGGGCCGACATTCACAAAAAGTCATTGAATACTTTGAGGTACATCATACATCACATCTTGAAAGCATTATCCATCAGAAAAGAATTTTTTTATAACAAAAAAATCTGCCCCGCGCACCCCATAATATTGTAGGGAATTTCTGGAATCCCGAAAATCAAAGAGAAGTATAACCCAGCAACTTGGATGCTTGAAGTAAGCTCAGTCACAACAGAAGCCCGACTTGGATTGGATTTCGCAGAACACTACAAATCAACAACCTTATATCAGTATGTGAAGAGAACTTCAGCTCTAAATATTTAATGACCCACAAGTTTTTTAACTAATCCCACACACTTTTATATCTCTCCTAGGAGAAACAATACTCTAGTAAAAGATTTGAACACACCAGATCCTGGGGCAAAAGATCTGTACTTCCAAACCCAGTATTCACAGCCTGCATGGGGTCAATTTAAGTCCTGCCTCTGGAAGCAATGGTGGACTTACTGGAGAAGTCCAGATTATAATCTTGTCAGATATTTCTTCACTTTGGCTTGTGCTCTCATGGTTGGGACAATCTTTTGGAGGGTCGGCACAAAAAAGTTTGTCTCTAATAAATGGTTATCCACAGTTATTAATAATAAAGATTAAAGGCAATTTTCTGATTCTGCCTTTCTTATCTTATACCTTCAGGAACAGCGACACTGATCTTTTGACAATCATTGGAGCCATGTATGCTTCAGTATTATTTGTTGGAATAAATAATTGCTCGACAGTACAGCCTGTAGTAGCCATAGAAAGAACAGTTTTTTACAGGGAAAGGGCTGCAGGAATGTACTCAGCATTACCTTACGCCATGTCACAGGCAAAGATTCTGTTAAACAAAATCTTACACTTTGCTTGATTTTGTTTTAGCATCCTTGAGGGGATAATTTCGGGAAAATGATCTTGTTGAAATATTTCGGGTAAATAATTTGAGGTAACGTATCATGTTTTGGGATAGAAGATAAGGTAGTAACATGAAAATTTGTGGGAAGTGATAAAGTTGAATTTAAATTAATTATTATGTTTTGAGAAGTGAATAAGAAGGGTAGGTATGTTTTCTCAAGAGAGAAATGAATGATGCATTAGATTTTATTTTGGGGATGGTTTTAGTCATTGTGGAATATTCAAAACTATGAAACGTTCTATTTTCAATACACATTATTAATATTACTAAAATCGTTCCAATTTCAATCTAATGATCGAAATAAAAGTTGCAAAGATGGAATTTCTAGTTCCCAAGACATAGTGACACATAAAAAACTAAGAGTTCTTTGTTCCCTTGTATGCAGGTCATAGTTGAAGTACCTTATGTACTTGTTCAGACGACATACTACACTCTTATAGTGTATGGCATGCTCAACTTTGAGTGGACAGCAGCAAAATTCTTCTGGTTCTACTTTGTCACCTTCTTTTCCTTTCTCTACTTCACATATTATGGAATGATGACTGTTTCCATCACACCAAACCACCAAGTAGCAGCTATTTTTGCAGCAGCATTCTACGCACTGTTCAATCTATTCTCTGGCTTCTTCGTCCCAAGACCTGTAAGTTATTGCATTAAACTTAAATCATTTAAACCAAACAAAGATCTTGTCATGAAATCTTTTTCCTATATTATTCAGAAAATTCCAAAGTGGTGGATATGGTACTACTGGATTTGCCCTGTTGCATGGACAGTATATGGACTAATCATAGGCCAATATGGAGATGTGCAGAATACCATTACAGTTGCGGGGTCGTCGGCACAACCAATGATTAAAAATTATATTCAAGACCATTTTGGATATGACCCTGACTTCAGGGCGCCAGTAGCAGTGGTTTTGGTTGGTTTTACAGTTTTCTTTGCGTTCATGTATGCTTACTGCATCAAGACACTGAACTTCCAAATGAGGTAAGAGTATATATGATATACTTGAAATAGCTTGTAAATATATTTTTGGAGTTACCTTGAGCGTGAAAAAACAACGGCGGCATTAGTTTATGCTGAGACGATATAATAGGAACATTTGATATCTTCCCCCTCGCCCAAAATTGGCAAGGTTGTCTTCATACTCTACTACAGGAAAACTACTATTATAGTACCAAATTTTGTCAAATATGTGCTACCACATATTTTAATAATCAACACCAAATCCCAAGTCTACGTGAACAAACAGTGCTAAAATCTCAACAGTTTATATGATACACCTTCTAACGACCTATCTAACTAGAATCACCCCGACGCTAAATTTAAGGCAACTATATCAGAATCATTCACGCAAACTTGAAGATTCACAAAAAAATAAAAATAAAAAAATACACCACTTCATAGCTAATGCATTGAATCGGTGCAGTAAATTCGCAATCTTACATTACTACAATCACCACTGAGCTCGCATCATCAATCCATAAAAAATGAACGAATCCGAGGTATTAAATAATAAAGATTAGTACGAGAATCTAAAGAAAATAGCTTCCAAGAATTTGATACTCACATTGAATATTCGTCTCAATTCGAGGTCATCGATCGATTTTTAAAAAAAAATTGGTGAAGCTCGTTTTCGTTTGGATTGGAAAATTAACCAAAACTCGTCGCAGTGTTTGGTACTGTCTACTTGAATTAAACTTCAGGGGTTGAAAATAAGAGATTGAAGTTTGAAAACAAGGATAGTAAATATTGAAAAATTATTGTGTGATATATGTAATGATGTATTTATTTTCAAAGAAATTAGGTCTATCAATTTGTGAAGAAAAGCACAATTGAGTAAACAAAATTTTATTAAATGTGTAATTTAATATATTTTGTAAGCTTGAAATTTTTACTTTTTATAGTAAATTTTATTTTTAACACGTTATCAATATGAAACTGGAAGGTTCGTTTCTCAATATTTTTCCAAACTCCAAAATATAAGAAAAATATAATAATATTCAAAAGTAATAATATTTATTTTACTGTTTGTTAATTCTTATTGTGTATATATTTAATATATAATATCATGTTATTATATAAAAGAAGTCTATGACACCCCATTAAAATAACGTGATGTGATTATATTATTACACTGCTTATATAACTTTATTGTGTTACTGTTTATTTATTATATATATATATTTTAATAATATCATGTTATTATATAAAAGGAGTTTATGACACTTCATTATAATAATGTGACGTGATTTTTCACTATTTATATATTTTTATTGTGTTATATAATAATTATATATATATATATATTTGTATAATGTCATAATATTATATAAAATGAGTCCCTAACACCTCATTATAATATTGTGATGTGATAAACATGATTATTTAAACATGATTAACATTACATAAATCATATTATTACGATAAAATTTATATATACATACATTTATTTTTTTAAGATTTTGTAACGGTCATAAATGACAAGTTATTACCCGATATATATGATTTTACAAACACATTCAAGTACTCCAAACTTACTATTTCTCCCTAAAAATTTTCTTCATCAAAATTTTCGAAGAAGAAGATGGTTCTTTCAAGTTTACTTTGTATAATTATTTTTGTTATTATATTCACTAGTCTTGTATTTATCAGAGAATATATGCCTCGCGTTTTTTTTTAATTTTAAGAATGCTTGTACTTATAATTTATCCGTTACTTTTTATTGTCATATTAATATATTTAGAACTTAACTAATAAAATGCATTGTTATTTTTTAGTACCACAATTTCAAGTTTGACAAAGCTCGAATTTGTTGATGAAACGTCAACTACTCGTTTTTCTTTAAAATATACTAGAAATTTTTTTCTCCATTCTATACTACTTTCGGCCGAATATATACATATATAACATTTTTTATATTTAATTTTAAAATTAAATCAACTAACTATTATTTAAAATCCTAAAGAAATTAATTCAAACGTAAAGTCATAAAACGTCGACCAATGTAACCTAACATTGTTTCAAAAATAACTTAACTCTGACTAACATTCTCTCAAAAATCTCTCAAAAGCATCATAAGTCATAATTTTTTTAAATAATCATAAATGTTAGGATCGGTAGGATAATTGAAAGAGTTTAGAAGGGGGGTGGAACAAACACTTTGCGATTTTCGAAGTTTTCGAAAGGGGTGAATCGGTTTAGCGATAAACTGAATTCGAGAATCTTGTTTTCAATGTCGACCAGTTAACTTTAAAGTGCAGAAACAAACTAAAGGACATATTGAATACTTGAAAGATAAACAACACAAAATATTTATGGATGTTCGGAGTCTTCAAATGCTCATACGTCACCCCTTCTATCTCAAGGATAGGAAATTCACTAAAAGAATTTGATTAATTACAGAATCTTTAATAACCCACTTTAGTTTGGTCTTAGACACTGCCAAACTGAAACTCTTAGTATCTTTACAGCTTTTATCAGTACTTAACTGATGTGTTTGCTAAGCACAACTGATCTAAAAATATCGAATAAGATAACAATGAGTGCTTGTGTTGGTACTCAAAATACAGCCTTAAAGCTATGAATAAATCTGATAAGCGTGAGCTTCTTGTAACTAATATTTAAAAGATTTTAACTCAAGAATGAATATACGTGCAAAAGTCTCTTTCTCAGCTGATCTTCTTGGCTATTTATAGACTTTGCTTCCCAACCGTAATATTGAATGCGTTCAAATAATTATATCCATTTATTTGTCCTTAGTAAACACGTCATCATTATTCTGACAATCATACACTGTGGCATTCTGATATACGGCGTTCCCACTACAAGTTGTGGTCTGCTCTTGTACAAATTGTCGCTTGAATGACACGCTCCTTAATTGATGACGTGTCAAGCTGATTTATCAGTTGATTTTCATTGCCAATTGATGAACTGAGTGTGTAACTGATAGTTCAATTTGCTATGTAGCTTTTCGATGAACTGACTGTGTAACTGACCAGTCTTAACTGATCGTCCAGTTAACTACACAGTTTCAATTAGCTTTTATCAGTTCAGTTGTCTTTGATAGTTTAGCGCATTAATTAATAGTTGGGCAACTTCAGTTCAATAATTTTCAGTTCAGTTACGTTGCGTTCAGTTGAGTTGATCAGTTCGGTAATCTTCAAACGCTCAATTTGTCAAATTTCGAAATTCTGATTCCAACAATAAACTTAATTTTATTTGCGGAATACTAGCGACGGTCCTCGGGTTATGTGCACCTTCAGTACACCAAGATCAACCATCAAGATCTCCATTATTATCAAGCTCATGCTCACCTGCATCGATCACACCTAGTGAGTCTATTGGCTCAGCAAACCTTAACCATAATATCAAATAATACATGTACATCTACATGCAACAGTAAAAATACTTTTACGTAAAAATAAATCTTCATGAACATGAATATAAACATTTTTCCTTTCAACATATCATATCATATTTCATTTCATCATACACGTATATCTTTCCCTTTTTATTGAATTCATATCCTTAATTGTGACTTTCGTATTAGCTAAAGGTCGATAGATCCATCTACGTATTACTACGGTGCCGGTTGACGGGGACATCAGCGACACTCTAACCCGTCAACTGAGCCATGGCCTTACATATCATCGTATCATCATATCATTGTATTAGTCACAATCAATTCACCTCCTTCAACTTTTCGTATTTCCATCACTTATAAAAATTCATGCATATACATATCATTTTTTTCCTTTTGAAACCAATCATACAACACGTATTTTAGCGTTAACATTTTATCATAAAGTTTCATAAACATATTAATATTATTTATAGCATTCAGGGCGCTGCCAGGACGTCTAAGATTTTTCAGTGTAAAATGACCGTTTTACCCTTGGACTTAGAATTTCTCGATTTTGACTTTTTCCTCACTTTTATTAATTCGAAACTATCCCAAATTATTATTTAAGCTTAATTTTGACTTTTAATATTTTTATTTAACGTAATCTCAAAGATTTCGATTTAATTCTTAATTACTAATTCATGAAGAGTTTTAAATCCCGAATTAATTTAAACTTAAATATTTTCTTCCCAAACTTTAAACATAAACTTTTTATACCTAAATGCCCCTCGTGAACCATGAATCGAACCCCATCGTCCATTGTTCGACCCCTTTTTTTTAACCTATCCATAGTTCGAACCATCTAAGCTACCCCGAGCCATCCCTCATTTTTCTCAAACCAAACCCGAGCACCTCAAGCCATCCCCTGACTAGAACATCTAGGGACCCTACTGACCACACCTAACCATGTTCCAACCCCTGCCCACTAGCCTAAGCCACCGCCGAACCCCTACACAGGCATGGGAAGAGTCCTAGCCCTATGGTACTCTTCCCCAGTCGCTGTCCAAGAGTCCTAGCCATGATAGGACTCTTTCTAAGTCCAAGCCGTGACCAACACGAGCCCTTGGCAAGCCATGGTCGAGCCCTATCAGCAGCAAAGAGCCACAAGCCCCTAAGTTCCCTAGCCAAAACCCTAGTGCACAAAACATGCAATTTTCGTTCAACCCTTACCTAGCCATTTTCCAGCCCTTACTCGTGACTCATGTGACCCCTAACACGCTAGAAAATCTTCCTTCCAAGTTACCCTACCATGACAGCCCCTTTGTGCAATAATATCATAGGTTTTGGACCACAAAAACTTGAGTTATCGACATGTCATGGCACAAAAACGAAAATAAATACAAGGCAAAGATATTTTTCATGCAAACATGCTTCAAACATATAATATGGTGTGATGGATGAGAAAAAAGAGATTATGGCGTGCCTTTGTGTATTTTACGCACGAAAAACAAGTTGAGATGCGAAGAATGTCGACGTAGAAAACCCTAGGCTGAATCCCCCTCAAAACCGAGGCCTTCCCTTACTATAATTCTCATGTGTGCGTGTGTTGTTGATGCTAGGAGAGTTCTTGTGTGTTGTGTGTGGTGTGTGTGAGTTTAAGGGTTTTATTTTGATTAAAATCTAAGTGCAAGTCTAGACCCATAACCATGGTAAAGTAGGCCCACTAAGCCCATTATTAAATATTTAAAATATTTTGTTTTGGAAAATTTGTGAAATTAATCGCCGAATTCTCGAAAAGTCCCTATTTTTATTGAAAACCGATTACTGATTTAAAATACGACTCGGCGTATAAAAATACATCAAAACACCCCAAAATTCGAAATTTCCATTTAAATACACCACACATTAAACAATTAAAAATAATTATTTAATAAATATTTTCCCTTATAAGATCCCCGATTTCCGTTCCTCGATCGTATCTTGAATAGCTTTTAAAACAAAGTTTTATGTATTCTAACATAAAACCCTATTTTTTTTACAAGTAATCATGCATATCATAATTAATTCATGCCATTAAAATTATTTAATTAGTCATTTTACAGTTTCCCTAGATTTGCATGCATTTGGATTACGTTATCATATTTCGGACCTTACAGTTGCGCTCGACAATATGGGAAAAAATTATATGCAATGGACTCGATGTAGAAATGCATCTTGAGTTATTGGGTCTAATTGAGAAAATTAAGAAAATGGTATCTCATCATCATAAGAAAAAATAAAAACTATAATATTTTTTGCGTCGACATCTTGATGAAGGATTAAAATGTGAATATATCATTGAAAAAGATCTCATGGCTTTATGGAAAGTATTAAAAGAAAGATTTGAACATATAAGAGAAATTATACTTTCGACCGCCCGTGATGAATGAAATACGTTAATATTCCAAAATTTTAAGAAAGTCAGTGATTACAACTCTGTGATATATCGAATAATTTCGTAATTAAAATTTTGTGGAAATGAGATTACGAAATCGAAAATGCCTGATTTTTTTTTCCACTTTTCACGCATCAAATATAACTCTACAACAACAATATAGAGTGTGTGGATCTGCAAGGTATTCTGAACTTATCGCATGTCTTCTTGTGGTGGAAGAGAACAATGAGCTGCTAATGAAAAATCATCAGTCCCGACCCACTGGATCAATAGCATTTCCAGAAGTAAATTTTGTAAGTAAAAATGAATTTAAACCTGAAAACTAAATCAAAGTCAAAAACAAGGTTTTGGTCAAGGTCGAAATCGAGGTCGTGGACGTGGAAGTGGTCGCGGCCGTAGTTTTGAAAACAATCGAGATAGTTACTTCTATAACTCAACTCAAAAGGGCGTCACGAGCCACCCACTGAAAAAGGCATAATGAGAACATGAGTGTTAATGAAAATCACTCAAAATGATTTGAAAGTTCTTGTTTTAGATGCTGTACTCTAGGTGTGAAGACCTAAAATTTTGCATTACAAAGAGACAAAGTACCAAGTTTATTTTAGTTTTGCATTGAATATGAATTATGTCATAGACGAGAATAAATTATATGCAACCTTTGGTATGGAACGGGGAGGCCTAAAGTTACATTGGCGATTAATGTCATAAACCAAGCAACCTTTGGTATGGAGGGGGAAGAACTAAAGTCATATTGGTGATTAATGCCATAAACCATGAAACTTTTGGTATGGAGGAGGAAGACTTAAAGTCACATTGGTGCCTATAAATAGTGGCAAATGAATGAGTGAAATCACACAAAAACAACATCAAAAGTTCTCTGCAAAAATTGTAATTTTCGAGTACCAAATATTCTGCCCAATTTCAGAAAGTTTTGCTCATTATTTTACTCCTCCAAATCCAATCTGCACTATTCAGAATATACTTACACGTGTTTGGAGCAACATATCCAAAATTCAAATCGATCCAACGGTTCAATTAGGCGTAAACATTTTTGCAAAGTGACTGGTTTTTCAGTGTCAAACTCCAACTTATTCATTCCAAGATTTTTAGAACAATCTTTCATGTAAGTGGGTTTATATGTTTTAAAGTTATGTATGTTTTAAAATTCGATCGTCTACTGCATGTTGTGTATAAGTGATGAATTCTAAATTTTAAGTTACTTCAAAATCGTTTGTTCCGTCCGTTGTTCGTTCATGCCCTCCGCTTCGTTCTGTCTTCGTGTCACTCTGTTCGAACAAAACCGTCTCTGAATGATAAGTTATAAGTATGGATCTGATAATGATGCATCGGGAAAGCCTGTAAAAAAAAAGCCCCAAAGGGAGCCTGTCTATGGGAGAAGGACCCAGAAGGAGCCCGAATGCGGGAAAAGGCCCCAGAGGGAGCCCAAGATCAATGATAGCCCATGATCATTATATTATGTTTGTCTGATAAGTTCTGTTCTGAAATGTTTTGATTCGAAGTTCTGATTCTCTTTAAGTCTAATTTCTGTTCATCCAACTCTGAAGCTCTGATTTGTTCAATGATTAACTTATGTTCATCCAACTCGGATATACTATGCTATGTAAAAGAAGAAGGTTTTTGTAATGTTCAAAATTAAGACGATGTAATACAACTGCATGCAAATCTAGGAAATATGAAAAATGACCAATTAATTTATTTTAATTGCTTAATTGATTATGTGACATGTTTACATCACGTTTTAGTAGTTTTCTACTAACATGCATTAGAAATGTATTTTTAAGGGTTAGTCGAGTTGCGATCGAAGAATGGAGACCTAGGGCTGAAAAATAGAAAATGTTTTTGTAATTGTTTTTAATTATTTAAAATATGAATGATGCTTTTTCATTTTCTTGAAAATAATAGGTTTTTAAGTGATTTTATACGCCGAGAAGTAAATTTTATCGGTGTTGGTTTTTCAACAAAAATGCAAAAGTTTTGGCAATCCGGCTAATAAATTCACAAACTTATTTAAACAAAATATTTTTATATTTTAATTAAGCACTAATGGGCCTAATTAACTTCTTAATGGGCCTAAGCGTAATTAATGATTACTTAACTATAAAATACTCAAAACCCTCCCCATTAACCCTAAACCTCATGCCCCACACTCTCACAAACTCTCTCAAGTTACACGGCACACACACACCACAATTTAAAAGGGAAGTTTGAAAATTTAAAGGGAAAAATCAAGCCAAGGTTGTCGTCGCCGTTCTTCGCAATCGTCCACGAGAATTCATGCGTTAAATATGCAAAGGCACGCTATATTATCTTTTTTACGCATCATTCACACCATAGTAATTATTTAAAATCAGTTTGCATAGAAAACAAGTGGGAACTTGAAATATTTTCGGTTTTATGGCATATGTCAACTTTTTTTGGCTTGTATTTGACACAAAAATCATGTTTAATATGTGTTAAGGGGCTGCCATGATTTAGGTTATAATCAAGCATTGTTTTACACGCATTAGGGTTCTAAGAACACCACCTAGAGGCTGCACAACACGAAAAATCAAAGCTGGAACCACCCTTGCTGTCTAGGGGTCGAAGTCTCGGGTTCCTTGTCATGTTGCTTGGTCTGGGTCTCGGTTGGACCAGGGCTGGGCTAGAGACTCGTGAGGGGTCAGAGATGGAGTCCTAGCCACGCTAGGACTCGAGTCAAGAGGGCTGGGAGGAGTCCTCCCACCCGAGAGCTCGAAGGAGAGACGCGCAGGGCTGCGGGGCTTGTGCAGGGTAGATGGCTCGGCCTGGGGGCTTAGGGCTGGGCTAGGGTGAGTCCTTAGTGTCTTAGGAAGGTTCTTGAAGGGTTGGTTTAAGGGCTGGCTCGGTGGGTTAGGTCCTAGGCGCGCATGAGGGGTCCTATATAGGGAGTTCCCGGCCACTTTTGCAGCTGGTTGTGTGCCTTCGGTTTCGAGCTAGGGGTCTAGTCCGTGGGTTCCAAGGGTCCATGAGGGTGTCCAGAGGGGTTGGTCAGGGTTTGTTCCAGTATGGTTTGAGGGTGGCTCGGGGCTAAATTTTATGGGTCAAGTTAAGGTTTTCTTTGAGCAAAAATAAATCAAAACACGGCTCACGGGTGTCAATTCGTGGTTCACGAGGGCTAAATTAATATAAAAAGTCTAAGTTCTGAATTTAGAAATTTTATATTAAAGTTTGGAATTTTTCGGGATTAAAACGCATTAAAAACGAATAATTAAAGATAATTAAAAAAGTGTAGTATTTAATCTAAATAAAATTATGAGAATTTTAATTTAGGCTTAAATAATTATTTGAGACATTTTAGAGTCAATGAAATTAAGAAAAAGTAAAAAAATGTGAAATTTTACATCTAGGGGTAAAACGGTAATTTTACACCCGAAAATTAGTAAACATCATGGCAGTGTCCTGAATGCTGTTTTATATGCTAATATGATTATTTTAAATGTATGAATTTTTTTATGTTAAATTATGATTTTTAAATGTTCATGGATTTTATTGTTTAATTATTGACATTTAAAAGATATGTTGCATGCTTGGTTTAAAAGAAAAACGATATTATATGCATGTTTTTATTAAGTGATAGAAATACGAAATGTTGAAGGACGTGAAGGGATTGTGACTAATACGATGATATGTTGGAGATATCGTGAGGGTTATGGTCCCAGTGGGAGCCCGACGATCGTGTTTCATTAGATACAGATACGAATACCTTAATATGTTAATACGTTGGCCAAAGCCCAATTGACCGGTGAGAGTGTTGCTGGTGTCCCTGTTGCCCAGTACTGTGGTTTTATAGATGGATCCATCGTCCAATACGAATACGAATACGAGTCACAATCACGATCTGAATTCAACAAACACGAATATAAATATGTTAATATGAATATGTTTATGTTGAATATGAAAATGTTTATGTTGATATGAAAATTTTATGAAAATGTTATTGTTTAAAGTTTATGCATTATTATGAAAATATTATTTTAAGTACAAGTATTTTTCACTATTGTATGTGATATGAAAATGTTATTTTAAGTACAAGTATTTTTCACTGTTGTATGTGATCTGTATACGTATTATGTTGTTATCAAGAATATGATGTATTGATTCTTTAGACTCACTAGGTGTGATTGATGCATGTGATTACGATAATAATGTTATGGGTGGTCTTGATGATTGACCTGACTGAACTGAAGGTGCACATAACTCGAGGAACAGCGCTTCTACTTTTCCGCACTTATTATTTACGTTAAAGATTTTCAAGACTATTTATTTATGATTTTCAGTGGTTTTTGAGAGGATGATACTTTTCAAGTTTATTGCTTTTTAGGTTTTGTAAAATGTTAGACGATTTGACTATTCCATTTGATTTTCAAATATTAGTTGGTTGATTTATTTTAAAATGGTGCAAAAATATTTTGTGTATATATGTATATGCATCGGCCAAATAGTATAGGTTTTTTTTAAAAAAATTCTAGTACTTTTTAAGCAAAACGAATAACAGACGTCTCAGTTGGTATCAGAGCAATGGTTCTGTAAAGGGTTGTGCCACCATCAGCACCAGGAAGATTAGTTGTCAAGCCTCAATTTGTAAGTTTTACATGCTTTATGTGATTTAATATGATGTTACCTGCATGATTACATGAATAATATGTTTACGTTACATGTTTATTAGCTTTTTGAATATATATGCTTTGCATGCTTAAATTGCTAAAATGAATTAGGATATGTTACATGATTAGAAAATTTAGACTTAAATGTATGTTGGTTACATTAGAATTTGGAAAAAAACATTCATATATAATGCCTCCTAGACGCGCACCTCTTGATAGACAGACAGAGACCACCGAGGATCAGAATGTTAATGTATCCCTGCCTCCTAATGGGAATGCTGCTACTCGTGCCTTAGAGGGGATGGATCGTTTCTTTGAGCAGCAGTTAAAGCAACAGCAGTTACAGAAGCAGCAGTTGCAGCAGTTACAGCAAGCACCTAGGCCACAACATGACATATATGATCAGTTCCGGAGGCTAGGGCCGAAGGAATTTTCTGGCACGACTGATCCCTTTGCTGCTGAGAGTTGGATTCGTTCACTCCAGGTACACTTTATTTATCTGTATATGAGGGATGTGGACCGTGTGAGGTGTTCCATTTATCTGTTTAGAGATGATGCTTCTTTATGGTGGGAAGGATTCGAGCATGGTGTTAATCTTGCTACACTTACATGGGGTCAATTCAAAGAGATATTCTGCGAGAAGTATTTTACTGCTGATATTAGAGGGAGATTGAAGAGGGAATTTATGACTCTCCGTCAGGGAGACGCTTCTATTGCTGAATTTGTGAAGAAATTTGATAGGGGTTGTCACTTTGTACCTCTTATTGCGAGGGATGCCGCAGAGAAGCTTCGACACTTCATGGATGGTCTACGACCTACCATACAGAATAATGTTATGATGATGTGTTCTGTGTATTATGCTACTGCTACGACTTATGTATTTCAATATGAGCAATCCTTAAAAGACATTGAGTTTGAGATGCAGCGCAAGAGACAGAAACACCAAAATACTACTCAGCCAAACAAGAAGCCATATATGGGTCATCCTAGACCTCAAGGGCCTCAAAAGCCCCAAGGTCAAGTCAAGAAGCAAGGACAACAAAAGCCTCCACCACCTGCAGCACCAAAACCTGCAGAGGGACAACCATGCAAAAAGTGCAATCGACTACACTATGGACCGTGCGTGTGGGGTACTACTAACTGCTTCATATGGAAGGAACAAGGGCACAAAGCTGCTGATTGCCCGAAGAAGAATGCACCTACTATGGGACGAGCATATGTTATGAATGTAGATGAAGCTGGAGAGGAGGCAGACCCTACTCTTATCATGGGTAACCTAGTCATTTAACATTTTTATACTGCTTATTATTGCATGAAATGTTAAATTGATTATTAGAATTGAATTGGGAACAATATTTAACCTAGTGAAAATTAGGTTGCATGCTCTACCTTAGTTGGAAATTAAGATATGATTTTAGAAACCCTAGAAATTGGTATTGATTTTGAGCCTTATTTTATGCAAAGGATGAAATAATTCCAAATAAAATATTTAGGGCCAAAAATTAAAGAAATTCATAATTAATGGTTGGTTAAGAGTTTCGAATTTATGAAGGGGTCTAACTGCAATTTTCGAAATTATGAGGTCTAAAATGTATTTCGATAAATCAAGGGACCAAAATGTAATTAACCGAAAGATAAGGGACTTAATGCAATTTCCGAATTCTTAAGGGCCAAAAATGTAATTTCAAAAACTTAAGGGTCTAAATGAGAATTTTCGAAAAATTTAGGGATCAAATTGCAAATATTCAAAAATTTGGGGACTAAAATGCAAATTTCGAAAAATCGAAGGGCTAAAATTAATTTTTCAAGAAAATCTTAAGTTCGACGCGTAATCTTCACATAACTTTGGGAATAATAATAGAAATTCCTTAAGCTTCAACACGAAAAGAACTAAAAGACATTTTCGCCGCAGGGAGGATTATCATTCAAGGTGTAGCTACCTATGCACTGCTAAATTCCGGAGCTACACATTCTTTCATATCTGAAACCTTCATCAAGCGACTGAATATTACTCCTTAAGATATGAGTTTGGGTTTCAAAGTTTCTATTCCTTCCGGTGATCAAATGCTCACATATAAAATTGTCAAGAATCTGGAGCTTCGTTTATTCAAAGATATAGTTCGGGCAGATCTTATTGTGCTTCCTATGCCTGAATTTGATATCATACTTTGGGATGGATTGGTTATCAGCTAATGGAGCTTCGATTGATTTTCGTCAGCGATCGGTGTCTATTCGACTGCCTAGTGGTAAATCCTTTGTCTTTGGGCGAGGAACAAGAAAATACCGCACATTATCTCTTGTCTATGTGCGAGGAAGCTTATTAGACGTGGATGCCAAGCTTTTCTAGCATGTGTCACTACCACACATGCTCCTATTAGTCAGAAATTGGAAGATGTTGATATTGTCAGAGATTTTCCTAGTGTCTTTCCCGAAGACGTTTCTGGCATTCCACCCGATCGTGAAGTGGAATTCTCTATTGAAATAATGCCAGGCACAATAACTATATCTAAGGCACCTTATCGTCTAGCACCTGCTGAAATAAAAGAATTAAAAGATCAAATTCAAGAATTGCTAGACAAGGGTCTTATTCGCCCTAGTTATTCTCCATGGGGCGCACCAGTATTATTTGTGAAGAAGAAAGATGGTAGTATGCATCTCAGCATTGATTATCGACAGCCTGAATAGGGTCACTATCAAGAATAAGTATCCACCGCCAAGAATTGAAGATTTATTTGATCAGTTACAAGGAGAATCAATATTTTCTAAAATTGATCTTCATTCTGGATACCATCAGTTGAAAGTGAAAGAGTCGGATGTCCACAAGACAGCGTTTTGTACTAGATATGGGCACTACAAGTTTTTGGTCATGCCATTTGGGTTGACCAATGCGCCAGCGATCTTCATGGATCTCGTGAATCGCGTTTTTCAGCCGTATCTGGATCAGTTTGTTATAGTCTTCATTGATGATATTTTGATCTATTCGAAGAATAAAGAGGAGCATAGTCGTCATTTGAGGAAGCACTACAAGTACTGCAAGATATAAAGTTATATGCAAAATTCAGCAAGTGTGAGTTTTGGCTTGAACGAGTGGATTTCTTAGGCCACATCATTTCTAGTGATGGCGTTGAAGTTGATCCAAGTAAAGTTGGGGTAGTGAAAGAATGGCCAGTACTAAAGAATGTAACCGAGATTCGCAGTTTCTTGGGACTAGCTGACTACTATCGCCAGTTTATTAAGGGATTCTCACCTATAGTGATACCCATGACCGCCTTGACAAAGAAGAATGCAAAGTTTGTATGGGGATCCATGTGTCAAGACAGTTTTGATAAGTTGAAGCAAGCCTTGATATCAGCGCCAGTTTTATCTATGCCATCGGGGCAAGGGAAGTATGTTTTATATACCGAAGCTTCTAAACTTGGTTAGGGCGCAGTTCTGATGCAAAATGACCGAGTTATAGCCTATGCATCGAGACAATTAAAAATTCATGAGAAAAACTACCCTACTCATGATCTTGAGCTTGCAACAATAGTTTTTGCATTGAAGATTTGGAGACATTACTTACATGGGGAAAATTGCAAAATATTCACCGATCATAAAAGTTTGAAATACTTCTTCACCCAAAAAGAGTTGAATATGAGGCAGCGAAGATGACTAGAGTTAGTGAAGGACTACGACTATGAGATTAGCTATCATCCAGGGAAGCTAATGTTGTGACAGATGCATTGAGTCGAAAAGCAGCAGTTATCAGTCAATTATCACTCCAAAGACCATTGTAGTCCGAGATACAACAGTTTGAGTTTACAGTTTATGCTAGGGGCGAGGCCCCTATTCTTGCCACTTTATCAATACAGTCGACTTTGAGAGATAGAATTCGTGATGGGCAGTCCACCGACGAGCAATTGCAAAAGTGGAGAGCTAGGATGAAGCCAAGGGCCGAAAGTTATATTCTGAGGTGGATGGTATAGTTCGTTCTCAAGATCGGTTATGGGTTCCTAGTGACGATTCTTTGAGAGATCTCATTATGAAGGAAGCTCGTGACATACCTTATTCCATTCATCCGAGAAGCACGAAAATGTACAAAGATTTGAAGTTGTTATAATGGTGGCCAGGCATGAAGAGAGATATCCTGCGATTTGTGACCGAATGTTTGACATGTCAGCAAGTCAAAGCAGAGCATTAGAGGCCACCGGGAAAACTTAAGCCACTTCCTATTCCCGAGTGGAAATGAGAAAATATTACTATGGACTTCGTTGTGGGATTGCTGAAGACTATTAAGGGATTCAATGCTATATGGGTGATAGTGGACCGTCTGATGAAATCAGCGCATTTTCTACCTATTAAGACAACCTTCACCATGTTTCAGTATGCAAAGTTGTATATTCGAGAGATAGTTTGTCTGCATGGGATTCCCGTATCTATTGTTTCTGATAGAGATCCGAGAATTACATCATCTTTTTGGAAGAGTCTGCATGCAGCGATGGGGACCAAGTTATTATTCAGTACAATATTCCATCATCAAACCGATGGTCAGTCCGAAAGAGTTATACAAATTTTAGAAGATCTACTGTGAGCTTGTGTAATTGATTTCCAAGGCAGTTGGGAACCAAAATTACCTCTAGTGGAGTTCGCCTACAATAATAGCTATCAATCATCAATCGGGATGGCTCCTTTTTAGTCACTTTATGGAAGAAAATGTAGATCTTCTATTAATCGGGACGAGGTTGGTGAAAGAAGAGAGATTGGTCTGGCTGTGATTGAAGAGACTGCCGAGCTTGTAGTCAAAATTCGTGAGAGAATGAAGACTGCACTAAGCCGACAAAAGAGTTATGCTGACAAGAGACGAAGAGACTTAGAGTTTGCCATGGGAGATTATGTGTTTGTGAAAATAGCACCTATGAAAGGTGTTATGCGTTTTGGCAAGAAAGACAAGCTTAGTCCGAGATTTATTGGTCCGTTCGAGATTCTAGAGAGGGTTGGTACACTAACTTATAAAGTGGCATTGCCACCGATGCTTTCTGGAGTCAACAACGTGTTCCATCTTTCGATGCTGCGAAAGTACATGTCGAATCCATCACATGTGCTAAATTATAAACCTTTACAATTGACTCCAAATATGACATATGAAGAAAGAGCTGTCCAAATCTTGGGAAGGCAAGAAAGAAGACTGCGTAACAAAGTCATTCCAATGGTCAAGGTCAAGTGGCTGAATCACTCGGAAGAGGAAGCTACTTCGGAAATCGAGAGAGACTTGAGGAGTCGCTATCAAGAGCTATTCGGTAAGTTCTAATTTCGAGTACGAAATTTTATTTAAGGGGGAGAGGAATTGTAAGTTCCAAAATTAAGACGACGTAATCCAACTGCATGCAAATGTAGGAAATATGAAAAATGGCTAATTAATTTATTTTAATTGCTTAATTGATTATGTGACATGTTTACATGACGTTTTAGTAGTTTTCTACTTACATGCATTAGAAATGTATTTTTAAGGGTTATTCGAGTTGCGATCGAGGAACGGAGACCGAGGGCTGACAAAATATAGAAAATGTTTTTATAATTGTTTTTAATTATTTATAATATGATTGATGCATTTTCATATTTTTGAAAATAAGGAGTTTTTAGGTGATTTTATACGCCGGGACGGAAATTTTATCAGTGTTGGTTTTCAACAAAAATGCAAACTTTTTGGCAATCCGGCTAATAAATTCACAAACTTATTTAAACAAAATAATTTTTATATTTTAATTAAGCACTAATAGGCCTAATTAATTTCCTAATGGGCCTAAGCTTAATTAATGATTAATTAATTATAAAATACTCAAAACCCTCCCCATTAACCCTAAACCCCACGCCCCACACTCTCACAAACTCTCTCAAGTTACACGGCACACACACACCACAATTTGGAAGGGAAATTCGAAAATTTCAAGGGGAAAATCAAGCCAAGGTTGTCATCGCCATTCTTCGCAATCGTAAACAAGAATTCGTGCGTTATATACGCAAAGGCACGCAATATTCTGCTTTTTACGCATCAGTCACACCATAGTAATTATTTAAAATCAGTTTGCATGGAAAACAAGTGGGAAATTGAAATATTTTCGATTTTATGGCATATGTCAAATTTTTTTGGCTTTTATTTGACACAAAAATCATGTTTAATATGTGTTAAGGGGCTGCCATGATTTAGGTTATAATCAAGCATTTTTTTACACGCATTAGGGTCCTAAGAACACCACCTAGAGGCTGCACAACACGAAAATCAAAGCTGGAACCACCCTTGATGTCTAGGGGTCGAAGGCTCGGGTTCCTTGTCATGTTGCTTGGCTTGGGTCTCAGTTGGACCAGGTCTGGGCTAGAGACACATGAGGGGTCAAAGAGGGAGTCCTAGCCATGCTAGGACTCGAATCAAGAGGGCTGGGAGGAGTCCTAGCAAGCTAGGACTTCCACCCGACAGCTCCAAGGAGAGACGCGCAGGGCTGCGGGGCTTGTGCAGGGTAGATGGCTCGGCCTTGAGGCTTAGGGCTGGGCTAGGGTGAGTCCTTAGTGTCCTAGGAAGGTGCTTGAAAGGCTGGCTCGGTGGGTTAGGTCCTAGGCGCGCATGAAGGGTCCTATGTCTATAGGGAGTTCTCGACCACTTTTGCAGCTGGTTGTGTGCCTTCGGTTTCGAGCTAGGGGTCTAGTATGTGGGTTCCAAGGGTCAGGAGGGTGTCCAGAGGTGTTGGTCAGGGTTTGTTCCAGCATGGTTCGAGGGTGGCTCGTGAAAATCGGACCATGGCTCGGGGCTAACTTTTATGGGTCAAGTTAGGGTTTTCTTTGAGCAAACATAAATCGGAACAAGGCTCACGGGGGTCGATTCGTGGTTCACGAGGGCTAAATTAATATAAAAATTCTAAGTTTTGAATTTTGGAATTTTATATTAAAGTTTGGAATTTTTCGGGATTAAAATGCATTAAAAACGAATAATTAAAGATAAATTAAAAAGTCTAGTATTTAAGCTAAATAAAATTATGAAAATTTTAATTTAGGCTCAAATAATTATTTGGGACATGTTAGAGTCAATGAAACTAAGAAAAAGTAAAAAACGTGAAATTTTACGTCTAGGGAAAAAACGGTAATTTTACACCCAAAAATTAGTAAACGTCATGACAATGTTCTGAATGCTGTTTTATATGCTAATATGATTATTTTAAATGTTTATGAATTTTTTACGTTAAATTATGATTTTTAAATGTTCATGGATTTTATGGTTTAATTATGGACATTTAAAAGATATGTTGCATGCTTGGTTTAAAAAAAAACATTATTATATGCATGTTTTTATTAAGTGATGGAAATACAAAATGTTGAAGGACGTGAATGGATTGTGACTAATACGAAGATATGTTGGAGATATCGTGAGGGTTATGGTCCCAATAGGATCCCGACGATCGTATTTCTTTGGATACATATACGAATACGTTAATATGTTAATACGTTGGCCAATGCCCAGTTGACCAGTGAGAGTGTTGCTAGTGTCCCTGCCGCCCAGTACTGTGATTTTATAGATGGATCCATTGCCCAATACGAATACAAATACGAATACGAGTCACAATCACGATCTGAATTCAACAAACACGAATATGAATATGAATATGAATATATTAATATGAATATGTTTATGATGAATATAAAAATGTTTATGTTGATATGAAAATTTTATGAAATTGTTATTGTTTAAAGTTTATTCATTATTATGAAAATATTATTTTAAGTACAAGTATTTTTCACTATTGTATGTGATATGTATACGTATTATGTTGTTATCAAGAATATGATGTGTTGAGTCTTTAGACTCACTAGGTATGATTGATGCAAGTGATTACGATAATAATATTATGGGAGGTCTTGATGGTTGACCTGACTTGACTGAAGGTGCACATAACCCGAGAACCAGCACTTCTACTTTTCTGCACTTATGATTTAAGTTTATGATTTACGTTAAAGATTTTCAAGACTATTTATTTATGCTTTTGAGTGATTTTTGAGAGGATGATAATTTTCAAGTTTATTGCTTTTTAGGTTTGGTAAAATGTTGGACGATTTGATGATTTGACTATTCCCTTTGATTTTCAAATATTAGTTGGTTGATTTAATTTAAAAATGATGCAAAAATATTTTATGTATATATGTATATGAATCGGCCGAGTAGTATAGGTTTAAAAAAAAAATAAAAAAATTTCTAGTACTTTTAAAGCAAAACGAATAGCAGACGTCTCAGTTTTAAAACTAATATATCAAATATTTTCTGGTATTTGATCGGCCCCACTTGCTGAATGTTTTTCAAAACGCTCTTCCTCCTTACGTCCTTCTCCAGATGAGATTGAAGAACAGGTAGAAAAAAGGAGCAGGAGCAGTTCTGGGACTGGTAAAGAATTAGAAGGAAGGAATTCAAGTTCTGGATGTTGAAGCCCATTAGTATTCCTTTGTCTTTCTTAGTAATATTTGTACTTTTCGCTTCCGAAACGTCTGTATTTTTCCTTTCATGTAAAGACAATGGAATTTTATGAAATAGACTGGTATTTGGCTATTTGCTACTAGGCTTATTGTTATTTGATTAACAATGCCGGATGTCACCGACGTTTCGGTCTCGGGGCGTGACACTAGGACATTGGTCTCGTGTTTGTCGAGCCCCCGGACACCTTTGTAAGCTCTATAAAGAATCAATAAAGGGCAAAAAAAAAGAGATCAACTTCACTGAACACAGTAGTTGTTTGAGTGATTCAACTCATTTTGATGCTGCAGATTTTCTGAATGATTTCTCTGAAAATGATCAATATTGAAGGATTGTTTGCTGAGCATCTTTGGGATGCTTCAAACAAAATATTCTCCAATGAGCTGCAATAGATCGTGTTCTAAGAATATTAACACCGATGAATTAAATCGAGTTTGGTTAAAAACCAAGCAGAAGAAACTCGAAGTAATCCTTCGTGAAGAAGACTGTTATATTAGAAAGCATTTTATCTTATGTAAACTGAATAACCGAAAAGGGACAGATTAGGTTTTGCATTCATCAGTTCAGTTATGGTGACAACTGAACTGTTGGATACTTTAACTGATCAAAACAGTTTGAAAACAATTGTTAAATAGTTAAATACACAAGATATGTTTATGGATATTCGGAGACTTCAAATGCTCCTACATCACCCCTTCTACCGCCTCGGGTAGGATCCACTAGAAGACATTGATTTATACAACTCTTTGTACAAACCCACTCAGCTAGGACTTAGCCACTGCCTAAACTGAACTCCTAGACTAGACTGAAGGCAGCACCTTCCAGTCAACACTTCTTTAATGTCTATGTGAGAAAGACTACATACACAAGTTTAACGTCTTTGTGCAAGACTGTATATGAGTGATTAAGAGTGTTTGTGTGTGTGAGAATTGAAAAAGGAAGTTCTCACACACTGAGGGAAATACGCTTATAATCTAAGCTGGTAACACGTTGAAGAGTTCCCTCGACTGGGCTGAATGCTTCTCTCTTAAGCTGATATGACTTTAAAGTGTGCCATTTTCTTTTCTCTCTTGAGTTGTATATATTTGAGTCTTCACTGATCTTCTCTTTATATAGGCGGGAAAACTGATCGTACAGTGAGACTCATTTATTGTATCTGTTGCATCTTGAGTTCGTTTCTTGGACTTTGTGTCTCGACTTTTCGACTGTCCTTCTGAAACATTTTTGCCTTTAATGCTCTGATGCAACGTCCATTATTGTCCTTTGACTGGATAATGGCTTTGTTCCTTCACGTATAGCTGGATTCCACTTGAAAGAGTTTGTCTTCATTCATAACTGAAAGATTCTGACTGATGCTTCGAACTGGTCAGTTGAACTGATTTTTCAGTTGGGCTGGTGAAATCAGTTGACTCGTCAGTTGAACTGATTTCACACTCGATCAGTTGGACTGATCAACTAGGTTTCTTCATCAGTTGAACACTCCTTTGGCTGGCCAGGCTTCTGAGGTTCTCTTGCTGAATTACCTATCAACTGGACAATCAGCTGGACTGCTCAAATGACGTAACCAGTTAGACTGATTCATTTTGTGAGATTTGCCTTCAGTTTGCGATGTAAACAACTCGTGAGTGATCCTAGATGCTGCACACTGCGGTAGATCATTAGTAACACAATTAACAAGTTTTGTTATCATCAAAATCAAGATTGCGAACTTGAAAAGTTTCAACAATCTCCCCCCCTTTTTGATGATTACAAAACCTGAGCAGTTAAGCGCAATATATTCAGTTCAAGGGTTAGTAAATTCAAAAATCATTAAAGACTCCCCCTCTATAACTGAATTTAAAGAGATTTTAAAAAATAACAAAAGCTCCATCTCCAAAACTGAGTTAAAAACCTTTTAAGAGAGATGGACAGAATTAAGAAAATCCTTTTAAGTTGAAAAAAATATTTTATCAACAACTGAATTTTAAAACTGACTGACAATACTTTTAGATTGAGAGAAAAATAAAAATCTCCCCCTCAGAAGATGAATAAAGCCCGTATCTGAAAGATATTTTTATGGTCATTCATTTAGAGATTATAATCATTCAAGCAATGTAGACAAGAAATTTGGAAATATCCATTCAGTCATAATGAAACACAGCTGAACAAATATGATGTTTATTTAAATAAATTTCCTTGTATTTACATCTTAGTACATACATCAGTTGAACAAGAAAGATTAATACAACGGTAGCATATGTTAAACAACATCATATATTAGTTGGTTTGTGCGACAGAACTGGATATACCATCAACTAGTTGCTTGACTGCTTGAACTGCTGCATCGGTTGTGAGTTCATTTTTCTAGAGAAGCGAGTTAAACTGCTTGAACTTGACTTCTTCGAAGACTAACTGGTCAAGCAGACTCTGACTAGGCTCAACTGGAATGCAGCTGTTGATTTAATCAACCAACGTCCCAGCATGGATGAGTTTCGTCTGAAGAACACCTGACTTGGTAGGCTAGCAACTGAAGACTTGTTCAAGGAGCAATTTAGCTGTGCATCTTTGCAGATGATTCTCAGTCCCCTGCATGCTAATTAAAACCCCTAAGTAAAGAGTCTAAAGAAGTGGCTACAATATTAGTTGCAGAGCCAATCCTCTCAACTCTTTACCAAAGAGCGACATATAAATATTTTCAAATAGTTTTGGAAATTGTATGAGATACTTTTAAATAGCTTTTAACACTATTTTTAAAGTAAGATTTTAAAACACAGTTTTCTTCAAATGTTCTTCTTAGAACAACCTGCTCTGATACCAATTGAAGGATCGTTTGCTGAGCATCTTTGGGATGCTTCAAACAAAATATTCTCCAATGAGCTGCAATAGCTCGTGTTCTAAGTATATTAAAACCGATTAATTAAATAGAGTTTGGTTAAAAACAAAGAAGAAGAAACTCGAAGTAATCTGATAGGTGTGGTTTTTACGTGTTTTACTGCATTAGTTTTGTGTGTGTTTGCATTGCGCAGGCGTACATTTCATTTACATTCTGTTCATTTTAGAGTAAGCTCATGCATGTAATCATGTCTCACTTGGGTGTGGTAAATTTGCAGGAAAAATGACCGGAAAAATAAATCGGAGCAAAATGTGCAAAAAAGGCAGAAAGACTGGCGCCCGAGCGGCAAGAATTTACCGCTCGGGCGTGAGAAGTGATTCGCGCATCCAATTTCCAGATAGTGTGGCGCTCGGGCGGTAATATTATACCGCTCGGGCGCAAGATTTGCCTTCTGAAGAATAAACATACAGAGAACTCGGCGCTCGGGCGGTGAAATATTACCGCCCGAGCGTGACTGCCGCACTTACCAAGCATATTACAGAGGATGTTGCCGCTTTTGCAAGATTTTTTTGGCCGATTCCTTACCTTATTTTCTGGATGTGCATGATATGGAAGGGATATTGGATGTTTTTGGGGGGATTTGATCATTATTCATCAGCCAAAAAGTCTAAGGAGGGGAGAAAAGCTTGGAGAAAGTGCTTGGAATTGAAGATTCGAAGATTTCTGAGCACAGTTCTTCGCAGATCTCGTCTAGTCTAGTATTTCTAATTTAGTTTTTATCCCTTAAACATTGTTGTGTTTATTTTTACTATGAATTCTAGTAGCTAACTTTAAAATATTTGTTGGGATTTAAGGGGATCCTACCCCGAACTCTGATTTAGTTAATTCATATTTCAGTTGTTGGTTTATTCTTGATTGTGTTACTGTTTTTCATTATGTTGTTAGAGCATAGCTAACCTTAACAACGTTTCATATTGTGAGTGAGTTCGAGAGAATAGCTTGTGATAGGAACGAGTAACATAATCCGTGGATCTACAATTTACATAGATATATGAAATTGGATATGCGCCGATAGTTATAGTCCTAAGGGTCGAAAACTAGGGGATTTCATAGATCGACATGCAATTCGCTCTTGATAAATAATTAAAGATATTTAATTATTTTACTGAGTAGAATTAGTTTGGCATAGCTCGAGAGAGTGTGTTCAATTGAATAGAAAATCCTGTCGGAAGCATACAATCACTATCGAAGGAATTAATAAATTAACGAGGGGTAGGTCAACTAAGATTTCCAACAAATTCATTTCTCATTAAATTTTAACCAACCATTTTAGATTTTATATTCCATTATTAAAGTCTTGAATCTTTCTTATTTGCATGTTTATTTGAGCATAGTAGTAATAAATAATCAATTAAATTTTCGTTGTTAAAGATTTAATAACTGAAAATAATAATTTTTAGATACAGTCTTCAGTGGAACGACACTCGTACTCACGTACATTATACTATTACTTGACATCGTGCACTTGCGATTAATTTTTAGCATACAAAACCATATTTTTATTAAGGATTCCACAGTGCAAGTTTTGCTCGATCAAGTTTTTGACGCTGTTGCCGGGGACTGTTAATACACAATTTTATTTTTAGTTATTTTGTTTAGCATTGTTTCATTTTTATTAAATTAACGCTCCATATTCCATTACAGATATCTCGTCCAGTGCATGCCAAAGTCACTTGACGTGGAGCTTGAGTAGTTTGACCGTGAAATTGAAAGAAATTTCCGCAGGAGAAGACAGCAGCAGAGACTGAAGGAACTGACGGGGAGACACGAGCACGAGCATGAGGAGGAACATCGTGAAGATAGACATGTTGAGATGCCGCGCCACATACCAATGCTAGAGTATGCCCAGCCTTCTTTGGATGGTGCACGCCCCGGCATTGTGAGGCCTATTATGCGAGCAAATCACTTCGAAATCAAGCCAGCTATAATTCATATGATTCAGAATACAGTCCACTTTGGAGGATATGCAGTAGATGACCCAAACACGCACATAGCAGATTTTCTTGAAATTTGCGATACTTTTAAATTTAATGGAGTTTCTGATGATACTGTTAGACTGCGTTTATTTCCTTTCTCCTTAATTGATAAAGCTAAAGCATGGTTAAATTGTTTGCCTGTAGGTTCGATCACTAGATGGGAGGATATGGCGAAGGCGTTTCTCATCAAATACTTTCCTCCATCTAAGACCATGAAGCTACGGGCAAACATCACCACCTTTGCTCAATTCGAGCAGGAGTCTTTATATGAGGCATGGGAGCGCTTCAAAGATCTACTACAAAGATTTCCTCATCACGAACTGCCACTTGGGTTAGTCGTTCAAACCTTTTATTATGGCTTGCTTACTCCTAATCGTACTATGATAGATGCTGCTGCTTGTGGGAACCTGTTGCAAAAAACTGCTGAGGATGGAAATGAGTTGTTGGAGGATATGTCTGCTAGCAGCTATCATCCTCAATCTGAAAGAATAACCAGCGGAGAAGTGCAGGAGTCCACCAGGTAACTGACCTTTCGGCTATCACTGCACAACTTGATGTCTTGAACAGGAAGTTGGACGGGTTGAATATGGGTGGCATGGCTATGCGTCTTCAAGAGATATTTTGTGAAAAATGCGGAGGAGAACACTATGTTAAGGACTGTCAAGACAGTGATCCTTTTTATGTGCTAGAAGGGGCACCTGTGAATCAAGTGGGAGTCCAAAACCATCCAAGGAATGATCCGTACTCAAACACATATAATCCTGGATGAAGGCAACATCCCAACTTCTCATGGGGTGGTCAAAGCAGTCAGAGTTGACCACAAGGAGGAAAACCATATGGGAAACAACAGATGTACAGATCTGATCCTCCTAGCGAAGAGAAGTCCAATTTGGAGTAGATGATGTCTAAGTTCATCTCATCTATCGAAACCAGACTCCAAAACCAAGATGCATCAATAAAGGGGCTAGAGAATCAGATTGGGCAGTTAGCGAAGATGATAGCAAGTAGAGAGCCGCGCACCTTGCCAAGTAACATAGAGACCAATCCAAAGGAGCAAGTGAAGGCCATCGAGTTGAAAAGTGGGAAAATTTTAGAGTCTAGAGCAAAAGAAAATAGTCCAGTACCGGATGAACAGACTGAGACCTCCAAAAATAAGTCTTCTCACTCTACACCAGCACCCACTGCACAATCTAAAATCGTTATACCTCCTCCTTTTCCTGCAGCATTGAAAAAAGCAAAACTTGATGCACAATTCGGTAAGTTTCTTGAGGTATTTAAAAAATTGCATATCAATATTCCTTTTGCTGATGCTTTGATGCAAATGCCTAGTTATGATAAATTTTTGAAAGACATATTAGCTAATAAGTGGAAGTTGGAGGATCATATGACGGTGAACTTAACTGAAAATTGCTCTGCCTTGGTGCAAAAAAAAATCCCACCGAAACTAAAAGACCCATGGAGTTTTTCTATTCCTTGCATGATTGGTGATGTTGTTTTCCATAAAGCTTTGTGTGATCTTGGAGCAAGTATTAATCTTATGCCTTTATCTGTATTTAGGAAACTCGGATTAGGAGAGCCTAAGCCAACCAGGATGTCCTTAAAGATAACTGACAGATCTGTCAAGTATCCACAACGAGTGATTGAGGATGTGCTAGTGAAAGTGGGCAAATTTAGTTTTCCGGCAGATTTCGTGGTGCTCGACATGGAGGAAGATATGGAGATGCCTTTGATTTTGGGGAAACCATTCCTTGCGACTAGCAAGGCCCTGATTGATGTTCAAGAAGGGAAGTTGAGATTGAGAGTGGGGGAGGAAGAGATTACTTTTGATGTTTTTAATGCACTTAAGCACACACTTCAGTCTGATAGTTGTTATAGAATTGATTCTTTTGATGCTCTTGTGTCTAACTATGTGCAGGGTGCTATTAGAGATCCTCTGGAAGCTACTCTCACTACTGAACTGAGAGAAGATGAATTGGACGGAGAGAAAGCCGAAATAGTGGCATACCTCAATGCCAACCAGCCATGGAAGAGGCCAATAAGGATGAGATTAGAGGACTTGGGAGATCGATGAGACTTGATCCCTCAGAAGTCAAGCCTGGAGGAGCCACCGACGCTTGAGCTCAAACCATTGCCTCCACACCTAAAGTACGTATACCTAGGTGAGAATAACATTTTACCTGTCATTATTTCTACTGCTTTGATAGATATGATGGAGGACAAACTGTTGGAAGTTTTGAAAGCACACAAGAGTGCTTTTGCGTGGAAGGTGGCGGACATTAAAGGGATCAACCCATCAGTCTGCATGCACAAAATCTTGATGGAAGACGAGTACTCACCTCTTGTGCAACCCCAGAGAAGATTAAATCCAAAGATGAAAGAGGTAGTAAAAGCAGAGACTATCAAACTCCTTGATGCAGGTATTATCTATCCTATATCTGATAGTGCATGGGTAAGTCCTGTTCAATGTGTGCCAAAAAAAGGTGGGATTACTGTGATCACAAATGAAAAAAATGAATTGATACCTACTAGGACAGTTACGGGATGGCGTGTGTGCATCAATTATAGGAAATTAAATGATGCTATCCGTAAAGATCATTTTCCACTGCCCTTCATTGATCAAATGCTTGAGAGGTTAGCGGGTCATGAATTTTATTGTTTTTTAGATGGGTATTCAGGGTATAACCAAATCATGATTGCGCCCGAGGACCAAGAGAAAACCACTTTCACTTGTCCTTATGGCACATTTGCTTTTTGACGAATGCCTTTGCTTTGTGTAATGCCCCTGCCACTTTTGAACGATGCATGACTGCTATATTTCATGACACGATAGAAACTTTCCTTGAAATTTTTATGGATGACTTCTCTATTTTGGCTCTTCTTTTAATGACTGTTTGCAGAATTTGAAGGTGGTATTGATGAGATGTGAGGAGACGAATTTGGTGCTGAATTGGGAAAAGTGCCATTTTATGGTACAAGAAGGAATAGTATTGGAGCACAAGATATCCGGGCATGGAATAGAGGTGGATAAGGCAAAAGTTGAAGTTATCAAGACTTTGCCACCTCGGGCATCCATAAAGGGAGTTAGAAGTTTTCTAGGCCACGCCGGTTTTTATCGGCGTTTTATCAAAGATTTTTCTAAAATTGCCAAACCTCTATCTTCCTTACTTATGAAAGATGTGCCTTTTTGATTTTAATTCGAACTGTTTACAGGCATACAAGGATTTGAAGGAGCGCTTGGTGACGGCTCCTGTCTTGGTGGCACCAGATTGGGATCTACCCTTCGAGGTCATGTGCGATGCCAGTGATACTGCGGTGGGGGCTGTGCTTGTCCAGGGGCAAAACAAGGTATTTCATACAATTTACTACGTAAGTAAGACCATAGATGTGGCTCAATTGAATTATGCAACAACAAAAAAGAAATTACTTGCAGTAGCGTTTGCGCTTGACAAATTTCATGCATATCTTGTTTTGTCCAAAGTCATTATTTACATAGATCACTCTGCACTGAAATATTTACTTGCTAAGAAAGATGCAAAGCCACGCCTATTTCGGTGGATTTTATTGTTGCAAGGATTTGATTTTGAAATAAAAGATAAGAAGGGTGTCGAGAATGTGGTAGCGAATCACTTGTCTAGGTTGGAGTTGATTAGTAATGATTGTGTAGATCATGCTATAAATGATTGGTTTCCTGATGAGCAACTATTTGAGGTGAGACACTGTCCTCTGTATGCAAATTTTGCTAATTTTCTTGTCACAGGCACACCACCACCCAATCTATCGTTTCATCAACGTAAGAAATTCTTTTCTGACGTGAAACATTATTTTTGGGAGGAACCATTTTTGTTTAAGATATGTGCAGATTTTATGATCAGAAGGTGTGTTGCAGAGGAAGAGTTTGGTCAAATCCTTAACCATTGCCATGACCGTGAGGTAGGTGGTCATTTTGGACCAACCAAGACGGCATCCAAGGTACTTGAATGTGGCTTCTATTGGCCAACCCTCTTTAAGGATGCTCGTTCTTATGTGCTTACCTGTGATAAATGCCAGCGGACAGGTAACATCTCTAACCGTCATGAAATGCCTTTAAATAATATTATTGAGTGTGAGGTTTTTGATGTGTGGGGAATAGACTTCATGGGATCGTTTCCCAGCTCGTTCACGAAAAAATATATTTTGGTGGCGGTCGACTATGTGTCTAAGTGGGTAGAGGCAGAAGCATATGCCACTAATGATGCTCAAGTGGTCCTGAAATTTTTAAAGAAAAATATTTTTAACAGGTTTGGGACACCACGAGCAATCATTAGTGCTGGTGGCACCCATTTTTGCAACAAACGTTTTGAAAAACTTTTGAGCAAATATGGTGTCACACATAAGATATCTACTCCCTATCACCCCCAAACGAGTGGTCAAGTGGAAGTGTCTAACCGAGAAATCAAGCGAATTTTAGAAAAAGTCGTAGGTGTCAGTCGGAAAGACTGGTCAGTGAGGTTAGATGATGCTCTTTGGGCATATAGGACTGCGTTCAAAACACCTATAGGCACTACACCATATAGGTTATTGTTTGGTAAAGCATGTCATCTACCTGTAGAGTTAGAGCATCGGGCATATTGGGCAACAAAAGCACTGAACTTTAACTTTACTGATGCAGGTGAACGACGTCTGCTTCAATTGGATCAGTTGGAGGAATTTCGGAATCTGGCATATGATCTCGCACTATCATACAAGGAAAAGACAAAGAGGGCTCATGACAGGCGAATCGTTGAAAGAGAATTCAAGGAAGGTGAAATTGTCCTTTTCTACATCTCTCGGTTGCGACTGTTTCCCGGAAAATTGAAGTCGCGATGGTCTGGTCCATTCGTGATTTCCAAAGTTTACCCATCGGGAGCTGTAGAATTGCAAGATGGAAAGGATGGGACATTTACGGTCAATGCCCAGCGACTGAAGCACTACATGGGTGGCGCAGTTGAGCCACAACTTGGAATCTCCCAGTTCCAAGACAATCCGAACTTAAACTGACCGACAGTCAAGCTCTCGACTATTAATTGAGAATTACCTCTCTTTACCTTATCTTGCATTTAATTCGATTTTTTTTGTTATGTTAGTTATGTTTTATTTTTTTATTGTTTTGTTTTCAAAAAATATATATATATTTAAATATAAAAATTTTTGGGCAGAGAACTCGGCGCTCGAGCGGTAATTTTCTACCGCTCGAGCGCGAACGCTTAAGTCGGGATGCAAATTCCAGAGAGCTAGGCCCTCGAGCGGTAATTTTCTAGTGCTTGAGCGCGCCTGCAGTTAAAAACGCGAACCCTTTTTCCCCTTTGTCATTCTGAAATTTCCCAAATCCCTAACCTCCCCTCTCGCCCCTTTTCGGTTTTCTTGTGCAGAAATTCGATTCCCAATTCCAATTTCCGGCAACGTGGCACACTCTTCATTAGGAATCAAGATCTCTCCCCGGTCATCCACCGTCTCCATCGTCTACCACCATGGAACCCAAGAAACAAATAGGTACTCCCGGCTCTTCATCCTCATCTTCGTCATTTGATAGACATCATTTTGTAAGTGAGGCGGCTAGGGCTAGATATGAACACGCTAAGATTCATCAAAACCCAATTGTCGAGAGGGGATTCCATTGGCAACTGGAAGATAGATATTTAGTTCCACTTGTGGAGTTGGGGAGACTGGGATGGGAACAATTTGGAAATCAACCTTCGACTGCAGTGGTCTCAGTGATATGGGAATTCTATGCAAATGCCGCGGAAGGGAAGGATGGTAAGGTTTTTGTAAGAATTAGACTTGTTCCATGTGACTCGGTTGCAATTAACGCACTATTAGAGACACCTGAAGTTGATGACTCTCGATTTGAAGCATTGGTAGCTGACCCCAATTATGATACGATACTCGCAGCGCTATGCCTTCCGGGCACGATGTGGAAATCGTGTTAGAGTAGGTGCCCGTCGAGCCAAGTGTTGGCCGAGGGTTCATGTTTAAATTCTATGTATGAACAGTCTTTATTTTAATAATATTTGAAATTATTATTTTGGCACTTCTTTATCTGTATACCCATGCTAGTTGCATAGATAAAGCCCTTGAATATACAAATAGTAGAAAGAATATGAGATGCTCATATGATGAGTATCATGAAACTCATATTTGTAATACCGTATATTCTAAACGGTTCCTAGTCGATTCAGCCGCCACTAAGTAGGATATAGGCCGCTCGAGTTCGAGACTAGTATCTGCGATGTGAGTACCATGTTTCATTGATAGGGTACGTTGCTATGTCTGAACATGTAGATAGGTGCTCCTTGTAGAGTGCACTGAACAACCCTCCATAAAGGACTTTCCAAGTGGTTCTCACTTATCGAGTGGAAAAGTCCTAGTTTATGGTTGTACACCATTAGTCCTTATGACCCGGGACAACATTGAGACTCTATGTGCTAGAATTACACTTTGACTTGTTTACCGACTCTCATGGGGTCATCAGGTGGCAAGGTTGGGTGTTCTGTCGAAACATATAGGAGTCGATGCATTGTAGTCGGGGATTTACCGCTTACCTTCGGGTATGGATATCCTATGTGTTCTCATGTATATGTAGTTTGAAATCTCTGATCAGAGTATGGTGGTAATTAAGAAAGGAGTTTCTTAGATTACACCATCGATGCAACTACGACATGACACATAGTATCGATTCATTGACAACTCTCGACATACCAATGTTTGTCGAATCGGTCGGGATATATGAGTTGAAGGGACCGTACTGTATGATAACCATAATAGAATGGTTCTTGCAGGCACTATCATTTGATAACTAGGGAATCATGTAAGCGATGCTGCTAGGCGTTTAACATGATTGGTTGGGTACTATCAGACTTGAGTTCTGACGTTCTTGTTATCAAGGAGTTGATAAGTAAGAATGAAGAAATTGGGGTATGCTCAAATAAGGACACGTTTAGTTCCAAATCACATGGAGATGTGAACCCACGGCTAGTTGTATCAGTGAACCATTGAGGGCCACACAAGTAGTAGCTTTCTAGATCCCGTTGAGAAGTAAAATAGTTCAATGTGTTGAACGGCTTATAAATGAGTTTATAAGTGTAAAGAAAAATAGAAATATGACTTCTATGAGAGAAATGTAAATTTTAATTTATGAATGTGTTCCTAAATTAAAAGTAGGCCAAGTGAATAATGTATTTGAAAATTGTGATTTTCATAAACATTATTATGGACTAAATTAAATTAATTCAAGTGTTGAATTAATTAATCACTAGTGGGCCCAGTAGAGTCCAAATAATTAAATTAATTCAAGTGTTGAATTAATTAAATAACATTGGACCTTGTAGAGCTCAATTGGAAATAATTATTTAACTAGTGGGCTTGAGTAAAATCAAGTAAACTATAAATGAGTTCAAATATGTTTGGGACATTTAAATAAAAGTCCATGGGCCTTGTAATTGTTACAAGCCCACTTGATATGCATGCTTGGGAGGTGAAAGGTTGTGGAATACTTTTAATTAAAATATTGCATGGCATGCAACTTTTTGGATCAACTTTTCCTACAACCAAGGCAACTCATCCTCCCTCATTTTTCTAACCACCTTGGCCGAAACTTCACATCTTTCTCTCCAAGTTTTTCTCTCAATTTCTTCTTCAAGTGTTGAGGAAGAAATATTCTTCTCCTTGAAAAATCCTCTTAATTTTCTAGTGCAAATTAAGAGGGGATTTACCTAGCAAGTGGTGGGCCTAATTTTTGAAGGAAGGAGAGCTTGTAGACTTGTCATCCTTGAAGAGCCAAGTTGTTTACAACTTGGTTGGTGCCATTCATCAATCTCTTGAGATTGATAGGTAAATTCTAAAACACCCTATGTATGATATTTGGTGTTTGTCGTATTTGCTACACAAAATATGAGGTGGCCGAAATTTCTTGATGAAAAATCAAAATTTTTAACTTCCGTTGCACTTCCGGTCACCGTAACCGATCCCATTTCAAGTGGTATCCGAGCTATGATTACGATTTTGTGTAGCATTTACAAGATATTATATTGAGATTGATTTCTAACTGCATGAGATTGAAATTTGCAACAAAAATCAAGGCATGACAAAGGGGTATTTCGGGCAGCTCGGGCTGCCCGAGGGGCTGCCCGTTTCGGGCAGCAAGGGCAGCCCGAGAGGCTGCCTGAACCCCTCTATCGAAAAAAAAAAAATATTTTTGTTGCCGGAATCCGGCGACGGCGATGACGACAAGGGTTTCCAAAAGTGTTTTGCAGTATCAAAGTGTCATGGGCCTTGAGTTGTTGGGCCATTGGATGACTAACATATATGTGAATTTTAAATGGGCCAAAATGTTTTTGGTGAAAAATAAGTTTTTGGGCCCTTAAGTTTAAAATTACAAAAGTTGCAAATTTTTCTCATAAAATAAATAATTGAAGTTGGACTTTAATTATTTATAGTAAATTGTGATTTATAAGAAATTCGGTTATAAATAAATTAATTGGAAAGTAGACAAAGGTGTTTGTATACTTTGTTAATTTAGTTTATAATCGTGGCGGTTAGTGATTGGATCAAGATATATAATATTGGATCAATTAATTATTGTGATAATTAATTGATGGTGTATGATATGTGATATTATGCATGAAGGATGATCAAAAGCCCAAGCCCAATTTGCTAGGTGTATGCTAGGATATTTTGTGTTGAATGATTGTAATAATTATCAATTTATAAAGTGGGATTGGTTTATGGCCCGTTCCCACCCCCATGAGATGTTTCCCTATTTGTTATGGATATTTATTTGTAAATATTAGTATAGTGGATGATCAAGATTGGAAGATGGTGGCCATGATGATTATGAAGATCGAAGACATGTAAATATTGGAAGCTAATGTAATAGTTGCATTTGCATCCCATGCATTTCCCTAGGATTGGACCTAGGCCCGTGTTTAGCTCACACGGGCCATTAGTTTTGGGGCGATTGATCATCTTTTTTTTGTTTACTGTTTATAATATATGCATGATATGTTATAAATAATGAGTATGTGCGTTATTATTATGATAATAACAAAGTTGCATGAATCACGGCTAACATACGATCAAACATGGCGATCTTTTAAATAAAATTAATGATGAGACCTTTCAAAATTAAAAACCATCATTTTGAATAAGATTCAAAATTAATATCAAGCCCGAAAAGGGGAATTATAAATTTGTTTATAATTTCCATGTCTTCCATCGACAATGGGTGCATGATGAACGCTACCCGTACTCGGGGCTCGGCTCATATTATTGGGGGGGCCCTGGGTGCCGGAAAGCTGTGACATCCATTGACATGGTGATGTGAACTACGTGGAACTCCCATGATTTCGGCTCATATTATTGAGGGAACTCATGACGACCGTCCATTAAGGTTCAATATCGATGGGTTAGGCTTGACACGTAAAGATGAACGACGTCATATTATTGGGTCCTAATCAAAAGTGAGACAAAAGTTTATGTAAGGGTTGCATTGTGATGCAATTGGAAACTACCTTTTAGGAATTATGAGATTGGCTGATATTATTCGGGATCATAATTCGCTAATTGGACCTTACGTACCTACTGAAGAAAGGAGTTTCCCGTTTTCACTAGAGGGTAGTGAAAATGTCAAAACAGTGGGAGCGAAAATTTATAAAGTTAAAGTCCAAACTTTATATCTTATTAAATATTTTAAAATAGTCATTAACATTTATCTGTTTTACTTTTCAGTACAAAACTTTGACAATGTCTTCGATTCGCAACCCGCTATACGCTATACTCGAAAAACATGTGTTAACCGGACCTAACTATCTCACTTGGCTAAGAAATCTGAAAATCGTCCTAAACTCGGAAAAGATTGCATATACACTGACTGAGTCGCCCCCTGCTGAGGCTCCGACTAGCTGCACTCCTGAGGAATTGCAGACCTACAAGGATTGGTGTGACCATGACTTGAAGGCTAGGTGTTACATGCAGGCTTCTATGAATGATGAGCTGCAGAGGCGTTTTGAGGAGCTCGTTGGTGAGCAGACTCGGCCTCTTAGGCATGCTACCGTCAAGGAGCTGATCACTATGCGCATGCGAGATAGGGCCTCGGTCCATGAGCATGGCCTGAAGATGATTGGGCTCGTGGACAAGCTCGTTGGCATGGATCTGATCTTGCTTTCGGAGTTGACCACCGATGTGTTGCTCTTATCGCTGCCTAGCTCATTTGATCCTTTTGTGGTGAACTTCAATATGAACAAGATGGAGCCGACCCTTGAGGAGTTGGTGAACATGCTTGTGACCTTTGAGTCCACCATCAAGAAAGAGAAGCCGGTTCTTTTTGTGGGCTCTTCATCTGGTATGAAGACCGGTCCACCTGGGAAGGGAAAGAAGCGTTCTTTCCAACGTCCCAAGAAGAACGCGCCCTTGAAGAGGCAGACTCCGATTCCCGCTGTGGCAGCCACACCAGTTAAGGCTGACAAGACTGTTGACATCTGTCATCACTGCAAGAAGCCTGGAAATTGGAGGCGTAATTGCAGGGAATATCTGGCTCAGAAGAGTTCTGGAAACGGTATGTTCTATATCGAAGTAAACATTTCAATTAACTCTACTTCTTGGGTATTGGATACCGGCTGTGGCTCACATCTCTGTAATGATTTGCAGGTGATGGGAAGAAATAGGAGGCTCAGGGAAGGTGAGACCTTCTTGAGGATGGGCAATGAGGCAAGAGTTGCTGCCAAAGCTGTTGGAGATGTTTCTTTAATTTTGAACAATGATTTTAAGTTGTTGTTAAGAGACATTTTGTTTGTACCTGAGTTGGTGAAAAACATTATTTCCATTTCTATGTTAGATAAAGATGGATTTTCTTGTTTATTTAGCAAAGGTGTTTGCAATATTTACAAGAATGAATGTTTAATTGGTACTGGAGAACTTGAAAACGATCTCTACACCTTAAAATTGAAAGATATTTCACTTAACAATGTTCAAGCTATAACAACAACAAACAAGCACAAACAAGATACTCTAAATTCGGCAAAATTATGGCATGCTTGATTAGGACATATATCCCTAAGAAGGATGAACAAGTTAGTGGGAGTAGGCATGTTTGATATGTCTGATATTAATGCTCTCACGACTTGTGAATCCTGTCTAAAAGGAAAGATGACCAAGATTCCCTTTAAGGGCCGGCCATGTGGAGCGAGCCAAAGGGTTATTGGATTTGATCCATACCGATGTGTGCGGTCCGCTTAGCATCACCACTAAGCATGGACATGCCTACTTCATCACCTTTACCGATGACTTTTCGAGGTATGGGTATGTGTATTTGATGAAATACAAGTCTGAAGCCTTTGAAAGGTTCAAAGAATTCAGAAGTGAAGTAGAGAAGCAATTGGGACGAAGCATCAAGACACTTCGATCGGATCGAGGTGGTGAGTACTTGAGTGCTGAGTTCCAAGAGTATCTTAGGGAGAATGGGATTCTCTCGCAGTGGACTCCGCCCGCTACACCACAGTTGAATGGTGTTTCGGAGCGTCGTAACCGGACTTTGATGGACATGGTTCGGTCTATGATGTGGTTCACGGAGTTGCCGCCATCCTTTTGGGGATATGCGATTGAGACAAGCAGCGCTGTTGTTGAACAATTTTCATTCAAAGGCAGTTGATAAGACACCATATGAGATATGGATGGATAAGCCTCCTAAATATTCTTATCTTTGAATATGGAAATGCCTTGCTTATGTGAAGTAGGTAGTGGGAGATAAATTGGATAGTCGATCCATTTTATGTTACTTTGTGGGATATCCAGGGAATTCAGTTGGATATTAATTCTATCATCCTCAAGAAACAAAGGTGTTTGTTTCTAGGAATGCAATCTTTTTGAAAAATGAATTTCTATTGGATAGAAAAGAGGAGATGATAGAACTCGAAGAGGTTCGAGAGACACCCACAATTGTAGAACCCACACCCGAAGAGCCAACAGAGGAGATACAAGCTCCTAGAAGATCCGAGAGAGTCTCGAGACCACCTATGAGGTATGGTCTGCTTCTTGAAGAGGGCCATGATGAGCCTAACCATGGATGTGATCCAAGGACCTTCAAGGAAGCATTATCTGATGCCGATTCATCCAAGTGGCTTGAAGCGATGGAATCTGAGATGAATTCCATGCATTCGAACCAAGTGTGGAATCTCGTGGATCCACCTGAGGGAATTGTTCCCATAGGGTGTAAGTGGATTTACAAGAGGAAACTTGGGGCGGATGGGAAGGTATTGACCTTCAAGGCGCGATTGGTGGCAAAAGGATATACTCAAAGACAAGGAGTTGACTTTGAGGAAACATTTTCTTCAGTTGCAATGTACAAGTCCATAAGGATTTTGCTAGCCATAGCTGCATGGTATGACTACGAGATATGGCAGATGGATGTTAAGACAGCCTTTCTTAATGGGGATATTAAGGAAGAGATTTACATGTCTCAACCCGAAGGGTTTACATCTATCGGAAGTGAGCATATGGTATGCAAACTTCAAAGATCTATTTATGGTCTAAAGCAGGCATCTAGGAGTTGGAACCTCAGATTCGATAGTACAATCAAAGAGTTTGGTTTTGCTAAGAATCCTGAGGAACCCTGTGTGTATAAGAAGGTCAGTGGGAGTGCTGTGACATTCCTGGTGTTGTATGTTGATGACATTCTACTCATTGGGAATGATGTAGGAATGTTGCAATCAACGAAGATATGGTTAGCGAGTAAGTTCTCGATACAAGACTTGGGTGAAGCATCTTTTGTATTGGGAATACAGATCTATAGAAATAGATCAAAAAGATTGCTTGGTCTCACCCAGTCCACATACATTGATACCATCGTGAAACGGTTCTCGATGGATGAATCCAAGAGAGGACATCTACCAATGTGTCATGGCGTGTCCCTATTCAAGTCTATGTCTCCCAAGACTGATGCAGAGATAGCGGCGATGACAAGCATTCCTTATGCATCTGCAATTGGTAGCATCATGTATGGGATGATATCTACGCATCCTGACGTGGCTTTCGCACTAAGTGTATTGAGTAGATATCAATCGAACCCCGGTCTTCCACATTGGAAAGCTGTGAAAGACATCCTCAAGTATTTGAGAAGGACTAATAAATTGTTCTTGGTCTATTGGGGTGGAGAACTGAAATTGGAAGGCTATACCGACTCTAGCTTCCAAAGCGATATCGATGACTCGAAGTCAACCTCTGGATTCATATTCATGCTCAATGGTGCTGCTGTCTCTTGGAAGAGTTCCAAGCAAGACAGTACTGCGGATTCCACCACTGAGGCAGAATATATTACTGCATCAGCTGCAGCAAAGGAGGCAGTTTGGATAAGAAATTTCGTCCAAGAGTTGGGCGTCATTCCTAATGGAGTTGCTCCTGTCCCGGTGTTTTGTGACAACACAGGAGCCATTGCTCAAGCAAAGGAGCCGAGGTCTCATCAGAAGTCCAAACACGTATTGAGAAAGTACCACATCCTCAGAGAGATCGTGGAAAGAGGAGATGTCACGATTGACAAAGTCGGCTCCGCAGATAATGTTGCTGATCTGCTAACTAAGCCTTTACCTGGACCATTATTCGAGAAGCATCGCGAATCAATGGGTTTGAAGCATATGGGTAGTTGGCTCTAGTGCAAGTGGGAGATTGTTAGAGTAGGTGCCCGTCGAGCCAATTGTTGGCCGAGGGTTCATGTTTAAACTCTATGTATGAACAGTCTTTATTTTAATAATATTTGAAATTATTATTTTGGCACTTCTTTATCTCTATACCCATGCTAGTTGCATAGATAAAGCCCTTGAATATACAAATAGTAGAAATAATATGAGATGCTCATATGATGAGTATCATGAAACTCATATTTGTAATACTGTATATTCTAATTGGTTCCTAGTCGATTCAGCCGCCACTAAGTAGGATATAGGCCGCTCGAGTTCGAGACTAGTATCTGCGATGTGAGTACCATGTTTCATTGGTAGGGGACATTGTGATGTCTGAACATGCAGATAGGTCCTCCTTTAGAGTGCACTGAACAACCCTCCATAAAGGACTTTCCAAGTGGTTCTCACTTATCGAGTGGAAAAGTCCTAGTTTATGGTTGTACACCATTAGTCCTTATGACCCGGGACAACATTGAGACTCTATGTGTTAGAATTACACTTTGACTTGTTTACCGACTCTCATGGGGTCATCAGGTGGCAAGGTTGGGTGTTCTGTTGAAACATATAGGAGTCGATGCATTGTAGTCGGGAAATCACTGCTTACCTTCGTGTATGGATATCCTATGTGTTCTCATGTATATGTAGTTTGAAATCTCTGATCAGAGTATGGTGTTAATTAAAAAAGGGGTTTCTTAGATTACACCATCGATGCAACTACGACATGACACATAGTATCGATTCATTGACAACTCTCGACATACCAATGGTTGTCGAATCGGTCGGGATATATGAGTTGAAGGGACCGTATTGTACGCTAACCATAATAGAATGGTTCTTGCAGTCACTATCATTTGATACCTAGGGAATCATGTAAGCGATGCTGCTAGGAGTTTAACATGATTGGTTGGGTACTATCAGACTTTAGTTCTGACGTTCTTGTTATCAAGGAGTTGATAAGTAAGAATGGAGCAATTGGGGTATGCTCAAATAAGGACATGTTTAGTCCAAATCACATGGAGATGTGAACCCACGGCTAGTTGTATCAGTGAACCATTGAGGGCCACACAAGTAGTAGCTTTCTAGATCCCGTTGAGAAGTAAAATAGTTCAATGTGTTGAACGGCTTATAAATGAGTTTATAAGTGTAAAGAAAAATAGAAGTATGACTTCTATGAGAGAAATGTAAATTTTAATTTATGAATGTGTTCCTAAATTAAAAGTAGGCCAAGTGAATAATGTATTTGAAAATTGTGATTTTCATAAACATTATTATGGACTAAATTAAATTAATTCAAGTGTTGAATTAATTAAACACTAGTGGGCCCAGTAGAGTCCAAATAATTAATTTAATTCAAGTGTTGAATTAATTAAATAACATTGGACCTTGTAGAGCCCAATTGGAAATAATTATTTAACTAGTGGGCTTGAGTAAAATCAAGTAAACTATAAATGAGCTCAAATATGTTTGGGACGTTTAAATAAAAGTCCATGGGCCTTGTAATTGTTACAAGCCCACTTGATATGCATGCTTGGGAGGTGGTTGTGGAATACTTTTAATTAAAATATTGCATGGCATGCAACTTTTTGGATCAACTTTTCCCACAACCAAGGCAACTCATCCTCCCTCATTTTTCTAACCACCTCGGCCGAAACTTCACATCTTTCTCTCCAAATTTTTCTCTCAATTTCTTCTTCAAGTGTTGAGGAAGAAATATTCTTCTCCTTGAAAAATTCTCTTAATTTTCTAGTGCAAATTAAGAGGGGATTTACCTAGCAAGTGGTGGGCCTAATTTTTTGATAAACATAAAAATTGTACATTAATTAAATGTTTTATAATATAAATATATAGTTTTTGTTTTATTAAATGTTTAAATATTATATGTTTTATAATAAATTGTATAAAATATAAGTTGTTGTGTAATTACAAGTTTTTACTATTTTTTACAGGTTCGATAAAACAAGAATAAACTTGGCGTTGCAAATGAGATTAAGATGATTCTTGGACCTGTAGAAAGTTGATGTTAATATCTACAATATTGGTGTCAAGTATGAGATAAAAATCTTCTCACAATTGGGATCAAATTAAGCAACAAATAAAGTTACCAAAGGAGTGGCAATTTTACCATGCTCTAGTATTTTGACCATATCTCTCAAATTACTTGGTCAAATGATTTGAAAAAAATACCACAACTAGACAACTCAATTATCCACATGTTTCTTTTTATGTGAAGAAGCAAATTCCAAGAAGAAGATTTTCAAAAGTGATGTGTAATATAATATAATATCTTGGAACACCAATGAAAACTTTTGTGTAAAAAATAATATTTTATTTGTGGTTGTCTCCCCAAATTTGGCTATAAATAGGGGTGCATTGTAATGTATTGAGATATCCCTCATTCTATGAACAAACCTTTGAGTTCATAATATTTCTCTCTATATTTTTCTTTTATTTCTTCATTTAAATATAATTAGCATGTTAATTTCATATTCAAAGTTTTACACTTTGAATAATGAATAGCTAACTTCCTAAAGTTGAGATGAAAAGGTGAAACTCTTGGCATGATAATAAGGTTACTAAAAGGTAAGAATCTATGTTTTATATTATTTAATCATTATTTATTGTTTATGTTCTATTTATTTTTTAAGCATTTTTATACCCTACTTATAAGTGGGAGTTTTGATTTATTGTTGTTATATGTTACTCTAAATTCTTGGAACCATTTAAATGTTAGTTTGGTGTTACCAACCATTTAAAGTGGATGCCTTGATTTATTATATATGAATATATTATAATATTAAATTCTTGGAACCATTTAAATGTTTGTTTGGTTTTACCAACCATTTAAAGTGGGAACCTTGATTTACTCTATATAAATATATCATAATATTAATTTCTTAGTACCATTTAAATGTTAGTTTTGTTTTACCAACCATTTAAAGTGGGAACCTTGATTCAGTGTTCACAAATTTATATAGCACAATAAATACTTGACCACATTTATAAGTTTTGGTATATATTATATACTTATAAGATAATAATATATGACATAATATAAATATGATTATTTAATATATTGGAACCATTTTATTAAGTGGATTTCAATAATGTTCGTTAATGTTAACTTTATTAAAATACCAAGAGTGGATCCTTTAATCTCCACTACTTAAATTAAAATTTGAACAATTAAAATTTACCCATTAAAGATTCAAACAATTAAAATTAAAAAGAAACAAAAACAAAACAAAAAGACATTGTAGTGGACTTGTAATTACCTTAGCTTCCCTGTGGATACGATATTCGGACTCACCGAATTATACTACTTGTGGACAACCTGCTCTTGGGAGTGCAACAATCAAAGTCGCAACAAGTTTTTGGCGCCGTTGCCGGGGAAGTATAATTTAATTTCAAGTCTATTTAATTTTGTTTATAGTTTATTTTTCTTTATTTAAATTTTTATTGCTTTTGTGTGTTTTTATTTTTTTTTGCATTTGCATTTGCATGAGCATTTGGTCACGTACACTTAGTGGTCGACTCATTCGAAATAACCCTTTATTTTTACAAAACATGGCGGAAGAACCCATCCAAGAAAATGAAGATGAAATTCAATCTCAACATGATCATGATAGACGAAGAACACTTAGAGATCACATGAATCCTATACGTACTAGTGCACCTTCATGTCTAGTTTTTCCCTCTGATGCATCTCATTTCAATTTTAAGCCTGGTATTATCCAACTTTTACCCAATTTTCATGGCTTAGATTCTGAAAATCCATACATGCATTTACGAGAGTTTGAAGAAGTGTGCAACACATATAATGATCTAAATTGTAGCATGAACACCATTCGACTTAAGCTTTTTCCTTTTTCTTTAAAAGATAAAGCTAAAACTTGGCTACAAAATCTTAGATCGGGATCCATTCGAACTTGGGATGAATTGCAACAACAATTTTTGAAAAAGTTTTTTCCATCTCATAGAAATCATTACTTTCACTCAAAAACAAGGAGAAACTTTTTATCGGTGTTGGGATAGATACAAAGAATTGCTTAATCTTTGTCCACACACCATGGTTTTGAAATTTGGAGAGTTGTTTCTCAATTTTATGAAGGCTTAACATCTAAAGATAGGCAAATGGTTGAATTTATGTGTAATGGAACATTTGAAGATAAAGATCCAAACGAGGCAATTGAGTATCTCGATTCATTAGCTGAAAATGCTCAAAATTGGGACACTATAGGTACAATCGAACCATCAAACAAGATTCAATCTCCTACATCTGGTGGAGGTATGTACACTCTCAAAGATGAACATGATCTTCAAGCTAGATTTACCTCTTTGGCAAGAAAAGTTGAGGCACTTGAATTGAAAAAGAATGGTCAATTAAAATCTGTTCAAGAAATTGTGTGTCACATCTGTGATACAAGTGATCATTTTACAAAAGATTGTCCCACTTTGCCCTCTTTTAAAGAATGTCTCCATGAACAAGCCAATATTTTGAACAATTTCAAAAGGCCAAATTTTGAACCATTTTCTCAAAATTACAATCCAGGTTGGCGAAATCATCCAAATTTTAGTTGGAGGAATGATAATGCTGCACAATTTTCACAACCACATTTCCAAAATCAACAAAATTTTCAAAATTATGCACCTTATGTTCCTCCACCTAAAAGAAATTTGGAAGATACATTGAATTCTCTCATTGCAAAGCAAGAGTATTTCAATACTCAAACTGCTCAAACCATGACAGATTTGAAATATACTCTTGCTAAATTTGCATCTGCACTTAATGTTCATGAAAAAGGTAAATTTCCTTCACAACCTCTGCCTAATCCCAAGGATCATCATTCACAAACTGGAACTTCTGGAACTCGATCGATGGATCAGGTAAAATCTGTTATTACCCTTCGAAGTGGTAAGGTTGTGGAAAAATCCATTCTTGAACCTTGTGAAGATGATGATAAATCAAATCCAAAGAGTAAGGAAGTGGAACCCATAACTTGCGAAGAGGAGGTTCAACAGACAGTGTCACCACCATTCCCTCATGCATTGAAAAATACAAAAAAATCAAATTTGAATTCTGATATATATGATATTTTTAAACAAGTAAAAGTTAATATTCCTTTATTAGATGCAATAAAACAGGTACCATCATATGCCAAATTTTTGAAAGACTTGTGCACTGTGAAAAGAAAATTGAATGTGTGAAAGAAAGCATTTTTAGCCGAACAAGTAAGTGCAATCATTCAAAATAATAATACTTTGAAATAAAAAGACCTTGGTTGTCCTACTATTTCATGTATTATTGGAGAACGAAAGATTAAAAAAGCCTTGCTTGATCTTGAAGCTAGTGTGAATTTACTTCCATATTCAGTTTATCAAGAACTCAATCTAGGCGAGTTAAAATCTACTTCGGTAACACTTTTACTTGCCGATAGATCTGTTAAAGTGCCAAGAGGTATGGTAGAAGACGTATTGGTCCAAGTTGATAACTTTGTATATCCTGTCGATTTCATAGTTTTAGATACACAACCTATCGAAGCTTGTAATGCAATTCCTGTAATTCTGGGTCGTCCATTTTTAGCAACTTCTAATGCCCTTATAAATTGCAGGAATGGAATAATGAAGTTGTCATTTGGTAACATGACCTTGGAGCTCAATGTTTTTAATCTTTGTAAGCAACCACATGACAAAGGAGATGAAAGTGAAGATGAAAATCTTATTGAAACTCTTGTGGAAGAAAACATTCAAGAAGTGAGTATTCATGATCAATTAGATATTTGTTCAATTGAAATTGTTAAAGAAAATATTGAAATTGATCTTGATGATTTTATCAGATATCACTCGTTACCAGGATCAGAGAAAGAATTTGATGCAAAATATGAGAACAAAGACGAACCACCCATATTGGAGTTAAAACCCTTGCCAAAAGAATTGAAGTATGCATTTCTTGGAGAATATGAAACATATCCGGTGGTAATTTCTTCCAAACTAGAAAGTGATCAAGAAGGTAAATTAGTTGATATGCTTAAAAGACATAAAAATGCAATTGGTTGGACACTAAAAGATCTCAAGGGCATTAATCCACTAATTTGCATACACAAAATTCATTTAGAAGAAAATACTAAAACATCTCAACAACCACAAAGGAGATTAAATCCACACATGAAAGATGTTGTGAAAACTGAAGTTCTCAAACTACTTGATGTTGGGATTATCTACCCTATTTCTGATAGTAAGTGGGTAAGCCCAACACAAGTAGTTCCAAAAAAATCTGGCATCACAGTGATAAAAAATGAAAAAGGTGAATTGTTAACAAGTCGAGTCCCATCTAGTTGGCGGATGTGTATTGATTATAGAAAATTAAATGACGCCACTAGAAAAGATCATTTTCCATTACCATTTTTGGATCAAATTTTAGAAAGAGTAGCAGGTCATCCATACTACTGTTTTCTTGATGGATATTCAGGTTATTATCAAATTCCCATTGCACTCGAAGATCAAGAAAAAACTACATTCACATGTCCTTTTGGAACATTTGCATTCAGAAGGATGCCATTTGGTTTATGCAATGCCCCAGCAACATTTCAAAGATGTATGCTAAGCATTTTTTGCGACATGGTTGAAAATTGTTTGGAAATTTTCATGGATGATTTAACTGTCTTTGGGAATACATTTGATAATTGTCTTGAAAATTTGGAAAAAGTTTTAAAAAGATGCGAGGAAAAAGGTCTTATTTTAAATTGGAAAAAATGTCATTACATGATTACTTCTGGAATTGTTTTGGGACATGTCGTGTCATCTCATGGAATTGAAGTTGATAAAGCAAAAGTTGATGTCATTGCCAATTTACCCCCCTCCAAAAACCATTAAAGAAATTCGCTCATATTTGGGACATGCTGGATTTTATCGGAGGTTTATAAAGGACTTTAGTTTAATCTCTAAACCCATTTGTAACCTCTTAACAAAAGACACTGCATTTGAGTGGACTCAAGAATGTCAAAATACTTTTGATAAAATTATTCGACATTTAACATCAGCTCCTATCATGCAACCTCCTGACTGGTCTTTACCATTTGAAATCATGTGCGATGCGAGTGATTATGCAGTCGGTGCAGTACTGGGTCAAAGAAGAAACGGTAAGCCTTATGTGATATATTATGCAAGTAGAACTTTAAACAATGCTCAAATGAATTACTCCACAACTGAAAAAGAACTACTTGCTGTAATATTTGCATTAGATAAATTTCGTTCTTATTTGATTGGATCAACGACTATTGTGTTTACTGATCATTCTGCTATTAGATATTTGTTGACCAAACAGGATGCAAAGCCACGACTGATACGATGGATTTTGTTACTCCAAGAATTTGACATTGTGATCAAAGATTAAAAAAGGAACCGAGAATGTCGTAACCGATCATTTATCGAGACTAGTAACAGGATCATCTTGTGAAATGACACCAATTAACGATAATTTTCCTGATAAACATCTATTTTCAGTTACTACTACACCTTGGTTTGCTAACATAGTAAATTTTCTTGTGACAGGAAAAATGCCACCGCAATGGAGTTCCCAAGATAAAAGAAAATTTTTGAATGAGGTAAAAAACTTTTATTGGGATGATCCGTATCTGTTCAAGTATTGTCCAGATCAAATTTTTCGACGTTGCATACCCGACAATGAGGTAAGTAGTGTCATTAAATTTTGTCATTCAGAAGCATGCGGAGGACATTTTTCTTCAAAGAAAACGGCTGCAAAAATCTTGCAGTGTGGATTTTATTGGCCCACTTTGTTTAAAAACACCCACGAAATCTGCAAGATCTGTAAAAATTGTCAAAAATTGAGTGCGATTTCAAAAAAAAACATGACGCCTTTGAATCCTATCATTGAAATTGAAATCTTTGACTGTTGGAGAATTGATTTTATGGGACCTTTTCCATCGTCGTTTGGATACTTGTATATTTTAGTTGCAGTTGATTATGTTTCCAAATGGATAGAGGCAATTCCATGTCGAAAAAATGATCATAAAATCGTCATCAAATTTTTAAAAGAAAATATTTTTACTAGATTTGGAATTCCTCGAGCCATGATAAGTGATGGGGGAACTCACTTTGTTAATAAACCATTTGCTTCATTAATGAAAAAATATGGTATTACTCATAAAGTAACCTTATCATCCTCAAACAAATGGACAAGTTGAATTAGCTGATAGGGAGATAAAGCAAATTTTGGAAAAAACTGTTAACTCAAATAGAAAAGATTGGTCTCTGCGACTTAATGATGCACTTTGGGCATATCGAACAGCTTTTAAAACATCATTGAATATGTCTCCTTATCGGTTGGTTTATGGAAAACAATGTCATTTGCCTGTGGAATTGGAACATAAAGCTTATTGGGCTATCAAAACTTTAAATTCAAGCATGGATGATGCCAACAAATTGCGTAAATTGCAACTTAATGAACTTGATGAACTCAGAAATGACGCGTATGAGAATTCAAGGATTTATAAAGCAAAAATCAAATCATTTCATGATAAAACAATTCTTAGAAAATCTTTTGAGATTGGTAAAAAAGTTTTGCTTTATAATTCTCGACTTCACATATTCCCAGGAAAATTACGATCAAGATGGACAGGCCCATATGTTGTAAAGCATGTATATACTTATGGAGCTGTGGATATTGAAAATCCTAAAAATGATGATATTTTTAAAGTAAATGGACAAAGGCTTAAACCATTTTTAGAAAATGAAATCTTTCAAGAAGAGTTTATTTCCCTTTCTGATCCTTGATTTTTTTTTTGTTGCATTTAAGTTTGTTTGTTTTTATTTCAAGTTTTCTTAATGTTTTTATTTTCCCGGTTAATTGGCAAATAACGGTACTCCGTGACTCTCATAGTCGGTTAAATCAGTTTCCCACAATTGCTGATACAAAAATAAAAAAAAAAAATTCTTTTCTTTTCAAAATGGATGAAATTCTCTCAAAAATTTGTAAATATTTTCCCTCTGTTTCTGAAAATGTTCTAAGAAAAATTTATGCAGGAAGGTGTGAAAGATTGAGATTGCTAATGCAAAAAGGAATTCCAGAAGATATTCGTCTTGTAATAGAAGCTAAGGTCCGATTAGGAGGAGAAGTTCCACAATCATTGCTCATTCGGTATTTGCCTGGATTAGGAAAAAGCACTTATGCGAAAAAACGAAGGGCCAAAAGTTTAGGGGTTTGTCATAAGTGTGCAAGATGGACTTGTGACAAACGATTCAGATCTTTGGGATGTGTTTCCAATAACAGAGAAGATAAAATTGGTTTCATTAAGAATGGGCTGAGTAAGGAGTCTTTAGATAACATCTTATTGACTCTTGAGACGCATTCTAGTGGACATGTGCATATTGAACTTCTCCGTTTATGGAAACAATTCCAAGATGAGCGTCATAGTCTTGGGAATCCGACTAAAAAAGACCCTGTTTGCCAATTTATAAGAAAATTGGATGGGAAGCATATCCTCGACTCATAAAAGGCGTTGAAGTCGTTTCTGGACGTAAAACCAGAGGAAAATTGTGAGCCACAATCACACTACTGTTTATATGCATGTGTGTCATTATTGTTTTTACTATTTATTCTGTTTACAGCTGTGACCCATAGTTTTGTCATGATAACATATTACTCCTATAAAATCTCTCATCTTTCTCTCTATTTTCGCAGAAAAAAAAAAAAAAGAAAGTAAAAACATGGCTGGATCCTCTGCACAAACATTGAAAAATATTTGTGTATTTTGTGGGTCGAGTCCTGGAAAAAATGAAGTGTTTGTAGAAGCAGCGAATAATCTTGGAAAGATATTGGTTGAGAGAAAAATTCACTTGGTATATGGGGGAGGTAATATTGGGTTAATGGGATCTGTTTCAACATCTGCTCATCTTGGAGGTAGTCAGGTTTTGGGTATTATTCCTACAGCTTTAGCTGAAGGAAATATTACAGGTGTTACGATTGGGGAGGAATTAAAAGTTTCTTCTATGTATGAAAGAATCACTCAAATGATTGAAAATTCTGATTGCACTACCAGGTGGTTTTGGTACATTAGAAGAAATTTTTCACACTGTTTCTTGGGCACAACTTAATATCCATAATAAACCTGTGGGCTTGTTGAATATCAATAATTATTTTGACAGTTTGTTGACATTTCTTGATAAAGCTGTGGAACAGAATTTCATTTCAGAAAATTCACGACGGATGCTCATCTGTGCTTCGACTGCCGACCAATTAATTGATGATTTGGAAGCTTTTGTTCATAAGCCTGATCCGATGATAACAAAGATCAATTGGTCGCAATCAAGCAGTAAGAAAAGGAAGTTGGATCATTGATTCAAAAGTCGTGGATTGGTTTGCGTTTGTTTCAGTTTGTTATCTTCAATAAAATTCCAGGTGATATCTCTTTCATTACGTACTTTTTATTAATAGTTATTTTGACATTAGGGACAATGTCATATTCTGATTGGGGGGAGAACAAACTTATAAAAAAAAAATTAAAAAAAATTAAATAAAAAAAATAATATATATTATTTTAAAATAAAATCATGTTTATTGTTTGTATCTTAGTAATTTTTGCAAAAATTGTCATACATTACATGTTTGAAAGATTTAAATTAGAACATGCATTAATCTATTTAAGAATGTTTAAATTTTTATTTGAAAAAAAAAAGTCAATTTTAATATTCTGATCAATATAAAAATATGATTTATGAAATCTTTTTGAGTGATTAACCATTGTGATAATATCAGGTATTAAAGTATATGGCCCAAGATATACCTTATAAGAGTGCCTATAATTTTAAACTCACACAAATTTTGTGAGTGAGTGGAGAGGACTGAGAAAACAGCTTTCGAGCCTTTATTGATCATGAGAGAGACTATATATTGTTTAGATCTTGAGTTCTTATTTTGAAGAAAAAAAATGATATTTCCTGAAAAAAAAGGAAGAAAAATACAAAAAGAAATATATTGAATATCTATGTAATTTTTAAGTTATATGCTACGACCCATATATCTCTCATAAAAAAAAAAAAGAGAGAGAGAAATTTATTTAAAAATTAAATAAATATGTGGTCAAGAAGCATAAACTTAGTCTGATTCCATGATGTTATGCAAAAAAAAAAAATAAATAAAAAAATATCATGAAAAAATATATAATAAGAACAACTAGATTTTGAATCAATGGATTTTCTATCTTTTGATTAGTTTGGCTCGTTTAGTCTGTCTGCATTCTGTAAACCATTTTTCTGAGCATTTATCTGTATTCCAACTCCATGAGAGAAATCGTTGCCATAAATTGAAACATTTATTAACCTGTGAGGATATGGAGTTGAGACTCTTACTAGGAATTTCTGAAGGCCATGTACATTTAACTACCGGAAATAAGCTTTGAATTGATCATCTCAAATTATTTCATAAATTATAATTATGATGATCTTGATATAACTTTGACAGTTTTCAAATTTAATTTAAACACTTAGATAGTTTTGATTACATTTCTATTTAAATTAATCAATATGTTTTGTATTTCTATTAACGCTTAAATTGCTAGGGACTAGCAATAAACTTGTTGGGAGGTGTGATAAACATAAAAATTGTACATTAATTAAATGTTTTATAATATAAATATATAGTTTTTGTTTTATTAAATGTTTAAATATTATATGTTTTATAATAAATTGTATAAAATATAAGTTGTTGTGTAATTACAAGTTTTTACTATTTTTTACAGGTTCGATAAAACAAGAATAAACTTGGCGTTGCAAATGGGATTAAGATGATTCTTGGAGCTGTAGAAAGTTGATGTTAATATCTACAATATTGGTGTCAAGCATGAGATAAAAATCCTCACAATTAGGATCAAATTAAGCAACAAATAAAGTTACCAAAGGAGTGGCAGTTTTACCATGCTCTAGTATTTTGACCATATCTCTCAAATTACTTGGTCAAATGATTTGAAAAAAATACCACAACTAGACAACTCAATTATCCACATGTTTCTTTTTATGTGAAGAAGCAAATTCCAAGAAGAAGATTTTCAAAAGTGATGTGTAATATAATATAATATCTTGGAACACCAATGAAGACTTTTGTGTAAAAAAATAATATTTTATTTGTGGTTGTCTCCCCAAATTTGGCTATAAATAGGGGTTCATTGTAATGTATTGAGATATCCCTCATTCTATGAACAAACCTTTGAGTTCATAATATTTCTCTCTATATTTTTCCTTTATTTCTTCATTTAAATATAATTAGCATGTTAAATTCATATTCAAAGTTTTACACTTTGAATAATGAATAGCTAACTTCCTAAAGTTGAGATGAAAAGGTGAAACTCTTGGCATGATAATAAGGTTACTAAAAGGTGAGAATCTATGTTTTATATTATTTAATCATTATTTATTGTTTATGTTCTATTTATTTCTTTAAGCATTTTTATACCCTACTTATAAGTGGGAGTTTTGATTTATTGTTGCTATATGTTACACTAAATTCTTGGAACCATTTAAATGTTAGTTTGGTGTTACCAACCATTTAAAGTGGATGCCTTGATTTATTATATATGAATATATTATAATATTAAATTCTTGGAACCATTTAAATGTTTGTTTGGTTTTACCAACCATTTAAAGTGGAAACCTTGATTTACTATATATAAATATATCATAATATTAATTTCTTGATACCATCTAAATGTTAGTTTGATTTTACCAACCATTTAAAGTGGGAACCTTGATTCAGTGTTTACAAATTTATATGGCACAATAAATACTTGACCACATTTATAAGTTTTGGTATATATTATATACTTATAAGATAATAATATATAACATAATATAAATATGATTATTTAATATATTGGAACCATTTTATTAAGTGGATTTCAATAATGTTCGTTAATGTTAACTTTATTAATATACCAAGAGTGGATCCTTTAATCTCAACTACTTAAATTAAAATTTGAACAATTAAAATTTACCCATTAAAGATTCAAACAATTAAAATTAAAAAGAAACAAAAACAAAACAAAAAGACATTGTAGTGGACTTGTAATTACCTTAGCTTCCCTGTGGATACGATATTCGGACTCACCGAATTATACTACTTGTGGACAACCTGCTCTTGGGAGTGCAACAATCAAAGTCGCAACATTTTTGAAGGAAGGAGCGCTTGTAGACTTGTCATCCTTGAAGAGCCAAGTTGTTTACAACTTGGTTGGTGCCATTCATCAATCTCTTGAGATTGATAGGTAAATTCTAAAACACCCTATGTATGATATTTGGTGTTTGTCGTATTTGCTACACAAAATATGAGGTGGCCGAAATTTCTTGATGAAAAATCAAAATTTTTAACTTCCGTTACGCTTCCGGTCACCGTAACCGATCTCCTTTCAAACCATTGGGCGGACCATCGAGCTGTTTTGACGAGAAGTATTTGAAAGCCGGAATTGCCCTATGATATCTATTTGTAGCCCAAAGGATGATGCCGGTCTCCCATAACAGCGAGGTGCAAAAAGAGCGGGCGGTGCTACTATTTGCCTTGACCGAAGGGTACGCAATCAATGTGGGCAAACTTATAAATTCTCAGATCATAATGAGTGCTCACAACAGTCATGTCGATCTCTTCTTCCCCACCATCATCTCGGAGTTGTGTGCGAGAGCAGGGGTTGTTTTCCGAGATGACGAGGAATGGCTACAACCGGTGAAACCTATTTGTGTGGAAGACTTACAGCGGAAGAGCGCTAAACGACAGATAGACTTCCCCACTCGCGAGAGAGATGTGGGTGGATCGAGCACAGCCGCCTCACGTAGCCGGCCGCCACAACCTCGCAGACGAACCCAATATGACAAAATAGATGAAGCCCTCGCCTTCATGGTGCATCAGGATCATGTCAACTTGAACGTCAATGACCATCTTGCGTACATTGAATCCATGATGCGCACTGTGCTCGTGCAATGGGGTGCTGACCCAGGTAACATACCACCACCCCCGCCATTCAATCCCCCGTTCCAGTTTTATTATGACTATCAGCAGTAGGGCGACGTTCCGGGAGTGTCACCGCCAGAGTTTGAAAAGGAGGAGCCTTGATCAGAGGAGTTCATTGTTTCCCCTTCTTTGCATTGTTATTTTCTATTGCGTTATGTTTATTTCTTATTTTTGTTTCATTCTTGCATTTATTTTTGCATGTGTTTTTGTGTCGCATTCGTGTTTGCATTTTTGTGTTTCGGTCTTTTGTGCAATGGGGACATTGCAAACACCTAGTATGAGGGGGTTGCCCATTTAGTTTGTGTCTTGCATGTGAGTCAGTTGATGGTGAAACAAGTAAATTGGTAGCCAATGATGATTTTGGTCTAAATGAACTGCATGTTTCTTAGTCTTATCACTTGTTATGAATCCCCCGGTGAATTTTAAGTTTTTATATGCACATATATTGGATTTTGGTAGTGGTGCGAATGATAGTTAAGTTCAAAATAATCTGTGAGGGAAACTGGAAAAACATGAGGTGCAAGTAGAACTTGAATGAATTTCCGTTGAAATGAGTGACTTGAAATGAGTGACTGACCAGTAGCATAAACTCGAGTAGAAAATCAAAATTATACCTCAAATATCCTTCATCCTAATCGTGCATAGGACCTAAAAATTCATCTCTAGGCCAGATAAATAAACATACCCTATATTCCAAGCTTAGGGAGTACGCATGAGAAAACTATGCACTTAAAAAAAATGGTGAGAAACAAAAGGGGATGTAAGGTGTGGGGGAGCCAAAGAGGGATGAAATCCTATCTCAAGGCTAAAAAGATGGAGATGTAAGGCGTTGAGGAATGTGTTAGATAAAATTTCTGACAAGCGCATAGTGAAAATGATCTACGTACTCCCAATCTTGCTGAACCACTTGAGCACTTATGGCTATTGACTCCCTAAATTTTGTTGTTCAACTATGAAACTCTACCACTTTATGTGTTTACTGGTTGGTCCTGAATAGAAACAGAACTCAGGAGATGAGAAACTTGCATTGAATTGTTGATTCAGTGACCCACATGATTTGCGAATTAAACTATCTGAAGCACAAGCTAGTAAAATCCACAACACATACGACCACAAGTTCTGGCAGAATAAAAATATTTTGTGGTGTTTTGAAAGGGATGTTAATAATTGCTGTGAGTGGACTAATTGGATGTGGTTCACAAACCCGCTGAGGCATGAAATGTCAGTTTGCTGTTTCGCCATCCATTTAGTTGTTTTTTTTATTACTTTAACTTCGTGTTTTGTTTCATGTCTTGGTTGTGGTCTGTAACCTATTTTGCTTGAGAGCAAGCAAAAGGTTAGTATGAGGGGGTTGATAGGTGTGGTTTTTACGTGTTTTACTGCATTGGTTTTGTGTGTGTTTGCATTGTGCAGGGGTACATTTCATTTACATTCTGTTCATTTTAGAGTAAGCTAATGCATGTAATCATGTCTCACTTGGGTGTGGTAAATTTGCAGGAAAAATGACCGGAAAACTGAAATCAGAGCAAAATGTGCAAAAATGAGCAGAAAGGCTGGTGCCCGAGCTGCAAGAATTTACCGCTCGGGCGCGAGAAGTGATTCGCGCAGCCAATTTCCAGAAAGTGTGGCGCTCGGGCGGTAATATTATACCGCCCGGGCGCAAGATTTGACTTCCAAAGAATAAACATACAGAGAACTCGGCGCTCGGGCGGTGAAATATTACCGTCCGAGCGCGACTGTACCAAGCATATTACAGAGGATGTGGCGCTCGAGCGGCAATATTCTAACGCCCGAGTGCCACCTATTTTTGGCAATATTTTTTTGGCCGATTCTTTACCTTATTTTCTGGATGTGCATGATATGGAAGGGATATTGGACGTTTTTGGGGGGATTGGATCATTATTCATCAGCCAAAAAGTCCAAGGAGGGGAGAAAAGCTTGGAGTTAAAAATTCGAAGATTTTCGAGCACAGTTCTTCGCAGATCTCGTCTAGTCTAGTATTTCTAATTTAGTTTTTATACCTTAAACATTGTTATGTTTATTTTTACTATGAATTCTAGTAGCTAACTTTAAAATATTTGTTGGGATATAAGGGGATCCTACCCCGAACTCTGATTTAGTTAATTCATATTTCAGTTGTTGGTTTATTCCTGATTGTGTTACTATTTTTCATTGTGTTGTTAGAGCGTAGCTAACTTTAACAACGTTTATATTGCGAGTGAGTTCGAGAGAATAGCTTGTGATAGGAACGAGTAACATAATCCGTGGATCTACAATTTACATAGATCTATGAAATTGGATACACGCCGAGAGTTATAGTCCTAAGGGTCGAAAACTAGGGGATTTTTAAATCGACATGTAATTCGCTCTTGATAAATAATTAAAGACATTTAATTACTTCACTGAGTAGAATTAGTTTGGCATAGCTCGAGAGAGTGTGTTCAATTGAATAGGAAATCATGTCGAAAGTATACAATCACTATTGAACGAATTAATAAATTAACGAGGGGTAGGTGAACTAAGATTCCCAACAAATTCATTTCTAATTGAATTTTAACCAACCATTTTAGATTTTATATTCCATTATTCAAGTCTTGATCTTTCTTATTTGCATGTTTATTTGATCATTGTAGTAATAAACAATCAATCAAATTTTCGTTGCTAAAGATTTAATAACTGAAAATAATAATTGTCGGATACAGTCTTCAGTGGAACGACACTCGTACTCACGTACATTATACTATTACTTGACATCGTGCACTTGTGATTAATTTTGAGCATAAAAAATCATGTTTTTATTAAGGATTCCATAGTGCAAGTTTTGCTCGATCATAATCCTTCGTGAAGAAGACTGTTATATTAGAAAGCATTTTATCTTATGTAAACTGAATAACCGAAAAGGGACAGATTAGTTTTTGCATTCATCAGTTCAGTATGGTGACAACTGAATTGATGGATACTCTAACTGATCCAAACAGTTTGAAAACAAAAGTCAAACAATTAAATACACAAGATATGTTTATGGATGTTCGGAGACTTCAACTGCTCCTACGTCACCCTTTCTACCGCCTCGGATAGGATCCATTAGAAAACATTGATTTGTAAAACTCTTTGTACAAATCCACTCAGCTAAGACTTAGCCACTGCCTAAACTGAACTCCTATACTAGACTGAAGGCAGCACCTTCCAGTCAACACTTCTTTAATGTCTATGTGAGAAAGACTACATACACAAGTTTAACGTCTTTGTGCAAGACTGTATATGAGTTATTGAGAGTGTTTTTGTGTGTGAGAATTGAAAAATGATGTTCTCACACACTGAGGGAAATACGCTTCTAATCTGAGCTGGTAACACATTGAAGAGTTCCCTCGACTGGGCTGAATGCTTCTCTCTTAAGCTGATATGACTTTGAAGTGTGCCCTTTTCTTTTCTCTCTTGAGTTGTATCTATTTGAGTCTTCACTGATCTTCTCTTTATATAGGCGGGAAAACTGATCGTACAGTGAAACTCATTTATTGTATCAGTTGCATCTTGAATTCGTTTCTTGGACTTTGTGTCTCAACTTTTCGACTGTTCTTCTGAAACGTTTTTGTCTTTAATGCTCTGATGCAACGTCCATTATTGTCATTTGAGTGGATAATGGCTTTGTACCTTCACCTACAGCTGGATTCCACTTGAAAGAGTTTGTCTTCATTCATAACTGAAAGTTTCTGACTGATGCTTCGAACTGGTCAGTTGAACTGATCATTCAGTGGGGCTGGTGAAATCAGTTGACTCGTCAGTTGAACTGATTTCACACTCGTTCAGTTGGACTGATCAGCTAGGTTTCTTCATCAGTTGAACACTCTTTCGGTTGGCCAGGCTTCTGAGGTTCTCCTGCTGAATCACCTATCAACTGGACAATCAGCTGGACTGCTCAAATGACGTAACCAGTTAGACTATTTCATTTTGTGCGATCAGTTGGATCTTCAGTTTGCGATGTAAACAACTCGTGAGTGATCCTAGATGCTGCACACTTCGGTAGATCATTAGTAACACAATTAACAAGTTTTGTTATCATCAAAATCAAGATTGTGAACTTGAAAAGTTCCAACAAATATATTGGTGGAATTGAAATGTAAAATATTTTATGTTTCATGTGCTTATATGCTAATATTTAATTGTATAATTATGATATGCCTTATATTTTTCAATAAATCACATATGTATGATAAGTTATTTTTTTATTGCATATTTTTTTCGAAGTTCAAATATGAAAACTGCTATGAACAAAGATAAACAAGGAACTAATCTCATGGAAGTTGGCATACCTGATAGTGATACAATGCACACTATTCTCCTAGATAAAACATATTTTTTGGAACTAAAACCAATAAAACAATGCTGAATACAATATCAGGTCCTGTAGACTTGATTATAGGTTGTGGTAAAGCACATTTTTTGTTACCTAGTGGTAAAAAATTTCTGATAAATGATGCTATGTATTCACAACAATCGAAAAGAAATTTTTTGAGTTTTAATGACATATATTCCCATGGGTATGATACTTAGACAATAAATGAAGAAAATGAGATATATATGCGTCTTATCACATATAAATCATGAAAGAAATATCCCTAGTAGATTGCATTATACACATATAAGTCAAATTGAATCAAACATGATAGTTGATAATTCTTCGATATCAATCAATTGGCATGATCAATTAGGACATTCTGGTTCAAAATGATGCGAAGAATTATAGAAAATACACATGGTCATCCGCGAAAAACCAGAAGATCTTTCAAAATAATAAGTTTCAATGCAAAATATGTTCTTTTGGAAAACTTATTATAAGACCATCACCAGGTAAAATCCAAACTGAATCACCTATATTTCTTGAACGTATTCAGGGTTATATTTGTGGGCCAATTCATCTACCATGTGTACCATTTAGATATTTATGGTATTGATTGATGCATGTAGCAGATGTTCACATGTATGTTTATTATCAACTAGAAATGTGGAATTTGCAAGATTACTTGCTCAAATAATAAAAATGCGGAATCAATTTCTCGATCATACAATCAAGAAAATTAGACTTGTTAATGTTGGTGAATTTACTTCCCAAACTTTCAATAATTATTCTATGTCAAAGGGAATCACTGTTGAGCATCATGTTTCTCATGTACATACACAAAATGGATTAGCTGATTCATTGATTAAAAGTCTACAACTGATTGCTAGACAAATGATTATGAAAACAAAACTCCGTATTTGTATATGGGGACATGCAATTTTACATGCTACTGCACTAATTCGCATCAGACTAAGTGCATATCATAAATACTCCACATTGCAGCTTGTCTTTAGTAAAGAACTAGACATTTCTCATCTGAGAATTTTTGGATGTATGGTATACGTGCCTGTTGCATCGCCTCAACAAACAAAAATGAGACCTCAAAGAAATATTGGAGTTTATGTTGGTTATGATAGCCCATCAATAATTCGATATCTTGAACCTCAGACAAGCGACGTATTTACAGCACGTTTTGCTGATTGTCATTTTAATGAGTAAATATTCCCAAAGTTAGGGAGAGAAAAGAAACATATCGAAAAAAAATCACATGGTATACATCATCATTGTTACATCTGGATCCAAGAACTAAACAATGTGAAAAACATGTGTAGCAAATTGGGCATTTGCAAAGAATAGCAAATCAAATACCAGATGCATTTGTAGAGACAAAATGGATAACTAACTCATATATACATGCTGTAAATGCCCCTACTTGAATTAAAATTCCAAGTAAAGGAATTGAAGACACTCGTGACGTCATAAAACGATTGAAGCGTGGAAGGCAAATCAGTTCCAAGGATAAAAATCATCAAAATATAACAAGCATAGATAAACACGATGATCACGAAATAGAGAATGATATTCCGGAAGAAATACATGATGATGAAAATGTTCTATTATAACTACAAACTGATGAGAATCGTGAAATCTCTATCAATTATATTAATACTGGAAAAATATGGAATCAAAAAGATATAAAAGAAATTGATGAGATATTTTCTTACAATGTGGCATTTTGACATCATAAATAACAATGAAGATCATGAACCAAAATCTTTTGGTGAATGTAAAAATCGACAGGACTGGATAAAATAGAAAGACGCCATCCAAGTTGAATTGGATATGCTAAATATACGCAGCGTTTTTGAACCTATAGTCCTTACACCTGAAGGTATAAAACCTGTTGGGTACAAATGAGTTTTTATTCGAAAGAGAAATGAGAAAAATGAAATAGTAAGATATAAAGGTCGACTTATTGCACAAAGTTTTTCTCAGAAGCCTGAAATTCATTATTAAGAAACGTATTCTCCTGTTATGGATGCAATTAAGTTTCGGTATTTGAATAGTTTGGCGCTATCTAAAAATTTAGAAATGCATCTTATGGATGTTGTCACAGCTTACTTATATGGATCACTCGATAGTAATATATATATGAAAATCCCTGAAGGATTTAAGATGCCTGAAGCAAAAAGTTCAAAACATAAATAATGTTATTATGTGAAATTGCAAAGATCATTATATGGGTTAAAGAAATTTTGTCGAATGTGGTATAATCGGCTAAGTGAACACTTAATGAAAAGGGATATGTGTTGGTACAATAATTGTCCCTGCTTGGTAGAGCGTTTGAACCATGGTGATTGAACTGTTGTGCGGCTTAAAAGATTTGAGTTGCACCATTACCATCAGTTATAGCTTTTGGTAAAGCGATAAGCACTCGATCCTACAATTGGTATCAGAGCCAAGGTGATGAGTTTGATTCCCAATGATTGCAAGGAGTGCAATTATTGGGAGGGAGATTGTTGGGTGAAATAATTATGCCTACTTGGTAGAGCGATCGAACCATGTTACTTGAGCTTTTGTGCGGTTTAAAAGATTTGAGTTGTAACATTACCACCAGCTATAGCTTTTGGTAAAGTGCTAAGCACTCGGTCCTACAATATGTAAACAATTCATTATGTCCTTGCGTTTTCATTAAGAAAACAACATTTGGATGCGTAATTATTGTTGCATATGTTAATGATTTAAACATAATTGGAACGAATAAGAAATTCAAGAAGTTGTGTTGTACTTGAAGGAATAATTTGAAATGAAGTACCTTGGAAAAACAAAGTATTTCCTGGGTTTGGAAATTGAACAAAAAGAATGTGGAATATTTGTTCACAAGTCAAATTATACAGAAAAAGTCCTTAAACATTTTAATATGGATAAATCAAATCCTTTAAGTACTCCAATGGTTGTTAGATCTTAGACATAGAAAAAGTTTCATTCCGTCTATGTGAAGATGATGAAGTTATTCTTGGTCCAGAAGTATCATATATAAGTTTTATTGGTGCCCTTAAGTATCTTGCAAATTGTACAAGACCTGATATATCTTTTGCTATAAATTTATTGGCAAGATTTAGCTCATATACAACAAAGAGACACTAGAATAGAATTAAACATATATTCCATTATCTACGAGGAATGGAAGACTTGGGACTTTTGTATTAAAAATATACCTATCAAAACATAATTGTTTATGCTGATGTTGGGTATTTATCTGATCCACACAAGGCACGTTCCCAAACTGGATACATATTTAGTCGTGGAAGCACTGCAATTTCTTGGCGTTCACAGAAACAAACACTCGTAACAACTTCATCAAATCACGCCGATATTATTGCACTACATGAAACAAGTCGTGAATGTGTGTGGCTAAAATCAATGACCGAACATATCCAAATCTCATGCAGATTATCATTCGACAAGAATCTTGTGACATTATATGAAGATAATGCTGCATGTGTTACTCAAATGAAAGAAGAATACATAAAAAGCGACAGAACTAAACATATTCCCCCAAGTTCTCCGCATTCACCCAAGAGCTTGAGAAGAATAAAGATATTGATATTTTCCACATGCAGTCAAGTGAAAAATCATCAGATCTCTTCACAAAGACACTTCCTACGACAATATTCATAAAGTGTATATATAATATTAGGATGCGCAATCTACGAGATTTGTGAAGAATCGTTCGTGTTAACAGATGAAGTCTTTTTCCCTTACTATGGTTTTTATCCCAATAGGTTTTTCCTAGTAAGGTTTTTAACGAGACAGTATAAAAACACGTAATGAAGACAATCATTTTATCATGATCATCATCACAAGGGAGAGTGTTGAAAATAAGAGATTGAGTGTTGAAAATAAGAGTTGTAAATATTGAAAATTAGTGTGTGATGATGTATGTAATGATGTATTAGTTTTTGGATTATTTCCAAAGAAAATCTATAAATAGGACTCTCAATTTGTGAAGAAAAACACAATTGAGTAAAAGAAATTTTATAAAGTGTGTAATTTAATATATTTTGTGAGTTTGAGATTTTTTCTTTTTACCTTAAATTTTTACTTTTTACAAAATGAATATTATTTTATTTGAAAAATCAAAATGCATGTTTGGTTTTATGATTTTATCTAAGGGGAATTTGCCAAAAAATCCCTATTCTCATTCTCAACCTTTTTTTACTCCCTAACCCACTAAAACTTTGTTTCAACTCCCCATATCTATAAAATTTCCCATTTTCTCCTTATATCTTTATTTTTAAATAATTGATTTTTTCTTTTTTAAAATAATGACCCATCATGCTTCCGTAAAATAAATTAAATCTTTTACCTCTTTGACCGGAGTACCACCGGGTTATATCCACCGTATTTTACGAACTGTTCCTCACAGTCCAACCACGCGATCGTAACCGATGGTTACCGACGCAGATTTCTTCAGCAGTACTTGGCACAACCCTAATTCGTTCCTACCTTAGGGTGTACAATAAAAGATAAAATTTTGAAAATAATACATGAGAGGGGCTAAGAGCAACGATCTCTTTATTCAAACACAAACATTTATTAATACATTGAAACCTCTTGTAGAGGAGGAGGAACTTGTTTAGCAACTAATAGTAGCCGAACTCATAAACTAGAAAGAGAAAATATTACAATTTTTTTTTGAAAGAAATGAGGAAAATATTTGATGATCTTCACTTCTTCCTTCTTGCCTTATTTATAGAAGGCTTCTCCGGATTTAAACTTCGGATTTCAAATCTTCATAGACCTTTACAGCTTGCTCATGGACCATGTAGTGGTTGAGTGATCCCTCTAGATGTTCCTGTCTTTTTCTAGATTATTAATCTAGAAAGTAACTTCTCATCTTCTTTTACCTCTCCAAGATACCAATAACGATGAGTTTGTAAGAGATCTGTGGTATTCTCATCTCCTTTTTCCTTGAAACGTTGGACTAGCCATTTAAGAGAATCCTCCTCTTTTCTCTTATACTTGATTCTTCTTTTTCAAAACCCTTAGATATGTGTAATACATTTTCTTTAGGTTTCTTTCTGGTTTGGTTTACTGGTTCCCATTTACCTTTATTTATAGTATGATACTTGGCTCCAGTTTTCTTGTCTTTTTATCAGATTTCCATTATCTTTAAAGATAAGGAATCCAATGTCCTTTGTCATTTCCCACCTATTATTGGTGGTCCTTGTTCTTTTTCCACCGATTATTGGTGGTCCTTGAATTCCACTCACCTGATTTTTCACATGGTGGTCCTTCTTTTCTTGGTAGGATGATCACATGTTTCTTTTAACTTTGTCGAGGAATCTCTGTCTTTTTGTATCCTCGAGGAAAATGTGATTGTAGTCCTTCCCTGCTTGTCCTTGTTTCGGTAAAATGTTTCCGATCAGATCTTGGTTTGAAACCTTTACCGTATTCTGATTCTTTTTGATTCTGGCATTCAGGACAGATATTTTCTGACCATCTTCCTACATGTGCCATATTGTAGAATTTCCGACGAGTCTCTTTACTTGCCGGCAGCTTGCTGTTCAACAGAAGATTTCTTTTCTTTTCAAATATTTCTTCTGCAAAACTTGTGGTTTTTCCTGTCATGGTGTTTAACAGGAACTATCCATTTAAAGAATTTTGATAAAACTTAAATGGAAACTTGACTTTGTCCATCTCAGTGAGACAGACCCATAAACCCCATGCTCTTCTGGTTGAAATATCATCTTCAGTAATTGAAGCAACCAGGGGTGTTTCTTCTGTCGGAGGGTCCTTGATAAATTTTTGAATATTTATATCTGGCCTCCTTAACTTGATAAAATGAAAGGCTTCGTGTGAACCTTTACCTGCTGGTTCTGGTGCTGCACTGAAAAAGTATAGCTCCAAAACATCTCCCCTGGACAAATAATCGTTATTCGCCCAAGTTTCATGAACAGCTTCCTGAATCAATTTAGGTAATCCTGAAATTTCCGGAAAGTTGTGTGAGGTGGTATAAACTGAGGCAAGAGCCCCGAATTCATACCAGGCTTTGACCTCCTTGGGATATGAATTAGGTTTCATCCATACCATAGGATATTTTCCTGAAACATCAACCCTATTGGTAGCTGGGTTAATGCCAACTCTTGTTTTTAATTTCTCCCAGTTCTGTTGGTAAACCTGAAATGGAGAAATTGCAACTTCATTAGTACCAACCTTTGATTTGCCTTTGTCAGTACGAGGCCTAAGGTTGATCTGTCCCTCTTCAATCCCTGAGGTGGAAGGTTGACTTGAGGACTCAAGATAAGGATCAGGAGTCTCAATTTTTGTTTCAGCCTACTCATTTAGAGATGATCCCGACTTAACACTTGTGCTAGAGGTATTTGAATCCCCTGCTCCAGGTATAGAGTCCTATACTCGAAAACTCTCCATTTGGGAAACCAATGGCTTCTCAATGCCTTGGAGGATAGGCCTTTGTGTTACTGTCCATAACTGAGTATAAGCCTGTAAACATCCTGTAATTCGATCAGAGACAACTCTCTTATCGGCTTGTTGTAGTCTTCCCGCAACTTCTGCGTTCAAAACTAGCTTGTTAAACTCGTTTTGAAGCATTTCAAGGTGTTCCCTCAAATGCTTCTGCATCTTGACGATGGCATCGATACACTGCTGTCCATCTCTTGTTAAAAAATTAGCAAGAATATTTTCATGAGATTTTATTATCACAATATCAAAAATATAATTCTGACATAGTGTCTTCCATCTTAATAATTTGGCCTTCTCAGGTTTAGACTCAATTCTATTCCTTAAAAAATCTTTTACCTTTGTGTTATCAACCTTCAAAGTAAATTTCTTTGCAAGTAAAAATAATGGCCATTTTTCAAAAGCCTTTTTTATTGCATAGAATTCCTTCTCATTGATATGCCATCTGATGGCTTCTGCATTTGAGAATAACCAACTGCAATATCTGCATGGTTGTTCTCCATCTGGTGTGAGATTAGTAAGAACTGCTGCCCACCAATGATCACTGGCATCGGTATATAATACCAGATCATCTTCGTCTTGAGGAATATCAATTTTTGGAAGATTCTTACAAATCTCCTTTAAATAGCCAAGTTCTTCTGTGTGTTCTTTTGTCCATATAAATCTTGCATCTTTTTTCAATAATGGACTGAACACCTTCCTGTGTTTTGCTAGGTTTTTAATAAACATCCCTGCAAAATTAACAACTCTTAAAAAACTTTGAAATTGTTTCTTGTCTTTGAGACTTTCTGGAAAATTCTGCACCTTTTCGACTATGTGGTCTTGCAGAATTATTCCTGACTCATCGATTTCAATTCCGAGAAATTCAATCTTTCTTGTTGCAATGACTGCTTTCTTTTCAGATAAAACCAGTCCTTCTTTTTTACAAACCTTAGAGAAAATCTCCAAGTGTTTAATATGTTCATCCATATTTTTAGATGCTATTAAAACATCGTCAATATAAACAAACATAAACTTAAAATAATCTTTAAAAAGAGTATCCATTTTCCTTTGAAATATCTGGGGTGAATTGGCCAATTCCATTGGTAATACTTCCCAAATATAATGTCCTTGAGGTGTAGAAAAAGATGTGAATTTCTTGCTTTTTCCTTCATCCGAATTTGATAGAATCCGGACTTGCAGTCAAACTTGGAGAATATCTTGGCATTGCGAATGCAACTAATCAAGTGTTCTCTACTAGGTATAAAATACCCATCAAACTCCAGAATCTTATTAATTTCTTGATAATTAATGGTTTACCTCGTTTTATCTCACCATGATTTCTTAATAGGAATCCTGGACTGTTATATGGTGGCATACCTGCTTTGATTAGACCAATGTTCAAATGTTCCTTGATTATAATCTGCATATCCCTTTGATCAATGATATTCATTGGGATAGGCTTGCAATGGACAAATTCATACTCTTTGCCTTCCTTAATTTTAAGGCAAGCTTTGAGTTGATTTTTGTCCCACCATGCCAAGGGATCTTAATTGTAATTTTCTTTGATCCTTTTCTTGACATCTTCCAATGATACCTTAGATTCGAACTCTACTTCATTCGTTTGCAGAGTTATCTTAAGGCATTCTATATCTTCTGGTTGGAGTACTTTGTCTGCTCTTAACTGGAGCATTATTTCTCCAAACCGTCTAGAATCATTCATCTTTGGGTTTAGAAGTTTTCCTTCATCACCACGCTTGCTGCAAAACTGGATCGGCAATTTTCTGTAAAATGCCTCACGTAGTCTCTGGACTATGATCTTGTGATCACAGGGTGTTGTGAACACTAATCGTCTAGTCTCATTTTCTTGCGTATAGGATTTAAACATTTGTAGGAAATTATTTCCTAACAATATGTCAGCTCCTGTATCATGAAAATAAATTGGTGGTGTGTTCACCTTGTACCAAGGTGTTTGTCCAGCACCTCCAATCATGATTTCTGTCATCTTAATCCCTTTACATAAGATTAAAATTCTTCTGGAAAAATATCTTCCAGCAATCTCTGGTAATTCTTGTTCCAAATTATTTGGAAAAAAATCTCGTTTTGCTGTACGGATTCCAGCCCCTGAATCAATATATGCAGCAAAATATTCTGCCTTATATTGTTCATATAACATTCCTACTGGAATGTATATGGAGAATGGACTTGTGGTCATTGGATTTTCCATATCTTATCATCTGCCATAAACTTCATTACATACTCTAGTCATTTCCAAGGTTTGTGTTCCTCGAGAAACTCTAGTCCAAGAATCAGGCGATCTGATTCATTCCCTGGAATTCCCTGAATATGAACTTCCAATTCTCCGATATTGATCAGTCCTTGGTAAGTTCCTATCACAGGTTGTTCCAAATAGTCTATTGAATTACAAGGAAATTGATTCATTTGGTTTGTAATATCAAATACTATTTCTATTTACTTCCACCCTTCCGGGCATCTAAGTTTTCCTATTGTAGAAAAACTTTTCGGCTCCTGTTGGGTTTCTATGACAGGCGTTTTTCCCCACCTGTAACTAGTAATTCTATCTCCCTGAAAAGATAGTCTTCTTGATTCCAATCTAAGACTTTGATTCCTTTGTAGAATCGGTTTGTCTTGTATTTGGATATCTGTTTCCTGTATTAAGGAAAACTCAACTCGTTCTGAATAAATTGCCTGGGCAACTTTTCCAAATATCTCGGGTATTTCAATGAACTCATTTCTAATAAACAATTCTGAATGATGTGTATTAGATAGAGCATATGAAATCTGATAGGTAATGGAATATGACTTATTACCTTCTTTCATCAGCCTTTTTTCCTTGAAATTCTATTGTAAAGTCAAGGCTCGACTGAAATCTAGATCTGCCAGGTTGTAGGCTATCCTTGGATAAATTACTCCTACAATCTTTCCTGCACAGAGAATTCCTGAGATTGTTCCCAGTACTGAATCTTGTAGATTCCCCATTCTTTTATCGCATATAGCAATATCAATAGGCGAATCTATTCCTTCTTTGAAAGTAGCCTTTATCATAATCTGGATTGCTCCAATATGAATCCAGGACATAGTTCTTGCTACTTCTATTTTGAGTTTTTGTAATTCCTCCTTAGTTTCTATTGCCTGTAACTTCCATCGAGATTGCCATTTTCCTTCTAAAAACTTTATAGATTAGATGATGCTTTCTGTTTCTTAGGCCAAGACTTCCTAAAAACTTTTCTACCTGTCCTGCAGAGAATCCTTGATATCTCTATAGACTAGGATTTTCTTTCATGATCCTTTGGACCATTTTATGAGATAATGTTGTTTGGCTAAAGAATCTAGACAGATCTTCATGTGTTTCGTGTCAAAACACCTCGTCCTCAGTTAGGTTCCGATTCTGTTCCATCAGATTCTTCCTGACTTAAGACTTATTCTTCTTCATATATACTTTCATCTGAGGCAATATCCTCAAATCGGTATACCTGAATAAGATCTTGGTAATAAACTGCTTCTTCAATATCCGGGGTTGGATAGAAGCGTTTAATACCTCTTTTTTCATTTTCTGGACAGTTGGTTGAGATATTACCTCTTGTTCCACATTTCCAGCAATTACAATCTTTGAAACTCTCATTAGCTCTAGTATGAGCTCTTCTGAAAGTTTTCTTCGTAGGTGTTCTTCCTGTGCTTCGAGATGTACTTGATGCTTGGGATGATATCCTACTTCTTGATGGTCCACTTCTTTGCCCAGATTTATAAGATCTAGATTTTTGTCTAGACCAAACAGTTCTTGGCTTCCAAGAACTTCTTCCATTTCTAGCATAAGGATGAGTCCTGAAACTTTTCCTCTTATGCTTCTGGGGTTTACTTCCAATAATTGTTGGAAGATCATTTTCCTTACAACACAAAGGAGTTCTTTTGTTGATACCCCTTAAGCGTTTGTAATTCTTTTGTAATGCTGCCATATGACACAATTCTGCCAATTTTCCTTTAAGGAAAGAGGCTCTTCTTGCCAACGTATCTGGATTTCCAGGTACGTATTCCCTTATGAGCATTTCCATCCAGGGACTTGGCATTTTTGCGAAAAAAAGCTGCATAGCTGTATCTTTTTTGACTCCTGAATTTCCATCTAATGAAGTCATGTCCCACACAATTTTCACTTATCCCATAAGACTCATTTCTAGAAGTTTAATGAATCCTTCTTTGTTGAGATCTAGTGTTCTTGCTGCGATTCTCATAGTAGATGTCTAGTCATCTATGAGATCTTCTCTGTTTTTGAAATTGATAGACGTTATTTTTACATGTTTTATTGCATTAATTTGTGTGTTTTTGCATTATGCATGCGTACATTTCATTTACATTTTGTTCATTTTAGAGTAAATATTTGCATTTGATCATGCCTCATTGTGTGTGACAAATTTGCAGGAAAAATGACCGAAAAACCGAATCTGGAGCAAAGTGCGCAAGCCAAGAAGAAAATGGCAGAAAGGCTAGCGCTCGGGCGGTAGAAAATTACCGCCCGGGCGCAAGAGGTGATGATGTCCAGAAAGTATGGTGCTCGGGCGGTAATTTTCTACCACCCGGGTGCGAGATTTAATTTTCGAAGTCAATTTACAGAAGACTCGGCGCTCGGGCGGTAATATTCTACCGCCCGAGCGCGAATGCCGCATTCCCCAAGGGAAATTACAGAAGATGTGGCGCTCGAGCGGTATTATTCTACCGCCCGAGCGCCGCTTATGTTTGGAAATAATCTTTGGCCGATTCATTACCTTATGTTGTGGATGGGGATGATATGGAAAGGGGGTTGGACGTTTTTAGGGGCGTTCAGACTTCATTGAACAGCCGCCGCGAGCTTGGTAGAGAATTTTGCGCTTGGAGTTAAAATTTCGAAGATTTGCGGGCGTCGTTACTCGCATTTTCGTCTAGCCTAATATTTCTAATCTAGTTTTTATCATTTAAACTTAGTTTTGTTTATTTCTAATATGAATTCTAGTAGCTAAACTTTAGTATTCGTTTGGATTTAAGGGGATCCTACCCCGAACTTTGATATAATTAATTTACATATCGGTTTTTGATTTATTCTTGATTATACTATTGTTTTATCGTGTTGTTAAAGCGTAGCTAACTTTAATAACAATTTTATATTGCGAGTGAGTTCGAGTGAATAACTTGTGATAGGAACGAGTAGTATAATCCGTGGATCTACAATTTACATAAATATATGAAATTGGATACGCGCCGATAGTTATAGTCCTAAGGGTCGAAAACTAGGGGGTTTCATAGATCGACATGCAATTCACTCTTGATAAATAATTAAAGACATTTAATTACTTCATTGAGTTGAATTAATTTGGCATAGCTCGAGAGAGTGTGTTCAATTGAATAGGAAATCATGTCGGAAGCATATGATCATTATCGAACGAATTAATTAATTAACGAGGGGTAGGTGAACCGAAATTCCCAACAAATCCATTTCTCATTGAATTTTAATCAACCATTTTAGGTATTACATTTCACTACCCAATTCTTGAATCATTTTATTTGCGTATTTATTTGAGCATAGTAGTAATAATTATTCAATCAATTTTCGTTGCTAAAGATTTAATAACTGGAAATAATAATTGTCAAATACAGTCTTCAGTGGAACGATACTCGTTCTCACGTACATTATACTATTACTTGACATCGTGCACTTGCGATTAATTATTGAGCATACAAAACTATATTTTTATTAGGGATTTCACAGTGCAAGTTTTGCTTGATCAAGTTTTTGGCGCCGTTGCCGGGGACTGTTAATCTACAATTTTATTTTCAATTATTTACTTTAGCATTTTCTATTTTACTTTGTTTGGCACCTTCGATTTCTTTGCAGGTATCTCTCTTGTGCATGCCAAGGTCTCTAGAGTCTGAACTAGAGATATTCGATCCCGAGATTGAAAGAACCTTACGCAGGAGACGACAACAGCAGAGGCTTAAAGACATAATGAACATGAACGAACGTGAGGAGGAGCATCACGAAGATCTAAGGGTTGAAGAGCCAAGGCGCATACCCATGCTTGAGTATGCTCAACCGTCACTTATTGGAGCACGTCCAAGCATAGTGCGACCAACGGTCAGGGCGAATCAGTTTGAGATCAAGCCAGCCTTAATTCAAATGATCCAGAACACTGTCCAATTCGGGGGGAATGCGCTGGATTATCCGAACACTCACATCGCCGACTTCTTAGAAATTTGCGATACTTTTAAATTTAATGGAGTTTCAGATGATGCTGTTAGACTACGTTTATTTCCATTCTCTTTGCGTGATAAAGCTAAATCTTGGTTGAATTGTTTGCCTGTAGGGTCAATCACAACTTGGGAAGACATGGCTAAGGCATTCCTCTTGAAATACTTTCCTCCATCGAAAACCATGAAGCTGCGAGCGGACATAACCACCTTCTCTCAATTTGAGCAGGAGTCACTCTATGAGGCGTGGGAACGCTACAAAGATTTATTGCGAAGATGCCCACACCATGAGTTACCTCTTGGGTTAGTTGTCCAAACTTTTTACTATGGGTTAATTTCCTCTAACCGTACCATGATAGATGCTGCGACCTGTGGAAATCTGTTGAGAAAAACGGCCGAGGAAGGATACGAGTTACTGGAGGAGATGGCTGCTAGCAGCTATCACTCTCAATATGAGAGGAACACTCAGCGAAGGAATGCAGGAGTACACCAGGTAACTGATTTTTCAGCTGTCACTGCACAATTAGAAGCACTTAACAGGAAAATAGACAGCATGAACGTAAACGGGACAGCAATGCGCCTGCAAGAGATATTTTGTGAAAAATGCGGAGGAGAACACTATGTTAAGGACTGTCAAGACAGTGGTCCTTTCTATGTGAATGAGGAGGCACAGGGTGAATCAAGTTGGGATTCAAAACCGTCCGAGGAATGATCCTTACTCAAGTACATACAATCCTGGATGGAGACAACACCCCAACTTCTCATGGGGTGGTCAAGGCAGTCAGACTCGACCACAAGGAGGACAGCAGTACAGTAAGCAACCGATGTATCGACATGACCCTCGAGAAGAAAAGTCCATTTGGAGCAGATGATGTCCAAGTTCATTTCAGCCACCGAGACTAGACTACAGAATCAGGATGTATCAATAAAGGGGCTAGAGAATCAGATTGGGTAGTTAGCGAAGATGATAGCAAGTAGAGATCCAGGCACCTTGCCAAGCAACACTGAGACTAACCCGAAAGAGCAAGTGAAAGCCATAGCATTGAGGAGTGGAAAAGTACTTGAACAAGAGGAAAAAGAAAACGAGGATCAAGGAAAAGAAGCGGTTGGTACGCACACAGGTAAGTTCTCAAACTCTACACCAACACCCACTGCACAATCCAAAATTCTTATACCTCCTCCTTTTCCTGCAGCATTGAAAAAAGCAAAACTTGATGTGCAATTCGGTAAGTTTCTTGAGGTATTTAAAAAATTGCACATCAATATTCCTTTTGCTGATGCCTTGATGCAAATGCCGAGTTATGCTAAATTTCTGAAAGACATCTTAGCTAATAAGAGAAAGTTAGAGGATCACATGACGGTAAAATTGACTGAGAATTGCTCTGCATTGGTACAAAACAAGATCCCACCAAAGCTAAAGGACCCATGGAGTTTTTCTATCCCTTGCATGATTGGTGATGTTGCTTTTCCTAAAGCTTTATGTGATCTTGGTGCGAGCATTAATCTTATGCCTTTATCTGTATTAAGGAAACTTGGATTGGGCGAGCCTAAACCGACACAGATGTCCTTGCAACTAGCCGACGGATCCGTCAAACATCCACGAGGAGTCAAAGAAGATGTATTGGTGAAAGTGGGAAAGTTTACATTTCCTACAGATTTTGTGGTGCTTGACTTGGAAGAGGATAGGGAGATGCCTTTGATTTTAGGGAGATCGTTCCCTGCAACCGGCAAGGCCGTGATTGAAGTGCAAGAAGGGAAGTTGAGATTGAGAGTGGTGAAGGAAGAAATCACTTTTAATGTTTTTAATGCTCTTAAGCACACACTGCACACTAATGATTGTTTTATATTTGATTCATCGGATTCACTTGTGTGTCAATTTGTGCAGGATGCTATGATGGACCCATTGGAAGCCACGCTCACCATTGAATTGAAGGGGGATGAACTTGATGAAGAAAAATCTGCAAGCGCGGCGTACTATAATGCCAACCATCAATGGAAGAAGCCAGAAAGGATGAAATTGGAGGACATGGGGGATCGAAGAGATTTGACCACTCAGAAGTCAAGCGTTGAGAAACCGCCGACATGTGAGTTCAAACCACTGCCTCCACACCTGAAGTATATGTACGTAGAGCGTAAAAAGCTAGCACCTGACAAGCGCATTACACCAAGAGAATTTAAAGAAGGCGAAGCGGTGCTCCTGCACAACTCCAAGTTGCGCTTATTTCCTCGCAAGCGCAAGTCAAGATGGACGGGCCCTTACAAGATCACCAAAGTATCCCCTCGGGAGTATTAACTTTGCGAGATGGGAAAATTGAGCCGTTTACAGCCCATGCTCAACGACTGAAGCATTATTTTGGTGGTGCAGTGGAGCCACAAATTGTAATCACTCGATTCCAAAATAATCAGAGCTGAGAGGAACCGACAGTCAAGCTCTCGACTATAAATTGAGAACTAACCCTCTCTCCCTTGTCTTGCATTTAATTCGATTTTATTATTTTTGTTTTTTTAGAGTTAGTCAGTCTTCTTATTTTAATGTTAGTTTTAGGCATCATCACCACCGGAGCACGATGAGGAGGAGCCTTGATCAGGGGAGTTCACTGTTTCCCCTTCTTTACATTTTTATTGTCTATTGCATTAATTTTTTTTTTCTAATTGTTGCTGCATTCGTGCTTTATTTTTGCATTTGTTTTTGTGTCCCCTTTCTTGTTTGCATGTTTGGGTTTCGGTTTTTTTGTGCAATAGGGACATTGCACACCTTTAGTATGAGGGGGTCGTTTTAGTAGTTGTCTTGCATGAGTGTCAGATGATGGTGAAACTAGTAAACTGGTAGCCAATGATGATTGTGAGATAAATGAACTGCATGTTGCTTAGTCTTATCACTCGTTATGAATCCCCAGGTGAATTGAAATCTTTTTATGCACACATAGTGGATTTTGATAGTGGTGTCGATGTCAGTTAAGTTCAAAATAATCTGTGAGGGGAAATGGAGAAGCATAAGATGCGAGTAGAACTTGAATGAATATCTGTTGAAATAAGTGACTGACTAGTAGCATGAAATTGTGTAGAAAATCAAACGTATACCTCAAATACCCTTCATTCCAATCGTGCATAGGACCTAAAAATTCATCCCTAGGTCAGATAAATGAACATACCCTATATCCCAAGCCTAGGTAGTACGCATGAGAAAACTATGCACCGAAAAAAATATATAAATAAATAAAGAAAAAGGGGAATGTAAGGAGTGGGGGAGCCAAAAAGGGATGAAATCCTATCCAAAGGCTAAAAAGATGGAGATATAAGGCGTTAATGAATGTCAGAAAAAAATTCTGACAAGTGCATAGTGAAAATGATCTACGTACTCCCAATCTTTCTAAACCACTTGAGCACTTATGGCTATTAACTCCCTAAATTTTGTTGTTCAACTATGAAACTCTACCGCTTTATGTGTTTACTGGTTGGTCCCGAATAGAAACATAACTCAGGAGAGAAAAACTTGTGTTGACTTGTCGATTCGACGACCCACATGATTTGCGAATAATACTGTCTGAAACACAAGCTAGAAAAATCTACAGCACACACGACCATATTTTGTGGAAAAATACCGATGTTTTGTGATGTTTTAAAAGGGGCATTAATTGATGTGTGTTTTGACTAATTGGATGTGGTTCACAAACCCGCTGAGACAGGAGATGTCAGTTTGCTACTTCGCCATCAATCTAGTTATTTTAATACGTTCACTTTGTGTTTGTTTCTTATTTTAGTTGTAATCTGTAACCTATTTTGCTTGAGGGCAAGCAAAATGTTAGTATGAGGGGGTTGATAGACGTGGTTTTTACATGTTTTATTGCATTAGTTTGTGTGTTTTTGCATTTTACATGCGTACATTTCATTTACATTTTGTTCATTTTAGAGTAAACATTTGCATTTGATCATGCCTCACTCGTGTGTGACAAATTTGCAGGAAAAATGACCGAAAACCGAATCTGGAGCAAAGTGCTCAAGCCAAGAAGAAAATGGCAGAAAGGCTGGCGCTCGGGCGGTAGAAAATTACCGCCCGGCGCAAGAGGTGATGATGTCCAGAAAGTATGGCTCTCGGGCGGTAATTTTCTACCCCCCGGGCGGGAGATTTAATTTCCGAAGTCAACTTACAGAAGACTCGACGCTCGGGTGGTAATATTCTATCGCCCGAGCGCGAATGCCGAATTCCCCAAGATAAATTACAGAAGATGTGGCGCTCGAGCGGTATTATTCTACCGCCCGAGCGCCGCTTATCTTTGGAAATAATCTTTGGCCGATTCCTTACCTTATGTTGTGGATGGGGATGATATGGAAAGGGGGGTTGGACGTTTTTAGGGGCATTCAGACTTCATTGAGCAGCCGCCGCGAGCTTGGGAGAGAATTTTGCGCTTGGAGTTGAAAATTCGAAAATTTCCGAGCGTCGTTCCTCGCATTTTCATCTAGCCTAATATTTCTAATCTCGTTTTTATCATTTAAACTTAGTTTTGTTTATTTCTAATATGAATTCTAGTAGCTAAACTTTAATATTCGTTGGGATTTAAGGGGATCCTACCCCGAACTTTGATATAATTAATTTACATATCGATTTCTGATTTATTCTTGATTATACTATTGTTTTATCGTGTTTTTAAAGCGTAGCTAACTTTAATAACAATTTTATATTGTGAGTGAGTTCGAGAGAATAACTTGTGATAGGAACGAGTAGTATAATCCGTGGATCTACAATTTACATAGATATATGAAATTGGATACGCGCCGATAGTTATAGTCCTAAGGTTCGAAAACTAGGGGGTTTCATAGATCGACATGCAATTCACTCTTGATAAATAATTAAAGACATTTATTTACTTCATTGAGTAGAATTAGTTTGGCATAGCTCGAGAGAGTGTGTTCAATTGAATATGAAATCCTGTCGGAAGCATATGATCATTATCGAACGAATTAATTAATTAACGAGGGGTAGGTGAACCGAAATTCCGAACAAATCCATTTCTCATTGAATTTCAATCAACCATTTTAGGTATTACATTTCACTACCCAATTCTTGAATCATTTTATTTGCGTATTTATTTGAGCATAGTAGTAATAATTATTCAATCAATTTTCGTTGCTAAAGATTTAATAACTGAAAATAATAATTGTCAAATACAGTCTTTAGTGGAACGATACTCGTTCTCACGTACATTATACTATTACTTGACATCGTGTACTTGCGATTAATTATTAAGCATACAAAACTATATTTTTATTAGGGATTTCACAGTGCAAGTTTTGCTCGATCAGAAATCTAATACATCAAGGTTAAGCATAACCCCGTAAGGATGTATAGGATCTAAAACAGTCTTCCCGTAGGGTGTTTGGTGAAAGAAAATTTGACTTCTCCTTGTCCTTGTACCCGCTGGGTGTGATCCTCCACCAGTATGGAAATCAGATTGGGATTCTCTCATATTAACATTCTGAGATCCCACACTTTCCCTTGGTGGTTCTTGTGTAGATGACCAGGTTATAGCAGGTATTTCACCTCCTGCTGTGTTCATCTTTAGATCTACAACTTTGAGATTTGCGAAGGATTTCGCAAGCTCTTGTAGATCCTCCAGACCAATCCTTTCTAAAGTTGTCATCAGATACATTTCTTTTTGAGACAGATTTAATTAGAGAATCCTTTCTAATTCTTTTTACACCACTCTGGCTTCCTTTGTTAATGTAACAAAGGTTTGGTGCCAAATGATGGTGGTAACCATCATCCTGAAATTTTTTTACTAGAACCTGGTTGTTGTTCTAGTTTCTGAATTCTTGTTTGAATATCCTTTAATATTCCAAGAATTTCTTCGTGGATTTTAAGGATTTCTTCAACTCGTTGGGGTACAAAATATAGCATGTTGCCATAATTTTGTACTGTTTTCTGGATTTTTCTAAGATCTAAAGAGAGCTTAGAGGAGTCTGGTACTATCTCCAGAAACTTATTTGCTTGAATCATAAGTTTACCTGAGAGTTTACCTGAGGGTGCTGATGCGTCCCTTTCTGTTTCTGATATCTAACAATAGTTAGATGCTCTTGTGTATATTCCAAAATATTGGAATAATCCTTGTAAATTATTTTTCTCGAACATAAGTTCAGATTCATAATTTTTTCGAAATTCTCCTCCTCAAACATTCTATTTCTTTATAAATAATAAATCATGTGTTTGAAATAAATCAACCTTAAGCTCTGATACCATTTTCGGGAGCGCGAGGATCAATTAAAATCAAATAGGGAATAAGGGTAATTTTGTCAATTTTATAGTATTAGGGAGTTTAAAGAATGGTTTTGGTGTGTAGGGAGTTTGGGTAAAGTTGAGTTTGGGTTTGGGGAGTTATGGGCAATTTACCCTTTATCTAATATAATAGACTAATTATTGTAGATTTTAAAACATATTTAAATTATTTTTAAAATATAAATATATATTTGGCTTAAAATGTAATATATGAACGGAATATTTTGGGATTAGTTAAAAATAATCACTATGTTGGAGTTATGAAAAATATTAGAAAATGTATATGGAAGAGATAAAATTTAATAAAAGGTAGTTGTTATTTTAATTTTGGAGGATAAAAATAACAAATGTTATGGTGGGTAGGGATTGGATGTGAGAAAAAATATTGAATTTTCAGTATATTGAGATTACCGTAATGAAAAAATACCGAATTTTCGACATACAACAAATTTTAGTATTGTATGGTATGGTAATGATACAGAATTTTCGATACGGTAACGATATGAAATTAGAAAACTTCGGTATTTACTGAAATACCGAAATACTATATAATTTTTTTAAATATATAATATTTTTAAACAATAAATTTATAAAATTTTAAAATATAAAGTTTTTTGGTATAAAACGGTATATAAAGATAATGTGCCGAAATCTCGACATACCGTACAATTTCGGTATAATCGACATAAAGTTTCTTATATTGTAATTTTTGATACGGTATACAATTTCGGTACGATACGGTATACAACTCCTAGTAGGTATAGATGGCAATGAGTACGGGCAACAGGCACTCGACCCAAATCCAAAAAGTTGGCCCGGTTTCCATAATATTAATGTAATGTCTACTACTTAAAATTCTACTGAAAGAACACCAACGAATATCTAAAATTCTGGCCATCACCAAAGCATGAACGAAAATCATAAACACGTAGATGGATCCATCGATAGAGCTGACACGATAGAGCTGATACAAAAGTCACAACTAATGAATTGAATTCAATTAAATGAAAATGTATACGTATATGATGAGACGAGAAGACATGATTTGACAATATATGATTTTACACGACACTTTTATGTTTTGCTTTTAAGTTTGATGCGATCCGGGTGAAATGGGTGAGCCGGGTCGGATGCTCCACCGGATCTACTATCGATAGGATGGGGAATGAGTGAGATGTATGGATCAAAAGATTTTCTCCTCGGACTAGCTGAAAAGATCTGCAACCAAGAAAACCACGTGAATGGGCGCCAGAGGGATGTCCGACGTGATCATTCCGATGCTTAAGTCAGTGAAGAGCTCAAGCAATAAACCAATGTAACCAGATAATTGTTGTGGGATTGGTGTGGAGGGTGGGAAATAAATGTGTGTATTCAATCGCTGAATAAAAAAATAAATGCAAAGAGAGAACTTGGTATTTATAGTAGGGGATGTAATGATGACCTCGTTCTTTGTGCTGCTCATTAATTATAGTAGGGCGGCTGATTATACCCTATTATTTTGACATGTCGAATCTTCATATTAGTCACATCCAGCCTACCTGATTTTGTCAACCACTTGGATTGGTGTCAGAAATAGGTCGGTCGCCCACACCCTACTTTGTTGGTATAATTAAATGCGGCACTAGTATCGAAGTGGCCTGGGGAGAAAGCCTCCCGAGAACTGGTCTTAGAGCCCGGGCATCCCATAGTCCGGGGATAATATGTCCCAGGTGTTCCATGGCCCGGCCCTTTGATGGGCCTCTTCGCAGATTTTCCCTGTCAAGCTATACCTTCAATGTCCCGGACAGCCCGATATCTGGACTTCTGCGCAGATGATCATCTTATTGACCCGGATCACCCTGACCCAGGAACAATCCATCTTCCTGACCCGGTCATTATCCATGGTCCGGGACATCCTGTGTACTATCCATGACCCGGGACATCCCCGGGTATCATCACTCTCTCCTTAAATAGTCGGGATAGAGTCATACTTGCTGGCCCGATCAGCCTTGTGTGCCTGGTCAGGGTAAATAATTTGTTGCTTATTATTTCTCGAGCTAGTAGGGCTGACACATATGATTAGGGTTGACACAAGCCCTAAAAATTCAAAAATCGAGTCAGAGATTTTTCATATTTCCGAGAGAAATCAAAATGTCAGGTTCTTTTCGTATACCGAGAAAAATCACTGAGGCTTAGAATTTCGTGCTTGTCTTTTCAAATACCCCACGCAATTTTCCATGTCAATCTCGTCCGTTGATTTGTCCCATGATCAACGGTCCAGATCAATTCCTCCTTATCTATATATACCCTCACCCTCATCTCATTTTCACTTTTGACCGTTTCACGTCTGCTAATATCTTCTCTCCGGCGAAGCACTCTTCGATCTCCGGCGATCTCTGCGTTTATCAGTTACCATCTTTTCCCCATAATTTTCTAAACTCTCTCTCTTTTCTCCTTTTTGTCATCATGTCAAACTCTACTTCTTTTACTTCCAGTCAAAATGTCAAGGGTCGGTCGGAGGATGACTCCCCGACTCCTTCTGAAAACTCTGTTCACATTCCCCTAGCCATCCCTATTCATTCTTCTCGACTCATCCCTCAATAAAAACCTAAAATTTCTTCCTCCCGACCTTGTGGCACCCAGGGCAAAGGGAAAGAGAAGGTTACTGGGCCCTTGTGGTTTTCTACTATAACTTCCACTCTTCGTCTTGGGGCTCTTGAGGAAATTAGATCCTTAGGGTCAATTCCTTCTTCTTATAAAATTAAACTACCCGGGCCTAGTGATCACCCGGATACTCCTCCTCCCGGTTTCCACACTTTTTTCTTAGAACAACTCAGAAGTGGACTCCGGTTCCCAGTTCATCACTTCTTTGAAGGGATTTCCCTATTCTTCGGGCTCCCGATTAGTCATATCCATCCTAACGCCTTTAGGATTATGACAGCTACCTTTATTTTATTTCGTATGAAAAATATCCTGATTAACTCCTCCATTTTTCATTTATTTTATTCTTGTCGGTTTAATGATAGGGTCTTCTCTTTCATAGCCCGGATGCATTACCGATTCTTGACCGACATCCCTTCATCGCTGAAGGGGTAGAAAACAAAATTTTTCTTTCTGCAACTTCCGACTCCCTTGACCTGTTCGACAGGCTTCTTATCTTCAATGCCCGAACAGCCTGAACTTTCCTCGGGACTTCAAACTTCTTCCCCCTTTCACTCATGCCCGGGACGCTTTGGAAGGCCAAACCTTCCTCCTATCATCTGTGTTGATCTGGGGGGGGGGGGGGGGGGTGGGGGAAATCTGGTTCATTACGGGATTGGGCCTCGGCCTGAAGATCCTGTAGACTAGATAATAGATGAGTTTGGTCATGCTGGGCCACATGCTGGTAAATCGCTTCCCTTTCAGCTTTTAATTTTTTATCTTGTTTTATTTTTCTGATTTTTATCTTTGGTGTAGCCGAGGAAAAAATGATTAAGGCAAGCCTCCTGGAAGCAGCTGCCCAGAAAAAGGCAGAACAGAAACAAGCTTGGGCAGAGAAGAGAGCCCTGGAAGCACAGGAACAAAAAGAACGCCAGGCTCGAGAAGAGGCTAAGGTCCGGGAAGAAATTGTCCCTACCAGGGAGGAGACCACCTCCCTGGCCAGTGAAGAGGACCCGGTCCCTCTTAATTGGCGCAAGAGAAAAGATACGGTGGAACCGGTCCTTGAGACAGTGATTTAAGAAGAGGAGCCTGGGGCTGGGGCAACCGCGCGATCACTTCCTCCTCCCGGATCATCTACCGGCCCTACTTCCCAGGGTGGAGTTCCCTTGGCTTTGCCAAATCTTTTTGGTGATGAGGTAGGCATGGATCTGACTCGGATGGTACAAGGTCTCCTTTTTCCCGAGGAGGTTGAGCATCTTCAAGGGCTCCACCCTAATCAGAAACTGTACGAATGTGTTTCTCGATCCTTCTTTGTAAGTTCTTCACCCCTCTTTTTTTTTACCATCATTTTTACTTTTCCTTTAATTGCAGGGCTTGCAGATGCTCATACCTGCTTATGAACAGGTGGCTGGGCCAGCCAAGAGAGCAAATCAACAAGCCTCCTCCACCCGGGAGATGCATGACAAGCTGCTAGCGGAATTGAGCAGGGTGAAGGAGATCCATGAGCATGTCCTGGCCCGGGAAAAAGGTAGCTGGAAACAGCAAATGGATTTGGCCCAAGTAGAACTAGTTGAGGTCCGATCAGAGTTGGAGTCATTCCGCAAAAAGATTCACGACTCCTCAGAGACTGAAAAGCTCAACTGCAGGCTGCTAGGGAAGAGGCAGCATCTTCCCAGGCCCGGGCTGAAGAAACGACGGCTGCTCTGGAGCTTTAGAAGTCTTCCCAAGAAGAAAATATGGCCCAATTCTTGAAGTCCCGGGAATTCAAAAAGATGATGGCTGATAAAGCCTTCCCCTACTTTGACCTCGACTTCAACAAATGCCTAGAGAAATTCCAGGAGGCGGGCCTCGTTCCATCTGACCGGGAGGACTTTCCGGACTTGGTCAAAGCTGCGGCCTCTCTCCCGGAGGAAGAGGAGGAAGAAAATGAGAAAGATTAGAATAGATTTTACTTTTCTCCCGGGCTTCTGGGCACCTTGTAATTTTCCCCTTTTTTCAATGAAATATATTTCCTTCATTTCTCTTGCATCTGGTTAAATGAGTAATCAACAAGTGTTAGAAATGTTCTAAGTTTTTTCGAACATCACTAAAAAAAAAATTTGAACATGTAATCGGGTTTACGAGCTTGTTGGATGACCGGGATATCAGTTTCCTGAGACCATCTACGAGTCCGAGACTTGGCAAGTAACCGGGGTACAGGTCCCAAGGCCAGGGACGGGTCCCTGGACTTAGTAGAGTATCGGGGTGCGGGTCCCCGGGCCAGGGTACGGGTCCCCGGACTTAGTAGATAGCCGGGTTGCGGGTCCGCGGGCCAGGGTACGGGTCCCTGGACTTAGTAATAACCGGGGTGCGGGTCCCCGGGACAGGGAACAAATCCCTAGACTTAGTAGATAACCGGGGTGCGGGTCCCCAGGGCAGGGTGCGGGTCCCTGGACTTAGTAGATAACTGGGGTGCGGGTCCTTGGGCCAGGGTACGAGTCCCTAGACTTAGTAGATAACCGGGGTGCGGCTCCTAGAGCCAGGGTACAGGTCCCTGGACTTAGTAGATATTTGTCTGAATAATTCCTTTATTTGATGTACAAATAACAGATACAAGGACCGGACTTTTAAAAATAATATTTCTTCAAATAAAATGCATTCCATGGGCTCTGAAGGGTGTGGCCTTGAGGATCTTCAAGGTAGCAGGCTGCACCCGAGCTGACTCTCTGAATCACTTTGAAGGGTCCTTCCCACTGTGCTTCTAATTTCCCCACATCACCTACTGGTTTTAATTTTTTCATAACTAGATCTCCGACTTGGAAATCTCACGCTTGAACGCGTTTGTTATAGGATTTCATTACCTGGCTTCGATAGGCTTCTATTCTGATGGCTGGTCGATCCTTTTTTTCTTCAACTAGATCAAGCTCAATGGCCTGGATCTGATCATTGTTACTTGGGTAAGATTCCACCCGTGCGGAAGATTTTCCGATTTCTACAGGTAAGACTGCTTCCGAGCCATAGACTAAACTGTAAGGAGTTTCCCGAGTATCTGCTCGAGGTGTAGTTCGATATGCCCATAGTTTACTCGGCAATTCTTCTACCCAGTCTTTGCCCTTTCCATGAAGCCGGGCCTTTAATGCTTGTATGATGATCCTGTTGGTTACCTCAGTTTGGCCATTGGCTTTTGGGTAAGATACTGAGGTGAAAGACAGAGTGTTGTTCATTTCTTGGCACCAAGACGTAATTTTCTTTCCCTGGAATTGTCTCCCATTGTCTGAAATTAATCTTATTGGAATACCAAATCTACAAACGATATTCTTCCAGATAAATTTTATATCATCTTCTTCAGTAATTATGGCCAAAGGTTCCGCTTCCACCCATTTAGAGAAAAAATCGGCAGCTACAAGAAGAAATTTCTTTTGAGCCCGGGTTACAGGGAAAGGGCCTACAATATCCATGTCCCATTGATCAAAGGGACATGATGCTGAGATTGGTTGCATGCTCTTAGTTGGGTTATGTTGAAATGTGGAATGATACTGGCAGCCTTTACATGTTTGAATAAGTTGAGCAGCATCTTGATTCCTCCGGGGCCACAAAAATCCGGCCAGTATTGTTTTCTGAGCCACGGCGGTTCCTCCGAGATGTTCGCCGCAGCAACCTTCATGTATTTCACGAAGAACGTATTCCACTTCATTTTCCGCTAAGAACTTGAGCAAAGGACCCTGATATGATCGCCTGTACAAAATATCATTTAAAATGACAAACCTGGGTGCTTTCTTTTTGATTTTTAAAGCTTGAATCTGGTCTTCCGGGAGCTTAGCATGGATTATATACTCAATCAGAGGAGTCATCCACAAATTTTTTCGGGTAGGCGGCACCTCTTCATCAACAGAGAGCACTAGCCGGGTAAAACACAGGACTTCCCTGGTGCTTATGTCTGACATAGAGGCGGCTAATTTGGCTAATGTATTGGCCTTTCCATTATCTTCTCTGGGGATCTGTTCGATGCTCCAATAGGTTAGAGGTGCTGCCCGGGCCGTGATGAGCCCTAGATATTTGAGCATTTTTTCATTTTTGGCCTCGTATGTTCCTCTTATCTGCTGGCGACCAGTTGAGAGTCAGAGTAAATAATGACCCGGGAGGCTCCGAATTCCCGGGTGGCTTGTAGTCCTGCTAAAACGGCTTCATATTCAGCTTCATTATTGGTGACCCGGAAGTCGATTCTCAGGGCCAATTTAATCTTTTCTCCTGATGGAGCAATCAAAACCACTGCGACTCCACATCCTGATAAATTCGATGCACCATCAACAAAAACTCTCCATATTTCCTCTTCTCCTGGTTTAACCAATCTCTATCAAGAAGTCTGTCAATGTCGGGGCTTTTATAGCAACTCGAGGTTTATATTCAATGTAATATTCCCCGAGCTCTATTGTCCACTTAACCATTCTGCCCGATACTTCAGCATGAGTCATGATTCTTCCAAGCAGGGAGTTAGAGAGAACCACAATAGAATGTGAGAGAAAATAAGGTCTCAGCTTCCGGGCAGTCATCATCAGAGCCAGGGCTATTTTATCTACTTAACTGTAATTCAACTATGCTCCTCGGAGGGCATGACTGACATAATACACTGGCTTTTTGTCGGTCCCCTCCTCTTGGATAAGTACAGAGCTAACAGCATATTCCGTGGTTGACAAATAGACCCACAGCTTTTCCCCGGGATCTGACTTGACAAGGACGGGTAGTTCGGATAAATGCTTCTTCAGATCTTGAAAAGCCTGCTCACACTTTTCATCACATCCAAAATTTTGTGCCTTCCTCAGGACTTGAAAGAATGGATAGTTTCTTTGTGCGGACAAAGCAAGAGACATCCCGGGTCTTTATCAGAATGTCATCCACATAGACTTCCACATTCTTACCTATCTCCTTTCAGAAAACATGATTTATCAGACGCTGGTATGTGGCTCCGGCATTCTTCAATCCAAAGGGCATAACCACATAGCAGAAAGTGCCTCCAGAAGTGATAAAACTGGCTTTATCTTGATCTTCTCGGGCTAAAGGGATTTAATGGTACCCCTGATAAGCATCCTTAAAGCTTAATAATTCGAACCCGGATGTTGAGTCCACCAATTGATCAATCCGAGGAAGTGGATAACAATCCCTGGGACAAACTTTATTTAGATCTCGGAAATCTACGCACATTCTCCATTTCCCGATAACTTTTGGAACAAGGACCACATTCGAGAGTCAAGTGGGGAATTTTACCTCCCGATTGTGGCCAGCCCGCAACAACTGTTCCACTTGCTCGTCAATGACTTTATACTTTTTGGGGTCGAAATGCCTTTTCTTCTGCTTCACAGGCCGGAATCCCAGGATATTGTTTAATTTATGCTCAGCCACAAGGGGCGAGATCCCGACTAATTCCTGTTGAGACCAAGCGAAACATTGATGTTAGCTTTTAAACAATTTCAGAGACTTACCCGGGGGGAAATGTCAAGGTCTCGGACCACCCAAATATGTTTCCCTGGCTCAACTTCCACTGCTTCTTGTTCTTCCTCCGCAACAAAATTCACCTCCCTCTCCTCGGCCACTTCCTTCACCCGGCTTATTTTCTTCCCCTTATCTTCCTTCCTTGCCCTCTTTTGATCTACCCGGATAGTTTATCCCTAACACCTCCGGGAAGAAGGCTGATCTCCCCTGACTTCCCCGACTCGTCCTTGTACTGGAAATTTGATTTTTTGATGGTAAGTGGAGGCCATAGCTCTCATCTCATTCATAGCTGGCCTTCCAAGGATAATGTTATACGAAGAAGGGGTATCCACCACTGTAAAAAGTGTCACAACCGTCTTTTCCAAATCTCCAAATCCAGAGTTAATGGCAATGTTATTTTCCCTTCTGGATATACAGCGTGACCCGCGAAGCCAAACAAGGCAGTCTCAACTGCCTCCAACTGGTACTGATGTAAATCCATTTGCACCAAAGTTTCTTTGAAGATAACATTGACAGAGCTGCAATTATCAACAAAAACTCTTAACACATCATAATTGGCAACCCGGGCTTGAATGACAAGAGCATCGTTATGAGGTAGACTGACTCCCCTGAAGTCTTCCGGGCCAAAACTTATGACCTGCTCATTCCTTCCCCTCCCATCAATTTCCAAACACTCTCTTCTACTTCTTGCCTTCCGAGCCCGGTTGGAGTCACCATCTGTGGACCATCCTGAAATCATTTTTATTATTCCTCGAATTGGGGAGGAATCTTTCTTTTCTGGTTGTTTATTTCTCTTCTCCCGGGATCCTCCTTCCTCTCTCCTGCTCCCACTCGGGACATCTACCGATCTTCCAGAGTTGCTAGGTCTGGGGCACCAGGCTAACCAGGGTGGTTTTCTTGGCTCACTGTGTGTGTCAAATCTCGGCGCAGAACGCTGATTGGATTTTTTTTTTAAAGTTCGACACTTACTAGTGTCATGGGAATATTCTTTGTGAAGGGTGCAATATCCTTTCTTTTCTAATATAGACAATGGTGCCTTTGAACCCGGGCACTGGGTCAAGTCTGAGCTACATTCTTCGACTTCCCGGTCCCGGGCTCTTCTCAAGGGGATATGAGAAAAATTCCCCGGACCACTCTTTTTATGAGCTCTCTCCTCGGGCCTAGCAACCCGATCTCCCCGGGCTCTCTTCAAAGCCTATCTTTTTTGGTTATGGGCCCCTTTCATATTGATATATTTTTCCGCCCGGGATAAGAGATCTTCAAAATATCCGGTCAATTTCTTTGTTAAAGATCGAAAGAAGTCTCCTTCCCACAACCCCTGCATGAACGCAGTAGTCTTAGTCTCGGGGGCGCAGGCAGGAACATCCAAAGCTACTCGATTGAATCTTTTGATGTATGCTCTTAAAGTTTCATCCTGGCCCTGCTTCACTTCAAACAGACTAAAAGCAATCTTCTTAAATTTTTTGTTGCTGCTGAACTGGTTTTCTGGAAATCTTCAAAGGATTGGATACTTTGAGGCGCCAACCCTTCGAACCACCAATGGGCCGAGTCCACCAAAGTAGTCATGAATACTTTGCATTTGATTTGATCCCCATAACAATGCAGCATTGCCATGTTTTCGAATCTGGCAAGATGCTCTTCCGGGTCAGAACTCCCATCATAGTCCTTAATCCTGGCTGATTTGAAGTGTCCGGGAAGTGGTTTCCGGACGATGACATCAGAGAATGGGCAACCCTTGACGACAATTCGAGCACTGCTCCTAGAGCCAACTTGTGGGGACCCGGACGCTAATCATCATCTTAATCATCTTTGGTATTTAATTATCAATTAAGATAAACATGGTCTAAATATATATATATTTTTTTTTAAATGCGGAAGGTAATGGAATCAAACTATTATACAAATCAGTATAATAATACAAATCTTGTACAACGTGCTTCTAGTTCAAACTAGTCTAAGGTTTAACTACTAAATTTCAAGTATTAAACCAAGTCTACAATAAATCCGGAGTCACCACTCTAAACTCGTCTTCTCCCATCATTTCCTTGACCCCGATCTTGCCCCACCTGTTGTCATGTACACATACAAACAAGACAACAGCCCGATACTCCGGTGAGAATAAATCCCAGTATAAATAATGTATACATGCAGTTAACTGAATTAACATAAAAACATGAATTATACCTTATTACATGTAGCATAATCAAACAACATGTATTTGTAGAACCCGTAAATCAGTAGACGTATAAGCCATGCATAATTCTAGATTTTTAAATTTAATTGACTTCATTGCATGATTATTTTAAATGCATTTGTTTGAAGTTAATTATTTTATTATTTCAGTTCAGTAGTTTGATCTTTAGCATTTCAGTTATTTCAGTGAGGCCGGACCGGAGTTGGAGTTTTGAGATAGAATTTAAGATTCGAGAAATATTTCCAGAAGTTAATTTAGCTAGCAACCAAGTTCATTTAAGTTAGAAAGGGAGGTTTGAGGATTTAATTTAATTATTTGAGGTGATTAAGAAATGAACTCATTTAAGTTATTTAATTAAGGGGTTAGCTCACTAAATTATTTAAAGGATTAGTAAGGCTTTCAAGGATTATTAGTTGACTAGATAATCAACATTTCCCTTTATTTTATCATGCATTTTTCGGCCACCCTTAGTTGCTAGAAGATTCATTTTCCAACTCATCAAATTTGACCAATTCTTTGCATGTAATTAGTAGGATAATTTTAGGATTTTTGGGAGCACAATTTAATTAAATAAATGGACATATCCTAGACTAGAAAATAAGCAAAATTTCGGCCACTACCTCCTAGAAGCATCCACCAACTCATTTGATATCAATTCAAAATTTAAAATTCAAAAAATGAGAAGACTTGGTCTTGATTCTTCCTTATATTGTGCACCCTTCTCCTCACCCCTCATAACCATTTTTCCCCCCCTCTCCTTTTCGAAAATTCAGAGTGAATTCACTCATTTTCAGTAGAAAAATCGTGAGTCTTAGCTAGAGGGAAGGCAAGAAAAATCGAGAGCAAGAAAGGTAGACAAGAAGCGCTCCATCTCCTCCGTGCCGCGTCGTCGTCGTTTCGTTCATTTTCTTTCAAAACGAAACCAGGCATGTCTAGATTTCTTTCAAACCTCAATCAAGTCATATTATCATTTATTTTTCAGTACATGATCATGTTTATTCAAGTAAAAATCGAGATCCATGTCAAAACATTTTGAAACCACATATGCAGAATTTTCGATTTCCTTGGCAAGCTTCACGGTTTCTTTTGTTTTGTGAGTTTCAGGTATTGGATCGACTTCAGGCTCCCAAGGCGGCTTATATACATGTAGTAGGATGCATTAGGACCATGTTGGTCCATTCAAACCAGCCCCATGCTTGCTGGAAAACCGAAATGACAGCAAGCCCCATAGGTGCAGAAAATGGTGTTCGAAAATTCAGTTTGTTGTCATGGAGGAAGGATCTGATCTTGGCTGCCCCAAGGGCCTATAGCCATGGTTGGATCACTTCCCTAGCATGTCTAAGACGTGACTAAGTTGCCCTTTTGGTGGCTTGGTCCATGGTTCATCGGTTTTTAATAAAAACATCACAACAGCCCCTATACCCCTTCGGCTTCTTCCTTTGTTCAGCATATGGTTTCGGTTTGTGTTTGCTTGGTGTGGATCTTGGTTGGCCTATGGCCCTTAGCCACGGTTCATATCATGCTCCTAGATGTCTAGATCGTGCCATGGTCAATCAAATGGCCATTGGAATGACACGAGACATCGATCATAGCATAAACACTACACACGCATGCACGTTGCTCTCGGTTGGACCTTTCGGTTGAGTTTTGGTGTGATGCGGATTGTGGCTGGCCTAGGGCCCTTAGCCATGGTTCAAATCATTCCTTGGGATGTTGGTAAGAGTCTCTGGTCGGTGGTTCACGCCCCTAATGGCCGATAGTCTCGAAACCAATGCAAGTCTTGTAGTTGCGCAGCTGCTGGAAATTTACAGCAAGTTGTTGTGTCGTTTAGAAGGCTCGTTTGAGTTCTTGGTTGGCTTTTAGCCCATGGCCTTGGACTGTACAGTGCCTCATTGAGTTGGGAAGGTCATGTTTTTGACCGTTTGTGATTCGGATCATTTTTGAGGTCGTACGAGAATTTACGGTGCGATGTGCCAAATTGACTCTCGAAAGAGCGTTTCGTGTTTTGGCCTCCATTCCACCTAGATTTCGACCCTATTTTAGGAGCATTATTTTATGATTTTTCAGCGTATTTTAATCATGACTATACGTCGGTTTCGGTGTCGGTTCAGGTTGGCTCGGAGTCATGATTAAATGCGAAATCATTAGGCGTCAAAGTCGCATCTTTTGAACGTAAATTGCATAGTTGGTCAAGTTTAAGCTATTGCATATTTTTCATAGCACAGTTAGGTTGCAGCGAGCCTGGGGACGATCCAATCCAATCCAGTTGGTAAAATTACAGGATTTTTCATTACGTCAGTTAATTATGTTACGTGCATGAAAACAGAAAATGATTATTTTTGAGATTTATGCGATATGGCTTGTGGTTCATTCACTATGTGGGAGTGTTATTTTATACGGTCGCCAGTGACCGATCAGTTCAGTATGGTACCACCCGGTCGCCAGTGACCGGCCAGCTCAGTTCAGTTTCAGCCTCCCCGGTAGCCAGTTACCGATCAGTTCAGCTTAGTGCAGTGGCCACAGGCGTAAAACATAATCTCAACAGAAAATTTTACCAGTTATTTCAGTACAGGCTCCAAGGAGCAAATATTTTTTTACAGTGATTTCCAGTTCAGTTATGCACGTATTATAATTCCTCAGTACAAATTATTTTCAGTATGCCTCAGGACAGGATATGTTAACTCATGCATATTTTAAATTCAGATTTTTACTCGTTAGATGCGATTTATGCATGCTGAGTCTTTAGGCTCACTAGACTTGATTGTTGTAGGTACTGATGAAGCCAGGGCCGAGGGCGGGGACCAGTGAGCCAGCTTGGGTCGGCAGTAGTGGCACCCGATGACCTCAGTGCAGCAGTTGTTATTTTATTCCGCAAACAATTTTTATCAGTCGTTGGATAATTTTTAAATTGTTATTGTTGGCAAAACTTTATTTTCTTCCGCTGCTATTATTTTAAACATTGAACTTGATTCATCAGTCGATTTTATGAATGAGGCCATTTAAGTTCTTTTAAAAAAAAATAAAAATTTTAATTTTCCGCAAATTTTCAAGAAAGGAGTTTTAGGCCCTTCACAGTTGGTATCAGAGCGGTGGTTCTGTATAGGGTTTCACTACTACTGACCGCGAGAAGCTCACGAAGCCACGTCTTCGGTCTGTAAGTTTTTCAGTTCAGCATTTTGTTCAGCATTTCAGTTAAAGCATGAATTATTTTGTCAGCATGCTTCCAGATTTTCAGTATTTCAGAGTTCATTTAAAATAAATTATGGAATTATGCATGTTAGTTACGTATGGGTTATGTTGGAACAGTATGCCCCCTAGACGCATTTTAGAGCGCAACAGAGAGGAGGAGCCTCGCCGAGAAGACAGGGAGGAGCGTAGACCAGAGGGAGACCTACCACCTCCTCCACCGCCCCCACCGGACATGAGTGCCCAGATGTTAGCTGGGATGGCACAGTTCTTCGCACAGTTTGCGGGGGGCAATGCCGCAGCCGTAGCCGCAGCCGCAGCCAGGCCAACAGGGCCCGAGGCTGTTTATGAGCGATTCATGAAGATGCGCCCGAAGGAATTCTCTGGGGCATCTGACCCCATGGTTGCCGAGGGATGGATCAAATCCCTCGAGGTTATCTTCGATTTTATGGAGCTGGGAGACGCAGACCGAGTCCGATGTGCCACCTACCCGTTCACTGGAGACGCCCGCTTATGGTGGGAAGGAGCTTCGGTAGCCCTGACATTGGCTACACTTTCTTGGACCCACTTTGCGGAGGTTTTCTACTCCAAGTATTTTGCTGAGGAGGTTCGCACCAGGCTGACCACCGAGTTCATGAGTCTGAGACAGGGGGATATGACGGTTACGGAGTTTATCCGTAAGTTCGAGAGGGGCTGTCACTTTGTGCCCCTGATAGCGAATGATGCCAGAGCCAAGCTGATGCACTTCCTGGTGGGTTTACGGCCGATCTTGCGCCGGGATGTTAGGGTATCTTACCCTGCTACTTATGAGGTTGCCGTCTCCAAGGCCTTAGCCGCAGAGCAGGATCTGCGGGATATCGAGAGGGATCGCCAGGGCAAGCGCCCAGTCCAGGCACCGCACCGCCCTCCTCCTCATCAGCATCAGCAGCAGAATAAGAGGCCTTTTCATGGAGCGCCCAGGAACCGAGGCACCGCACCGCCCTCCCATTTTAATTTTCCGCAAATTTTCAAGAAAGGAGTTTTAGGCCCTTTTCAGTATTAATACCAGTCTGTAAATAAAACATGAATCGTAATCTACGAAACATAAATTAATACAAATCTGTAAATCAAGTTCTGGTCTCGATATCTAAGACTCGACTCATCTCTCATTCTAATCTAGGGATCCCGATCTAATTTAGACTTTGGTATGCTGTATCGAATGTCTACAATAGATGTCGATCTACATCTAAGCTCATCGATACACCGTAAGTCTAAAGTCTACGCGGTTCTGACAAAGACTCGGCGGTTCTGCCCTAGCTAGGCTTATCTGCCCTAGACTCAAACTCTGGCTCTGCTATAATTCAATAAACTAAACATATCAATCTGATAATCTGCAAAGATCAATGCAATAAAGTAAAGTATGTGATTTTTGGAAACTCAAGTCAAACCTAACTCGAGTTGTGCAATCCCGAATCAACATTTATTTATACCTTTCTCTTCTCGATCTGATGAAGACGAAGTCTTGTATGCCAATCTGTCCATAACCAGTCTGGCAATGACAAGTCATATAAATACCATATCAGTATATAACTCAATTCAAGACCTGTTCTGATCAATACTCAAATCGGTATATAATCTGATTCATATCTGAACAAGGTACAATTTAATTCATATGAATGATATCACGATACAATCGAAATCATTACTGAATTTGATCAATCTCAATCAATACTGAATCTGATGAATATCAATCTACTGATGTTTCGACGGCATAACAATACAGTCACGATAACCCCGTCTATCTCAACATCACAGATATAATACCCGAATTCATAACCAGTATCAGTACAACTCATAATCTGAATAATAACACAATTCTGATATAGAATCTCAACTAAATCAACTCTGAAATTCATAACAATTTCATAAACAGTCTATTCTTTAATCTGACTTCGATTCTATGATGTCTAGCATGTCAAGAACATCATATATGAATTCCATTTAATTCTGACAACATCATAATTTCAAAACATGTCAAAACGTAACAAAACTTACGCCCAGTTGTAGCTGTCGTCGCTAGGAACACGGTGTCGTACTCAGATTCAAGTTTGGACGGACGGATCCCAAAATCTTCAATTTCAAATCAAAATCTTCCCTCGGCCTTTTCTCGACTTTCACTCAAGATTTATGTTTGTATATATATATATATATATATATATACACCCACGTACATGCAAAAGGACGAGTGGCTTAATCTTTGTAGCACACGTCTCGCGCATATGCGCGACCCCAATCGGAGCATATGCGCGAGACACTTGGTCTCCGCGCGTATCATGCACATCGCCTCGCGCATATGCGCGACTCATCTCCGCGCATATGCGCGAGACTCTCTGGAGTTACTCGCATAGGCTTCGCGCATATGCGCGACATCTTCCGCGCATATGCGCGAGGTCTTATCCCTGTTTGGCGCATGTGCGCGCATCCGGTCACGCATGTGCGCCGATGCTACTGTCCTCGTACATCACTTTTCTCCCGCGATCTCATTTCGTGTATCGGTTAGCCCTTTCATAATTATCTCGATTAAAAATCAATAATCGTAATTTATCACGGTATAAAATCTCGGGCCTTACACAACTTTCCCTTCCAACACTTTCATCTTCTTCCTCAATTCTTCTAGTTCTTCTGCCAGAGTAGGAGATTTAGAACCAGCACTTGACTCTCTCTCTTCTTCCCTTACCTCTTCCTCTTGATTCTCCCGCAGCTGCTCATGCTCCTGCTCCGGATGGGTGGAGTGATGAGTAGGGACTCTCTTCTCCATGGCTGCCTTCACCACATCAGTTACAATCTTGGTTAATTCTTCAGGTGTTAAATTGATGGTAGGCTAGGGATTATTAGGGGGCGGGCCACGTGCACCAGAAAGACGAGTTTTATTCTATTCCTGGATCCGAGAAGTGTCTTGGTTCGTCCTCATAGTAGGAGCCATATCAACGTCTTGTAACTATTTTCCACAGACGGTGCCAATGATGCGATCCGGGTGAAATGGTGAGCCGGGTCAGATGCTCCACCGGATCTGCTATCGATTGGATGGGGAATGAGTGAGATGTATGTATCCAAAGCTTTTCTCCTCGGACCAGCTGAAAGATCTGCAACCAAGAAAACCATGTGAATGGGTGCCGGAGGGATGTCCGGCGTGACCACTCAGATGCTTAAGTCAGTGAAGGGCTCAAGCAATAAACCAATGTAACCCGATAATTGTTGTGGGATTGGTGTGGAGGGTGAGCAATAAATGTGTGTATTCGATAGCTGAATAAAAAAATAAATGCAATGAGAGAACCTGGTATTTATAGTAGAAGATGTAATGATGACCTCGTTCTTTGTGCTGCTCATTAATTATAGTAGGGCGGCTGATTATACCCTATTATTCTTACATGTCAAATCTTAATATTAGTCACATCCAGCCTACCTGATTTTGTCAACCACTTGGATTGGTGTCAGAAATAGGTCGGCCACCCACACCCTACTTGTTGGTATAATTAAATGCGGCACTAGTGTCGAAGTGGCCTGGGGGGAAAGCATCCCGAGAACTAGCCTTAGAACCCCTGAATCCCATAGTCCGGGGATAATATGTCCCAGGTGTTCCATGACCCGGCCCTCTGATGGGCCTCTTCGCAGATTCTCCCTGTCAAGCTATACCTTCAATGTCCCGGACACCCCGAGATCCGGACTTCTGCGTAGATGATCGTCTTATTGAACCAGATCACCCATGACCCGAGAACAATCCATCTTCCTGACCCGGGCACTATCCATGGCCTGGGACATCCCGGGTACTATCCATGACCCGGGACATCCCGAGGTATCAAAGTTCATGAAATATAAGTTGAGTATGATATTTTTCACTGCTGTGTGCCATGTATATGTACTTGTTATTCCTGGTACAGGTATGTTGAGTCTTTAGACTCACTAGGCGTGTGTGATGCAGGTGAGCTTGATGCTGAGGTCTACTAGAGGTGCCGAACTCTGAGTTAGGCAGCCCTGGTGCGGTGACACGACCCAAGGACCGCATGTTTTTCCGAATCTCGATTCATGAGCTTTTGAGAGGAGTTAAACATTTTTATTCATGGAAGATATTACGGTTTTACTCGTTTATGTTTACGTTTGATCTTGTATGATGTTGGTTATTTTAAAATGCGTTATTTTTATTGTCAATTAAATACGATTATTTTAAATGTTTTTTTAAGAATGCGAGCTTTAAAAAAAAATTCCGCACTTTTAAAATGAGTAGACGTTACAGTTGGTGTCAGAGTAAGGGTCCTGTATAGGGTTGTGCCACCGCCAGCTTCTGCCGCTCAGTCTTCAAGCCTCAAGTCTGTAAGCTTTTATGTTTTAAATGATTAAAATGATTTACTATTATCACCTGCATGTTTACATGATTTATGCTTTACGATTATTTACTGTAATTGTTTAACTGCTTTTACGATTTAAGGTTTATTATTTTCAATACTAGATTAATTGCATGATGGGTTACGTTTATAAATTGGACTGCATTCAGATTCATGGCTCCCAGATGCGACCCCAGCATTGACTGACAAGATGATATTCCAGGAGGTGGCAAAGGCCCACCACCACCGCCGCCAGGGGACCCAGCCACCCGAGTTCTAGAGGGTATGGCTAGGCTACTGAAGCAGGTACAGCAGGCTCCTAGGCCTCAGACAAATGTTTTTGAGCAGTTCGGTAGTCTCAACCCGAAGGATTTCGGAGTACCACAAATCAATTCGTTGCAGAGGGATGGATTAGGTCTCTGGAGTTACATTTTGAGTATCTGCCGATGAGATGGCGACCGAGCCAAGTGCGCCATTTATATGCTGAGGGATGACGCGTCCCTATGGTGGGAGGGAGATGCACATGCAGTGGATGTGGCGACTCTCACGTGGGCCAAATTCAGAGAGATGTTCTTGGGGAGGTATTTCCCATTTGACGTCAAAGGCCGCCTTACAAGGGATTTCATGAGCCTCAAGCAGGGGGACTTATCCGTGTCTGAGTTTATCCAAAAATTTCACAGGGGCTGCCATTTTGTGCCCATGATAGCAGAAGATGCCGCCCAGAAGTTGAGGCATTTCCTAGATGGACTGAGACCCACTCTTCGTCGGGACGTCATTCTGATGAGTCCGGCAGGTTATGATGAGGCAACTTCCTGTGCTTTTTAGATAGAGCAGACACTGCGAGACATAGACCATGAGATGCATAGGATGCAGCAATAGACTGAGTCCAGTGCCCAGCAGCAGAAAAAGCAGTTTAGTGGGCCACCGAGGCAGCAGGGGCAGCAAAAGCCTCAAGGGCAGTTTAGGAGGCCACAACAACAGCAGCAGATACCTCCTCAGGCGCCAGGGGCACTTAAGCCAGATGACAGGCAGCCGTGCCCCTAGTGCAGCAGGTTCCATTTCGGCGAGTGCAGGTGGGGAACCTTCAAATACTTTGTGTGAGGACAAGAAGGCCGTAAAGTAGCGGATTGCCCTAGGAACAAGGGCCCCATTACAGGTCGAGCTTATGTGATGCATGCCGAGGAGGCTGAGGAAGAGCCAGACTCAACACTGATTACAGGTAATCCTTTTGTTTAAGATTTCACTTTATCGCATGCTTGCATGGATATTATGCTTGTTTTAGGATTTATTTTTGAAATTGATAACTTAGAAGGATTTAGGAAGCATGCTCTACCTAGTTGAGACTAATAAAGTAATTGTTTTATTGAGATTGGGTTGAGAACGAGGAATCTAACTCTTTTAGTGTGTACGCAATTTTGTACTATTTTAACATTTTCACCACCCAGTGATGAAAACGAGGAATATAACTTTTTTGGTGAGTACGTAAGGCCCAATTTCTAAATCATGATTATGAATTATATCAGTCAATCACAATTTCCAGAAGGCAGAGTCCAATTGCAACCCATTGCAACTCTCACGTAATTTTGCTTCACGTTTAAGGAGGGCCCAATAATATGATCCCATTTCCCTTCAGGTGTTGAGCCAGATCCATCAATGTTGAACCTTAGTGGACAATTTCCATGAGATTCCCTAATAATATGAGTCGAATTCATGGGTGTTCTACATATTTCACATCAAATATGTCAGTGGAAGTTACGACTTTGCAAAGTCCAGATGTAAGGTCCAGGAATTTAAATTTACGTAGCCTGAATGCATGCAATCGAGGATTTTATTTAAATTATGTGTTTATTTATTTTTATGCATTTTTTGCATAATTATTGTATGATAGGATTCATTTCATGATTATTTTAAAAATTCGCGCATTAGGGTTTCTAGATTAATTTCGCCCTCGATCGAGGAACGGAGACAGGGTAAATAACAGGAAAATTATTTTTATTATATTTTTAATTTTTATTAATTAATATGTGGTTTTATAAGTTCGTTGTTCAAGAAATAGACTTTGTTGGGTATTTTTACCCGCCAAAACATTTTTTTAATCGGTACGCAAATTTTATTAAATCAGATTACTTTTTGAGGGTTCGGGCTATATTTTCAAAAACTTACCAAAACGATATATTTTTTGGGAGTGTGTTTGGGCTTGATAAGCCCATTTTTAAGCTTAGTGGGCTCAAGACCCTTTGTAAACTCTTTAAAATATAATAATGGTCCATTAGCATTTTGTTTACTATTTAATTACTACCCTAAGCACTCCGTAAACCTACTTTTCTCCGAAAATCCGCCCACCCCTCCATCAGCCATTCTTTTCACGAGAATTTCAGCAGGAAGGTGCAGAAACTTTCAGCCATAGCCATTTATTTCAAGACAAATTCCTCCGGCAATTTCCCGACGCTCGTTTCTTCGACCATCTTGCGTAAAATACATCAATGCATACTTGTATTTTCATTTTCTTTTCATACACGTCATAAGTATGCTGAATTTGATATATTTGTATGAGAATTTTATGATCTATACCATGTTTACATTTTTGTGAAACGTTTGACATGAAATTCGGTTCCTTTGCATGTTGCTCACGTTTTTTGCTCTTGTTCGTGCAAGGGGCGGCTACAGTCATGAGTCTAAGGGCTGGTAACATCAAGAATTTACGTGAGTAAGGGTTGGTGTCAAGTAGGGGTCATGATTTGGAGAAAGACCGACCGTAGTTTTGGCTTGAACGCACGAAGGAGAAGTCGGTGCTTGCAGATTGGAAGGTTTGGGGGTCTCGGCTGTGCAAGGGGCGTACTAGCCCTAGAACAGATCATAATGTGTCTTAACCACGGCCTAGGGTGGTTCGAACAAGGCTGGGATGAGGATAGGAGCCGCTTGAGTGTTGGGTGTTTGTCAGATGTTCGGGTGTACTTCGTAAGGGGCTAGCGGTTGCGTGAGTTGTGTGGGGGCTAGAGGTTGTGTGAGTTGTGTGGGCTGCATGGGACAATGAGCTGATGTTGGTTCAGTCTAGAGGGGTCTTAGAGTGGTCTAGGTGAGGTTGAGTCATGGCTGGTCCCATCTGTTGTAGGCTAGGACCGCAAAAATGGAAGGTAGTGTACTAGGGTTGGTGGGTAAAGGAAAATGCAAAAATTCAGAAACTTGTTGAGGGCTCTTCGAGGGTTAGGAGGTCGAGTTTTGATTACTTCAAGGCCGTTAGTGTGTGTATTAAGTGTGGTAATAAGTTCGGAATAATTTGGTTAAGTTTCAGTTCAATTCCGGTCAAAACCGGGACTCTGGTCCAAATTTTAAAACGAATCGATTAAGTTTCAAAACGGGCTCGAGTTTATGGCTAATAAGTACTTTTAATTATGTTTTGGGATGTTTTAAGGAGTTTGGTAAGCTTCGGGTCGAAATTTAGAGGTCCGTGGGTAAAATGGTCATTTCTGGTTTCCAGGGGAAAATGGTTATTTTTCACCCGAGTCGAGATTTTTGTCCTGGCAGCGCCCTGAGCACAAATTTATCATGTTTTTAAATGTTTATGCATCATGATCATTATTTTTATGAAATTACGATATATACGTTGCATGCTTGATTTTAAAAAAAAATTACGTATATGCATGTTTTTATTGATAAATATGATGACACGTGTTGAAGGATGTGATTTGGTTGTGACTAACACGATTATATGAGATATTATGAGCTAAGTCCAAGGCTCAGTGGACGGGTAATGCTGTCGCTTATGTCCCCGCCGTCGGATACTGCGGTTAACAGTTTTTTTCAAAATTTGCTTTATCTCCCTATTAGCTAATTCAACTTGTCCATTTGTTTGAGGATGATAAGGAGTAGTTACTTTATGAGTAATACCATATTTTTTCATTAATGAAGCAAATGGTTTATTAACAAAGTGAGTTCCCCTATCACTTATCATGGCTCGAGGAATTCCAAATCTACTAAAAATATTTTCTTTTAAAAATTTGATGACGATTTTATGATCATTTGTTCGACATGGAATTGCCTCTATCCATTTGAAAATATAATCAACTGCAAGTAAAATGTACAAGTATCCAAACGACGGTGGAAAAGGTCCCATAAAATCTATTTCCCAACAATCAAAGATTTCAATTTCAATAATAGGATTCAAAGGTATCATGTTTTTTTTTTGAAATCGCACCAAATTTTTGATAATTTTCACAGATCTTGCAGATTTCGTGGGTGTCTTTAAACAAAGTGGGCCAATAAAATCCACACTGCAAGATTTTTGCATCTGTTTTCTTTGAAGAAAAATGTCCTCCGCGTGCTTCTGAATGACAAAATTTAATGACACTACTTACCTCATTGTCGGGTATGCAACGTCGAAAAATTTGATCCGGACAATACTTGAACAGATACGGATCATCCCAATAAAAGTTTTTTACCTCATTCAAAAATTTTCTTTTATCTTGATAACTCCATTGCGGTGGCATTTTTCCTATCAAAAGAAAATTTACGATGTTAGCAAACCAAGGTGTAGTAGTAACTGAAAATAGATGTTCATCAGGAAAATTATCGTTAATTGGTGTCATTTCACAAGATGATCCTATTACTAGTCTCGATAAATGATCGGCTACGACATTCTCGGTTCCTTTTTTATCTTTGATCACAATGTCAAATTCTTGGAGCAACAAAATCCATCGTATCAGTCGTGGCTTTGCATCCTGTTTGGCCAACAAATATCTAATAGCAGAATGATCAGTAAACACAATAGTCGTTGATCCAATCAAATAAGAACGAAATTTATCTAATGCAAATATTACAGCAAGTAGTTCTTTTTCAATTGTGGAGTAATTCATTTGAGATTTGTTTAAAGTTCTACTTGCATAATATATCACATAAGGCTTACCGTTTCTTCTTTGGCCTAATACTGCACCGACTGCATAATCACTCGCATCGCACATGATTTCAAATGGTAAAGACTAATCAGGAGGTTGCATGATAGGAGCTGATGTTAAATGTCGAATGATTTTATCAAAAGCATTTTGACATTCTTGAGTCCGCTCAAATGCAGTGTCTTTTGTTAAGAGGTTACAAATGGGTTTAGAGATTAAACTAAAGTCCTTTATAAACCTCATATAAAATCCAGCATGTCCCAAAAATGAGCGAATTTCTTTAATGGTTTTTGGAGAGGGTAAATTGGCAATGACATCAACTTTTGCTTTATCAACTTCAATTCTATGAGATGACACGACATGTCCTAAAACAATTCCAGAAGTAATCATGTAATGACATTTTTTTCAATTTAAAATAAGACCTTTTTCCTCGCATCTTTTTAAAACTTTTTCCAAATTTTCAAGACAATTATCAAATGTTTTCCCAAAGATAGTTAAATCATCCATGAAAATTTCCAAATAAGTTTCAACCATGTCGCAAAAAATGCTTAGCATACATCTTTGAAATGTTGCTAGGGCATTGTATAATCCAAATGGCATCCTTCTAAATGCAAATGTTCCAAAAGGACATGTGAATGAAGTTTTATCTTGATCTTCGAGTGCAATGGGAATTCGATAATAAACTGAATATCCATCAAGAAAACAGTAGTATGGATGACCTGCTACTCTTTCTAAAATTTGATCCAAAAATGGTAATGAAAAATGATCTTTTCTAGTGGCGTCATTTAATTTTCTATAATCAATACACATCCGCTAACTAGATGGGACTCGACTTGTTAACAATTCACCTTTTTCATTTTTTATCACTGTGATGCCACATTTTTTTGGAACTACTTGTGTTGGGCTTACCCACTTACTATCAGTGTGGGGACCTGGACGCTAATCATCTTCTTAATCATCTTTGGGATTTAATTATCAATTAAGATAAACAGGGTCTAAAAATTTTTCTTTTTACAATGTCAGTGCGGAACGTAATGGAATTTAACTAGTATACATCTCAGTATAAAAGTACAATAATGTACAATAATCATTCAAACTAGTCTAAGGTTCAACTACTAATTTCAAGTATTAAACCAAGTCTACAATAAGTTCGGAATCTCCACTCTAAACTCGTCTTCTCTCATCATCTTCTTGACCTCGATCTTGTCCCACCTGTTGTCATGCACACATACAAACAAGACAACAGCTGGATACTCCGGTGAGAATAAATCCCAGTATAAATAATGTATACATGCAGTTAACTGAATTAACATAAAAGCATGAATTATATCTTATCACATGTAGTATAATCAAACAACATGTATCAATACCAGTCTGTAAATAAAACATGAATCGTAATCTACGAAACATAAATCAATACGGATCTGTAAATCAAATTCGAGTCTCAATATCTAAGACTCGACTCATCTCTCATTCTAATCTAGGGATCCTGATCTAATTTAGACTTTGGTATGCTGTATCGAATGTCTACAATAGACGTCGATATACATCTAAGCTCATCGATACACCGTAAGTCTAAAGTCTACGCGGTTCTGACAAAGACTCGGCGGTTCTGCCCTAGCTAGGCTGATCTGCCCTAGACTCAAACTCTGGCTCTGCTTTAATTCAATAGACTAAACATATCAATCTGATAATCTGCAAATATCAATGCAATAAAATAAAGTATGTGATTTTGGGAAACTCAAGTCAAACCTAACTCGAGTTGTGCAATCCCGAATCAACATTTATTTATACCTTTATCTTCTCGCTCTGAGGAAGACGAAGTCTCGAAGTCAAGTCTGCCCATATCAATCTGATAATGACAATTGCATAATTACAATATCAGTATATAACTCAATTCAAAATCTGTTCTGATCAATACTCAAATCAGTACATAATCTGATTCATATCTGAACAAGGTACAATCTAATTCATATCAATGATATCACGATACAATCAAAATCATTACTGAATCTGATCAGTATCAATCTACTGATGTTTCGACGGCATAACAATACAGTCACGATAACCTCATCTATCTCAACATCATAGATATAATACCAGAATAAATAATCAGTATCAGTATAACTCATAACCTGAATAATAACACAATTCTGATATAGAATCTCAACTAAATCAACTCTAAAATTCATAACAATTTCATAAACAGTCTATTCTTTAATCTGACTTCGATTCTATGATGTCTAACATGTCAAGAACATCATATATGAATTCCATTTAATTCTGACAACATCATAATTTCAGAACATGTCTAAACGTAACAAAACTTACGTCCAGTTGTAGCCTGCGTTGATAGGAACTCGGTACTGAAGTCGGATTCAAAATCAGACGGGCGGATTAAAGTAAAAAGGCGTAAGGATTTGGAGCTTCCCTTCCTCGGTTCTCTCTTTTTTCTTTCTTCTTATGATGAAATGAATTCATATAATACATATATATATATACCATGCATGCTCAAGGAAACGTGGCTCGTTCCTTCAAGAAACACGTCTCGCACATATGCGCGACATCAACCGGCGCATATGCACGAGACCTACTGGTCATCGCACATCATTTCTCGGCAGCTCGCGCATATGCGCGACGCCTTCCGCGCATATGCGCGAGGCTCTCTGGACATTGGTAACATATGCTCGCGCATATGCGCGCACTCACTTCGCGCATATGCGCGGGGCCTTCTGTCCATCTTGCGCATGTGCGCGCATCATGACGCGCATGTGCGCGAGAGCTACGGTCCTCGCACAACAAATCTCACACGCGATCTCATTTCGTGTCTCGGTTAGCCCTTTCATAATTGTCTCGATTAAAATCAATAATCGTAATTTAAAACGATATAAAATCTCGGGCATTACATTTCTCCCCTCTAAGATATGATTTTGTCCTCGAAATAACAGACAATCAAATCAGATAAAGAAGGAATTTATAATAGAGGTTACTTCAGAAAATTCATTTTATCAAACCGTTCTGATCAAATTACTTGCAAATACTGGCTATACAACATCCGTATATACCAATCAACAGCTCATACCAAATCAATATCATCAGCTGTTATCAAATTCAATCTCAAATGTCACCGTAATATCATTCCCATTCAGCGGAAATCTGCAGTACTCACTGTACAATGTCTTATCTGTGGCTATCTTAATACTCGTTTGATAGCTATCATCGTACAGTAATTCATAAAATGACAAGACATCAGGTCACTAGTGCTAAAATCCAGCACTACAGTTCCTGGATATCCTCCAGTATCTAGATAGTTCACTCCAACTATCCATCAATCTATAAATCATAGATAAAATCATGCTATACATTCTGCCAAAAGCACAAAATCAAGCAAAATCACAATCTGATATACTCTACTTCGGCATTCTAGTTATTCTGACCACTTTTCTGACATCGATCTTTGTCCTCTGGTCATGTTTGTACGTCATCTTGTACAAACTAATAGATATAGATTGAACAATCTGTCAATCACAATCATATTACATCACAATCTGGAAAGTATTGCAGTGGTCTTATTACGAAATTCATCGAAATATACTCCCCATGTCTAGTCAAGAATATACAAATTCTGTAATAAATCTTCTGATCTCTATCTTTCTATCTTCATTTATTGGCGGTTCAGACATTTCAGTACAATTTTGCCAACATTTCAGCATAAATTCTGCCATAACTGATTTAATCTGTCTATATCAAAACTATCTGTTCGAATTATCATATACTTTCTATTACCCGAATGACTACTGAATCCATTTCTGTGCGCTTCTGACCCTATCTGTCATTTCCAATTCGAACTATTTGGTATAAACAATCAGTTAATAATATAAATTAAAGAAAAATACCTACCTGGTATTCGGTTCTGATTGTCGATATCAAATTCTGTTGTACAATTCTGAAACATTTGACATCACAAGATAATCATTCTCATACCGTAAAATCACATATCTGTCACTCTGATCGATGCTCTGTTCTGATTAATGAAATTAAGCTCTGAACATTCTGATATATTTCTGATCTACTGAAATTCTCGAATTCAACTCTGATTCGGATTGAACTGTATATAATCTCAATGGTTCACATTGATCTGTATCAAATACGACTGTAGAAATATAACAATACTCAGGCAGACACAAAACAATAATCGTATACGAAAATCAGTCAATTCAGACCAAACATAAATTTCTGACATTTCTGACATTTCTAATATCGGTATTATTCTTATCTACTGATCATGATCTCAACTGTGTCAAAATCAATCGGTATACTAACTTCAGATATCACACATTCTGCATACAATCTGTTTCAAGCAATATTCTTATCTGAATAATTTCTGTATACAATAATCACAATTCTCAGAATATCCCATTCAATCTTCAGTTATTCGATTCAATCAATCAGATGCTGCGAATATATCAAAATATCATAAATACAACGAGCATGAAATCATCAGAATATCTCTGAACATACTGAAATATGCCAAAGAGAAACACTAAATCAGATGTAACTCCTAGTCGGTACTCTTCTACTGATCTTTTAATTCTTTCAATTCATTCTGTATCATTCTGTACATTCAATGTCATTCTGTGCTGAATTCTAAAGCACAAACAGTACCTGATCTCAATTAAATTCTGGAATCTATCTTTCTGATATAAAGCAAATCTGAAATCTTATCTGGCAACATCAGCCAACTCGTATATCATTGGCAAATCTGCCAATGTTAGGCTCGATTTCAGTACATCTACTGAATACATAAGGATACCATCTGTTCCTTTCTGTAATAATCGAGTCATAGACAACACAGATATCAAAGGAATTCTAGATCTAGAATCCTTACTGTGGAATCTCTACTCAACCATATCTGGTTTGAATCTTATACTCTCCTAAAAGGCATCTATAATAGTTCTGTACTTGTTCAGCATATTAATGTCAATAATGCAATCAGATCAGAAAACACAAGTACATCATAATTTAACTCAATCTCATTCTCATCTTACTGTAGTATACAATATGTCACAGAAATCTCTGATATCAATCTTTCTTCCCCAGAAGGTACAAAAATTAATACTACAGCAATACAGACCCAACAGGTACCGTATATATCAATGCAACTCAGTCAAAGATAATCGTAAGAAATGCATTAATATATATCAATACATATGCAATATAATCATAAAAGAACAATACCTGCCACTCTGTCATCAGGTGTGTCCTATGTCTTTTTCTCGGTCTTTTGCTCCCTAAAATCTTCGGGAACTTCTCTGAGGACAAACTCTAGCAAAGTGTCCCGGCTGTCTACAAATATGGCAACTACCAGTCACTCCTTGGCATTGCTCTGTGGGATGTCTTCCTTCGCAAATCCTGCAATACACTCCAGTATAACTTGGGCTGGAACCACTGGAGCTAGTTGAACCGCTCAGTCCGCTCCCTAACTTCTTGAATGGTTTCTTTCGAGCTTTCAGCAAATCTCGCTTTCCACTCGTGCTGCCGCGATCAAATCGGAGAGGGAATTGCTGTATCTGGGGTTGCATCGCACACACCCTTTTTAGTTGTCTAATCAGACTCGCCTCCGCTCTCTTCGCTTTACTCAAGGCATCAGCAAATGGTAAGGTCGCTGCATATTCATCAATGCAACTATCTCCGAGTTCAATCCTCTGATGAACTGATCCGCTACAGCTTCATCATTCCCAATTACATGAGGAGCAAAACGCAGTAGAGTAGAGAATTTAGCAACATATCCTTCAATATTCAGTTGACCTTGTCTCAAATTCTCAAACTCTGCTTTCTTGTCCTCTCGGTACGAAACTGAGAAAAATCTTCGATAAAATTCAGTTCTGAATATTTCCCACGAAATCACTGTACCTTTCTGTTCTAGCATTCTTTTACTTGTAATCCACCAACTTCTGGCGGCTTCTCGTAACTGGTGGAATATCAGTTTAATTCTCTGCTCATCTGAATAATCAAGTAAATCAAACAGTATTTCTATGTCATCAAACCAGTTCTCACACGCTTCAGACGTCTCGGTACCACTCAGGATCGGCGGCTGAAATACCTGAAATTCTTTCAACTGTATTTCCATCTGAGTTTCTGATATATCTATCTGTTCAGTCGAAGTACTACCCCTTTCTGGAATTCTCCGTGGAGGTATATCTGCTTATCAAAACATTAGTACTCAAATACTACAAATCTGTTCCAATCTTTCTCTGATCATCTTACTGCTGATCAAGAATCAAATCTGATTCATACTCAATAATACATATTACCAATTCAAATCAGATAATTAGATAACATGTATTTTAAAGCAGTAAAGCATAATGTCATGCTAGCATTCAAAAGCAGGAAAGACCTCAATCTACCCCGCTCACTAGCCTCTTCTATCTCAGTCTACAGAATCTATCGCTCTGATACCACCTGTTGTGGGGACCCGGACGCTAATCATCTTCTTAATCATCTTTGGGATTTAATTATCAATTAAGATAAATAGGGTCTAAAAATTTTTCTTTTTACAATGTCAGTGCGGAACGTAATGGAATTTAACTAGTATACATCTCAGTATAAAAGTACAATAATGTACAATAATCATTCAAACTAGTCTAAGGTTCAACTACTAATTTCAAGTATTAAACCAAGCCTACAATAAGTTCGGAATCTCCACTCTAAACTCGTCTTCTCTCATCATCTTCTTGACCTCGATCTTGTCCCACCTGTTGTCATGCACACATACAAACAAGACAACAGCCGGATACTCCGGTGAGAATAAATCCTAGTATAAATAATGTATACATGCAGTTAACTGAATTAACATAAAAGTATGAATTATATCTTATCACATGTAGTATAATCAAACAACATGTATCAATACCAGTCTGTAAATAAAACATGAATCGTAATCTACGAAACATAAATCAATACGGATCTGTAAATCAAATTCGAGTCTCAATATCTAAGACTCGACTCATCTCTCATTCTAATATAGGGATCCTGATCTAATTTAGACTTTGGTATGCTGTATCGAATGTCTACAATAGACGTCGATATACATCTAAGCTCATCGATACACCGTAAGTCTAAAGTCTACGCGGTTCTGACAAAGACTCGGCGGTTCTGCCCTAGCTAGGCTGATCTGCCCTAGACTCAAACTCTGGCTCTGCTATAATTCAATAGACTAAACATATCAATCTGATAATCTGCAAATATCAATGCAATAAAATAAAGTATGTGATTTTGGGAAACTCAAGTCAAACCTAACTCGAGTTGTGCAATTCCGAATCAACATTTATTTATACCTTTATCTTCTCGCTCTGACGAAGACGAAGTCTCGAAGTCAAGTCTGCCCATATCAATCTGATAATGACAATTGCATAATTACAATATTAGTATATTACTCAATTCAAAATCTGTTCTGATCAATACTCAAATCAGTACATAATCTGATCCATATCTGAACAAGGTACAATCTAATTCATATCAATGATATCACGATACAATCGAAATCATTACTGAATCTGATAAATCTCAATCAATACTGAATCTGATCAATAACAATCTACTGATGTTTCGACGGCATAACAATACAGTCACGATAACCTCATCTATCTCAACATCACAGATATAATACCAGAATTCATAACCAGTATCAGTATAACTCATAATCTGAATAATAACACAACTTTGATATAGAATCTCAACTAAATCAACTCTAAAATTCATAACAATTTCATAAACAGTCTATTCTTTAACATGTCAAGAACATCATATATGAATTCCATTTAATTCTGACAACATCATAATTTCAGAACATGTCTAAACGTAACAAAACTTACGTCCAGTTGTAGCCTGCGTTGATAGGAACTCGGTACTGAAGTCGGATTCAAAATCAAACGGGCGGATTAAAGTAAAAAGGCGTAAGGATTTGGAGCTTCCCTTCCTCGGTTCTCTCTTTTTTCGTTCTTCTTATGATGAAATGAATTCATATAATACATATATATATATACCATGCATGCTCAAGGAAACGTGGCTCGTTCCTTCAAGAAACACGTCTCGCGCATATGCGCGACATCAACCGGCGCATATACGCGAGAACTACTGGTCATCGCACATCATTTCTCGGCAGCTCGCGCATATGCGCGACGCCTTCCGCGCATATGCGCGAGGCTCTCTGGACGTTGATAACCTATGCTCGCGCATATGTGCGCACTCACTTCGCGCATATGCGCGGGGCCTTCTGTCCATCTTGCGCATGTGCGCGCATCATGACGCGCATGTGCGCGAGAGCTACGGTCCTCGCACAACAAATCTCACACGCGATCTCATTTCGTGTCTCGGTTAGCCCTTTCATAATTGTCTCGATTAAAATCAATAATCGTAATTTAACACGATATAAAATTTCGGGCATTACAATCAGAAATAGGGTAGATAATCCCAACATCAAGTAGTTTGAGAATTTCAGTTTTCACAACATCTTTCATGTGTGGATTTAATCTCCTTTGTGGTTGTTGAGATGTTTTAGCATTTTCTTCTAAATGAATTTTGTGTGTGCAAATTAGTGGATTAATGCCCTTGAGATCTTTTAGTGTCCAACCAATTGCATTTTTATGTCTTTTAAGCATATCAACTATTTTAACTTCTTGATCACTTTCTAGTTTGGAAGAAATTACCACCGGATATGTTTCATCTTCTCCAAGAAATGCATACTTCAATTCTTGTGGCAAGGGTTTTAACTCTAATATGGGTGGTTCGTCTTTGTTCTCATATTTTGCATCAAATTCTTTTTCTGATCCTGGTAACGAGTGATACCTGATAAAATCATCAAGATCAATTTCAATAGTTTCTTTAACACTTTCAATTGAACAAATATCTAATTGATCACGAGTACTCCCTTCTTGAATGTTTTCTTCCACAAGAGTTTCAATAAGATTTTCATCTTCACTTTCATCTCCTTTGTCATGTGGTTGCTTACAAAGATTAAAAACATTGAGCTCTAAGGTCATGTTACCAAATGACAACTTCATTATTCTATTCCTGCAATTTATAAGAGCATTAGAAGTTGCTAAAAATGGACGACCCAGAATTACAGGAATTGCATTACAAGCTTCGATAGGTTGTGTATCTAAAACTATGAAATCGACAGGATATACAAAGTTATCAACTTGGACCAATACGTCTTCTACCATACCTCTCGGACATTTAACAGATCTATCGGCAAGTAAAAGTGTTACCGAAGTAGATTTGAACTCGCCTAGATTGAGTTCTTGATAAACTTAATATGGAAATAAATTCACACTAGCTCCAAGATCAAGCAAGGCTTTTTTAATCTTTCGTTCTCCAATAATACATGAAATAGTAGGACAACCAGGTCTTTGTATTTCAAAGTATTATTATTTTGAATGATTGCACTTACTTGTTCGGCTAAAAATGCTTTCTTTTTCACATTCAATTTTCTTTTCACAGTGCACAAGTCATTCAAAAATTTGGCATATGATGGTACCTGTTTTATTGCATCTAATAAAGGAATATTAACTTTTACTTGTTTAAAAATATCATATATATCAGAATTCAAATTTGATTTTTTTGTATTTTTCAATGCATGAGGGAATGGTGGTGACACTGTCTGTTGAACCTCCTCTTCGCAAGTTATGGGTTCCACTTCCTTACCCTTTGGAGTTGATTTATCATCATCTTCACAAGGTTCAAGAATGGATTTTTCCAAAACCTTACCACTTCGAAGGGTAATAACAGATTTTACCTGATCCATCGGTTGAGTTCCAGAAGTTCCAGTTTGTGAATGATGATCCTTGGGATTAGGCAGAGGTTGTGAAGGAAATTTACCTTTTTCATGAACATTAAGTGCAGATGCAAATTTAGCAAGAGTATCTTTCAAATCTGTCATGGTTTGAGCAGTTTGAGTATTGATAGACTCTTGCTTTGTAATGAGAGAATTCAATGTATCTTCCAAATTTCTTTTAGGTGGAGGAACATAAGGTGCATAATTTTGAAAATTTTGTTGATTTTAGAAATTTGGTTGTGAAAATTGTGCAGCATTATCATTCCTCCAACTAAAATTTGGATGATTTCGCCAACCTGGATTGTAATTTTGAGAAAATGGTTCAAAATTTGACCTTTTGAAATTGTTCAAAACATTGGCTTGTTCATGGAGACATTCTTTAAAAGAGGGCAAAGTGGGACAATCTTTTGTAAAATGATCACTTGTATCACAGATGTGACACGCAATTTCTTGAACAGATTTTAATTGACCATTCTTTTTCAATTCAAGTGCCTCAACTTTTCTTGCCAAAGAGGTAAATCTAGCTTGAAGATCATGTTCATCTTTGAAAGTGTACATACCTCCACCAGATGTGTAGAACCCGTAAATCAGTAGACGTATAAGCCATGCATAATTTTAGATTTTTAAATTTAATTGACTTCATTGCATGATTATTTTAAATGCATTTATTTGAAGTTAATTATTCATTATTTCAATTCAGTAGTTTGATTTTTAGCATTTCAGTTATTTCAGTGAGGCCGGACCGGAGTTGGAGTTTTGAGATAGAATTTAAGATCCAGAAAATATTTCCAGAAGTTAATTTAGCTAGCAAGTAAGTTCATTTAAGTTAGTAAGGATGTTTTGAGGATTTAATTTAAGTTACTTGAGGTGAGTAGAAAATAAGCTCATTTAAGTTATTTAATTAAGGGGTTAGCTCACTAAATTATTTAAGGGATTAGTGAGGCTTTTAAGAGTTATTAATTTAGTAAATAAACAATATTTCCCCTTTATTTTATCATGCATTTTCGGCCACCCTTAGTTGCTAGAAGACTCATTTTCCAACTCATCAACTTTGACCAATTCTTTGCATGTAATTAGTAGGATAATTCTAGGATTTTTGGGAGCACAAGTTAATTAAATAAATGGACATATCCTAGACTAGAAAATAAGCAATAATCGGCCATCACCATTCTAGAAACACCCAACATAGATTTGATATCAAACCATAATTCAAAATTCAAAATGAGAAGACTTGATCTTGATTCTTTCCTTATATCTTGCACCCACTTCCCTCACCCTCCTAACCATTTTCCCCCCCTCTCCTTTTCGAAAATTCATAGTGAAATCAGACCCCTTTTCAGTAGAAAAATCGTGAGCCATAGCTAGGGAGAAAGGCAAGAAAAAATCGAGAGTAAAGAAAACAAGAAAAGCGCTCCATCTCCTCCGTGCCGCGTCGTCGTCGTTTCGTTTGTTTTCTTTCGAAACGAAACCAGGCATGTCTAGATTTCTTTCAAACCTCAATCAAGTCATATTATCATTTATTTTTCAGTACATGATCATGTTTATTCAAGCAAAAACAGAGATACATGTCAAGACATTTTGAAACAAGACATGCAGAATTTTTGATATTCCTTGGCAAGCTTCACGTTTTTTCTTGGTTTGTGAGTTTCAGGTGATTGGTTCGACTCCAGGCTCCCAAGGCGACTCCTAGATACATAATAGGATGAATTAGGACCATGTTGGCCCATTCATTCAGCCCCCATGCTTGCTGGAAAACCGAAATGACAGCAAGTTTCCCATAGGCCCAGATTGGTGTTCGAAATTTCAGTTTTTGTGTCAAGGGGTTGGATCTGATCTTGGCTGCCCTATGGGCTCTTAGCCATGGTTGGATAACTTCCCTAGCATGTCTAAGACGTGACTAAGTTGCCCTTTTGGTGGCTTGGTCCATGGCTCATCGTTTTTTAATAAAAACATCACAACAGCCCCTATACCCCTTCGGCTACTTCGGTTGGACAGATTTTGGTTCGTTTCTTTTGGTTGCTTGGTATGGATCTTGGTTGGCCTATGGCCCTTAGCCACGGTTCATATCATGCTCCTAGATGTCTAGATCGTGCCATGGTCAATCAAATGGCCACTGGAACGACGCAAGACATCGATCTAAGAAAACACTACACACGCATGCACGTTGGCTCTCGGTTAGACCCTTCGGTTGAGTTTTGGTATGATGTGGATTGTGTCTGGCCTAGGGCCCTTAGCCATGGTTCAAATCATTCCTTGGGATGTTGGTAAGAGTCTCTGGTCAGTGGTTCACGCCCCAATGTACGGTAGTCTCGAAAACAACACAAGTTACACGGGTGTGCAGCTACTGGAAATTTACAGCAAGTTGCTGTGTCGTTTAGAAGGCTCGTTTGAGTTCTTGGTTGGCTTTTAGCCCATGGCCTTGGACTGTACAGTGCCTCATTGAGTTGGGAAGGTCATGTTTTTGACCGTTTGTGATTCGGATCATTTTTGAGGTCGTACGAGAATTTACGGTGCGATGTGCCAAATTGACTCTCGAAAGAGCGTTTCGTGTTTTGGCCTCCATTTCACCTAGATTTCGACCCTATCATTTTAGGAGCATTATTTTATGATTTTTCAGCGTATTTTAATCATGACTATACGTCGGTTCGGTGTCGGTTCAGGTTGGCTCGGAGTCATGATTAAATGCGAACTCATTAGGCGTCATAGTCGCATCTTTTGAACGTAAATTGCATAGTTGGTCAAGTTTAAGCTATTGCATATTTTTCATAGCACAGTTAGGTTGCAGCGAGCCTGGGGACGATCCAATCCAATCCAGTTGGTAAAATTACGGGACATTTTCTTTATGCCAGTTAATTATTTTACGTGCATTAAATAGAAAATGATTATTTTTTTGAGATTTATGCGATATGGCTTGTGGTTCATTCACTATGTGGGAGTGTTATTTTATACGGTCGCCAGTGACCGATCAGTTCAGTATGGTACCACCCGGTCGCCAGTGACTGGCCAGCTCAGTTCAGTTTCAGCCTCCCTGGTAGCCAGTTACCGATCAGTTCAGCTTAGTGCAGTGGCCACAGGCGTAAAACATAATCTCAACAGAAAATTTTACCAGATATTTCAGTACAGGCTCCAAGGAGCAAATATTTTTACAGTGATTTTCAGTTCAGTTATGCATGTATTATAATTGCTCAGTACAGATTATTTTCAGCATGCCTCATGACATGATATTTTATCCCATGCATATTTTAATTCAGATTTTTACTCGTTACTTGCGATATATGCATGCTGAGTCTTTAGGCTCACTAGACTTGATTGTTGTAGGTACTGATGAGGCCAGGGCCGAGGGCGGGGACCAGTGAGCCAGCTTGGGTCGGCAGTAGTGGCACCCGAGGACCTCAGTGCAGCAGTTGTTATTTTATTCCGCAAACAATTTTTATCAGTCGTTGGATAATTTTTAAATTGTTATTGTTGGCAAAACTTTATTTTCTTCCGCTGTATTATTTTAAACATTGAACTTGATTCATCAGTCGATTTTATGAATGAGGCCATTTAAGTTCTTTTAAAAAGAAAAATTTTTAATTTTCCGCAAATTTTCAAGCAAGGAGTTCTAGGGCCTTTTTCAAGATGTAGGAGATTGAATCTTGTGTGATGGTTCGATTGTACCTATAGTGTCCCAATTTTGAGCATTTTCAGCTAATGAATCGAGATACTCAATTGCCTCGTTTGGATCTTTATCTTCAAATGTTCCATTACACATAAATTCAACCATTTTCCTATCTTTAGGTGTTAAGCCTTCATAAAATTGAGAAACAACTCTCCAAATTTCAAAACCATGATGTGGACAAAGATTAAGCAATTCTTTTTATCTATCCCAACACTGATAAAAAGTTTCTCCTTGTTTTTGAGTGAAAGTGATGATTTGCCTTTTGAAAGAATTTGTTCTATGAGATGGAAAAAACTTTTTGATAAATTGTTGTTGCAATTCATCCCAAGTTCGAATGGATCCCGATATAAGATTTTGTAGCCAAGTTTTAGCTTTATCTTTTAAAGAAAAAGGAAAAAGCTTAAGTCGAATGGTGTTCATGCTACAATTTAGATCATTATATGTGTTGCACACTTCTTCAAACTCTCGTAAATGCATGTATGGATTTTCAGAATCTAAGCCATGAAAATTGGGTAAAAGCTGGATAATACCAGGCTTAAAATTGAAATGAGATGCATCAGGGGGAAAAACTAGACATTAAGGTGCACTAGTACGTGTAGGATTCATGTGATCTCTAAGTGTTCTTCGTCTATCATGATCATGTTGAGATTGAATTTCATCTTCATTTTCTTGGATGGGTTCTTCCGCCATGTTTTGTAAAAATAAAGGGTTATTTCGAATGAGTCGACCACTAAGTGTATAGGACCATATGCTCATGCGAATGCAAAAGAATAAAAACACACAAAAGCAATAAAAATTCAAATAAAGAAAAATAAAATATAAACAAAATTAAATAGACTTGAAATTAAATTATACTTCCCCGGCAACGGCGCCAAAAACTTGTTGCGACTTTGATTGTTGCACTCCCAAGAGCAGGTTGTCCACACAAGTAGTATAATTCGGTGAGTCCGAATATCGTATCCACAGGGAAGCTAAGGTAATTACAAGTCCACTACAATGTCTTTTTTTTTTTGTTTTTGTTTTTGTTTTTTTTTAATGGTTTGAATCTTTAGTTGGTAATTTTTAATTGTTCAAATTTTAATTTAAGTAGTTGAGATTAAAGGATCCACTCTTTGTATTTTAATAAAGTTAACATTAACGAACATTATTGAAATCCACTTAATAAAATGGTTCCAATATATTAAATAATCATATTTATATTATGTTATATATTATTATCTTATAAGTATATAGTATATACCGAAACTTATAAAGGTGTCAAAGTATTTATTGTGCTATATATATATTTGTAAACACTAAATCAAGGATCCCACTTTAAATGGTTGGTAAAACCAAACTAACATTTAAATGGTACCAAGTAATTTAATATTATGATATATTTATATATAGTAAATCAAGGTTCCCACTTTAAATGGTTTGTAAAACCAAACAAACATTTAAATGGTTCCAAGAATTTAATATTATAATATATTCATATATAATAAATCAAGACATCCACTTTAAATGGTTGGTAATACCAAACTAACATTTAAATGGTTCCAAGAATTTAGTGTAACATATAGCAACAATAAATCAAAACTCCCACTTTTAAGTAGGATATAAAAATGTTTAAAGAAATAAATATAACTTAAACAATAAATAATGATTAAATAATATAAAACATAGATTCTTACCTTTTAGTAACCTTATTATCATGCCAAGAGTTTCACCTTTTCATCTCAACTTTAGGAAGTTAGCTATTCATTATTCAAAGTGTAAAACTTTGAATATGAAATTAACATGCTAATTATATTTAAATAAAGAAATAAAGGAAAAATATAGAGAAAAATATTATGAACTCAAAGGTTTGTTCATAGAATGAGGGATATCTCAATTCATTACAATGTACCCCTATTTATAGCCAAATTTGGGGAGACAACCACAAATAAAATATTATTTTTTACACATAAGTCTTCATTGGTGTTCCAAGATATTATATTATATTACACATCACTTTTGAAAATCTTCTTCTCTGAATTTGCTTCTTCACATAAAAAGAAACATGTGATAATTGAGTTATCTAGTTGTGGTATTTTTTTCAAACCATTTGACCAAGTAATTTGAGAGATATGGTCAAAATACTAGAGCATGGTTAAACTGCCACTCCTTTGGTAACTTTATTTGTTGCTTAATTTGATCCCAATTGTGAGAGGATTTTTATCTCATGCTTGCCACCAATATTGTAGAAATTAACATCAACTTTCTACAGGTCCAAGAATCATCTTAATCTCATTTGCAACGCCAAGTTTATTCTTGTTTTATCGTACCTGTAAAAAATGGTAAAAACCTATAATTACACAACAACTTATATTTTATATAATTTATTATAAAACATATAATATTTAAACATTTAATAAAACAAAAATATATATTTATATTATAAAACATTTAATTAATGTACAATTTTTATGTTTATCAACGGGCGATCGTTGTTGCATTTAGGTATGTTTAGTATGATTTTGGGTTTGTATTTGGTATGCCGGTTAGTGTCTGTAGGTACTTGAATTCATTAGAAGTCGTAGGAATAGAACGGTGTCGAAATTTCAGGTTGCGTCGTTTGTTGTTGTTTGTCGAGTTTGGTGGCAATTTTAATGGCTTGTATGGGTTGGAGTCAATACCGTAGTGTCCGAGGATGGGTCTCGAGGTATCGATTCATAGTCTATTTGGTTTGGTTTGGGGTCATAAACACTGTGTAAAGTTTTCCCCGTAGGTTCGTCCATTCGAGGCCACACGGACCCTTGCACGGGGTCCGTGCCTTCGTTTGTCACTTGGTGTGTTTTTCCAGTATGTACACGGACGTCCACCCGGACCCTTACACGGGGTCCGTGCCCTTGTTCCTTCCGATGTTTCATTTTGCAGAGTCTACACGGACCCTTACACGGACCTAGGCACGGGGTCTATGCCTTCCCTTTTCTTCACACGTATTTTACAGCACCTACACGGACCTGGAGCCGGACCTGGGCACGGGGTCCGTGTACCTCCTGTTTGGGAATACTTTAGGTTTCCCTTTGAGATTTGTTTTGGGGTTCTATGTCATGGTTTAATATGATGATTAAATGAGGTCGATCCCCGAGAGATTTAGAATGTCATAAGGAAATTGTCATTTTTGGGTTTGAGCATGACTATACGTCTAAGCTATGCAAGATAAGTATTGAAACTCATATTATTATGTGCAGCACTGGCCCCAAGCGAGGTCCAACGAATCCCTCAACGCCAAGTAAGTATGTTTGATGTGCAAAGAAAATATTTTTAAGTTTTTGAGGTATGCTAAATGTCTTGTGACCAATTTATGAATGGGTTTGGAAGTCGGTGAACGTGGCCGAGGACCTCTCCACCCCGTTAAATTATGAACGGGTTTAGATCAGGATTGGAAGGCGGTAAATTATGACCAGGGACCAATCCACCCGTTAAATTATGAACGAGGATCTCATGTATGTGGCAGTGGATCTTTCCTGTCAGCCCAGTACTGTGGTTTAGTCTGATCAGGCGAATTTATGTATGAGTTACTTGCTTTGAAACATACCTCTACGTAAAATAATGAAGTTTTAGAATGTTCAAGCATGTACAAGTATGCAAGCATTTTTAAGAAAAGCCTTATGATGATGGCACGTCTATTTTTATGTATGTATGTACAAGTATCAAGTATGTTACGTTAAAGCTTTTAAGTATGCAAGTTCATGTTTCAAGTACGTACGCTCTATTTTAAAGTTGCATGTGATTTTATTACGTATTACTCGTTACTCCCAGTTTATACATGTTGAGTCTTTAGACTCACTAGACTTGATCGATGCAGGTGAGGATGCATTTGAGGAGACGAGAGATGTGGACTAGTGAGCTGGCTTGGACTGTGAGGGAGGCTAAACCCGAGGACCGCCAAGTTTTAAGCTTTATGAAATGTTTAAAAGTACTCTGATTTATGTACTGGTTATGAGATTTTAAGCAAATACTTTTGGCAAACTTTACTTCGAGATCTTTTGTTACAACGGTTGTTGAGATGAACAATTTATTTTATCGAATTTTGAAGGTTCACGTCTTATTTAAAAAAAATTTAATTTTTCCGCATATTTTAAAGTAGTTAAAAGTACGGTACGTTACAATTACGTTCAAGTTTCAAGTATGTAATTCCTACTTTAAATATGCATGTGGTTTTATTATGTAGTACTTGCTATCTCCAGTTATACATGTTGAGTCTTTAGACTCACTAGACTTGATCGATGCAGGTGATGATGACTTTGAGGAGAAAAGGGGTAGGGACCAATGAGCCGGTTTGAACTGAGTAGGATGCTAAACCCGAGGACCGCTCATGTTTTAAGAAATTATGTAATGTTTCAAATACTCTGATTTCACGTTATTGTTTACGATATTTAACCAAGTGTTTTTAGCAAACGTTATTTGTGATCTTTTCGTTTCAAATATTTTGAATGATCAGTTTATTGTTATCACAATTTGAATGTTTCTATTTAATTAAGAAAATTTTTATTTTTCCGCAAATTTTAAAGTAGTTTAAAAGTACTGTACGTTACAATTGGTATCAGAGCGGTGTTTTTATAAAGAGTTATGCCTACTGCCAGTTGCGAGAAGCTCACAAAGTCATACCTCAAGTCTTTAAGTTTTAAAGTTTTAAATTATTTCATGTAGTAAGCATCAATTCATTATTTCAGCAAGTACATGTTTTAAGTTTAAATTACGTGCATCTTATGATATTGATATGATGTCCATGCATATTGAGTTTACGTGTTGGGGAAGTTTTGGAACACTATTCTTCCTAGACGTTTGGTTAACCGTGGAGCAAGGGATGAAAATAGGGAAGCCCAGGATGGGGAGAGGGTCACTCCTCCTCGTCCACCCCCAGATATGTAGGCCTAGATGCTTACATGAATGACTCAGTTTTTCGCACAGTTTGGGGGGAACCAATCTACCATGGATACAGGGGCGAGGCCCAGACCTGAGGCAGTTTACGAGAGGTTTAGGATTATGGATCCGAAAGAGTTCTCGGGGACGACTTACCAAATGATAGCGGAAGGAAGGATTAATTCCATCGAGGTAATCTTTGCGTTTATGGAGCTGCAGGATGCAGACAGAGTTAGATGTGCCACCTTCTTGTTGACTGGAGATTCCAGGCTTTGGTGGGAAAGCGCGTCAGTGTCAGTGAACTTACAAACACTGACGTTGAATGGGTTCAAGGAGGTTTTCTACTCCAAGTACTTCAATGAAGAACTATGCTCCCGCCTGACCAAGGAGTTCATGTCGCTACGATATGGAGACATCAGCATGGTAGACTTCGTCAGGAAGTTTGAGAGAGGTTGTCACTTTGTGCCCCTGATTGCAAATGATGCCCGGGAGAAGTTGAGGCATTTTATGGATGGGTTGCGGCCGATCTTGCGCCGTGATGTTCAAGTTGCTGGTCCTACGACTTATGCAGTTGCCGTGTCGAGAGCTTTGGCGGCAGAGCAGGACCAGAAGCACATTGAGGTCGATAGGCATGGCAAGAGGCCCTATTAGGCACCTCAGCAGCAGCAACGGCAGCGACCTCAGTTTAAGAGGCCTTTCCCAGGGCAGCAGGGGAAGAGACCATTTCAAGGACCGCCGAAAGACAAGGGTCCTATTCCTCAACAGAAGGCTCCTCAGAGACCCGGTGAGTACCTAGTGTGCCCGAAGTGCAACCGCCAGCATCCGGGACAATGTTTATTTGGATCGGGCAAATGCTTCAAGTGCGGAGCCAACGATCATATGTTGAAGGTCTCCCCACAGTGGAGACAGCCGATCCAGGGTAGAGTCTTCGCCATGCAGGCCGAGGAGATGAACCCAGATACGACCTTGTTGACTGGTAACTTCTTTAAGTCAGCTAAGTATTAAAGTTTTTCCATGCATGTTTCGAATTTTATTTGGGATTATTAATGTGCTAGTAGTATTTTTGGTGACTTGGGTATAGATTTTTCTACTGTGCTTGAGGTTAAGATTAGAATTTTTGGGATATAAGTTTTTGTGTTGTACCAACGTCTCTCAGGAAATATTTTCATAAAGAGAGTAGCTGATAAACATAAAAATTGTACATTAATTAAATGTTTTATAATATAAATATATAGTTTTTGTTTTATTAAATGTTTAAATATTATATGTTTTATAATAAATTGTATAAAATATAAGTTGTTGTGTAATTATAAGTTTTTACTATTTTTTACAGGTTCGATAAAACAAGAATAAACTTAGCGTTGCAAATGGGATTAAGATGATTCTTGGACCTGTAGAAAGTTGATGTTAATATCTACAATATTGGTAGCAAGCATGAGATAAAAATCCTCTCACAATTGGGATCAAATTAAGCAACAAATAAAGTTACCAAAGGAGTGGCAGTTTTACCATGCTCTAGTATTTTGACCATATCTCTCAAATTACTTGGTCAAACGGTTTGAAAAAAATACCACAACTAGACAACTCAATTATCCACATGTTTCTTTTTATGTGAAGAAGCAAATTCGGAGAAGAAGATTTTCAAAAGTGATGTGTAATATAATATAATATCATGGAACACCAATGAAGACTTATGTGTAAAAAAATAATATTTTATTTGTGGTTGTCTCCCCATATTTGGCTATAAATAGGGGTGCATTGTAATGAATTGAGATATCTCTCATTCTATAAACAAACATTTGAGTTCATAATATTTCTCTCTATATTTTTCCTTTATTTCTTCATTTAAATATAATTAGCATGTTAATTTCATATTCAAAGTTTTACACTTTGAATAATGAATAGCTAACTTCCTAAAGTTGAGATGAAAAGGTGAAACTCTTGACATGATAATAAGGTTACTAAAATATAAGAATCTATGTTTATATTATTTAATCTTTATTTATTGTTTATGTTATATTTATTTCTTTAAGCATTTTTATACCTTGCTTATAAGTGAGAGTTTTGATTTATTGTTGCTATATGTTACACTAAATTTTTGGAACCATTTAAATGTTAGTTTGGTATTACCAACCATTTAAAGTGGATGTCTTGATTTATTATATATGAATATATTAAAATATTAAATTAATTGAAACCATTTAAATGTTTGTTTGGTTTTACCAACCATTTAAAGTTGGAACCTTGATTTACTATATATAAATATATCATAATATTAATTTCTTGGTACCATTTAAATGTTAGTTTGGTTTTATCAACCATTTAAAGTGGGAACCTTGATTTAGTATTTACAAATATATATATAGCACAATAAATACTTGGCAACATTTATAAGTTTTGGTATATATTATATACTTATAAGCTAATAATATATAACATAATATAAATATGATTATTTAATATATTGGAATCATTTTATTAAGTAGATTTCAATAATGTTCGTTAATGTTAACTTTATTAAAATAACAAGAGTGGATTCTTTAATCTCAACTACTTATTTAAAATTTGAACAATTAAAAATTACCAATTAAAGATTCAAACAACTAAAAAAAATAAAAATAAAAAGATATTGTAGTGGACTTGTAATTACCTTAGCTTCCCTGTGGATACGATATTCGGACTCACCGAATTATACTACTTGTGGACAACCTGCTCTTGGGAGTGCAACAATCAAAGTCGCAAAAAGTTTTTGGCGCCGTTGCCGGGGAAGTATAATTTAATTTCAAGCTTATTTAATTTTGTTTATATTTTATTTTTCTTTATTTGAATTTTTATTGCTTTTGTGTGTTTTTATTCTTTTTCTTTTGCATTTGCATGAGCATTTGATCACGTACACTTAGTGGTCGACTCATTCGAAATAACCCTTTATTTTTACAAAACATGGCGGAAGAACCCATCCAAGAAAATGAAGATGAAATTCAATCTCAACATGATCATGATAGACGAAGAATACTTAGACATCACATTAATCCTACACGTACTAGTACACCTTCATGTCTAGTTTTTCCCCCTGATGCATCTCATTTCAATTTTAAGCCTGGTATTATCCAACTTTTACCCAATTTTCATGGCTTAGATTCTGAAAATCCATACACGCATTTACGAGAATTTGAAGAAGTGTGCAACACATACTGTAATGCCCGGAAATTTAATCCTAGTAATCTGTAATAATTGATTTATAATTTGATATGATTATGAAAGGATTAACCGAGAACAGATTTGAGATAACGCGCAAAAAGATGTATGTGCGAGGATGAGCTCTCGGCCATATGCGCGACCAGCCGGGCGCATATGCGCAAAATGTCCAGAGGACCTCCGCATATGCGCGACCTGAACCCGCGCATGTGCGCGAGGGTGGCAGAGAGTTGGGCAGAAATTTGAGTACCTCGCGCATATGCGCCGAATGAGGGCGCGCATATGCGCGAGGCACTGTGAACATCACGCGCCGAGACATATGGTCTCGCGCATATGCGCAGGTAGATGTCGCGCATATGCGCGAGACGTGTTGCACGTAGAGTGAGCCATTTGCCTTGTTGCATGTACGTTGATGTATATATATATATATACAATGCAATTCGTTTCTTCAGAAGAAAACCAAGAAAGGGTCAGGGGAAAGTTGTGAAAAATCCTTACGCCTTTTGTGAAAAATCCGTCCGTCTGATTTTGAATCTGACTGCAGTACTGTGTTCGTATCAACGCAGGCTACAACTGGACGTAAGTTTTACTACGTTTTATATGATTTGAAATTATGATGTTGTCAGAATTGAATGGAATTCATATATGATGTTCTTGACATGTTAGACATCATAGAATCGAAGTCAGATTAAGAAACGGACTGATTATGGAATTGTTATGATTTTCTGAAGTTAATTGACTGAGATATGATATCAGATTGTATTGGTATCGATTATTAGTTGAGGGAATTATTATCTGGTGTTGTTATATTGACCGGGATATCGGGATTGTGCGCTTATACCGTTGATTTTGAATTATTGATCAGATTGGTATCGATTTAAACGGTATATTGATATAATATCATTGATATTGCCATTGCCAGATCGAAGGATTGATAGAGTTTGAATTCCAGGCCGAAACTACGAACGAAAGGTATAAGTCAATGTGGTATTGGGAGGTCGACTTGAGTCGATTTAGACTTCAGTTTCCCTAAATCACATACTTTACTTTATTGCATCGATATTTGCATTGATTTGATTGATATACTTGTTCTCTTGATTTATAGACAGCAGGTATTAGACGAGTAATCTTGTGACAGAAGTGCCTGATAGTGGTGGGATCGCCACGGGCACATTGCACGATGTCACAAGATAGTGTATTGGCGATAGTGCCAAAGTCTGTCACTGGATGATTGGCTATCGATGTGGATAGAATTTGGGTTTCTTCTATTACTGTTGATCGATGTCGTATCGGTGTGGATAGAATTGGAGTTTCTTCTATTACTGGTGATCGATATTATATCGGTGTGGATAGAATTAGAGTTCCTTCTATTACTGGTGATCGATACCATATCGGTGTGGATAGAATCAGACCTTTTTCTATTTCTGGTGATCGATACCTTATCGACGTGGATAGAACTGGAGTCTTTTCTATTACTGTTGGTCGATATAGGAATGCCAACTTCTGGAAACCGGGATCCCTAGAGTAGGATTGAGTCTAGTCTAAATTGTGTAGCTACGAGTATTGTCGACAGCCTGATATTGATTATGTTTCAGATTTTGATACATATTGCTGTTATCTGTTACATGCTTTATATTTGGTTATATGATTGCATGTTTCGTTGATTTATACTGGGATTATATTCTCACCGGAATTATCCGGCTGTTGTCTTGTTTGTATGTGTACATGACAACAGGTGGGACAGGATCAGGGTCCAGGAGATGAGGAGAGATCGTGATAGAGTGGAGACTTCGGACTTTGATGTATATAGGGTTTTGACACTTGATAATTAGATGTTGAACCTTAGTTTTTACTGATTTGTAGACGGTACAGGACTTGTACTTTATTTTATACTGAGTTGTATATTAGTTTTATTTCACTACATTCCGCATTAAAAAAAGAAAAAAAAAATTTATGACCCTAATTACTTGATTAGTAAATTGATCCTGATGACGATTAAGAACTGATTAGCGTCCGGGCCCCCACACATACAATGATCTATATTGTAGCATGAACACCATTCGACTTAAGCTTTTTCCTTTTTCTTTAAAAGATAAAGCTAAAACTTGGCTACAAAATCTTAGATCGGGATCCATTCGAACTTGGGATGAATTGCAACAATTTTTGAAAAAGTTTTTTCCATCTCATAAAACAAATTCTTTCAAAAGGCAAATCATCACTTTCACTTAAAAACAAGGAGAAACTTTTTATCAGTGTTGGGATAGATACAAAGAATTGCTTAATCTTAGTCCACATCATGGTTTTGAAATTTGGAGAGTTGTTTCTCAATTTTATGAAGGCTTAACACCTAAAGATAGGCAAATGGTTGAATTTATGTGTAATGGAACATTTGAAGATAAAGATCCAAACGAAGCAATTGAGTATCTCGATTCATTAGCTGAAAATGCTCAAAATTGGGACACTATGGGTACATTCGAACCATCAAACAAGATTCAATCTCCTACATCTGGTGGAGGTATGTACACTCTCAAAGATGAACATGATCTTCAAGCTAGATTTACCTCTTTGGCAAGAAAAGTTGAGGCACTTGAATTGAAAAAGAATGATCAATTAAAATCTGTTCAAGAAATTGTGTGTCACATCTATGATACAAGTGATCATTTTACAAAAGATTGTCCCACTTTGCCCTCTTTTAAAGAATGTCTCCATGAACAAGCTAATGTTTTGAACAATTTCAAAAGGCCAAATTTTGAACTATTTTCTCAAAATTACAATCCAGGTTGGCGAAATCATCCAAATTTTAGTTGGAGGTGTTGCACAATTTTCACAACCAAATTTCCAAAATCAACAAAATTTTCAAAGTTATGCACCTTATGTTCCTCCACCTAAAAGAAAGTTGGAAGATACATTGAATTCTTTCATTGCAAAGCAAGAGTCTATCAATACTCAAACTGCCCAAACCATGACAGATTTGAAAGATACTCTTGCTAAATTTGCATCTGCACTTAATGTTCATGAAAAAGGTAAATTTCCTTCACAACCACAGCCTAATCCCAAAGATCATCATTCACAAATAGGGACTTCTGGAACTCAACCGATGGATCAGGTAAAATCTGTTATTACCCTTCGAAGTGGTAAGGTTGTGGAAAAATCCATTCTTGAACCTTGTGAAGATGATGATAAATCAACTCCAAAGGGTAAGGAAGTAGAACCCATAACTTGCGAAGAGGAGGTTCAACAGACAGTGTCACCACCATTCCCTCATGCATTGAAAAATACAAAAAAATCAAATTTGAATTCTTATATATATGATATTTTTAAACAAATAAAAGTTAATATTCCTTTATTAGATGCAATAAAACAGTTACCATCATATGCCAAATTTTTGAAAGACTTGTGCACTGTGAAAAGAAAATTGAATGTGAAAAAGAAAGTATTTTTAGCCGAACAAGTAAGTGCAATCATTCAAAATAATAATACTTTAAAATACAAAGACCCTGGTTGTCCTACTATTTCATGTATTATTGGAGAACGAAAGATTAAAAAAGCCTTGCTTGATCTTGGAGCTAGTGTGAAGTTACTTCCATATTCAGTTTATCAAGAACTCAATCTAGGCGAGTTAAAATCTACTTCGGTAACACTTTTACTTGCCGATAGATCTGTTAAAGTGCCAAGAGGTATGGCAGAAGACGTATTGGTCCAAGTTGATAACTTTGTATATCCTGTCGATTTCATAGTTTTAGATACACAACCTATCGAAGCTTGTAATGCAATTCCTGTAATTCTGGGTCGTCCATTTTTAGCAACTTCTAATGCCCTTATAAATTGCAAGAATTGAATAATGAAGTTGTCATTTGGTAACATGACCTTGGAGCTCAATGTTTTTAATCTTTGTAAGCAACCACATGACAAAGGAGATGAAAGTGAAGATGAAAATCTTATTGAAACTCTTGTGGAAGAAAACATTCAAGAAGGGAGTACTCGTGATCAATTAGATATTTGTTCAATTGAAACTGTTAAAGAAAATATTGAAATTGATCTTGATGATTTTATCAGGTATCACTCGTTACCAGGATCAGAGAAAGAATTTGATGCAAAATATGAGAACAAAGACGAACTACCCATATTGGAGTCAAAACCCTTGCCAGAAGAATTGAAGTATGCATTTCTTGGAGAAGATGAAACATATCCGGTGGTAATTTCTTCCAAACTAGAAAGTGATCAAGAAGGTAAATTAGTTGATATGCTTAAAAGACATAAAAATGCAATTGGTTGGACATTAAAAGATCTCAAGGGCATTAATCCACTAATTTGCACACACAAAATTCATTTAGAAGAAAATGCTAAAACATCTCAACAACCACAAAGGAGATTAAATCCACACATGAAAGATGTTGTGAAAACTGAAGTTCTCAAACTACTTGATGTTGGGATTATCTACCCTATTTCTGATAGTAAGTGGGTAAGCCCAACACAAGTAGTTCCAAAAAAATCTGGCATCACAGTGATAAAAAATGAAAAAGGTGAATTGTTAACAAGTCGAGTCCCATCTAGTTGGCGGATGTGTATTGATTATAGAAAATTAAATGACGCCACTAGAAAAGATCATTTTCCATTACCATTTTTGGATCAAATTTTAGAAAGAGTAGCAGGTCATCCATACTACTGTTTTCTTTATGGATATTCAGGTTATTATCAAATTCCCATTGCACTCGAAGATCAAGAAAAAACTACATTCACATGTCCTTTTGGAACATTTGCATTTAGAAGGATGCCATTTGGATTATGCAATGCCCCAGCAACATTTCAAAGATGTATGCTAAGCATTTTTTGCGACATGGTTGAAAATTGTTTAGAAATTTTCATGGATGATTTAACTGTCTTTGGGAATACATTTGATAATTGTCTTGAAAATTTGGAAAAAGTTTTAAAAAGGTGCGAAGAAAAAGGTCTTATTTTAAATTGGGAAAAATGTCATTACATGATTACTTCTGGAATTGTTTTGGGACATGTCGTGTCATCTCATGGAATTAAAGTTGATAAAGCAAAAGTTGATGTCATTGCCAATTTGCCCCCTCCAAAAACCATTAAAGAAATTCGCTCATTTTTTAGACATGCTGGATTTTATAGGAGGTTTATAAAGGACTTTAGTTTAATCTCTAAACCCATTTGTAACCTCTTAACAAAAGACACTACATTTGAGTGGACTAAAAAATGTCAAAATGCTTTTGATAAAATCATTCGACATTTAACATCAGCTCCTATAATGCAACCTCCTGATTGGTCTTTACCATTTGAAATCATGTGCGATGCGAGTGATTATGCACTCGGTGTAGTATTGGGTCAAAGAAGAAACGGTAAGCCTTATGTGATATATTATGCAAGTAGAACTTTAAACAATGCTCAAATGAATTACTCCACAACTGAAAAAGAACTACTTGCTGTAATATTTGCATTAGATAAATTTCGTTCTTATTTGATTGGATCAACGACTATTGTGTTTACTGATCATTCTGCTATTAGATATTTGTTGACCAAACAGGATGCAAAGCCACGACTGATACGATGGATTTTGTTGCTCCAAGATTTGACATTGTGATCAAAGATAAAAAAGGAACCGATAATCTCGTAGCCGATCATTTATCGAGACTAGTAATAGGATCATCTTGTGAAATGACACCAATTAACGATAGTTTTCCTGATGAACATCTATTTTCAGTTACTACTACACCTTGGTTTGCTAACATAGTAAATTTTCTTGTGACAGGAAAAATGCCACCGCAATGGAGTTCTCAAGATAAAAGAAAATTTTTGAATGAGGTAAAAAACTTTTATTGGGATGATCTGTATCTGTTCAAGTATTGTCCGGATCAAATTTTTCGACGTTGCATACCCGACAATGAGGTAAGTAGTGTCATTAAATTTTGTCATTCAGAAGCATGCGGAGAACATTTTTCTTCAAAGAAAACAGCTTCAAAAATCTTGCAGTGTGGATTTTATTGGCCCACTTTGATTAAAGACAGCAAACGAAGCAAAACACCACACGCATGCAAGGGTGCTCTCGGGTGTGACTTTCGGTTGAGTTATGTTGTGATGCGAATTGTGGTTGGCTCTTTAGCCCTTAGCTATGGTTCAAACCATACCCTAGGATGTTGGTAAGAGGTTCTGGTCGGTGGTTCAAGCCCCAATGGCCATTAGCCTCGCAAACGACGCAAGGAAACCAAAGCACAGCTGCTGTATTTTGTGGACAGCAACTTGCTGCTTCGGTTCAGTGGCTCGTTCGAGTTCTTGGTTAGCTTTTAGCCTATGAGCTTGGACTAGACAGTGCCTCATTGAGCTGGGAAGGTCATGTTTTTGACCGTTTGTGATTCGGATCATTTTTGAGATCGTACGAGAAATTACGGTGCGATGTGCCAAATTGACTCTCGAAAGAGCGTTTCATGTTTTGGCCTCCATTCACCAAGATTTCGACTTGCATCATTTTAGGAGCATTATTTCATCATTTTAGGTGTATTATAATCATGACTAAATGATGGTTCGGTGTTGGTTCGGGTTGGCATGGAGTCATGATTAAATACGAAGTCGTTGGGCGTAATTGTCTCGTTTTTGGATTCAATTACAAAGTTTGGTCAAGAAAATTCATTTTCATATTTTTCATGATAAATTTAGGTCGCAGCGAGCATGGGAACGATCCAATCCATGTGGTAAAATAATACAGGATATTTCATCACGCCATTTAATTATATTACGTGCATAAAAATAGAAAATATTCATTTTTGAGATTTATGCGATATTGCTTGTGGCCATTTCACTATCATGGGAGCATTGTATTATCCGGTCGTCAGTTACCGGTCAGTTCAGTTATGTACCACCCAGTATACTGTGGAATTAGTCTGATCAGACGTTCATTACTTTACCCGGTCGCCAGTTACCGTTCATGGGAGCATTGTATTATCCGGTCGCCAGTTACCGGTCAGATCAGTTCAGTTCAGTGCAGCGGCCACTTGCGTAGATCATAATCTCAACAGAAAATTTTTACATGCTATTTCAGTACAGGGCTCCAAGGAGCAAATATTTTCACTATGATTTTCAGTTCAGTTATGCATGTATTATAATTGCTCATGACAAGTTATTTTCACATTATGTCTCATGACATGATATTTTATCCCATGCAAATTTTACTATATTATTTACTCGTTATTTACGATATATGCATGTTGAGTCTTTAGGCTCACTAGACTTGATTGTTGTAGGTACTGATGATGTCGGGGCCGAGGGCGGGGACCAGTGAGCTAGCTTGGGTCGGCAGTAGCGGAACCTGAGGACCTCATTTACAGCACTTTCCATTTTTATGCTCAAACAATTTTTATCAGTTGTTGGATACTTTAACTTGTTATTTTGGCGAGTAATGATTTCTTCCGCTGCTATTTTTAAACATTAAACTTGATTTATCAATTTATTTTGTGAATGAGGCATTTTAATTATTTTAAAAAGAAAATTTTAAATTTATCCGCAAATTTTCAAACACGAATTTTTGGGTCATTATAGCTGGTATCAAAGCAATAGTTCTGTAAAGGGTTGTACTACTACTGACCCACGAGAAGCTCATGAAGTCACGTCTTCGATCTGTAAGTTTTAAATTTACGCATTTTATTTCAAGCATGAATTATTTGACAGCATGTTTTCATGAATTATTTTACGTCCAGATTTATTTTATTGTTCAATATTTGAATTTAAATAAATTATGGAATTATGCATGTTGGTTACGTATGGGTTATGTATGGAATAGTATGGCCCCTAGACGCATCCTAGAGCGCACTAGAGATGAGGAGCCTCGCCATGAGGACAGGGAGGAGCAGAGGCAGGAGAGAAACTTACCGCCTCCACCACCCCCTCCACCTGACACGAGTACCCAGATGCTAGCTGGGATGACTCAGTTCTTCGCACAGTTTGCGGGGAACCATGCTGTGGCGACCAGGCCGATAGAGCCCGAGGCTGTCTACGAGAGATTTATGAAGATGCGTCCTAAGGAGTTTTTAGGGACGACGGACCCCATGGTTGCCGAGGGCTGGATCAAGTCCCTCGAGGTTATCTTCGAGTTTATGGAGCTTGGAGATGCCGACAGAGTCCGATGTGCCACCTATTTATTCGGAGGAGATGCCCGCTTATGGTGGGAAGGAGCATCAGTAGCCCTGAACTTGGCTACACTGAGTTGGGCGCGCTTCACGGAGGTGTTCTACTCCAAATATTTCACTGAGGAGGTGCGCACCAGGTTGACCACTGAGTTCATGAGCATGAGGCAGGGAGATATGACGGTTACGGAGTTCATCCGTAAGTTGAGAGGGGTTGTCATTTTGTACCCCTGATCGCGAATGATGCTAAAGCCAAGTTGATGTATTTCTTGGTGGGTCTACGGTCGATCTTGCGCCGTGATGTTAGGGTGTCTGACCCTACTACTTATGAGGTCGCTGTCTCCAAAGCTCTAGCCGCAGAGCAGGATCAGCGTGATATCAAGAGAGACCACCAGGGCAAGCGCCCAGTCCAAGTACCGCACCGCCCTCCTCCTCAGCAGCATCAGCAGCAGAACAAGAGACCTTTTCACGGACTGCCTAGAAGCAGAGGTCACCAGCAGCGGCGGTGGGGACGCCCAGCTCCGAGGACTTTAGAGCACCCAGTTTGCCCTAGGTGCTCACGCCGCCATCCTGTAGCATGTATGTTTGGCTCAGGGAAGTGTTACAAGTGTGGCAGTCCAGACCACATGTTGCTGCAGTGCCCTCAGAGGAATCTGCCTACCCAAGGTAGAGTGTTTGCTCTCCATGCTATGGAGACGAACCCAGATACGATGCTCATGACAGGTACCTTTAAGCTTTAAGTTTACATTTGGGATTTAATGTGTTGGGTTAAGATTTTTGAACATAGAATTGCAGTAGGATTGCATGCTCTACTCAGTATTATTTTCGGGAATTAGGTTAGAAGAACTCTGGCCTTTGCATGTCTATAAGTTTAGTTCTTGTAACTATTGGGTTCAGTTTAGTGTTCCAACCTTTCAGGGAGAATTTTTATAGCTTGTTCCGCTACGAAAGCCTTGATAGATTCAGGGGCTACTCACTCATTTATTTCGGAGGTATTTGCTAATTTCCTCAAGGTCAAGATCGTTGGGCTAGATGTAGCCTATTCAGTAGTATTGCCTTCTGGTGAAGAGATGGCAGCTACCAATGTGTTCCGAGATATAGATCTGGAGCTCCATGGCAACCTCGTTTATGCGGATCTGATCGTGTTGCCGATGCCAAAGTTTGACATCATTCTAGGGATGGACTGGCTATTGCGGAACAGAGTTTTGATTGACTTCCAGCGGAGATCTGTTCTAGTTCGACCGCCTGGAATGACGCAGTTCTTATTCGAGCCGGATAGGTACTTTCTTTTACCGCGCATTATTCCTTATGTCCAGGCTAGGAAGCTCATGCATAGAGGGTGACGGGCATTTTTAGCGACCTTTATATCTGTCCCCGAGGCGCACAGTCAGTCAGCTTCAGATTGTCTCAGTTGTCAAGGATTTTCTAGACGTTTTTCCGAAAGACGTCTCTGGTATGCCACCCGAGAGAGAGTTGGAGTTTTCTATCGAGCTTATTCCAGGTACGGTTTCGATCTCAAAAGCACAGTACCAACTAGCACCGACAGAGATGGCAGAGCTTAAGAAGCAGATTCAGGAACTTCTAGATAAGGAGTTCATTCGCCCGAGTTTTTCACCATGGGGCGCGCCAGTCTTATTTGTGAAGAAGAAGGATGGCTCTATGAGACTTTGTATTGACTACCGGGAGTTGAACAGAGTTACAGTGAAGAACAAGTACCCACTTCCGAGGATTGAGGACTTATTTGACCAGTTGCAGGGAGCTTCGATATTCTCCAAGATAGATCTGCGTTCCGGTTATCACCAGCTGAGGGAGAGAGATGCTGATGTTTCCAAGACTGCTTTCAGGACTCGTTATGGCCACTATGAGTTCCTTGTGATGCCGTTCTGTCTGACGAATGCGCTAGCGATCTTCATGGATCTCATGAATCGCATATTTCAGCCATATCTTGACTAGTTTGTGATAGTATTCATAGACGATATTCTCGTCTACTCGAAGAATCAGGAGGATCACAGCAGACATCTGACCGCAGTGCTACAGACCTTGCAGAAGCACAAGTTATTCGCAAAGTTCAGTAAGTGCGAATTTTGGTTAGAGAAGATGGCGTTCTTAGGCCACATTGTTTCTAGCAGTGGTATTGAGGTAGACCCAGCGAAAGTTGCGCAATCAGAGATTGGGTTGTGCCGGAGAATGCATCAGAGATCCGCAGTTTTCTTAGGCTAGAAGGATATTATCGGAAGTTCATTAAGGGATTCTCCTCTATTGCCGTTCCACTCACATCATTGACCAAGAAGAATGCAAAATTTTTCTGGAGCAAGGAGTGTCAGAAGAGCTTCGATACTTTGAAGCAAGATCTTATCTCAGCGCCAGTTTTGGCCATGCCGTCAGGGCCCGGTGAGTTTGTTCTGTATACCGATGCTTTGAAGCTCGGTTTGGGCGCAATATTGATGCAGCATGGGAAGGTGATAGCTTATGCTTCTCTACAGCTGAAAACTCATGAGAAGAACTACCCTACCCATGATCTAGAGTTGGCAGCTGTAGTTTTTGCCTTGAAGATTTGGAGGCATTATTTGTATGGAGAGAAGTGCTAGATCTTTACCGACCACAAGAGCCTCAAGTATTTCTTTACGCAGAAGGAGCTGAACATGCGTCAGAGGCGTTGGTTGGAGCTTGTGAAGGATTATGACTGTGACATTAGCTACCACCCGGGTAAAGCTAATGTAGTTGCGGATGCATTGAGCAGAAAAGTCGCAGTGATGGCTCATTTGACGATTCAGAGACCTCTTCAGCTTGAGATGCAGAGGTTTGATCTAGAGTCATATCCTCAAGGTAGAGTTCCCCGTCTATCTACTTTGACTATTCAGTCCTCTCTTCTTGATCGTATTCGCACTGGTCAGTCAGCAGATGAGCAGTTAGCAAAGTTGAAGCAGAGAGATGAGGCCAAGGGCAGTGTCTTGTATTCAGTCAGCGATGGTATTGTGAGATACCGAGACAGGATGTGGGTTCCCAGCAGTGGTTCTATTCGAGCAGATATTCTATCAGAGGCCCACATGTCGCCGTACTCTATTCATCCAGGGAGTACGAAGATGTACCGAGATCTGCAGTCATTGTATTGGTGGCCTGGGATGAAGAAAGACATCAGACGATTTGTATCCGAGTGTCTGACTTGCCAGTTAGTGAAGGCGGAGCATCAGAGACCAGCAGGTTTGCTCAAGCCTCTTCCCATTCCCGAGTGAAAGTGGGAGAATGTTACTATGGACTTCGTGACCTGATTGCCGAAGTCAATCAGAGGGTCAAATGCTATCTGGGTGATTGTAGATCGTCTTACCAAATCAGCGCACTTCTTGCCTATTAAGACGACTTTCACCATGATTCAGTATGCGGAGTTGTATATCCGAGAGATAGTCCGACTTCATGGTATCCCGGTTTCTATCGTATCTGACAGAGATCCCAGATTCACTTCCTCATTTTGGAAGAGTTTGCATTCGACTATGGGTACGAAGTTGTTGTTTAGCACATCTTTCCATCCGCAGACAGATGGGCAGTCAGAGCGAGTTATTCAGATTTTGGAGGATCTTCTCCATGCTTGTGTGATGGATTTCTCTGGGAGTTGGGAGTCGAACTTGCCATTAGTAGAGTTCACCTACAACAACAGCTTCCAGTCGTCTATAGGTATGGCACCATATGAAGTACTGTATGGCCGCAAGTGTAGATCTCCTGTTCATTGGGATGAAGTAGGAGAGAGAGCAGAGTTGGGTCCGGAGATCATTCAGCAGGCTGCCGATGTAGTAGTCAAGATCCGTGATAGGATGAGGACTTCTCAAAGTCGACAGAAGAGCTATGCAAATCAGAGGAGGAGAGATCTAGAGTTCGCCGTTGGCGACCATGTCTTTGTGAAGGTAGCACCTACGAAGGGTGTCATGCGGTTCGGAAAGAAAGGGAAGCTTAGTCCGAGATTCATTGGACCATTTGAGATCCTCGACAGAGTTGGGACTCTAGCTTATCGTGTGGCTCTTCCGCCGAATTTGTCCGGAGTACACAGTATGTTCCACGTCTCAATGCTGAGGAAGTATATGGCGAATCCTTCGCATGTCTTGAATTTTGAGCCGTTGCAGCTTACTCCGAACCTATCTTATGAGGAGAGACCAGTGCAGATCTTAGACAGACAGGAGAAGAAGCTTCGGAACAAGCTGGTTAAGTGAGTCAAAGTCAAATGGCTCAACCATTCAGAGGAGGAAGCCACGTGGGAGTCGGAGTCAGAGATGAGGAGTCGGTACCCCGAGTTATTCGGTGAGTTTTAATTTCGAGAACGAAATTTCTTTTAAGGGGGGAAGGGTTGTAGAACCCGTAAATTAGACTACGTATAAGCCATGCATAATTCTAGTATTTTAAATTAAAATGATTTTATTGCATGAGTATTTAAATGCTTTTCTTTAAAGTTAATTATTTTATGCAGTAGTTTAATTTTTTATCTTTTCAGTTAATTCAGTGAGGCCGAACTGGAGTTGGAGTTTTGAGATAGAATTTAAGATTAAGTAATCATTACCAGAGTTTATTTTAGCTAGCTAATAAGTTGATTTAAGTTAAAAAGGAGGTTTAAGGAATTATTTAAGTAACTTGAGGTGAGTAGGAAATAAGTTCATTTAGGTTCCTTAATTAAAGTGTTAATTCACTAAATTATTTAAGGGATAGGTAAGGCTCTTAAGGTTTTAAAATTTATCAACTAGACAATATTTTCCCTCCATTAATTGTTGAATTTTTGGCCACCCTTAGATGAGTAATCAATTTCTTGCCAACTCAACCTTTGACCTTTTCCTTGTTTTATATTAGTAGGATAATCCCTTCAATTTTTTTTCTAGAACCATTTAATTAATAATCAACCTTATCCTAGCCTTGTTTAGTATGTAGGAATCGGCCACACCTCACCCTTAAGCCCTCCAAAAATCATTTGATATCAAGCAATTCAAAATTCAAAAAGAGGGAGACTTGGTCATACCCTTTGTATCCCTTTATTATTGGATCTCGCTCACTCTCCTAACCATTTCCCCTCCCCCATCACCAAAATATTGAGAGAATTTCAGAGCATTTTCATGGGTTTAGTGAGGAAAACCGAGAGCTCTTAAAGAAAAATAATCGAGTAGCAAGCAAGAAAAGAAAACGCTCCATCTCCTTCGCGCCGCGTCGTTGCGTTTCGTTCGTTTCTTTTCAAAACGAAACCAGGCTTGTATATGTTCTTCTTTGCTCTTCAATCAAGCCATATTAATATTTTGAAACATAATACTCGTGATTTTTTTAAGGCAAAAACCGAAATATTAATGAACCATTTTCGAAAATGTAATGCAGAATTTTGCTCTTCTTTCATGCTTCACGGTTTGCTTGTTTTTGTGAGTACAGGTGGATGGTTCGATCCCAGGCTTTCAAGGCTACATCTAGACATGTTCTAGGATGGATTAGGACCACGTTGGTCCATTAGTTCAGCCCCCATGCTTGCTGGAAATCGAAATGACAGCAACTCCCCAATCATGTCCCCATTTGCATTCGATTTTTCTTGTTTGATGTCAAAGGTTGATGGATCTGATCTTGGCTGCCCTAAGGGCTATAGCCATGATTAGAACCTCTCCTTGTGATTTCTAAGACGTGATCAAGTCTCCCTTTTGAGGCTTGGTCCATGGTGGAACCGGTTTTCTAAATCAAACAACAAGAACAGCCCTTCGACCCTTTCGAATTCAGCAAGTGTAACATTCCGTTTTGTGGAATGGTGTGGATCTTGGTTGGCCTATGGCCCTTAGCCACGGTTCATACCATACCTCGAGATGTCTAGATCGTGTCATGGTCAATCAAATGGCCACTGGAACGACAAGAGACAGCAAACGAAGCAAAACACCACACGCATGCAAGGGTGCTCTCGGGTGTGACTTTCGGTTGAGTTATGGTGTGATGCGAATTGTGGTTGGCTCTTTAGCCCTTAGCCATGGTTCAAACCATACCCTAAGATGTTGGTAAGAAATTCTGGTCGGTGGTTCAAGCCCCAATGGCCATTAGCCTCGCAAACGACACAAGGAAACCAAAGCACAGCTGCTGTATTTTGTGGACAGCAACTTGCTGCTTCGGTTCAGTGGCTCGTTCGAGTTCTTGGTTAGCTTTTAGCCTATGAGCTTGGATTGGACAGTGCCTCATTGAGCTGGGATGGTCATGTTTTTGACCGTTTGTGATTCGGATCATTTTTGAGGTCGTACGAGAAATTACGTTGCAATATGCCAAATTGACTCTCGAAAGAGCGTTTCATGTTTTGGCCTCCATTCCCCAAGATTTCGACTTGCATCATTTTAGGAGCATTATTTCATCATTTTAGGTGTATTATAATCATGACTAAATGATGGTTCGGTGGTTGTTCGGGTTGGCATGGAGTCATGATTAAATACGAAGTCGTTGGGCGTAATTGTCTCGTTTTTGGATTCAATTATAAAGTTTGGTCAAGAAAATTCATTTTCATATTTTTCATGATAAATTTAGGTCACAGCGAGCCTGGGAACGATCCAATCCATGTGGTAAAATAATACAGGATATTTCATCACGCCATTTAATTATATTACGTGCATAAAAATAGAAAATATTCATTTTTGAGATTTATGCGATATTGTCTGTGGCCATTTCACTATCATGGGAGCATTGTATTATCCGGTTGCCAGTTACCGGTCAGTTCAGTTATGTACCACCCAGTATACTGTGGCATTGGTCTGATCAGACGTTCATTACTTTACCCGATCGCCAGTTACCGGTCATGGGAGCATTGTATTATCCAGTCGCCAGTTACCGGTCAGTTCAGTTAGTGCAGGGGCCACTTGCGTAGACCATAATCTCAAAGAAAATTTTTACATGCTATTTCAGTACAGGGCTCCAAGGAGCAAACATTTTCACTATGATTTTCAGTTCAGTTATGCACGTATTATAATTGCTCATGACAAGTTATTTTCACATTATGCTTCATGACATGATATTTTATCCTATGCAAATTTTACTATATTATTTACTCGTTATTTACGATATATGCATGCTGAGTCTTTAGGCTCACTAGACTTGATTGTTGTAGGTACTGATGATGTCGGGGCCGAGGACGGGGACCAATGAGCTAGCTTGGGTCGGCAGTAGTGGAACCCGAGGACCTCATTTACAGCACTTGCCATTTTTATGCTCAAACAATTTTTATCAGTTGTTGGATACTTTAACTTGTTATTTTGGCGAGTAATGATTTCTTTCGCTGCTATTTTTAAACCTTAAACTTGATTTATCAATTTATTTTGTGAATGAGGCATTTTAATTATTTTAAAAAGAAAATTTTAAATTTTTTCGCAAATTTTCAAACACGAATTTTCGGTTCATTATATGTTTGATCAGTTGCAGGGAGCTACAGTGGTCTCTAAGATAGATCTTCGATCGGGGTATCATCAACTGAAGGTAAAAGATGTAGATGTTCATAAGACAACCTTTAGAACCAGATATGAGAACTACGAGTTCTTAGTGATGCCGTTTGGACTGACGAATGCTCCAGCGATATTTATGGACCTCGTGAACCGAGTATTCCAGCCCTACCTAGATCAGTTTGTCATAGTGTTCATTGACAACATTCCCAAATACTTGAAGAGCCATGAGGAGCACCGTCAGCATTTGGGTACAGTTTTGCAGGTCTTGCAAAGTTGCAAGCTGTTTGCAAAATTCAGTAAGTGTGAATTTTGGTTGGAGAAGGTAGCGTTTTTTGGTTATATAATATCTAGCAGTGGTATCGAGTTGGATCCAGCTAAGGTAGCAGCAGTTAAGGAATGGGTTGAATCGAAAAATGCTTCAGAGATCCAGAGTTTTCTAGGCCTAGCAGACTATTACTGGAAATTAAATCAGGTATTTTCTTTAATAGCAGTGCCACTCACCTCATTGACCAAAAAGAATGCTAAATTCGTATGGAGTGATGAGTTCCAGAAGAGTTTTGATACTTTGAAGCAAGCTCTTATTACAGCGCTAGTTTTACCCATGCCATCAGGGCAAGGCGATTTTGTGTTGTACATCGATGCTTCTAAGATCGGGTTAGGCGCAGTTTTGATGCAACATGGTCGGGTTATAGCTTATGCCTCCAGACAGGTGAAAGTGCATGAGAAGAATTATCCGACTCATGATCTTGAGTTAGCTGTCGTTGTCTTTGCGTTGAAGATAAGGAGACATTATTTGTACGGCGAGAAATGCCAGATATTTACTGATCACAAGAGTCTCAACTATTTCTTCACGCAGAAAGAGCTGAATATAAGACAAAGACGGTGGTTAAAGTTAGTGAAAGACTACGATTGTGAAATTAAAGACTACGATTGTGAAATTACCTACCATCTGGAGATAGCTAATGTTGTGGCAGACGCCTTGAGCAGAAAAGTTGCAGTCGTAGCACAGCTGTCTGTACATAGATCTCTTCAGTCAGAGATTCAGATATTTGAGTTAGAGGTTTATCCTAAGGGCAGAGCTCCTAAGCTGTCTAATCTGACAGTCCAATCTTCTTTGTTTGACCAAATCCGTAGAAGTCAGTCTTCAGATGTGCAGTTGAAGAAATGGAGACGGAAGGATGAAGCCAAGGGCAGTGTACTCTACACAGTGTCCGATGATATTGTGAGGTACAGAGGTTGGATGTGGGTGCCTAGTGTTGATTCGATCAGAGATGATATTCTGACAGAGACACATGCATCTCCGTATTCCATTCATCCAGGAGGTACCAAGATGTACAAGGATTTACAGATTCTGTATTGGTGGCAAGGTATGAAGAGAGACATCCATCGATTTGTGTCTTAATGTCTCACTTGTCAGCAGGTGAAGGCAGAGCATCAGAGGCCAGCATGGATGCTTAAGCCACTCCCTATGCCCGAGTGGAAATGGGAGAATATCACCATGGACATCGTTACTGGTTTGCTGAGGTCAGTTAGAGGATCCAATGCTGTTTGGGTATAGTGGATCGACTCACTAAGTCAGCGCACTTCTTGCCAGTGAAGACGACTTTCTCCATGACGCAGTATGCGGAGATTTATATCAGGGAGATATTCCGATTGCACGGAATCCCAGTTTCTGTTGTGTCCGACAAGGACCCGAGATTACATTGTCCTTTTGGAACAGTTTGCATGCAGCCATGGGGACGAAGTTGCTATTCAGTACAGCATTTCAACCGCAGGCCATCTGAGCGAGTGATTCAGATTTTGGAGGATTTGTTAGTGATTGTGTGATTGATTTCCATGGGAATTGCGAATCGAAGCTACCTCTTGTGGAGTTTACATACAACAACAACTTCCAATCATCTATAGGTATGGCTCCCTACGAGGCATTGTATGGAAGGAAGTGCAGATCGCCTATTCATTGGGATGAAGTCGGTGAGAGATCAGAACTTGGTCCAGATATTGTTCAGCAGACTGCAGATGTGATGGTCAAGATCCGAGATAGGATGAAGATTGCCCAAAGTCGCAAAAAGAGTTATGCTGACAAGAGAAGAAGAGATCTTGAGTTTGGTGTAGTGATCACGTTTTTGTAAAGATAGTACCTATGAAGGGTGTTATGAGATTTGGGAAGAGAGGCAAGTTTAGCCGGAGATTTATTGGACCGTTCGAGATTCTTGACAGAGTTGGGACACTAGCTTATTAGTTGACAAAGTTTGCTGTCATTTTAAATACTGCGACTTTTCGTTCATTTTCCGAAAAAAACTTTCCACAATAAAACATAGAACTTTTTGATACCTTCGATTTGACAGTAAATTCGAAATATTTGGATAAGAAATGAGTGAGTTATGATCGTTTTTGTGGGACTGCTCAAAATATGATTTTCTGAAAATGCTTTCTTGATGTGTTCTTGAAGTTTCATTGTTGCAGGCTTTGTTGGGGATCAACGGGTGATCGATGCTGCATTTAAGTATGTTGAGTATGATGTTGGGATGGTTTTTGGTGTGTCGGATCGCATCGATGGGAACTTGTTTACATTAGAAGTCGTAGGATGCGTTTTTGTGTCAAATGTCGAGTTCACAGATTGAGTTGCGTTGTTTGTGATGCGTAGTTGTTTTGGGGCGTTGTTTGAGTTTGAATAAGTGTCATAGAATCCTATGATAGGTCTCGATGCATTGGTTCACGGTCCGTATGATCGAGTTAGGAGGAATAAGCCATAAAGGTAGTATTTCTCCCTTGGTTTACAATTCCAGCACCTACACGGACCCTTAACCGGACCCTGACATGGGGTCCGTGCCCTTTTTCCTTCAAAATACGAATTTCCAGCACCTACCTGGACCCCTACCCGGACCCTTACACGGAGTCTGTGTACCCCTTTAAAAAAATTTAAAAAAAAAGTTTTTTTTTGGCATTATTTTGGGGTTTGATGTTATGATTTAGTACGATGATTAAACGAGGTCAAGTCCCGAGAGATTTAGAACGTTTTGTCATTTTTGGGTGTGAGCATGACTATACGTCTAAGTTATGCAAGATAGGTATTCGAACTCATGTTAGTATGTGCAGCACTGGCCCCAAGCAAGATCCAATGAATCCCTCAATGCCACGTAAGTATGTTCGATGTGCGAAAGAAAATATTTTAAATTTTTGAGGTATTCTAAATGTCTTGTGACCAAATTATTAACGGGTTTGGAAGTCGGTAAACGTGGCCGAGGACCTCTCCTCCCGGTAAAGCATGACCGGATTTAGATAAGGATTGAAAAGCGGTAAAGCATGACTAGGGACCAATCCACCTAGTAAAGCATGACCGGGGATCCATGTATGTGGCAGTGGATTTTTCCTGTCACCCCAGTACTATGGTTTAGTCTGATCAGACACATTTATGTATAAGTCACTTGCTTTGAAACATATCTCTGCGCAAAATGATGTAATGTATGCTTAAGTATGTATGATGCAAGTATGTTTATGAAAAGTCTTATGATGATGTCACGTCTACATTTTTGCTACTACGTTCAAGTTTCAAGTATATTTATGCTACTACGTTCAAGTTTCAAGTATGTAAGCCCTACTTTAAAGATGCATGTGATTTTATTATGTAGTACTTGCTATATCCAGTTTATACATGTTGAGTCTTTAGACTCACTAAACTTGATCGATGCAGGTGATGATGATTTTGAGGAGACGAGGGGTGGGGACCAATGAGCCGGCTTGGACTGAGCCGGATGCTAAATCCGAGGACCGCCCATGTTTTTAAGAAATTATGTAATGTTTCAAATACTCTGATTTCACGTTATTGTTTACGATATTTAACCAAGTGTTTTTAGCAAACGTTATTTGTGATCTTTTCGTTTTTGAATGATCAGTTTATTGTTATCGCAATTTGAAGGTTTCTATTAAACTAAGAAAAATTTTATTTTTCCGTTAAGTAGTTTAATAGTACGGTATGTTACAGGTTGTGACTGACGATATATGTAAACGATGATAATGAGGCCTAGGCCACTAGATGGGTAATACTATCGCTGTGGTCTGACATCCGTCGGGTACCACGGTTATACGTAGATGGATCCATCGAATATAATTGATACGTGTAGAGCTGATACGAAAGTCAAAAGTAAAGAATTAAATTCAATTAAAGTATATGCTTATGTATATGATGTTACGATGAGCTTGTTTTGACTCTATATGATTACTCATGACATGTTTACGTTTATGCTTTTAAGTTCATGAAACGTATGTTGTTGTCCGTATATTTCACTGTTGCATGTTGGGTACATATGTATTTGTTATTATCGATACAGGTGTATTGAGCCTTTAGACTCACTAGACGTTTGTCATGCATGTGAGCATTTAAGATGGAGACTGGAGATGCCGAACTCTGAGTAGGCAGGGCTGGATGTGCGCACACGACCCGATGACCACACTTTTCCACACATTATGATTTTATGAGTTTTGAGTAAACACGATCAGTTTTATACGATTTTATGATATGCCGTTGATTTACATGATTTTACTAGTTTTATTTTATTCATGGATGATTGAGGGCCGAGTAAACAATTTTGAAACTGCAACTTTTTATTCGTTATTCGATCACGATTATTTTGTTAAAGGCGTATTTTCAGTAGTAGTGCATGCATGCAAGATTTTAAAGTTCGAATTTAAGTTTAAAAAAAATTTAAGTAGTATTTTAATTAAGCAGTAGATGTTTCATAAAATAATATCATAATTGGATAAAATCGTAAAATATTACTAAAATAAATTTTTTAAAATAACAATTAATAAAACTCAAGCCACTGGTTGGTTCGCTATACATCTACTTTAACAATGGAGATTAGGGAGCAACTATTCTCCCATTTAAACTGCTCCTAATCATTGGTTTATTGATCCCCAGGTGGCCTCAAGGAGAGTGATGAAGGCTCGACTGGGAAAGTTCCGGCCCCTCCTAAATTCAGCTCAGATATGGCTACCATTTCCTTTACCGGTTCTTTTTGAGTGACTGGTGCTGGATTAAGTATTAGTGGGAGAGATATCTGGGATTGTTCATCATTATCGGAAGATGCATTCGGTGGCCACAGTTGGAATGGCAAGGGCATAAAAGCTGGCTTCAGGGTCAGCGCTAGAGAAGGCAATGAACTGTCGATACCTGCTGTCACATGAGATGATGAAACAATGTGTTTTTCATTGTCTGTGGTGATCACTCGAGATTGGCTGCTGCATCGCTTTGGGCCTTCAGGCATTGACGCTGAGAATACTTCCTGATATTTAAAACAAATCATTTACTTTCACAATATAGATTTAGCAAGTTTGGATGTAGAATCACTTGGCTTAAAAAAATACTTCATCAGCAGAATTTTTTATTCAGTATGCTTTTTGGGTATGATAGTTGAAAAACATATTTTTGATCTTCAAAGACAAGTTGAGTAAGAAGCTTCAGAAACTACATCATCTGGATTCCTGTTTTCAACTTTTTTTTGCACTTAAAAAATTTAAAAGTCCAACAAAACATCAGGTTTTCCCAGACACATTTATTTAAAAAGACTCTCACAAGAAAAGAGTTTCTCAATTCAAACACACTCCATAGGAGGGATTTAGAGGTAGGGGAGGAGAAGCTATACGAACCATGTCTGGTGCCATGTCAAAGAGGCTGCTTCGTTTCTTTCTTCTAGCGGTATTACTCTGACGAATGAAGTACTTTTGAGCATGGCTAGCTACTTGAGTAGGCGTTCGTGAAGGGACGTAGTTTCTTGACATGCCCCGCCAATCACCCTTCCCCAACTTTTGTAGACCGTGTAAGAATTTCCTATGCTCTTCTTCTGTCCATGGGGTACCTGGCATTAAAAAAGAAAAAAGACAGATCACTTATTGATACTTGAAGAAAATGGAATTATATCATCCAAGTGTTTCACTGAACGTTACTTATGTCATATCCTTGAATAACTGAATTCTACAGATTCATTGATATGGATGACAAGGTAATGTATCATTGTTATAAAGAGACAATACAGTTTTCAGCATCCAAGCATGTAATATAAATCAGGCCTAGTACAAAATTTGAGCGGAATATGCGAGATTATATATAACTTTAATTTTTACGAAAGCAAAAGCTTTGCATAGACCAAACTTACATTTTCTATTTGTTGGATAGCAACATAAAAAGATACACACGCTAAGAGTTAAAGACAATTCAAGAGGAGTAGTCTTATATTTCTAACACTACGTAGAATGACTTTCCAAGTTGAGGAAATGTAAAGATTGTCATAGACACAGACTATATTATGACCAAGAATATCCCATTACCATATTACTTCCACAGGAAGGTCCAATGTAATTGAAGGTGCAATTAGATTGGGGACTGCTGTTTCTTATGTACTGAATTTGACTTAAGTACATAGGGTGCGCCAAAATGCAAAGGTTATTTGAAAACTCCATGGGAAGGTATCTTGTGAGACGGTCTCACGATTTTTTATCTGTGACACGAGTGAACCCTACCGATATTTACAATAAAAAATAATACTCTTAGCATAAATAGCAATATTTTTTCATGGATGACTCAAATAAGAGACCCGTCTCACAAAATACGACCCGTGAGACCGTCTCACACAGGTTTTTGATAAACTCCATATATGTAAAAAAAATTCAAGAATCAATGTTTTAATTACTAAGAAACGAAAAATTTCTCCAAATTGTATCAGACATACATGGAATAAAAGAACCAAGCAAAAGCGATATCCTGGGAAAAGAACATCAGAAAATTTTCATATTAATATGTATATTAACTAAATTAAGCTGCTCAAATTTCTTGCACTTATTTTTTGAATATATTTTCACATTCAAAACCCAAAAAAAAAAATCCGAATAAACAAAACGGATCGGAAGTGAAGAAAAAAATCTTGAAATTAAGTGGAAATAATTCGATAATTCGTGAATTTTCTTTTATTCAAAAATGAAATTAACTTACTAAAATCACACGCAAAGCGCAAAAATTTTAAAAAATTAACTCAGAATCAACAATCACCCCAACATGCAAAGCTTCGAAAAAACTTAATCAAACAATCTTCTGAATAAATTCAAGAATCCTCAATCTATCCCGGTCCGGATTTGATCCGCATGCAAATCCAAACCACAAAAAAAATTGATCAATTATCCCAATTAATCTCACATGCAAAGAGATCAAACCCTAATAAAATAAAGACCTCTCTTCCTCTGAGCCCGATGGAAAGCAGAATCAGCTGCAGACCCGTGCGCCAGATCATCCGAATGATACCCCTCATGAAAATCCGCCGACGCAGCCGAGTGATTTGAGTTCAGATTTCCCATACTCGCACTCTTCTTTATGAATGATCGATCCGTCAACCTCACCCCAAACAGCCTGACACCACCTTCTCCACCGTCGATCCCCGTGGTGGATGCTTTCGTCGAACAATTGCGGCTGTTGTGACTATTGCTGTTGCATTGAGAATTCGAACAACGGGTCATTTTATCAAAATTAAGACAATTTATGCACATATATCTATGTATATATGTGTGTGTATATCTCTATGTTGTGTGTGTATATGTATAGATACATGAAGATGTTTGCGTAGAAGTGTAATGAAGGGGGTGGTGGTTCTTGTTTGCATGTGAAAAGGTGAGAGGAAATTGTGGAAATGGCATTTATAGTGATCCACGTAATCAAGGTTAATGGTGTGATTGGAAATTTCAAAGGCGATTTGGGTTGAAATTTGCACTTTGCTTTATTTTTTTAACCGAAATTGCATTTTTTTCTGGAAAATTTTATTTTTGATACTGTAATTATATATTCCTTTCATTTTTTATCTTGTTAATAATGAATGATGCGACCGGGCTTATTTGGTGAGCTGGGTTGGGGCAATCTATCGTATATGTTAGAGTTTTTGTTAAGGAAAAATGAGCAAAGAATATAGCTTCAAACATTACATGCAAACAAGGAAATGAACTTTTGAATGGGAGTCAGAGGGGTGTCCGGCGTAGCCACTCCGATGCTTAAGTCAGCAGGTCAAGATGAAGGGTAAAGTATGTGTATGTAATGATGTACGTGAATGTTAAGAGCTTAGAAGCCAAAAATATTCGAATCCCTCAAATGTAAAACATATTTGCTACTTAGAGAAAGGAAATCTCAAAATTAACTTGTTTTCGGTGCTCACCTGCAAATTAGGGTAAGGTGGCTGTCTATACCCTACTTCTGATAACTTCTCTGATACGCCAAACCCCTATAGTTTTGACAGTAATGATTGTCAAGAATAAGGTAACTTATACTAATGCACTCGAGTAAGGTGATATTTTCGAGATAACCTAGGTAAAAAGCCTCCCGAGGATTAGTATGAGAGCTGGGCTTCTAGTAGCCCGAGAAGAATATGTCACGAACATTCACCTGCCCGGTTTCTTATGAACCCTACCTGCAGACTTATCTGATTTTAGTTACCCATATAATATCCTGACCCGGGCTCTAATGGGGGTATCACCACTCATCTCTTAAATAATCGGGCTAGAATCTTACTCGTTGTCCCGGTCAGTCATGCTTTGATTCCAGGAGAAAAAAATAAGTAAGACTAGATACAAAGACATCGGGGGCTTCATGTCTCCTAAAGATGGGATAAGGCGTCGGGGCCTCATGTCTCCCGGACATAAGATATTTTGTCGTTTATAATTCTCAGGTAGCAAGGCTGATGTCATGCTGACGTATGTCCTAGAATTTAAACGGTCGAAAATGTTTCGTTTTCCGAGAATTCATTTAGTTTATCACGCTTCGATTTTCGTGAACGTTCTTTCATCTACCTGCACAAATTCCGAGGTACATCAAGACCTTCCCCGTATCCTCAGATCAACGGTCGATATCACTCCCCTACACCTATATATAGCAACATACCCCTTCCTTGAATCAATTTAAAAATTCGAAATATCTCCAACTCTTGCAACCCCTCCGATGTACGGCACTCTCCTCCGACTCCGACAAACTCCAGGCCTTCAGATTCAAGCTTCCACCTTCGTTCTCGTAAGTTTCTTCCACTTGATTTTATTTGAAAATGTCGAACTCCACATATTCTACCTCTGGAGCGAATGCGCGAGGCTCGCCTAGTGATGAGTCCACAACGATACGCTCCGATTCCACTTTTCCTCCTCCCCCAAAACATTTTCTAACCCAATCTTTTCCAAAACCCAAAACCAAAATGTCCAAACCTTCTTCTTCTGGTCTTTCTCGAGCTCTGCAGAAGGGCAAGGTTAAGGGCAAAGCCCGGGCTTCTTCTTGTAACGCCCCGAAAATTTAAAAGTCCATGCGAACCACATACTATGCAATTATTAAATTCATTTGTATTTTTAAATAAATGTTTTAATTGTATAAATTAATTATGTTGTGCATATTTACATGTTTAAAATATATTTTATATGGTTGCATTAAAATGTGATTTTAAGGGTTATTCGAGTTGCGATCGAGGAACGGAGACCAAGAGCTGAAAAATTAAAAATGTTTTATTAAATAATTTTTTTAAATTATTTAAAATATGAGTGATGCTTTTTCTTATTTTTGAAAATATGGGGTTTTGAGTTGATTTTATACGCTGGGACGTAATTTTTATCGGTGTTGATTTTTCAACAAAAATACGAACGTTTTGGCAACCCGGCTAATAAATTTACAAACATATTTAAACAAAATTGTTTCTAATAAGTTAATTAAGCACTAATGGACCTAAATTACCTACTTGATGGGCTTAAGCCTAATTAGTGAATAATTAACTTTTTAATACTGAAAAACCCTACCATAAACCCATCATACCCACGCCCACTTTCTGAAAAATCTCTCCAAAGAAAACCCCTCATCACACGACAACAATCACACCAAAATTTGAAAGGGGAGTTCGAAAGTTTCAAAGGGAAAAATCAAGCCAAGGTTGTCGTCCCGTTCTTCGCAATAGTCAACGAATAATCGTGCATTTAAAACGCAAAGGTTCGCCATATTTCTTTCATTCAAACATCTATCACACCATAGTATTTTATTTAATGAATTTTTGCATGAAAACAAGTCACACAATTCACAATTTCGTAACTATGCTCATGCTTGTGTTTAAACCTTTGTTATTGGATTCAAATCATGTTTATATGATGTTTAAGGGGCTTCCAGGAATTAGGATATGAATAAGCAAGTATTTCCACAAGTTTAAAGGTCTAGAATCACACACAGAAGCAACAAAATGCTGCACAAAAAAACAGAAACGTGAAGCTGGAACCGAAACATGGTGTTGTGTGCTGTGAGGGCTCGGTTGATGGGGGATTGTGGCTTGGCTTGGCTGGGGCCGGACCAAGGCTGGGTTAGAGTCATGTATGAGTCAAGGGAAGAGTCCTAGCCACGCTAGGACTCGAGGAAAGAGGCTGGGGAGGAGTCCTAGAAGGCTAGGACTCCACCCGAGAGCCAACAAGAGGGAACGCAGGCTGTAGCTTGTGCAGGGAAGAGAGGGCTCGGCCAAGGGCTTTGGGGCTAGGCTAGGCGAGGTCCTTAGGGTCCTAAGAGGATACAAAAGGGTCTGGGCAAGGGCAGGTGCGGCCTGGTTGGTTGCTGGTCGAGAGGTGACGTGAGTGAAGCAAGGCAGCAGGTGCTCGCGTGAGGTTGCTGTCATGGGCAGTGCTTTGGGCACGTGTTCAAGGGCTTGAGCTCGCTTGGGCTGGGTCTGGGCATGGTCCAGGGAGGGTTAGGTTCATGTGAGGTCAATTGGTTAACAGTTGGTAGTGTCCTAGAGGGGGAAGGAGTCCTAGTGTACCAAAACACTACACATGCACACACGCATGCACTTGGGTTCAGGGGGCAGGAGGTTTTCGAGCAGGCCAAGGCTGGTTCTTTGGGCTGGACTTGGTCATTAGGGTACCTAGGTGAGTTGGCTCGGGTTTGGCTCGGGGTGGCTCGACCATGGCTCGAGTATTTTGGGAGATGGCTCAGTGTGTTCGGTACTGTGTCAAAAACGAAGATTAAAGAAGAAAAATTGAACTCATGGGTCCACGGGTGTGGCTAATGACTTGGAAGGGTATAATAAATCTTAAAAATGCTCCGTTTAAAATTTGGGATCAAAATAATGAGTTTTGGATTTATTCGAAATTTTATCGCCGCACGAAACGTTAATTAACGAATTAATTGAAACGCCTAGTTTAAGCGGAATAAAATTATGGAAAATTAGGTTTAAGCTTAAATAATTATTAAAAGTCTAATTTTTTAATTTGGGAATTTTATATTAATGTTTGGCTTAATTCGTGATTAAAACGCATTATTACGTCAGATATAAAGATTAATTTAAAAGTCCTCGATTTAAGCTAAATAAAAATGTGAGAAAATTCATGTAGGTTTACATAATTATTTGGGACATGTTAGAGTGAATGGAATTAAGAAAAAAGTCAAAAACGATTAAAGTCACGTTCAGGGGTAAAACGGTCATTTTATACCTAGAAATTAGTTAACGTCATGACAGTGTCTTGAATGCTGTTTTATATGCTAATATGATTATTTGGAATGTTTATGAATTTTTATATGTTAAAATATTATTTTTAATGTTCATGGATATGTATATGTTAAAATGTTATTTTTAAAAAAAAGTTTATGAATTTTATGATTTAAATTGGACATTTAAAAGATATGTTATATGTTTGGTTTCAAAATAAAATGATATTATATGCATGTTTTTATTAAGTGATGGAAATACGACATGTTGAAGAATGTGAATGATTGTGACTACTACATGTTGGAAATATCGTGAGGGTTACAGTCTCAGTGGGTGCCCGACGATCATGTTTCTGTTGATACGAATACGAATACGAATATGTTAATACGTTGGCCAAGGCCCAGTTGACTGGTGAGAGTGTTGCTGGTGTCTCCGCCGCCCAGTACTGTGGTTTTCTCTAGATGGATCCATCGCCCAATACGTTTAAGAATACGAGTCAATATCATATCTGAATTCAACAAACACGAACATGAATATGAATACAAATATGAATATGGATACGAATATGGATATGGATATGAATATGATACGAATATGAATATGAATATGTTTATGTTTATATGAAAATGTTTATGAAAATGTTTATGCAAAAGTTTATGAAAATGTTTATGTTTAAAGTTGATGCATCATTATGAAAATGTTTATGTTTAAAGTTTTATGCATCATGAAAATGTTTACGAAAATGTTATGTTTTAAGTTTATGCATCGTCATGAAAACGATATTTTAAGTACAAGTATTTTTCATTGTTATATGTTAACTGTATTACGTAATACTTGTTATCAAGGATATGATGTGTTGAGTCTTTAGACTCACTAGGTGTGATTGATGCAAGTTATTATGATAATAATGTGAATGGAGGTCTTGATGGTTGACTTTGCTGGACTGAAGGTGCACGTAACCCGAGGACCGACGCTAGTTTTCCGCACTAGTTATGATTTATGATTTTAAGTCATGTTAAAGATATTTTTACGATGATTTATTTGTGAGTGGTTTTTGAGAGGTTATAGTATGGGCTATAATTTTCAAATAATGTTTTTGGGTTGATGAAGTAGATGGTTGTTTTACTTTTAAAATGATTCCAAAATATTTTATGATTGGGCTGAATCAGCGCCGGGAAAATCAGTCATCAAGCCTCAAATTTGTAAGTTTTTATGCTTTATGTGATTTTATGATGTTACCTGCATAAGTACATGAATTATATGTTTACGTCACATGTTTAATAGCTTCATGATAATATATGTTTTTAATGTTTTGGAATTTTTATACGTGATACGATATAAAATAAGAAATTATTTGATTTCAACGCATGTTGACTTCGTAGTGTTATTGGACTATGTTGATTTTTGGGTTTTAGTATTGGCGTTCTACTTTTTGGGGCCGAAAGTTAATCGTGAATATTATGAATGCTTTTGGGACTCATATATCATTCTAAGAAAATACTGATGACTCTTGGGTACTAGTTGAATTAATTTTCGGGAATTACTCATAAGAAATAATGATTCGAGGATTTGTAACGACTTCGGGAGTATAGAAATGTATAAATTGGGGTTTTAAGTTTTGATGAAATGTGAGATTGGTTATGAGAATTGATTTTTGGATAAATAAGTTTAAATTTTCGAAATTTATGTTATGGAAAACTGTAGAAGAAAATTAAGAATGCCAAGAACTTATAGGTTAATCGTAGGATTTTTTCGAAATTTGGGACCAATTAAGATAATTTTGAGGAAATTAAGAATTAATTTTCAATTGTTAAGGAATTTGGGGACTAGTTTAGCAATAAGTGCGAATTGAATGGGTTATATAGTAAGAATTTTGATGATTTAGACTTTTAAGAAGATTTAGAACCTCGGGATATCTTGGTTTTAGTATTATAAGTGTGACGTACCGTACTTTTTACTACTTAAAATTTGCGGAAAAATTTAAAATTTTCTTGAATACGAAAATAAAATCAATACGGTCGTCACTACATCATCCATTCACCAATAAAAATTTTGCTAAAAGAAAAGCTTGCTCAAAACATCTCGCATCAAAACATAAAATCAGAGTATTAATATTTTCATGCTTAAAATCTTAAAATAACGTGGGCGGTCCTCGGGTCTATCCTTCTGCTCAGTCCAAGCCTGCTCCTTGCTCGCCACCTCCTGTCTTCTCGTAGACATCCTCACTTGCATCGATCACGTCTAGTGAGTCTAAAGACTCAATATGTATAAACTGGAAATAGCAAGTACTACATAATAAAACCACATGCAACTTTAAATACGGTGTACATACGTGAAACTTGACTTGCATACATACATAGATGTGCCATAACGTGAAAACTTTCATAAACATGCTTGCATACTTGAACATACATGACTTCATTTTGCGTAGAGGCATGTTTCAAAGCAAGTGACCCATACATAATAAACGCCTGATCAGACAAACCACAGTATTGGGCTGACAGGAACGTATCCACTGCCACATACATGAGATCCCCGTTCATGATTTAACGGGCTGGTTGGTCCCCGTTCATAATTTAAAGCTTTCCCAACCACGATCTAACCCGTTCATAATTTAACGGGGCGGAGAGGTCCTCGGCCACGTTCACCGACTTCCAAACCCATTCATAATTTGGTCACAAGACATTTAGCATACCTCAAAAATAAAATATTTTCTTTTGCACGTCAACATACTCACTTGGCGTTGAGGGATCCATTGGACTTCGACTGGGGCCGCTGCTGCACATACTAAAACGAAACTGCATACTTAACTTGCATAGCTTAGACGTACTCATCATGCTTACTCTCAAGTTAGATCATTTCTTAAGACATTCTAAAATTTCCCCTGACTCGACCTTGATAATCCTTGCACTAAACTATGACATCAAACCCCAAAACAACCATTAAACTTTTCCCAAAAACGTGAGTACACGGACCCCGTGACCGGGTCCGTGTACAGGTCCGTCTAAGTGCGGTGGAAAGAATACTCGGGAAGAAGAAGGGGCACGGACCCCGTGCCCAGGTCCGGCTCCGGAACCGTGTGAGTGCGGGGAAAAATTGTTGTAAAGAAAAGGGAAGGCACAGACCCCGTGCACTAGTCCGTGTGGGGGTCCGTGTCCGCACACAAATTTGACACTAATGAGAAAACAAAGGCACGGACCCCGTGTAAGGGTTCGTGTATGGGTCCGGCTAGGCACTGATGGTCGAAACCTGCGTGAAGGACTCGACGTAATATTTCATTCTCCTCAACCAAACTCGATGGCTGCGAGTCGACACCTCAAGACACTTCCTAAAACTCTAAGGCATTGTATCAAACTCAAGTAAACCATTAAAATTATTCCCAAAAGTAACAACAATCAACAACCCCGACACAATCTGAAATTGCCACCATTTGTTTTCCTACGACTCTTGGATAAACTTAGTGCCTATCGACACAAAACAAAACATTAATAACCATCCCAACATCATAAACATTGTACCTATATGCAGCAGTGATCACCCGTCGATCCCCAACGAAGCCTGCAACATAAACTTCAAGAACGCATCAACATTACAATTTTCTGAAAAATGTAGTTTGAGCAGTCCCACGAAAAATGTCATAACTCACTCATTTTTCATCCAAAAATTTTGAATTTATATCAAATCGAAGGCATCGAAAAGTTCTACGTTTTTTGTATTGAAAGTTTTCTCAAAATCTCGACCGAAAATTTGAAGTTTTAACAAGAACAGTAAAAACGTGTTTTAGATCTAAAAATTTTCCTTGAAAATCGATCCAAACAATTAACCGCTCAAACTATGAACATCATACATGAATTTTACGCATAAAACAACGCAACACATAATATGACATGATCGACGCAGCAAAGGAGAGATTATACGTGCCTTTTGATGATAAACTTTACCGAGACGGCGATACCGACGCGGGAACGGAGCGAGGCTTGATCCGGGACGACCGTGGCGCTAAAATCTTGAAGAAAACGAACGCAAATTCGCTGGGAATTATAGGGGGAAGTGGGGCGGCTGCTAGGGTTCTTAGGACCCTAGGTTTTGCTCTCTCAAAATAATAAAAATCTGAATTAAAACTTGTGTGTGTGTGTTAGCCGATATTAGTGTGTGAAAAATGTGTGTGTGTGGCGTGAGTTAGTGGTGTGATTTAGGGATATTAAATTGCTTAATAATAAATTAACCACTAACTAAAAGTTAATCCAACACTAGCTCCTCGATTCCTTAGAAATAAAATACATACTACTGTTTAAATAAACTCCTTAATTAAAATAACACACTAAAAATGCTAATTTTAAAAGTTTAAAATAATTAAATCACCTAGTGATAAAATTAGACTTTTAAAAATACTAAAACTAAATAAATCATTCAAAATACCCCTTCCTAACTTAAAATGCTTACACACTAATTTTAAAAGTTCCAAACTCTTAAATTACTAAATACATAATTAAGGCTTTAAAATGCTAAAACTAAGTAAATTATTTAAAACGCCTCATCCTTAACTTAAAGCAAAATACCATCTTCCAAATTGCCAAAACCGTCACCGGCCTTTTCCTCGATCCCGCCTCTAGTAATCGCCTGAAACATGAAACTTGAAAAATATTTTAACGTGCATCACATAAACATAATTAATTTAAAATAATGCATTTAAATAAATCATGCGTCACTAAAATCGTTTTAAACTTAAATAAAATATTTAAAAATTTAATAATGCATGGGTTATACGTGTACTGAATTTGGACACTACATTTCCTCCCCCACTTATAAAAATTTCATCCTTGAAATTAAGTCTTACCGAACAACTCTGGGTAGCGAACCCTCATATCTGCCTCTGACTCCCAAGTGGCCTCTTCCACTGATTGGTTTAGCCACCGGACTTTGAATAGCTTAGTCACCTTGTTCCGAAGTCTGCGCTCCTGTCTGTCTAGGATTTGGACAGGTCTTTCCTCATAAGACAGGTCTGGAGCAAGCTGCAACGGCCCATAACTCATAATATGCGAAGGATTCGCAAGGTACTTCCTCAGCATAGAAACGTGGAACACATTGTGTACCCCGGCCAGATTCGGCGGAAGGGCTACACGGTAAGCTACTGTCCCAACTCTGTCCAGAATCTCGAACGGTCCAATAAATCTCGGACTCAGCTTGCCTCTCTTCCCAAATCTCATTACACCCTTCATAGGTGCTATCTTGACGAATGCGTGATCACCAACGGCAAACTCGAGATCTCTCCTCCTCTTATCAGCATAGCTCTTTTGACGGCTTTGGGCAGTCTTCATTCTATCACGAATCTTGACCACCACATCTGCAGTTTGCTGAACTATCTCCGGACCAAGATCTGCTCTCTCCCCAACTTCATCCCAATGGACTGGTGATCTGCACTTCCGTCCATACAGCGCCTCATAAGGAGCCATACGAATAGATGATTGGAAACTGTTGTTGTATGTAAACTCCACTAGAGGTATCTTAGACTCCCAAGTCCCCTGAAAATCAATCATACAGGATCTCAGCAAATCTTCTAAAATCTGAATCACTCGCTCAGACTGGCCATCTGTCTGCAGGTGAAAAGCTATACTGAACAGCAACTTTGTCCCCATGGCTTCATGTAAGCTCTTCCAGAAGGACGACGTAAACCTCGGGTCCCTGTCGGACACAATCGAAACTGGGAATCCATGTAAACGGACTATCTCCCTGATATAAAGCTCCACGTACTGCGTCATGGAGAAAGTCGTCTTCACTGGCAAAAAGTGTGCTGACTTCGTCAGTCGATCCACAATAACCCAAATGGCATTAAAGCCTCTGACTGATCTAGGCAATCCAACGACGAAGTCCATCGTGATGCTCTCCCATTTCCACTCTGGAATAGGGAGCGGCTTAAGCATTCCTGCTGGCCTCTGATGTTCAGCTTTCACTTGGTGACAAGTAAGACATTCTGATACGAATCTGCGGATGTCCCTCTTCATCCCTGGCCACCAATATAAAATCTGCAGGTCCTTGTACATCTTGGTACCTCATGGGTGAATTGAATACGGAGATGCATGTGCCTCTGTCAGAATATCCTGTCTGATCGAATCAACACTAGGCACCCACATTCTGCCTCTGTATCTCACAATTCCATCTGTCACTGTGTAAAGAACACTGCCCTTGGCTTCGTCTTTCAGTCTCCATTTCAGTAATTGCTCATCTGAAGACTGACCTGTCCGTATACGGTCTAGCAGAGAATAGTGGACTGTCAGATTAGACAGCCTTGGTGCTCTGCCCTTACGGTATACTTCCAAACCAAACCTCTGAATCTCAGACTGAAGAGGTCTCTGCACTGATAACTGAGCTATGACTGCAACTTTCCTGCTCAAGGCATCTGCCACAACTTTAGCTTTTCCCGGATGGTAGCTAATCTCGCAATCATAGTCTTTCACCAGTTCCAACCACTGTCTCTGCCTCATATTCATCTCCTTCTGCGTGAAGAAGTATTTCAGACTTTTGTGGTAAGTGAAAATCTGACACTTCTCGCCATACAAGTAGTGTCTCCAAATCTTCAACGCAAAGACGACTGCGGCTAATTCAAGATCATGCGTCGGATAATTCTTCTCATGCACTTTCAACTGCCTGGAAGCATAAGCTATAACCCGACCCTGCTGCATCAACACTGCGCCTAATCCGAGCTTAGATGCATCGGTATAAAGCACAAATTAACCCTGCCCTGTTGGCATGGCTAGCACTGGCGCCGAAATAAGAGCTTGCTTCAGAGTATCAAAGCTCTTCTAACATTCATCACTCCACACGAATTTAACATTCTTCTTGGTCAGTGAAGTGAGTGGCACTGCTATGGATGAAAATCCCCGAATGAACTTACGGTAGTAACCGGCTAAACCCAGAAAACTGCGGATCTCTGATGCATTCTTTGGATCAACCCATTCCTTAACGGCTGCTACCTTTGCTGGATCCACTTCAATACCACTGCTAGACACTATATGCCCCAAAAATGCTACTTTCTTCAACCAAAACTCGCACTTACTGAACTTCGCAAATAACTTGCGACTCTGAAAACCTGTAAAACTGTCCTCAAATGTTGGCTGTGCTCCTCATGGCTCTTCGAGTATATGAGAATATCGTCAATGAATACTATGACGAACTGGTCAAGGAACGGCTGAAATACTCGGTTCATGAGGTCCATGAAAATAGCTGGAGCATTCGTCAATCCAAATGGCATCACTAAGAACTCGTAATGCCCATACCTGGTCCTGAAGGCCGTCTTGTGCACATATGCATCCTTCACTTTCAGCTGGTAGTACCTTGATCGAAGATCTATCTTAGAGAACACCGTGGCTCCCTGCAACTGATCAAACAAGTCTTCGATCCTAGGCAGTGGGTACTTATTCTTTATCCTTACCTTGTTCAACTCACGGTAATCGATGCAAAGTCTCATGCTTCCATCCTTCTTCTTCACAAAAAGCACTGCTGCGCCCCAAGGCGAGCAACTAGGGCGGATAAATTCCTTTTCGAGAAGCTCCTGAATCTGCTGCTTGAGCTCTAACATCTCAGCTGGAGCTAATCGATACGGTGCCTTAGAGATTGGCACTATGCCTGGCATGAGGTCAATAGCAAACTCAACCTCTCTCTTTGGTGGAAGACCTGAAACATCGTCTGGGAATTCACTGACTACTGGCACGTCGGATAAAGATAGAGTGGGCACATCGGGCGCTGAAATAATACTGGCCAAGATGGCCTGACACCCCTTGGAAATCAGCATCCTCGCCTGCATGCACGAAATCATGCGAGGGAAGCTTCTCCATCTGTCTGGCTCAAATAGAAACTGTTCCATGCCCAACGGTCTAACCAATACTGATCTTTTCTGGAAGTCAATCAGGACCCTGTTCTTTGTTAGCCAGTCCATTCCCAAAATAATGTCGAACTCTGGCATCGGCAGTAGAATCAAATCCGCATATACTAGATTGCCCTGCAATTCTAGATCAATGTCTCTAATCACGCTAGTCGCTAACAGTTTTTCACCGGATGGGACTGTCACCGAAAAATTTATGTCTAGGCCAATGGACTTGATGTCCAGATGATTAGCAAAAGTCTCCGAGATGAAGGAGTGAGTGGCTCCTGAATCTATCAGTGCCGTCGTGGTAATTTCTTTATGAAAATATTCCCTGAGATGCGTTAGCACAACAAACTAACTTATATCCCAAAAATTCTACCATAAACCTCAAGCATAGAAGGAATCAATACTCCAAGTGACCCAAAAGTATTACTAGCACACTAATAACTCCAAATAAAATTCCACATGCAAGGCAAAATAATACTGATCTTAGGTAGAAAAGGTTACCGGTCAGTAGTGTAGTGTCTGGGTTCGCCTCCTGTGCATGCATAGCGAACACCCTGCCCTGAGTTGGCTGCTTCCATTGTGGGCACTCTTTCAGCATGTGGTCAGTGGCTCCACATTTAAAACATTTCTCGGATCCCCATAGGCATTGTCCAGGATGCTGGCGATTGCACTTCTGACACACTGGGAAGTTGCCGGGCTTCTGAGACGCCCCTTGCTGTTGAATTGGACCCTTGCCCTTTGGCGGTCCCTGATATGGTTTCTTCCCTGGCGGCCCTTGAAACGGCCTCTTAAACTGGGGCCTCTAATGCTGCTGCTGCGGGTGTTGTGGTGGTGCCTGATAGGGCCTCTTGCCCTGCCTGTCAGCCTCTATATCCCTCAGATCTTGCTCTGCTGCCAATGCTCTTGACACGGCAACTGCGTAAGTAGTAGAGCCAGCAACTCGAACGTCACGGCGCAAGATCGGCCGCAACCCATCCATGAAGTGCCTCAGCTTACTCTGGGCATCATTAGCTATGAGAGGCACAAAGTAACAACCCCTCTCGAACTTCCTGACGAAGTCTGCTATGCTGCTGTCTCCCTGTCATAGCGACATGAACTCTCTGATAAGACGAGATCGTACTTCTTCAGTGAAGTACTTGGTGAAAAACACTTCCTTGAATCCATTCCAAGACAAAGTCGGCAAATTAATTGCCAACGACGCACTGTCCCACAAACGTCTAGCATCGCTTGCTAAAAAGAATATGGCACAACGGACTCGGTCTACATCCTGCAGCTCCATGTAGTCAAAAATCACTTCGATGGACTTAATCCATCCCTCTGCCACCATCGGGCCAGTAGATCCCAAAAAATCCTTAGGATTCATACTCTGGTACCTCTCATACACCGCTTCTGGTCTGGGCCTTGCCCCTGCATTCGCTGCAGCCTGGTTCCCCGCAAACTGTGCGAAGAATTGCATCATACCTGCAAGCATCTGTGCCTGCATGTCTGGAGGTGGGGGTGGAGGTGGAGGAGCGTATCTCCTTTCCTCCCGAGCTTCTCTATCCTCGTCCCTTGCGTCACACTCAACCACACGTCTAGGAGGCATACTGTTCCAATAATTTACCCGACACGTAAACCCAATATGCATGAACATGATATAAATGACATAAGGTGCACGTACTACAACTTGAAAATATGCACATGCTGAAATCAGAACTTAATGCTTACTACATAACATGAATTTGGAACTTTAAAACTTACAGACTTGAGGTGTGACTTCATGAGCTTCTTGCGACTGGCAGTAGGCATAACCCTTTACAAGAACACCGCTCTGATACCAACTGTGACGTATCGTACTTTTACTACTTAAAATTTGCGGAAAAATTTAAAATTTTCTTGAATACGAAAATAAAATCAATACGGTCGTCACTACATAATCCATTCACCAATAAAAATTTTGCTAAAAGAAAAGCTTGCTCAAACATCTTGCATCAAACCATAAAATCAGAGTATTAATATTTTCATGCTTAAAATCTTAAAATAACGTGGGCGGTCCTCGGGTCTAGCCTTCTGCTCAGTCCAAGCCTGCTCCTTGGTCGCCATCTCATGTCTCCTCGTAGACATCCTCACCTGCATCGATCACGTCTAGTGAGTCTAAAGACTCAACACGTATAAATTGGAAATAGCAAGTACTACATAATAAAACCACATGCAACTTTAAATACGGCATACATACGTGAAACTTGACTTGCATACATACATGACGTGCCTTAACGTGAAAACTTTCATAAACATGCTTGCATACTTGAACATACATTACTTCATTTTGCGTAGAGGCATGTTTCAAAGCAAATGACCCATACATAATAAACGCCTGATCACACAAACCACAGTACTGGGCTGACAGGGACGTATCCACTGCCACATACATGAGATCCCCGTTCATGATTTAACGGGCTGGTTGGTCCCCGTTCATAATTTAACGCTTTCCAACAACGATCTAACCCGTTCATAATTTAACGGGGTGAAGAGGTCCTCGGCCACGTTCACGGACTTCTAAACCCATTCATAATTTGGTCACAAGACATTTAGCATACCTCAAAAATAAAATATTTTCTTTTGCACGTCAACATACTCACTTGGCATTGAGGGATCCATTGGACTTCAACTGAGGCCGCTGCTGCACATACTAAAACGAAACTGCATACTTAACTTGCATAGCTTAGACGTACTCATCATGCTTACTCTCAAGTTCGATCATTTCTTAAGACTTTCTAAAATTTCCCCTGACTCGACCTTGATAATCCTTGCACTAAACTATGACATCAAATCCCAAAACAACCATTAAACTTTACCCAAAAATGTGAATACACGGACCCCGTGACCGGGTCCGTGTACGGGTCCGTCTAAGTGCGGTGGAAAGAATACTCGGGAAGAAGAAGAGGCACGGACCCCGTGCCCAGGTCCGGCTCCGGGTCCCTGTGGGTGCGGGGAAAAATTGTTGTGAAGAAAAGGAAAGGCATGGACCTCGTGCCCTAGTCCGTGTCCGCACGCAAATTTGACACTAATGAGAAAACGAAGGCACGGATCCCGTGTAAGGGTCCCTGTATGGGTCCGGCTAGGCACTGATGGTCGAAACCTGCGTGAAGGACTTGACGTAATATTTCATTCTCCTCAACCAAACTCGATGGCTGCGAGTCGACACCTCAATACACTTCCTAAAACACTAAGGCATTGTATCAAACTCAAGTAAACCATTAAAATTATTCCCAAAAGTAACAACAATCAACAACCCCGACACAATCTGAAATTGCCACCATTTGTTTTCCTACGACTCTTGGATCAACTTAGTGCCTATCGACACGAAACAAAACGTTAATAACCATCCCAACATCATTAACATTGTACCTATATGCAGCAGTGATCACCCGTCGATCCCTAACGAAGTCTGCAACATAAACTTCAAGAACGCATCAACATCACAATTTTCTGAAAAACGTAGTTTGAGCAGTCCCACGAAAAATGTCATAACTTACTCAATTTTCATCCTAAAAATTTCGAATTTTATATCAAATCGAAGGCATCAAAAAGTTCTACGTTTTTTGTATTGAAAGCTTTCTCAAAACCTCGACCACAAATTTGCAGTTTTAACAAGAACAGTAAAAACGTGCTTTAGATCTAAAAATTTTCCTTCAAAATCGATCCAAACAATTAACCGCTCAAACTATGAACATCATTCATGAATTTTACGCATAAAACAACGCAACACATAATATGACATGATCGACCCAGCAAAGGAGAGATTATACGTGCCTTTTGATGATAAACTTTACCGAGACGACGATACCGACGCGGGAACGGAGCGAGGCTTGATTCGGGACGACCGTGGCGCTAAAATCTTGAAGAAAACGAACGCAAATTCGCTGGGAATTATAGGGGGAAGTGGGGCGGCTGCTAGGGTTCTTAGGACCCTAGGTTTTGCTCTTTCAAAATAATAAAAATCTGAATTAAAACTTGTGTGTGTGTGGCGTGAGTTAGTCGTGTGATTTAGGGATAATAAATTGCTTAATAATAAATTAACCACTAACTAAAAGTTAATCCAACACTAGCTCCTCGATTCCTTAGAAATAAAATACATACTACTGTTTAAATAAACTCCTTAATTAAATTAACACACTAAAAATGCTAATTTTAAAAGTTTAAAATAATTAAATCACCTAGTGATAAAATTAGACTTTTAAAAATACTAAAACTAAATAAATCATTCAAAATACCCATTCCTAACTTAAAATTCTTACACACTAAATTTAAAAGTTCTAAACTCTTAAATTACTAAATACATAATTAAGGCTTTAAAATGCTAAAACTGAGTAAATTATTTAAAACGCCTCATCCTTAACTTAAAACAGAATATCATCTTTCAAATTGCCAAAACCGTCACCGGTCTTTTCCTCGATCCCGCCTCTAGTAATCGCCTGAAACATGAAACTTGAAAAACATTTTAACGTGCATCACATAAACAAAATTAATTTAAAATAATGCATTTAAATAAATCATGCGTCGCTAAAATCGTTTTAAACTTAAATAAAATATTTAACAATTTAAATAATGCATAGGTTATACGTGTACTCAATTTGGGCACTACAATAAGAAATTTTAATCAAGAGTTTTTAAGAATGAATCAATATTAGGCTTGAAAATCTAAGCGTTAGCGGATGTCTTTGGGATTTTAAGATTGAAATTTAATAAGTTGATGAATATTTTGGGAATAATATAAGGAAAGTAATATACGATAAGTGTGGGCATCCATATTTTAATATTGAGAATTGTAAGAAAAATTGAAATTCGAGTTTATAATAGTAGTACCACTAAGTCATTTAGGTATTTTTAAGTTGGGATTTGAAAATAAGAATTTAGAAGGTAAAATTAATTGGGATCAAGTAGACGTATGGACATTCTAGAACTTAAGTTTGATCAGAGTAGCGCAGCAGAAGCGTGGATTTTTGGGATAATAAAACTAAGCCTAAACTTTGGGTTATTAAGGATAAGCGAATTTCGAGGACGAAATTTAATTTAAGGGGGGAAAATTGTAACGCCCCGAAAATTTAAAAGTCCACGCGAACCACATGAATGCAATTATTAAATTACTTTGTATTTTTATTTAAATTTTTTAATTGCATGAATTAATTATGTTGTGCATATTTACATGTTTAAAATATATTTACATGGTTGCATTAAAATGTGATTTTAAGGGTTATTCGAGTTGCGATCGAGGAACGGAGACCTAGTGCTGAAAAATGAAAAATGTTTTATTAAATAGTTGTTTTTAATTATTTAAAATATGAGTGATGCTTTTTCTTATTTTTGAAAATATGGGGTTTTGAGTTGATTTTATACGGCGGGACGTAATTTTTATCGGTGTTGGTTTTTTAACAAAAATACGAACGTTTTGGCAATCCGGCTAATAGATTCACAAACATATTTAAACAAAATTGTTTCTAATAAGTTAATTAAGCACTAATGGGCCTAAATTACCTACTTGATGGGCTTAAGCCTAATTAGTGAATAATTATCTATTTAATACTCAACAACCCTACCATAAACCATCATACCCACGCTCACTTTCTGAAAAATCTCTCCAAAGAAAACCCCTTAAGAAAGTAGATAGACTGCCACAACCAAGGGCATTTTTTGGTATCTATTAGAAGGATGACTCCTTGACAGAAACCCTACACAAAAGGCCAATAACCTTCTTCCACAAAACGAAAACTGCCAATGCATTTTGACCTCAACATTCAGTAATATCATAGATAAGAGCACAATTTGCAGCCGTTTATTTGTTAATGTTAAATTGAAGTTCCTTGTTTTTGCATAGTAACACACTGCTATTGACAGCACATAACCCTCAAAATAATAAAACACAATAAATTAAAAATAATATATTAGATTTCAGATGCTACACTATTAGGGGTAAAATTAATATATGGTAGTAAGAGAATCAGGAGAGCCAAGGTGTGCATACTTCTCCAATATCCTTTTCCTGCCCTGATGGTTTGATCTGCAAGGAAGTAGGGTCTTGAAAAGAAAATCAGGCTCGGGCCATTCAAGAGCTTCACAAGCAACTCCAAGGAGAATTATCTCGGGTCCGATCTACTCATGAAGAAGAAGTGGCCGGCCTCCGCACTTCTTTGGATATGACCAATCAGCAACTCTCGCAGCTCAGGCAGATCTGGTGAAGGCCATAGATGATGTGACTGGGGCCTTGTCTGGGAGGAGACCCTGAAGGGGACTATCTCGTTCTTAGAATCAAGGACTGATTCTTTGAATAACAAGGTAGAAAGAAAGATGTCCCAGGCGACAGCCGCTGAGGATGCCCTGGCTATTGCTAAAAACACTCAGAATAAGTGGCAAACCTTTCTACTCCAATCCCTGGATTTTAAGAAGGTTGTTGAAGATTGGGCCTATCTTCTCTTCAAGACTGGTTACGATAAGTGTCGAGAGCAATTTGAAGAAGTCTGGCTTATTCCAGAGGATAGGGAAGATTTCCTAGTTTCGATCGAGTTATAGCGTCCCTTCCCAAGGATGCTGAAGAGGGGAAGGAGGAGGCTCAAGAAGAAGAGCAGCCGGGGTCGAGCCCTGTAGATTTAGAGTAGGAATGCAATATTTTCCTTTGCTTGTAATCCTTGCCTTCGGGCTGTTATCAATGAAACATTTTTTCTTTTTATTGAAATAATCTATCCCTTTAATTGTTTTGCTTCCATATAATTTGATAGAGTTGTAATATAACCGGCCTTAGATTCTTCTTTATTCATAAGCTGTTCGTGAATGCTAAATCTTTGAATTTTCAAAGTGTTGAGAAATAGCCGGTATTTTCAATAAGTAGTCGAGATGTAGAGCCTGAGCCGTGTATAAATCCATGTACTTAGTACATGTTCTGAGGACTTGATAAATAACTAGGGTACAGAACCTTGGGCCGAGGAACTGGTCCTGGGACTTCGAATTGTTAAGGTGAGAAGCCACGAACCAGGGTACGGAGCCCTGGGCTTATTAAATAACCAGTGTACGGAGCCTTGGGCCAGGGAGCTGGTCTCGGGACTTGGAATGGTCGAGGTGCGGAGCCTCGAGCCAGGGTACGGAGCCCCGGGCTAATTAAATAACCAGGATACGGAGCCTTGGGCCGGACAGCTGGTCCCGGGACTTGTAATGGTCGAGGTTCGGAGCCCCGAGCCATGGTACGGAGTCCTGGGCTTATTAAATAACTAGGGTACGGAGCCCTGGGACGGGAAAATGGCCCCGGGACTTGGAATGGTCTAGGTGCAAAGCCCCGAGCCAGGGTACGGAGCCCTAGGCTTATTAAATAACCAAGGTACAGAGTCCTGGGCCGGGGAGCTGGTCTCGGGACTTGGGATGGTCGAGGTGCGGAGCTCCGAGCCAGGTACGGAGCCATGAGCTTATTAAATAACTAGGATACAGAGCCCTGGGCCGGGGAGTTGGTCTCAGGACTTGGAATGGTCGTGAAGCGGAGCCCCGAGCTAGGGTAAGAAGCCCTGGGCTTATTAAAATTAGACCGGGGCCTTATACCTCCCAAGTTTAGATATAATATTTATGCACTTTCTATGAAGAAATGAAATTCATTATGTCTTCGAATAATAACTACATCTTCAAGAGTAATACTTTTTCAAATGAAATACTTTCCAGGGTCGCTTGAGAGAGGGTTCTTGAGCATCCTCCAGATAAAAAGCTCCCTAGCTAACTCTTCGGCTTCCACCCACTTTGAAAAATAGTCGATGGTCACCAAAAGAGATTTCTATTGAGATCGGGTAACTGGAAATGGACTGATAATGTCTATACCCCACTGATCGAAAGGGCAAGATGCCCAGATAGGCTTCATTGAAGTGGCCGAGCTGTGCTGAAAATTAGAGTGATATTAACATCCTTCACATGTTCGGACAATCCGGGATGAATCTTAATTTAGATTGGGCCACCAAAATCCGGCCAACATGGATTTCCTGGCTAACACAGTTCCTCCAAGATGCTCCCCACAACATCCTTCGTGTATCTCTCAGAGGACATACTCTACTTATTCCCCATCTAGACATTTTAACAGAGGTCCTTGGTATGATCTCCTATAAAAAAATGTTATTTAAGAGAACAAACCTGGAAGCTTGTTTTCTGACTATTTGAGCCCAGGCTCGATCATCAGGTAGTTGGCCCCGGGTCATGAACTCGATGAGAGGTGTCATCCATGAGTTTTTTTGCACGGGTAGCGGCTCTTCTTCAGTAGAAAGAACGAGCCGGGTGAAAAATAGTATCTCTCGGGTGCGGTAGCCATTTTGGCTAAGGCATCTGCTTCATTGTTTTCCCCTCGAGGGATTTGCTCAATGCTCCAATCCACGAAGGATTCTGCCTGAGCCAAAATGAGCTTCAAGTATTTAAGCATCCTTTCATCCTTGACTTCATAAGCTCCATTTATCTATTGGGTTAGTAGTTGTGAATCAGAATAAAGGATGATACGAGAAGCTCCCGTTTCCCTGGAAGAACACATATAAGCCAGAACAACCTCATATTCCGCTTCATTATTGGTCACCTTAGAATCAATTCTCAAGGCCAATTTAATCTTTTCTCCCGGGGGGCTATTACCACTACTTCTACTCCACATCCAGAGAGGCTAGACGCCCCCCATCCACAAAGACTGTCCATACCTCTTCTTTATCTGGTTGAATCAACTTTGAAAGAAAGTCTGATAGAGCTTGAGCTTTAATTGCCACTCGGGATTTGTACTTGATGTCATACTCTCCCAACTCAATTTTCCATCTTACCATCCTCCCGGAAACCTCAGAGTGAGTCATGATTCTCCCGAGAGGACTGTTGGTGAACACAATGATTGGATGATATAGAAAATAAGGCCGTAATTTTCGAGTAGTCATGATCAGGGATAGAGCTATCTTCTCTACTTCACTATATCTGAGCTCGGCTCCTCTGAGAGCGTGGCTGACATAATGTAAGGTCCAGAAAATTAATTTACGTAACCTGAATGCATGCAATATAAAGTCTTATTTAAAAGATGTGTTTATTTATTTTTATGCATTTAATACATAAATATTGAATGATAGGATTCATTTCATGATTATTTTAAAAGTTCATGCATTAGGGTTTCTAGATGCATTTCGCGCTCGATTGAGGAACGGAGACCAAAGAATTATCAGAAAAATTATTTTTATTACATGCTTAATTTTTATTTATTAATTTAAAGTGTTTTAAGTGTATTTTTCAAGAGATGGGCTTTGTTGGGTATTTTTACCCGTCAGATCATATTTTTAATCGGTACGTTTATTTTAACGAATATGAGGACTTTTTGAGGTTTCGGGTAATATTTTTAAAAACATATCAAAATGAAATATTTTTCGGGAATGTTTATGGGTTTGTTTTATTACTAAATGGACTCAAAATCATTTTTAGTCCTTTCAAAAATTAATTAGGGCCCATTAATGGTTTGTTTTGTACCTATTTGCCACTTAAACCTAACCCTAACCCTACTTATGTGTCTCGGCTGCCCCTCACCCTCACATAGCAGCCTTGCCTTCGGTTTTACAGCAAGAAACATAGCAGTCACCTTGGTTTAATCCATTAAAAATCGAAGCAAGCTTCTTCCCCACTCCTCCGGCGCTTCCCGACGCGTTCTTCTTCAAGTTTTTGAGCATAATTCATCAAGGCACACATGTTCTTCCTTTGTGCATCATATATGCTGATATTATGCGTAAAGTTTGTGTAAAATCATGTAAAATTTTTTATCCATCAATGTGTGCGTTTTGTTGAAGGTTTACATGAAAAATATTGCATCTTTTGTTAGTTGCTCACGTTTTCTTGAATGTTGTTGCAAGAGGGCTGTCGAGGGTTGTTGCTGAAGGTTTTATGGTCGAGAGTAATGTTGTCACTAAGATGGAATCGAAGGAGGGCAGGTATGGGGTGAGGGCCAAGAGTTGGTGTCCTAGGCGGCTAGGGTTTTGGGCATATCGCGTTCAAGGAGTTGGGCCTGGCGGTACAAGAGCCAATACAAGGCTTAGACCAGACCCTGATGGGTATGAGACATGGCTGAAGATGTCTTAAATGCTGCTGGAGCCACCCCTGATGCCGATCGATTGTGGAGAATGAAGGGTAGCCACAAGTGTGCTTTTCTTGGGGGCTAGTGATTGAAGGTGGGTTGTGGCTAGCATGGGAGTATATCCGTGGGCTCAGCAGGACCAGAGGGAGCCTAGGCTGGTCTAAGTGAGGTTGGTTAGTGGCTGGTCCGCTTGATCATGGGCTAGGTGCGAGATAATGGAGCTTAATTGTATTAGGATTCGGTCATGGCACTTGCTGAAAATTACAGCAGTATGTGGCCTCGTTTTTGTGGGTCATAGTATGCTGTAATGTGAGGTTTATGGTTTGGTATGATGTATTTTAGGCATGGTTTAATTTTGGATTAATTTGGTCAAAGTTCGGGTCGATTCGGGTTAAAACCGGGACCCCGGTCCAAGTTTTAAATGAATCGGTTAAGCTTTGTAGCAGGCTCGATTTTACGTCTAAGAAACACTTTTTAATATGTTTTGGGATGTTTTAAGTTTTTTGGTAAGCTTCGGATCAAAATTTATAGGTCCAGGGGCAAAATGGTCATTTTGCACCCGAGTCTAGATTTTTGTCCCGGCAGCGCCCTGAACACAATTTTATCATGTTTTTAAATGTTTATGCATCATGAACATGATTTTTATGAATCTATGAAATATACGTTCATGCTTGCTTTTAAGAAAATATACGCATGTTCATGATTTTGATAAATGATGAAAATGATGATGTTTTGAAGGATGAAAATTAGTTGTGGCTATCGAAGTATATATAAATGCTGATGATGACGCCTAGGCATAGTGGATGGGTAATACTGTCACTGACGTCCGACAGACACCGGGTACCGCGGTTCTATATAGATGGATCTATCGTAAATGATGAATGATGTACGAGAGCCACAACTAATGAATTGAATTCACCAAAGAAAATGATGTATAAGGATATGATGATAATGATGAGCTGTTTTGACATGTTACGATTTCATATGACACGTTTACATTTACGCTTTTAAAGTTCATGAAAGGTATGTTGATTACAGTATATTTTCACTACTGTGTGCTATGTAGATGTACTTGTCATTTTCAGTACAGGTGTGTTGAGTCTTTAGACTCATTAGGCGTGTGTGATGCAGCTGAGCATGTTTATGAGAGGACTAGAGGTGCCGAACTCTGAGTCGGCAAGACTGGATGTGAGTGCACGACCCGAAGACCACATTTCTTCCGCACATGATGTTTTTATGATTTTTAAGAGGACATGAGTATATGCATTGGTTTTGTATGTTACTGATTTCAAGATTTTTACTCGTTATGTTACGCTTTTTCTGTTGGTCGAGTTCGGCCTTTTTAACTGCACTGTTTTAAGTTGTTAAACATTTACGATTATTTTTAAATGGCATGTTTTCGGTAGGATTGCATGCATGCAAAAATATTTAAGTGCATATTTCGAAAAGGTAAGCTTTTACAAAAAAAATATTTCTGCATTTTAAATAAGTAGATGTTTCACATAATATACAGGCTTCTGATCAGAACCTTCTTCCCGTATAAGCACTGAGCTAACAACATATTATGTGGTAGATAAGTAAACAAACAACTTTTCCCCAGGCTCGGCTTCATCAAGACAGGTAGTTCGATCAAATGGCTCTTAAGATCTCTGAATGCTTGTTCAGATTTATCATCCCAACCAAACTTTTGTGCCTTCCGGAGGATCTGAAAGAAATGATATCTTCTATGTGCAGATCAGGAGATAAATCGGGACAGAGCAGCAATTCTCCCGGTTAGCTTTAGCACCTCTCGGATTGACCGAGGGGATGACATGTCTAAGACAGCCTTTAATTTCTCGGTGTTAACCTCAATCCCTCAATCAGTAACTACAAAGCCCAGAAATTTTCCACTCTTTACCCCAAAGATGCATTTGGCATGATTTAGCTTAATCGCATATCGTCTGAGAGTGGCAAATGTTTTTTCCAGATCAACTATAAAATAAGAAGCCTCACGTGACTTAACAAGTATATCATCCACATAAACTTCAATGTTTCTCCCCAACTGTTTTGCAAATACTCGATTCATTAATTGTTGATATGTGGCTCCAGCATTCTTCAGTCCAAAGGGCATGACCACATAACAAAACGTTCACCCTTAATGAAACTGACCTTGTACCCTAATCAGCTTGGGCTGGGGGAATTTGATGATACCCCTGGTAAGCATCCATAAAGCTAAGCAATTCATATCCAGAAGTAGAATCTACCAACTGATCAATCCGAGGAAGAGGATAATGATATTTGGGACAGGCTTTATTAAGATCTCTGAAGTCCACGCACATCCTCCATTTCCCTGTAGCCTTAGAAACTAGCACTATATTCGAGAGCAAGGTAGGAAATTGTACCTATAGAATGTGACCAGCCCTCAATAGTTCTTGGACTTGCATATCAATTACTTTATACTTTTCTGGACCAAAATGTCTTTTCTTTTGCTTCACTGGCTGAGATCCCGGCATGATATTCAAGCTATGCTCACCCACCTGAGGTGAGACTCCAATTATTTCCTGTTGAGCCCAAGCAAAACATCAATATTAGTTTTCAAACAATTCAATAAATTGAACCGAGTGGATGAGTCAATATCTCGGGCCACCAGGATCTCCTTCCTAAGCTCAATCTCCATCATATCCTGCTCTTCTTCTGCTATAAAATGTACTCCTTTCTCGACTATTTCCTCCACATCATTATGAGTCTTTCCCTTCTCCTCCTTCCTTACTCTCTTTTGATCTACCCTAACTGTTTCCACATACATTTCTGGGAAGAAGGCTGATCTCTCCGGAATTCCCTCACTTGACTTCCGACTTGAAATTATATCTTCTGGTGGAATGTGGATGCGACAGCTTGTAATTCATTCATGGCCGATCATCCCAGAATAATGTTGTAAGATGAGGGTGCATTCACAACTGTGAAAGTGGTCATAACTTTTATTCCTTAACCCCTCAGTACCAAGGGTTAAGGAAAAATAATCTCTCCTTCAAGGTACACAGCATGACCCGTAATACCAAAAAGAGCTGTTTCAATTGGATCCACCTGATACCCTTGCAAATCCATCTGCACTAGGGCTTCCATGAAAATAACATTAACAAAGCTTCTTGAGTTAACAAAGACCCGCATGACATCGTAATTAGAAACCCGGGCTTGGATCACCTGGGCATCATTATGCAGTAGATTGACGCCCTTGAGATCCTCTGGGCCAAAGCTGATAACTGTTTAACTCCTCCTCATTCATTCCACCTCCATACAGTCTCTCCTACACCTTGACTTCCTTGCTCGATATGAATCGCCATCAGTAGATCCTCCAGAGATCATTTTTATGACCCCCAAGACAGGGGGTAAGGCCTTCTTCCTCTCGGGCTTCACATTCTTCCTCCTACTTGAGGCATCTCTCGAGTCCTCTCGGGCACTGGGTCCTGACTGCCGAGTTGTCCATCCCGGTCTAGCAGGTGTGTAACGACCCATTAGAGGCCCAGTGGACCGCCCATACGGCCGCTCAACTGGTACCAGGACTCTTGATATCAATGTACTTATCCTATAGGTCATGGGATCGAGTCCTGGGAAGGCGAAAGAAACCCCTTGGTAGGGAGGGGGAGATCCTATGAGTAACGCGTACGACGCCTATGGGAAGCCCGTGAGGGAAAAGGCCACTTTGAGGGAGCCCAAGATCGGGATAGCCTTGGGTCGATCGGGGCAATGGGCCGTATGGGCGGTCCACTGGGCCTGTAATGGAACGTTACAAGGTGGGACATAATCTCTCTTCAACGTCCGACACTCCTCTGTGTTATGGAAACACACTTTATGAAGGGTACATTATCCCTTCTTCTCGAGCCTAGTAAATTGTTGAGGAGGGGGCATGTCCCTGCTACACTCTTGGACATCCCGGTCCCAAGAAATTTTCAGGAGCACAAGATGATAAACATAAAAATTGTATATTAATTTAATGTTTTATAATATAAATATATAGTTTTTGTTTTATTAAATGTTTAAATATTATATGTTTTATAATAAGTTGTATAAAATATAAGTTGTTGTGTAATTACAATTTTTACTATTTTTTACAGGTTCAATAAAACAAGAATAAATTTGGCGTTGCAAATGAGATTAAGATGATTATTGGACCTGTAGAAAGTTAATGTTAATATCTACAATATTGGTGGCAAGCATGAGATAAAAATCCTCTCACAATTGGGATCAAATTAAGCAACAAATAAAGTTACCAAAGGAGTGGCAGTTTTACCATGCTCTAATATTTTGACCATATCTCTCAAATTACTTGGTCAAATGGTTTGAAAAAAATACCACAACGAGACAACTCAATTATCCACATATTTTTTTTTATGTAAAGAAGCAAATTCGGAGAAGAAGATTATCAAAAGTGATGTGTAATATAAAATAATATCTTGGAACACCAATGAAGACTTATGTGTAAAAAAAATAATATTTTATTTGTGGTTGTCTCCCCAAATTTGGCTATAAATAGGGGTGCATTGTAATGTATTGAGATATTTCTCATTCTCTGAACAAACCTTTGAGTTCATAATATTTCTCTCTATATTTTTCCTTTATTTCTTCATTTAAATATAATTAGCATGTTAATTTCATATTCAAAGTTTTACACTTTGAATAATGAATAGCTAACTTCCTAAAGTTGAGATGAAAAGGTGAAACTCTTGGCATGATAATAAGGTTACTAAAAGGTAAGAATCTATGTTTTATATTATTTAATCATTATTTATTGTTTATGTTATATTTATTTCTTTAAGCATTTTTATACCCTACTTATAAGTGGGAGTTTTGATTTATTGTTGCTATATGTTACACTAAATTCTTGGAACCATTTAAATGTTAGTTTGGTATTGCCAACCATTTAAAGTGGATGCCTTGATTTATTATATATGAATATATTATAATATTAAATTACTTGGAACCATTTAAATGTTTTTTTGGTTTACCAACCATTTAAAGTGAGAACTTTGATTTATTATATATAAATATATCATAATATTAATTTCTTGGTACCATTTAAATTTTAGTTTATTTTTACCAACCATTTAAAGTGGGAACCTTGATTTAGTGTTTAAAAATATATATATAGCACAATAAATACTTGACAACATTTATAAGTTTTGGTATATATTATATACTTATAAGATAATAATATATAACATAATATAAATATGATTATTTAATATATTGGAACCATTTTATTAAGTGGATTTCAATAATGTTCGTTAATGTTAACTTTATTAAAATACCAAGAGTGGATCTTTTAATCTCAACTACTTAAATTAAAATTTGAACAATTAAAAATTACTAATTAAAGATTCAAACAACTAAAATAAAAAATAAATAAAAAGACATTGTAGTGGACTTGTAATTACCTTATCTTCCTCGTGGATATGATATTCGAACTCATCGAATTATACTACTTGTGGACAACATGCTCTTGGGAGTGCAACAATCAAAGTCGCAACACAAGACGAGGAAAAAGCCCGGGGTTACCCCTTCTCTGCCCTCTTTCCTCGGGTTTAGACACCCGGTCACCCTTTTCTCTCTTCAAATCCTCCCTCTTCTGATTCTACGCCTCCTCCATATTGATGTACTTTTCCGCCCGGGCCAACAGATCATTGAAATCCCCGGGCGCTTTCTTGGTTATTGATCCAAAAAGCTCCCCTTCCCATAGGCCCTGAGTAAATGTAATAATTTTTGTCTCGAGAGCACAAGAGGAGACATCCAAATCAACTCGATTGAATCTCCGGATATAAGCCCTCAAACTTTCTTCCGGGCTTTGCTTCACCTCGAAAAGACTGAAGGTAATTTTCTTGTATTTCTTGCTGCTACTGAAGTGGTGCAAGAATACCTTCTGAAAGTACTCGAAGGATTGTATACTCTGAGGGGCCAGTCCCTCAGACCATCTCTAGGCTGAGTCAACCAAAGTGGTTAGGAACACTTTTCATTTAATCTTGTGAGCATAACAGTGCAGCATGACCATGTTTTCAAACCCTCCCAAATCCTCCTCAGGGTCAGCACTGCCATCATAGTCTTTGATTTTGGCGGATTTGAAATGCCCGGGTAGAGGTTTCCTAACAATGGCATCCACAAAGGGGCATCCTTTAGTGATTATCCGAGCATGATTCCGACTTCCCATTTGCCCCTCCAGAATCCTCATCTTCTCCTTCAATTCTTCCAACTCCTCGGCCACAGTAGGAGACTTAGAATCGCACTAGACTCCCTTTCCTTCATCCTCACTTCCTCCTACCTCACTTCTTGCTCTCGCTCCTACTCCCCTTCAAACCGTGTAGCATAATGAGAAGGGGCCCTTCTTGTTACGGCCTTCTCTTCTGCATCGGATATAATCCGAGCCAAGTCTTCCGGGGACAAAGTAGTAAGAGGTGGAGGTCCTGTGGGTGGAAGACCTCCTTGTCCAGAGATAAGTGCATCATCTCCAGGAACCCAGGAACTGTCTTGATTTTTCCTTCTTGTAGGAGTCATATCTATGTCTTGAGCTCAATTTCCCACAAAAGACGCCAATGATGAGATCCGGGCGAATTGGGTGAGCTGGGTCGGAGCAATCCACCGGATCTGATAAGAGTTTTTGTTAAGGGAAAATGATCAAGGAATATGGCTTCAAACGTAACCTGCAGACAAGAAAATGAACTCGTGAATGAGCGTCGGAGGAGGGTCCGGCATAGCCACTCCGATGCTTAAGTCAGCAGGTGAAGATGAAGGGTATATTATGTATATGTGATGATATACATGAATGCTAAGAGCTTAAAAGCAAAAATATTCGGATCCCTCAAATGTAAAACATACCTGCTATTTATAGGAAGGAAATCTCGTGATTACCTTGTTTTCAGTGTCCACCGGCTAATTAGGGTAAGGTGGCTGCCCATACCCTACTTCTGATAAATTCTCTGACACGCCAAACTCTTGTAGTTCTGACAGTAATGATTGTCAAGAATAAGGTAACACATGCTGATGCACTCGAGTGAGGTGTTATTTTCGCGGTAACCCGGGTAAAAATCCTCCCGGGAATTTGTGTGAGAGCCCGGGCTTCTGGTAGCCCGGGAAGACGATGTCTCTAGCATTCATCTGCCCGATTTCTGATGAACCCTTCCTACAGACTTACCCTGATTTTGCTTACCCATATAATATCTCGGGTCATCCATGACCCACGCTCTAATGGGGGTATCACCAAGAATTTATATATTTTGTCCTATAACTTTTTTTTTCCATTTTTCGTACTGTTAAAACGATTTTGCATTTTATTCTTGTAACTTTCATTTTTGTTCCATTTTTTTTTATCATGTCAACGCGGTGCATTTGCAATTGTTGTCTTGTAACTTGTATGTTTTTCATTTTTGGTCAACTTTTTAACCGGAGTCCGTCTATTTTTCTTCCAAATAATATTCTAAACAAATCGCGACATGTATTGAAGTTTTCTTCCAAGAATCAATGTGACATCCTTGTCTAGGGTGGGCATTTATTCTCGGGTATCGGGTACCCTATCCGACCCGATTGGGTCGGGTATTTTTTTATAAAAATCGGGTTCGTCGGGTACCCGACATTATCGGGTTCGGGTAATTTTACCGATACCCGATCGGGTATCGGGTACCCAAATTTATTTTTTTTACTTTTTTTTATGGGTCTATCCATCTATTCAATTAAAAAATACATGTATTTTTTTTGGCTATTCATATCCCTATATAATGACAAATGACTAATGATAAAATGATATAATGACATGATTTTTTGTGAAATGTGAAATATTCATGTGTTTTTTTAATTTACTAGCCATAATATGATATAATGACTAGCCATAACTCGATATAATAAGATGATTTTTTGTGAAATGTGAAAAAAAAAAAATATTTTTTCAAAAAATTTTTTTTTTAAAAAAAGTAAAAAAAATGTTTTTTCCGGGTACCCGAAAATACCCGAAAATTTCGGGTACCCGACATGATCGGGTTGTTGTCAGGTAGTAAATTTTACTACCCGAACCCGAAAACACGACCCGTGCCACCCCTATCCATGTCCGAGAAAAAGGACCAAATATTAGAAAAATTTGAATTACAGGATTACAAATGTAAATTTACCGTTAACATGACCGAAAGTGAAAAACATACATGTTACAGAACTAAAAATGTAATTTGACCGTAACAGGTCCAAAAACATAATTATCTATTTTTTCATATGTCTACCCCGTGTGGTTTTGCAACAACGCTGCCAAATTTGTATCTCGTACTTTTCATTTTAGTTATTTATTTGTAATTTTAATTCTTTTCGTTAGAATGTTAATGTGATATAAGATACGTCAACCACATGTTAACATCATTACCACTTAAAAAAAAGAATTAAACTATGGAAAAAAAATTCAATGTACATATTTTAACTCCAGAAGTAATTATATTTAAATTGTGCTATTTAAACTCAATTTAATATATAAAATTTATTCACAAACTGGAGTGCATGTAAAAATTATATATATTACTCATCAAACGTATACATATTCTCGATCATCGTTCTCCACTCATTTTTACATGCAAATCAGAGCACGTCTATCAGTCAAAGGGGATTCTATTCCATAAAAGAAGAAATTTATGTTATGCTATAACAAATTTTTTTTTATATCTAAAGTATTGTTTTAAAATAAAGTGTTGTTGGATGCATATAACTACAAATTAATGTGTGAGATTATTTATGGCTCCATGTATTGGGTGACAAAATATGACTTTTCCATTCTACGTCGAGTGAATTTCAATTTCACCCTATTTAGTTATAATGACAAAATTTCAACTATTATATCTCAAGATTATTAATTTCGAAAACTAAATTTTATAAACTTTTATTTTTCAATTAAATAGGTGATATTGAGCCTAATTTACCTAGGATAAGTAGGCTTAATGACACCTAAACTCAAAGGCCCAAAACCTAAGCCCATTAACATGCAAATTAAAAATTATAAAAAGGATTCATAGGTTATTTGAAGCACATAGAAGCCAAAATCATACAACATACACACACTTAAATTCGAAATATTGGAGAGAAAAAAATAAGGAGTCTTCGTCACCTGTTCGATCTTATTCGCGCTCCACACCGACGATCGCATACTCGAGCATTCTAAAACGCAAAGGAACGTTTCTAAATTCTTTAATGTATCATTCAATCCATATTATGCATGTTTGTTTATTTTTGGATGAAAATATTGATTTTCAGGCCGCTTATCGTTTTGACGATTATTTTTAAAGTTTTGAAAATTTTTACGTGTATAAAAATGTGTTATGATTTTCAACGGGTACGCTGCTAACATAGGACATTTAAGGGCTGGAACAAAGACCATCTAGGAATGAGACGAGGGATGGACAGGACTAGAACGGGTCGTGCATGGCTGATGTTTAGAACCTAGGGTTTTCATGGTGCATGTGCACGTAGAGCCTCGGCTAAGTGAAAAGGGGTGTGCGGCTCGACCAAGACTTGGGCAAGGGGTCATGCTGGACATGTAAGGGAGAGGAAGAGTCCTAGCATGGCTAGGACCCAAGGACGGCCAATAGAGAAGAGTCCACAGCTGCATGGACTCTTAGCATGCACGCGGCAGGCTGTTGCTGTGGGTAGGGCTCACGGCGATGGCTAGGATGGCTAGGTTGGGTTGGCGAGTAGTCCAGGGACTGCTATGGTACGGTTGAGTTGGTGGTTAAGCAAGTGAGAGAGTCCAAGTCGAGTAGAGTCCTAGGGAAGCAAGGAAAAATAAGGGGGAACTCGCGCGGCTGGTTCCTTGATCGAGGGGATCGGTGCGTTGGTCGAGAGGGTTGAGTAGGGTCCCTGGGGGGCTGGTCAAGGTTTGGCTCAAGGTGGCCCGGTGGTGGCTCGGTGGATTTGGTCCGTGGCTCGATGGGGGGGGAGCTAGGGTTTGGATTCTCGAGTATAATGGCAAAGGGCTCGAACCATGGTCCACAGGGGTCAGTTCATGGTTCACGAGGGTATTTTAGGTGTAAAAAGATTATATTTAAAATTTGGGAAGAAAATATTTGAGTTTGAATTAATTCGGGAATTAAATGCTTTACGAATTATTAATTAAGAAATTAAATCAAAGAGCTCGAGTTTACGTTAAATAAAAATATTTAAAATTAAATTTAAGCTTAAATAATTATTTGGATGATCTAGATTCAATAAACGTACGAAAAAATCAAAAAAATTAAATTTTAAGTCCTGAGAGCAAAACAATGATTTTACACTTGGGTAGTACGAAAAGGGTTGGCAGTGTCCCGAGAAATCATAGCGAATGTTAAATGATATTTTTGAATGTTTATGATGAAAATAAGAGATTTTATGATTTATGGTAAAGTCGTGAAATTTTTATTATTAAAATGTTATTTTCTTCAAATTTGGAAATGACACGATATTTATGATTAAAAAGAAAAGTGATGTGAATTGAATGTGACATAAATGATATGATATATGATTGAATGTGACATAAAGGATATGATATATGATTTTTTTAAATATCGTGAGGGAGAAGGCCCAAGAGGGAGCCCGTTTACGGGAGAAGACCCAAGAGGGAGCCCAACGATCATATTTCCATTTTACGTCGGTGCCTAGTGCCCGTCTCCATGCGCAATGGTGAGTTAAGACCGATCAATCAATCAGAGGGTAAAGGCTAGTCACTTTCAAGGATCAAACTTCACCCAAAAAACGATAAATGATTGAAAGCTTTACGATTTGACGATTTATGATTAAATTATACTTACAAATTTATTTTGAATAAAAGTATGATTTTAAATGCATGTGCTTGTATATGTATTATTTGCTACTCATGTTTAGAACATGCTGAGTCATTAGACTCACTAGCTTTCAATGCTGCAGTTGATGATGAAATTAAGGGAGGCGCTGACGCTTGAGTGGATCGAGTTCGGCAGTACACTCGCGAGGGACATTTATTTTCCGCATTAGCTTGATAGTCAAAGTTTTAAATATTTTTGTTAATGATTTATTAGAGATTTTTATGTTTTATTTTGATGTTAGTTGATCTTGTTAAAGGTCGACATAGGATTTTTTGTTAACTGATGATTTAGGGATTTTTATGCATTTGAGATTTAAATGTTAAATTATTTGATTTATGGAAGTGTTAAGTTATTTTTAAATGTTGAATTTTGAAATGATGTAAAAAAATTAGTAGGATTTTAAAGTTAAAAAGTAGCGGATGTTTCAGTTGGTATTAGAGCCGAGTATTCCCCAAAGAGTTCTGTTACTGCCACTCCGAGAAGTTGATCAAGAAGTCACGCCTCAAGTATGTTAGTTTTTACTGCTTTAGAGTTTGTATGCTGAACTTTAAATGCTTTGGTGATACATGAAATAGAGGTTAGATACATGTTTCAATTAAAATCTTAAATGCATGTTGGTTACGTGGTATGGACGATTTTTAGAGAGATGCCTCCTAGACGAGTTTTTCGTAGGGATAATGAGGATAGACATGTGGAGGAGATCCTACAACCTCCACCTAATCAGGATGCTAGCGCCCGTGTGCTAGCCGGTATGACTCGTTTACTAGAGCATTACCTAGGAAATGGGCAAGGGACCGAACGTAAGCTGTATATGAGCAATTTAGGAGGATGGATCCCGATGATTTTTCTGGCACTAATGATCCATTCGTGGCTGAGGGATGAATTAGATCTTTAGAAGTGAAATTTCGATATATGGATATGGCAGACGCGGACCGACTTCATTGTACCATTTATCTGCTAAAAGACGATGTTTCCTTATGGCGGGAGGGAGCGGAGCAAGGGGTGAATCTAGCGACATTGACTTGGGAGGATTTCAAGAGGGTGTTCTATGATAAGTACTTCACTACCGACTGTTCGAGGTTGAAGAGAGAGTTTATGAGTCTTCTCCAGGGGAACTTGTCTGCTTCTGAGTTCGTACAGAATTTTGATAGGGACTGTCATTTTGTGTTCTTGATTGCTAATGATGTTGCGGAGAAGTGATGACACTTAGTGGATGGATTAAGGCCGACGATCCGTCTCGATGTGATGCTCACTGATCCTGTTGACTATACTACTGACGTTGCCAAAACTTTTCGAGTTGAGCACTCACTTCAGGATATTGATTAGGAGATGCAGCATAAGAGTAATTGTGCCTAGCAAGCTAGTCAGCATTATAAGAAGCCTTATACGGCATACTGAAGCGGCCGGAACAGCC